>NC_065448.1:216838135-217465827 GCF_917563875.1 Diabrotica virgifera virgifera | reverse complement strand
GAATTGTCTCTCACAATAATAATAAATAGGTATTGAAATATGTAATGTTTAAATATATATTAGCAACAGAATATTGCTAAGAATTGTATATATGTCACAAATTATATTGCAAAACCAAAAACCAGAATATTATTGGAGCACAATGAAAATAGGTTTTGAGCACTTAATCAACAAATTGGTCCATGTTTAGCACTTATTTACAGAAAATAGGGTTACATCTGTGAACTACAACAAGGTATTTTGTTAATGACCTCATAATATGGTTAGGAAGCAATCATGGATAGCTGGTAATCAGATTTAAAAAAATGTTTACAACAATACTACAAATATAGCTTTCAAAAGATACTTCGTACTAAAGGGAACATAATAAAAAAGGCATTTTTTGATCAATCGTTACTTATATTCGCATTAATGCAATGCTTGATGTCATTAATTGTTACTCAATTGCATTAAGTGCCATTAGAATATTAATGAGTAATTTCCTTATGAATCTATGGTCAACTGTAACTCAATTTTAAACTGCCACAGACAAAAAACTGAATGGCATTTAAAATGAGGAAAGAAAAAACGATAATAATAGTTGAAAAGAAGAATAATAATTAAAGCAATTAAAGACTTACTAATTTCTCGATTTTTTTAACTATCAATGAAGATATGCAATGAAGAAGCAAGAAACGAATAAGGCAAAATCAGTTGTTAGAGTAATGCATATGTATATTATGGTTACTAAAGATCAAAATTGCAAAAAGGAGTGTTAACCTATTAAAGAGAACCCAAATGAGATATCTACGAAGGTAGCTCGAGTCCTATGGCCAGACAAACTAGCTCAGTAACTAGAATCAGTACTATAGTGTACTAGTATTATAAAAGTGTATAAAGAAGAAGCAGTACAAAAGACCAGAACAAGATTTCGAAAAATATATTGAATCACATAATTACCCAATATGTGAAAAAATGAAAAGAGTAAAAAATCTAAAAAAAAATTCATTAAATATGAGAGGCACTTTGAAAGGTTTGAAGTATTGGTAATTTAAACCAGCATTTAGTTATCTGTATTATTTGATTGTCGTTACTTTTGTTACAATTAAATCTTTAGTTCATTATAAATTGCAATATATGAGAAACTAGTACAGGATTAAATATTTGCTACATAGGTATAAAATAAAATAGACTATAAAGCCTTTTACTGAAGACATCCATGTGTACAAACTGCCAGAGTTGTTTTTATTTTTTTTATATGTCGATGAAGCTCACAGTGTAAATATCCCATATGCAATACCATCCAAATTATGTAATGGTAAATGAATGAAACTTTTTCCTGGATATGAAAACAAATTTCAAATTGAGATATGTGGCACTGTTTCTCAGAATTTTTCGCCGTAAAGTGGGAAAAATAATTGTAAAATCTATTTTTTTAATATTTCGTTTTAACCAATATCTGAATCATTACGACACTCAAAAGAATCCTTGATTTTTTTGCTTTTGCCCAGGACGCACATTTAGTAAAATCGGGTTTTGGCTGTTTAACGGCCAAAGTGGGATTAAAATCGGCGCCCAACGTGGGGACGATATAGCAACCAATATGTAACGGTACAACTACCACCTCGACCACTGGGTACCAATTGTTGAACAATGAAACGACACCTCAAGTGTAGTTTTATAGTTACACGACCGACGTGTCGTTTTATTGTTAAATAATTGGCACCCACTGATCTAGCAGGTAGCTTTTATTGTTACACATTGGTTGCTACATTGTTACACTCTATATATCAACGAGTTTAAAGATGCTTGGTGCAATTAATTGGGAACTGAAGTACTTGATGAAGCCAAATGTACCGTTAATTTGTCCTGATTCCACTAAGATACCATCTCAACTGTCTTAATTAACAATTTTAAACATATTTTTGTTTTATTAAAGACACGTGATTTCCTATCTGTACAAAAGATATATGAAAATAGTGTCGTACATTATTAGTGTGACTGTTTCTGTGATCGTTTTGAGGTTGTCCGCCATATTGATATTAGAAGTGTTTAATCCACTTATAACTAACTCTTCGAATCTGACATTATATCTATAATTTTATTACCTCTGAAGTATTCTCCATATAACCTCTCGTTTCTAACACTTTTTATTACATTGTGGTATAGATTTTGTTCATTAAATTTATAGTCTTACACCTGTTCTCTATTACGATTGTCTTCAGATATCTCAAATAATAGTTATTTTACTTTCACACTCGATTTCGAAATATTATTTTATTCTTGGCAGTTAGTATCTCCGCGTAGCGTGATACTGCGTACATACACACTGAAGTGAAAGAGTTTTACTACATTATCAATTTCAAATTTGTAACTATAGAGCGTCTCACGTTAAGAATGGAACATTGCGTAGATAGGGCTACGTATTTCTTATGGACGATAGAAGCGCGCCGATGCCACGCCGTCTGATTAGAATGAATCGTATAGCGGCAGTCTAGTAGCAACACGTGCCTGAAGTATTTGGCAACCAACACTGATGTGCATAAGCCAAACACTCCGTTCTTAAAGTATACTGAATATCACATTTCTTTACAACAAAGGTCGAAGTACCAGTTATTCATATCTGCATTAACAAAATACTGTTCACAGATGAACCTCACAAGAAAAAAATAACTATATAAATAAATTAAACGTAAATACTATGACACTTAAAATTCGTCTCCTATCAATAAATATTTTTTGGTTTAATGTCGGCTCGACTAAACATGGTAAAAGTGTTGGACATGAGACATTTTTCCCAGAGGTTGTTCAATATTTTTGACTAAAGTCCAACTTTGATTGTTTCGGCTAAGCTTTCTTAAGTATTATGATTCCTAAAATAACAAATATACTTTGTAAATATACAACTGAAGAAATGTTGTGTATGCTGCTATGCGAAAGAGTTGAAGCGTGCACTTGTGCTTGATCTTTTTATTTTTCAACGTCCTTTTTTATAACACTATAATCAATTCTAAGACTTTTTAATTTACAAAAACGCGAGATCTTAAGGCCATTCAATGAAAAATAAAAAGAAGACACGAAGAAATATTTATTTCGTTGTTTTTATGATGAATTAGAGATATTGATGCAATACATAAAAAATTAATTCGCGTTTGGTAATTTCCACAGAATTTTTTGCACCAAAGACATTGGTACAATAAATGATCCTTAACATTATGCCCTGTCCTGTTTCACGATATTCCCCCAATCGAAAAATTAATTGAATAATTTGTTATTTATTTCTTTTCAATTCTACATATTGTTGATACATTGAATTGAACTCAATACCTCAAGACGTATTATACAATAGTAACTTGTTGATAGCAAAAAACATTAAGCCTACGAAGAAATTTTTAAAAACTCTAGAAATAGTCCATGTGGTGAGACCGCTCCCGTCTGAAAAACATTTCTAATTCGGTTTCTCTTCGGATTCATATTCAAAATGTCCCCTTTAAACAAATCTAAAGGGGGCCGCACGGAATTTTTGGGCAGAAATTGTTCAAACAATTTTTTTAAACAAATACATAAGATCACCTTTTATTGCTCCAAAAAATATATTTTTAGGTTTTTTGTTTCATGCTAAACAAGAAAGGTATCTTGTGATTTTTCTCAAAAATTGACAGTTTTCGAGTTATAGGCGATTTAAAATCTAAAAAATGCGAAAATACGCATTTTCGAGGCTTAAAAACTCATATTTAAATTAGTATTTTTAAGGGTGATAATAATTTGGATTAAAGTTTAAACATTCCTTTTCAAGATTCCGAAGAGTGATCGGGTCCAACTTTAATTTAGACCGTAGGTTTTTAAATGTTAATTATGCATGTCCATCCGATTTTTTGGCCGATGCGGCGCGCTCTATTTCAAAAATCTCCTATTTTCCTCCGAAAATTTTTTTTTAGATTATTTGGGACATTTTAAATAAAATAAGTTTCCTGACATTTTTCTCAAAAGTTACTAGTTTTAAAGTTATAAACGATTTAAAATGCGAAAATGTGTTTTTTTGTCATTTTTCGGATTTTAAATCGCTTATAACTTTAAAACTATTAACTTTTGAGAAAAATGTCAAGAAACTTATTTTATTTAGAATGTCCCAAAGAATCTAGCGTCCGGCACCGTTCAGATTTGTTTAAAGGGGACATTTTTGAATATGAATCTGCAGAGAAACCGAATTAGAAATGTTTTTCAGACGGGAGCGGTCTCACCACATGGACTAAAGTGTAGTAGAGACTTTCTTCATTTATTTTAGTTTCAAGATGTGTAATAGCAAATTAACTCACATCTTGGCAATAATTCACAATCCACAATAATATCACAACACATAGAACAGATACAAGGAAATAATTGACAGTATTTCTGTTCATTGTTACCAAGCACTACAGTAACACTGTAGGTTATGTTGTATTTAAATATATTATTTTTTAATAGCTACCAACTAAACAGAAAATGAAATGACATATGACAGTTGAAGATTTAATTTTGTTTCAGAAACTACCACCATCTGTTTACGTACGTTTCATCCTTTTGGATTCTTCAGAACAGCCCGTGGTGTGCTTTAAATCGAAACCAAATCTAACTGTCATGTTGGCAAATTAATAAGAAATATCCACAAGGAAGAATTTCCTGTATACTGGCTGTATACCATTAATTAAAAGTAAATTTAATGAACATTTTTTTCTTTCTAAAAGGTATATTTATTTAAAAACCCTTGCATTTACCATTGCCACTCACCGGTCTCAATGTGAAGACTTAATTTTTCACTTATCAACCCGCGTGCCACGTGGGAGTCATATAGTGCCCCAGGGCCTTGTTTAGACATTTAATAAAATTTATTTTGTTATATTTTTTAATGTAAGCTTTGATTCTATGATGGATGTTGCTATGGTTGACGCTAACAACAAAAATATTATATTAGAAAAATAACTCTTGTCAAAGCAACAATCAAACTCAAAATATATCCCTTTTCTAAATGAAGTTTTTATGTTTAAATGATTAATTCAAGAATATGGTCAATCATCATTGATTAGCCCGAAGTTTATACATAATTAATTTGGTCCTTCGAGCCGGATAAAGAAAATTTTTGCAGTAAATAAGGTTTACACGAGGTTACGACATTCAGTGCGAAGGAAGCCGATGTCCATTTGAAAAATGATAATTTATTGACGAATGAAATTATTAGGGATTGTATCTATCCTTTGTATTTCATAATTAATGTAAGATATTTAGTCAACATTTAAAAGGTTTTAAACTCTGTATTTTTGAATGGCTCAGCATGTCAAGCCTGTAAAAGCACTGATGATGCTCTTTTTAGAGAGTGAAAACGTTCTGTGATATTTATGGCCCTTTTAAAGGTTTTTAAATAAATATACTTTTTATAAAGAAAACATTTTTCATTAAATTTACTTGTAATAAGAAATAATTTTACACGCTAAAACACGTTCCAAAACTGAAAGAAGAATCATTTCCATTATGCATTTTAAAATATTTTTAAATGTAACAACATGCACATATTGAGCTTGTCTATTTAAAGATTCCGATTGAGCGATAAAATTACTATACTAAAATCACAATAAAGATGTACTCGGAATAAACAAACCAAGACACATTAAGGGCCGGTTGTTAAAACGCTAATCAAAAATGGAATCAACTGATCATTATCAAATATTTAATTACTGTCACCAACTGTCAATGGCAACTTTGATTGGTTTGCTGAAAACATAATTGATTACAATTATGAGATTAATTGATTAGTTATGTTAATTAATAATGAATTAACAATCAATGATGTTAATTATCATAATAATAATTAACATAATTGATTACAATCAACTGATTGGCGTACGAACAACGGATTTTGTTATTTGATGGTTGTTAAGGGGACTTGATTATAATCAACTTCTTGATTAGCGTTCGAACAACCGGCCCTAAATGTTACGAGGAGGACTCCCAAATCATGATTTACAAAGTTTATACATTGTAAATCATGATTCGGGAGTGCTCCTCGTCCTCGTAACATTTAAGTGTCTTGGTTTGTTTACTTCTAGTGCATCTTTATTTTGATTTTAGGTTTTACGTCAGTATAATTCACAATGAAAAATGGGTAATTCTACAAATTTTATCTTTGACAAGACAAGAGTTTCAAGATATATCTCTGGAATTAACTATACGAATTAAAATGGCTTGACTAGGACGATTTTTATCTAATAAACTCACAATATTCTTTATGTATGTTTTTTCCCAAAGAAAAAGTTGGGATTGAAATAAAATACAAATTGACTATTTAAAATATATTTATTAATTTCATTGCACTGTGCCATTGCACTTCACTTTGGTTTCAGTTATAATAAATAAAAATAAAATTTCGCATTAATATCTCTAATACTCTTATGACTTATGACTATATAAATTATTGTAGTGCATTCGATGTCATTTCGAAAAATATTGCTCGACTTCATAGCAATTTAGTCAAGAGTTGGCAAATGTGTGTAAAATTTATTGAATAATAAATTTAATCGTTTGACAAAAAGCAATTGAATATGTACTTCCGGCATAACTGATAACATAAATAGCTTCAGAAATTCAAGACACTGTTGGTGGATAATTAGATAAATATTTAATTACATCACATTACATTAATACATCACTGGAATGAAGATAACTTTTTAACAATTAAAACTATAATATACTACTCCAAGAAATTAACGCACGACCTTAAAAATAGGTCATTTTTGATGTCTCGAATTTCCTAAACCTGTTCCGATTTAAGTGATTTTTTAATATGCCTATTAATAATAGCCTTATTCTTTAACAATATCGCTGTAATAATATTGTTGCTAGACAGGTAAATTGTCATTGTATACCGGGTGTACCAATCAAACTGTGATTGTTTCTCAAAGTTCTCGTCACCCTGTCGAATATTCTAGCATTTAAAAAATACTGAAATTAAAACACAACTATAGCCTCGCTTTTTTAACATTCTGTTTTTTGATTCATTCGCTTATGTTGGATAATAAAAAAGTTAGGTACAACTAGCCATGTTCTTCATCAATACAGGGTGTTTCTAAATAAGTGCTACAAACTTTAAGGGGTAATTCTTGATGAAAAAATAATGACAGTTTGCTTTATAAACATATGTTTATGCTTTGTTTCCGAGATACGATATGTTGAAATTTTTCTTACAAACTGACGATTTATTTATTGCTCTAAATCCGGTTGAGATATGCAAATGAAATTACATATGTTTTAAGAGGTAGTTATTCCGAATTTTTTGATATACAATTAAAAATTTTATATTTTCCATTGGCGCGCTTACGGGTCATATTACCCGGATGCACGCCAATGGTGAATACAAAATTCTTAATTGTATGTCAAAAAATGCGCAATAACTACCTCTTAAAACCCACCAAATTTCATTTGCATATCTCAACCGGTTTTAGAGCAACAAATAAATTATCAGTTTGTAAGAAAAATTGCAACACCTTGTATCTCTGAAACAGTTTATTGCGGACATACGTTTATAAAGCAAACTGTCATTTCTTTTTCATGCAGAATTACCCCTTAAAGTTTGTCGCGCACCCTGTATTGATGAAAAACATGGCTATTTGTTAAAGTACCTAACTTTTTTATTATCCAACATAAGCGATTGAATCAAAAAACACAATGTTAAGAAAATATGTGGCTATAATTGGGTTTTAATTTCAGTACTTTATAAATGCTAGAATATTCCACAGAGTGAGGTGAACTTTGAGAAAAAAACACAGTTTGATCGGTACACCCGGTATACAATGGCAGTTTACGTGTTTAGCAACAAAATTATTACAGCGATATTGTTAAAGAATTAGGTTAGAACATATTAAAAAAATCACTTAATCTGACTACAAGTTTAGGAAATTCGAGACATCAAAAATTACCCATTTTTAAGGTGGTGTGTTAATTTCTTGGAGTGTATTTCTCAATCAAAAATATAATCGAATGACTCTCATCACTTAAAGAGTTCTATAATCAATTATCCACAAACTATTCACAAACATACACCAACATAAAAACTTCGTTGCCAACTCTCAAGCGCATGTTTGCCCCCAACAAATTTCCAAGAACTTGCTGATGAATAACACTGCTTGATCGTACTCCTTCGCAAAGCAATTAATTGGCTAAACAAAAAAGAAACAAACAAAAGACTAAACAAGACATTACACAACAAAAATGTCACACTCCAGCCCTCAGAGACTGACGAGCTTCGGTGGTCCACAATCAGGAGACGCCATATCAGCCATACTAACCGGAATATTCCTCTGTTGCGAACTACAAGATGGCACTAGTGGCGTCGCGACGGATACAGGTGTCAAACCGGTACCGCCGCCCATTAGAGATTCAAAGTTGAACATAATTCCGGTAGAGGGAGTAGACACAGGGCCTCCAAGTATGTCTGATACCGATTTGGGGGCCGTGGCTCCTACATTTAAAGTGCTAGGTCTGGTAGGTTTCGAGATTGGCACTGTGGAACTTAACATCACTTTTTTCGTAGGACTAGGAAGTAAGAAAATATCATGTAAAGGTTCTATGTATTCGGATTTAACACGTTCGTTGTTGTAGTGGTTGTATGGTTTGACGTCTGGGGGACTTTGGGTGCTCAAGCGACACTGCGCCTTGTGGGACTCGAGGAGGTATTCTAGGTGGTCTTTCATTTGTTGGAGTTCGTGCATTTCATCCTGAAGTATTTGCTTCTTGTGTTCTAGCTCCTCAGTTTCCTAAAAGAAGAAAAACAATTTTAAATTATGTGCCATATCGACATATTATTAATTGACTGGAAAGCTTATCTTTCTAAGACTCCGCATAAGTTTATAGCTCCTCATTATTTAGCTACTAAATGTTTTGCTCGGCCTATATTAAAAAACTCGACAAAAAAATGTGAAACTATGCGAAAATACATAGTAGAATCTAGAAATAGAAGGAAGAGTAACGAACGAATACAGAAACTATCGAAATACTGAGACCGCTGATGCAACAGAAACTTTTTTTAGGAAAAAATTTTTCTTTGCCGAGTTCTCGGTGAATGTTTGAAATATATGACTAAAAATGTGATGCGACATATGTGAGAAAAGCAGATAAGTTATACAGTGCGCTGGAATAAGTGTTACCCCCCACCCCCTTATCAACTTAATTATTTTTAGCGCATAAGAAAAACGCTCGGACAGGTCGATTTTTAAAATAATCATAGTATATTATGGCATCAATGTTTCGAACTTTACGCGATCCCTCTTCAAGTGACAGGCATAACTTTGATTTTTTTAAATGGGAAAGTACATCTTGTGACACCTCATTTAACCTTCCGATGACCAACCTTTTTTTGTTACACGGAAAACCAAGGGGGAAAATGACCCCAGGTCAAAAATTTTTTTTTTATTTTTTTTTTTTTTTTGGCTTGGACTTAATGTAATTCAGCCAGTCACAACATGAGTATTAGTGTCATGTGTAGTGTGTATGTTGAGTAAGTGTCTTGTTACTTTGCAAAGTCGACGTCATTAGCGTAAAACTACTTGGAATTACACATAATAGACGGTATTTTACTAAACATCAACTTCAGAATATATTTTTTATTCGTAAAATATAGGGATTTTTTTATTTCAAAATATGAGGATATCTAGAATGATAATAAAGTCAAATAAAAAAATAATGAGTTAAAAATTGAAAATACTTTTGAATTTATTAAAGAAAAACATACGCTGGGGTCACAATTTCCCCCGCTTGATCATCCGAAGCTTAAAAGCTTTTGAGATACTGATTACAAATGTATAATACTTTAATCCTGTTTGAAAACGTAGGCGCAAAATTTCGGTCGAATTATTTTTAAAAGCATCCATTTTTTTCGAATCCTGAGAAAACTAATAAGTATTTTTGAAAAATTTAAACGCAGAATAAAGATTACATTATTACGGAGGCCTAACAAAAATTTCTTTTGAATGATATATTAATTAAAAATCAGACTAAATTTTCTCTTTTTTTCACCCCTGTGACCTATTAAAATAAACATGATAGAAGTTCTCAGGGACTTTCGACCGTTAAGAACACTGTAATATTTCATTCCGTGTTTAAAATTTTCAAAAATATTTATTAGTTTTCTCATGATTCGAAAAAAATGAATGCATTTAGAAAGACTTCGACCGAAATTTTGCGCCTACTCTATCAAAAAGGATTAAAGTATTATACATTTTTGTAATCAGTATTTCAAAAGCTTTTAAATGAGGTGTCACATGATGTACTTTCCCATTAAAAAAATCAAAGATATGATTGATGCTATAATATACTATGATTTATTTTAAAAATCGACCTGTCCGAGCGTTTTGTTTATGTGCTAAAAATAAATAAGTTAATAAGGGGGGGGGGGGGGCGTATGAAAAAATAACACTTATTCCAGCGCACTGTATGTGAAAGTACAATCACATCGGAACTTAGTGTTTACACATTTCTTGATGTGAGTGAAAATAATGAAAGGAAATAAGAGCAAAACATTAGAAACAAGAAAAAACGAGAAAATAGATTAAAGATTAAACATAATAATTAGAATATTCATTTGAAGATGTAAGTTGATAAATAGTAAAATGACTGTGAAAACTAATATTTAGCATCAGTGTTATATAGTAATGGTGAAATAAATGGAAATTAATACAATACAGTTAGACGTGAAGGGATGAAATGGAAGATGGCTAGTATGAGAATCGTAGTGACAACAAAATAAAGATAAAAAATCCTACAGAAGTAAAAAACTTCGTTTGTACAATGGTATAAAAAAGTTTATTAAAAACCATTAAAAGTCATCCAAAAGGATTCGCAAAACGTTTTCGATCTAGATCAGATCATCTTCAGTGCGTTCTGCTTAGTACATGAAACTAGCAACCTTATGAAATTGGTAACATCGAGAAATATGGTTTACATGATACTTATATAATATTTATAGCGACTCCAAGTCGATGTTAAAAGATTGAATGTGTTAGTGAGTGCTCAAAGGGCAACATGGTTCCCTGTTCGATAAAAACTTGTGGTTCTTGTCAGTTCAATGGACACAGACCAAAATAAAGATACATACACATACAAGAATCAATATGGAACTATAGTAAGAACACTGCAAAAAGAGATTGCGATTTAGGAAACAATAGATGATGTTATGGAAAAATGACTGGAAGGCTTTTTAGTTGATCTGGCAAAAACAAGCTTCTTTAAAAGGAAAGTATCAGGTTAAGAGAATTAAACGATTATTTCAGTAAATTTTGCCATGAGAATATAAATTTTACCGTGACATAAATGACCTTTTGAGCGTTTATATAGATATATCGCCCAACGCGACGCTTCACAAACATGGACCATCAAAATGCGTTTAATGGCATTTAAAATGTGGGTCTACCGTGGAATGTTACGTATACCATGGACACACATCGCACAAATAATTAAATACTAGAAGAACTTAACATAAAAACTAGACTCACCACAACTATCAACCAAAATATACTGAGATTTTTTGGACATATATACCTAGAAGAAGAAAGCATGGAACGAATGCTAGTTGAAGGCAACTTAGCGGGCAAAAGATTCAGAGGAAGATCACCAGCACGTTGGTCTGGCCAAATAAAGGACATGACTGGTTACTCATTCTTCGAACCAAAACAACACGCTCAAGAGAGACATAATTGGACAGAAATAGTCAAATAAATACGAAAGAGAATACATAGAGGAGGAGGATAGATATAAAAAAGAAATAATGTAAACTTACCATTACGAGCGAATTGGTATGATCAACTCTTCTCTTTCTGCATCTGGCTGCAGCGGCTTTGTTTCTTTCTCTTCTAATTCTTCTCCTCTCCTCTTCTTCCGGGCTGCAATTGAGATCTTTAGTCGGTTTTCGACCGCCCATGTTTCTGCGTGATTGTCCGCCAGAGCTTTTCTGGGATAAAGGGGGAGTCAAACGGGTATCACAATCCGAGCTTGATTGGGAAAGAGTGCTACTATGCCAAGCCGGTTGAGATTTAGATGAAAAACTATCTGCGTCTGAAGCGGAAATGTATTGGTTGTGACCTGAAAGAAAATATTAATATATTCTTAAATGTCTATTATGGCATGTAACGAATTTGTTTTCTAATAAAGCAAAACAGCAAAACAGAAGCATTTGAGAAGTGGCTATATCGGGTAATACTTAAAATCCCGTGGACTGACCGAGTTACAAACATAGACATATTAACAATAGACCAGGCTAGGGATATGCCACTCAATGCATCGGGGTGTAACGCCAATATCAAGTACGGTGGTCTAGCTATCTTTGTCTGCCGTACGAGTGTGAGCGTATCTATCAGAGGTGGGAGTAATGGAACGACACGGACACAGAGGCAGGAGCCATCATGTGCTAGAGAGAGAAAGCTAAGCGCCAGTAGGGAGAGATAGATAGACCACCGACCCGAACTGCTCCGCGTTACGCTATTTTTCGGACCTTGCCTAATCTATGTGTTATTATATCTATGGTTACAAATACGAGGTCCTCAGAAGAATGAAGAAGTACTGACCAACATTATCTCTAGAAAGTTACAATACTTTGGGCACATTATCCGAAATGAATGCAGATATGTCGTCCTACAAGCCGTTGTGCAAAGAAAAATATTTGGAAAGCGAGGTCCAGGAAGAAAAAGAACATCCTTGTTAAAGAACCCAGAACCTGGTTCAACACATCTGTACAGTTTTTTCCACGCGGCTGCAGATAAGATAAATATTGCCATGATGACTGCTGGGAGTGGAAAAGTACCGAACCAACTAAATTTTCCAACTTTCTTTATCGCCTCCCCAAAAATATGTAGATGTACTCTATTCCCATGGCGAATTAGGGTGCAAGCTGAAGACCGATTATTGTGACACGACAGTTGTGTCACAGAAAATGGAATTTGTTCTTTTAAGTACCATTTTGCAAATAAGCTCTTATTTTGTGGCAGCTATAAACGACATTTGCACCTGATGTACCTTCCACAACGGTTTTTAACTCATAACTGTCATATTTATAGGACATTTTTTTAAAGTTTATAATTACTGGCCTCAAAAAACGTCTCATTGTTAACCTATTAGTTTGTTAATATCAATAGATAAATCCGAATGTTTCATTACAAAGCAATAGTCGTGAAAGTTTACACTCCAATTAAATATTTGTCTGCGTCTCTACGCGATAAGCTAAGGGTAAAAGGAACATTCCATAAAGCTCAGCTCAGATTTTGTAGAGTGCATATATATTTATCTGTCTAAGCCCAGAAACAGATGAACCACTCTGCAGCACTACTCTGTGGCGCCACAGTAGCTTCCAATGATTAGCTGAAAATTCCAGCCACTGTCGCCGATCCTCACTGCTAGTGGCGTCCATTAAAAAATCATTGGCGCTACAAAATCGCCTGTCTAAGCCACTTTGTGGCTCCACTCAGTAGCCTGCAAAGTGGCTCGTCTGTTTCTGGGCTAATTCTTTGTTGTTTTACTTTGCCGTTGTAGAATTGACTATAGGTTTCACCAATATTTAGAAAATGAAATTTAGAGGCCATCCAACCGTGAATTTTTTTTTAAGTATCAGACACCAACTAATCGTGAACTACAAGATAACGTGTTGTGTAGGCGATTAAGATAGCTGAAGAATTTATCATACAAGTTTCAATACACAGATATCATAAATTGCATAATGTTGGTTGTTAACAATATCGAGATAACGTATTACCAAAATAGAAATGAAAAATTGTCAAGTTGTAAGCATTATAAAATAATAATCACCTTTTAAGTTTGCAAACAGTTAATAAACAAGTACAATACAGATAATTATAATTGTTATTGCTATCGTTATGACGTAGATTGTCTTTAAATTAATTGTTAGGTGAAATCAAAACTGGGATATCCGGATTTTTATTGAATACATTTTATTATTGCATATGCATAATATATCATAGTATTGCCCACAGAAATCACTGGTTAAGTGAGAATACAGCAGATCTAATCTTCTTAAGGTGCCTTCTCATTACGGAAGGTTGGCTATAACTACAGCAAATTGATCTCTATCTTAAGCTGTTCTTAGTATTAAATGTATGTGTGTCCATGTCTGTCTGTCTAGTAGTCTAGTCTCTTACGTTCTTCAGCCAGGAGCATTTTCTTCTTCATGGACCTCTTTCTTCCTTCTTTCTTCCTTTGCACTGTGTCATATGCCTTCGTTAGATCTACCATGAGAAAATGCAACTCTTGGGCTCTTGACAGCCTTTTTTCTATTACATACTTGAGTTATACAGAAAATGTTGTCTATTGTACTCTTCACATAATAGATCTTTTAGAATTCTTCCGTGCAGTCGACTTAGTGTGATAGTTACGGTAATACCTCTGTAGTTATTTGGATCTTGTTTACTACCTTTCTTATGTATAGATGTTATCCATCCTTCTTTCCATGTCTGTGGGTACCAGTTCTCCATTTAAAAATCTGTTCATTAATGTTGTTATTATTTTAGCTAATTTGACAGTACCACTTTAAGTAGTTCTGCAGGTATTCCTTCTAGCCCTGGGGCGCGGCCGTTTTTTAATAAGGATATTGCTTTTTTGGTCTGTTCTTCGTTTATATTAATTGGCTGTCCTGTGACCTCGACTATATTGTATGATGTGGTCCTGTATTCTGGTCTGTTTTCTACCAATAGTGATTTGTAATGTTCATCCCATTTCGTTGTTGTTATAGGGTTTATCAGTTTCTTCTATTTCGCTTGACTGGTACAGTGCATAAATAGTTACCAATTATTACGTCAAAATCTGTTCTTCTAATTTTATCCTAAAAATAAACATTTTTCTGAAAACAACTGATAACGCAGTAGCCTAAATATAAAATAACAGATAAAAGAGTTTTTCAAACATACCACAAAACTTTCCTTGACGTTTTTTTATTAACAATAGCTTATTGTATAAATACATTTAAAAAACTATCTCCGTATTAGGCTAATGTTCATTGAAGTTTAACGATACGCTCAACCTTGATAAGGAATGACTATTTCTTTGTTTTTGTTATCCTCACTAGTATTTTCCCATAGTTATTTAGATTTAATTCAGGTTTCCTAATGTGCGTCAAGCATCTACGGAACGAATGGATAATATCAACTTTTATTTTTATTTTTACATTTTTATGGGCACCATATTAAGAAAAACAGTTGCGAAATAGAAGACTACAGGAAAAATGTAATTCCATGGAACTGTATAAGAAAAAAATGTCATTAGGCTTGGGGTTTTTGCAAAGTTTAATTCGTGGTATCATTTATGTATAAACAAGAGTAAGAATCCCGCTAAACGCGGTAAAAATGAGTGGCGCACACAATATTCCAGCTACAAAAATTCTGATATTAATACAGTGTGTCCACGGTTGGGGTGCCCAAGAGGAGAAACTTTTTTATTTTCAATTT
Organism: Diabrotica virgifera virgifera; assembly: GCF_917563875.1. Classification (NCBI taxonomy): domain Eukaryota; kingdom Metazoa; phylum Arthropoda; class Insecta; order Coleoptera; family Chrysomelidae; genus Diabrotica; species Diabrotica virgifera. The sequence goes on along the minus strand of NC_065448.1, from coordinate 217,450,378 downwards.
TAGCGAAAAATGTCATTCTTGATAAAAAGTTTTGCTTGTTATAAAACCCCATAAAACGAAATAATATTCAAGTTTTTCAAATCCTGCTTAATTTTGTAGCCAATTTTATGTAAATCCCTATAAATTTTTGCACTAAGTTCGAAATCGTAACAATAATCTAGTGTTGCCAAGCCACAATATAGCTTAGTAACTGTCAACTCCGATAAATAATTTGCGAATTGTCATTTTTTTTTCGACAATGTTGCGTTCAATAAAGAATTTATCTGGTGATAAATGTCATTATTAAAATTATTAGATTAATAATTATTATTTAATTAATAAATAATTAAATGTTTCAAGGAGAACGAAAAAGTCTGGCTTCATATTCCAAAGAAGCGAAAAGGATATTCGCCCAAGTTAATAGGGTTGTTCTAGCAAACAGTCAAACTACAGTCGGGTGCAAAATTAACCGGACACCTTAAAAATGAGTAATTTTTGATGTCTCTTAATTTCTAAACCTGTTCGATTTGAGTGATTTTTTTAATATGTTATAGCTTTATCTTCAACAATATCGTTCCAATAATATTGTTGCTAAACAGGTAAATTTTCATTGTATACCGGGTGTACCAATGAAACTGTGTTTTTTTCTCAAACTTCGTATTGCCCTGTGGAGTATTCTAACATTTACAAAATACTCAAATTTAAACCCAAATATAGCCTCATGTTTTCTCAACATTCTGTTTTTTGAGTCATTCGCTTATGTTGGACCGTTAAAAAGTTAGGTAGGTACTTTAACAGTTAGCCATGTTTTTTATCAAATCAGTATGTTTTTAAATAAGCATGGCAAACTTTATGAAGTTATTCTACATGAAAAAATAATGACAGTTTGCTTTATAAACCTATGTCCGCAAATGCTTAATTTATAAGATAGAGGGTGTTGAAAATTTTCTTATAAACTGACGATTTATTTATTGCTTTAAAACCGGTTGAGATATGCAAATGAAATTTGGTGGGTTTTAAGACGTAGTTATTATACAACTTTTGACATACAACTTAGAATTTAATATTCACCATTGGCGCGCATACGGGTAATATGAGCTGTCATATTACCCGTATGCGCGCCAATGGTGAATATTAAATTATTAGTTATATGTCAAAAAATGTGCAATAGCTACGTCTTAAAACCCACCAAATTTCATTTGCATATCTCAACCGGTTTTAAAGCAATAAATAAATCATCACTTTGTAAGAAAAATTTCAACACCCCTCTATCTCAGAAACGAAGCATTTGCGGACATACCGTATATAAAGCAAACTTTTATTATTTTTTCATGCAGAATTACCCTTTAAAGGTTGCCATACTTTTGATGAAAAACATGGCTAGTTGTTAAATTACCTAACTTTTTTATGGTCCACTGTACGCGAATAAACCAAATAGCAAAATGTTTATAAAACATGAGGCTGTAGTTAGATTTCAATTTCAGTATTTTATAAATGCTAGAATATTCCACAGGGTGATGCGAAGTTTAAGAAAAAAACACAGTTTCATTGGTACACCTCGTATACAATGAAAATTTACCTGTTTAGCAACAATATTATTAAAACGGTATTTATTGTTAAAGAATAAGGCTATAAAATATTAAAAAATCACTTAAATCGGACAACAGGTTTAGGAATTGCGAGACATCAAAAATTACCCATTTTTAAGGTGTCCGGTTAATTTTGCACCCGAGTGTAGTTAGAAACAGTCAGCAAACAGTTGGTCAGTGAGAGAACATAATACAGTCACCAGTGCTATCCCCTCTACTCGCGCTGGTCGACTAATTCGCTGATGGTTTCAAACCGTTTGAAACTGATGCTAGAACAAACCTATTATTGTTACAATTATTTCGAACTCAGTGCAAAAATTTGTAGGGATTTACATAAAACTGGCTACAAAATTAAGCAGGATTTGAAAAACTTGAATTTGATTTCGTTTTATGGGGATTTAGAACAAGCAAAACTTTTTATCAAGAATGATATTTTTCGCTAAAATTGAAAATAAAAAATTTTCCTCTTGGGCACTCCATCCGTAGACACACTGTATTACGTGGCGCAAAAATATACATAATATTTTCATTTTGATGGAAAATAAAATTATAGTTTTATTTTGAAAGATTTTTCCATAGTATTTGCTAAATTTGAAGTAAAACGCGCCACAAAAGAGCCTCAAAGTGCAAACTTTATCAAAGGTATTTTTGAGCCACGAAATATTCATATCAGCTCTTTTGTAGCTGGAATATTTTGTGCGCTACATCAGTTTTTCAAACTTTTTTTATAAATTAAATGTATAAAAACTTGAATGTAATGTTTCTCGATTACACGCCTTTGTCGCATTATCGCCCAAATGGTCTAGCTAGTGGTTACGACACTAAACTTGTGATAGGGCAATCTGAGTTCATATCCTAGCCATACCAATTAGACCAGTAAGGATCTGCGAAAAAACGTCTATTTTTGGATGTGAGAGGTGGCATTCGGATTTTTGCAGATAAAGTTAGGTGACACCTTCAGTAATAATAATTGACTGCTCCTTCCCAAATATGCCCGGAACATTAATAAAAAAATTGAAATATTAAAAAATTTCGAAAAACATCGATTTTTTTCTGCTTTCTTTGCTTATAACTTTAAAACGATTCGTTTTGGAACAAAGTCGTAGAGAAATAAAATAAAGATAATTGAATTTTGTATGATATACGACTGGTAAAAGTTATTACCTTTTCTGCAATATAGCAATAAGTACAAAATAAGGGGGCAAAATAAGTCTGTTGTTATTCAATATTTTTTAACAACCTTGGTGACACTTAGAACCTTAGTAATTCGCTTAGGAAATTGTTTGTAACATACTTAAATCGTGTACCAAATTTCATTAAAATCGACCTAATAAATTTTCCGTAATAAATTTGCAATCTAAATGTTTTTAAAACAGTTCAATTTTTTTAAAATCTTTCTGAACAAAAAGTAGACCATTTAGAAGTTGGCTAATTTTTTTACATATAAAAAGGTGCTCTACTTATCTAATACACTTTACAGAATTAAAATCGGATTATTTAAGGGGCCCCAGCAATGTTTTAAATTTATAAACAATTTTTTGGCTTATAAACAAATAGCTTTGTTCAATAATAAAAAAATTAATTTTTAGCAATGCAAATAATTAAAACCGGTATAATTTGACTTAAACTTTCAAACGCTGTCAGCAGAATTGCTATTTTTTTTTAATCGAACGTTATTCGCGTTCAAAAATTGCAATTTCTCGATTTTTTGAAAGTTCCACCGCGTTTATCTCGAAAACTATGCATCCTACGAAAAAACTTGTAAGAACATTAATTTTTTGCTTAGAATTACCCAAGAAACACAAAAAAAAATTTTATTTTGCGAAAAATCGATTTTATGTAATTCCTCAAGTTTTTTGTTTATAACCATCTTATCGACATCCGGATCAACTGTTACCCAAAAAATTCGTGTTCTACGGGTCAAAATACATAAAAAAACTTGGGTAAGTCCATCTAAATAAAGGAGCCTCAGCACTAATTTTTTTATAAACCAAAAAATTGTTTATAAGTTTAAAACATTACTGAGGCTGCTTAAATAATCCGATTCCAATTCTGTAAAGTGCATTAGATAGGTGGAGTACTTCTTTATATGTAAAAAAATTGACAAATCTTTGTATGTTCTAGTTTTTGTTGTGCCAGATTTTAAAAATTTTTAATTTTTTAAAAAAAGTTTAGATTGCAAAATTATTATTCAAAATCTAGTACGTCAATTTTAATGAAATTTGGTGTACAGTTTTAGCACATTACAAAAATTTTCTAAGCGAATTAGGAAGGTTCCAAGTGTAACCTAAGTGATGGAAAATCATTGAATAAGGACAGGCTTGTTTTGCCCGCTTATTTTATATTTATTGCTATTTTGAAGCAAGGGTGATAAATTAAGACATTTTTAACCAATCGCATCTGATAGAAAATTTAATTATCTTTGTTTTATTCCTATAGGACTTTGTTCTAAAATGAATAGTTTTTAAGTTATAAGCAAAAAAGTAGAAAAAAAAACGAAATTTTTTGAAATTTTTAAATTATTTATTTTTTTATTAATGTTCCGGGCATATTTGAGAAGGAGCATAAATCAATTATTATTAACGAAGTTATCACCTAACTTATCCGCAAAAATCTGAATGCCACCTCTCACATCCACCTAAAAATAGATCCTTACTGGTCTAAATATATTTTTTAAATAACTCTTTGTGCCCATCGAATGTACAGGGTTATTCACTATATTTTGACCCCTCTGTTAACTGCTTTATTTACAGAATTAGAAAAAAATGTAAAATAGAAAAGTTATTAGATTTTTCAAATATGATTTTTTGACATATATAACATACTAGTGACGTCTGGGCGTGATGACGTAATCGACTATTTTTTTAAATGAGAATAGGGGTCGTGTGCTAGCTCATTTGAAAGGTAATTCAATTCTCTATTAAGTAATATAAACATTAGGATAATTATTTATACAGGATGTCCAAAAAATTTTTTTTAATTAAATTAATTGACACAAAAAGAAGAATGTATGTAATTTATTTAATTTAAAATACATTTTACTGCTGTTAGAAAACAGAAATAAAAGTTTATTGCACAAATAAACATTGATTTTTGCTTAAATTCAATGTTCAAACTGCCAAGAGGCAGATGGGTGGCAGCTTGAACATTGAATTTAAGTGAAAAGTAATGTTTATTTGTTCAATAAACATTTATTTCTGTTTTCTGACAGCAGTAGAATGTATTTTGAATTAAATAAATTACATACATTCTTCTTTTTGTGTCAATAAATTTAATTTAAAAAAATTTTTTGGACACCCTGTATAAATAATTATCTTAATGTTTATATTACTGAATAGAGAATTGAATTACCTTTCAAATGAGCTAGCACTCGACCTCTACTCCCATTTAAAAAAATAGTCGATTACGTCATCACGCCCAAATGGATGACGTCACTAGTACGACATATATGTCAAAAAATCATAATTTAAAAATCGAATAACTTTTTATTTTACATTTTTTTCTAATTCTCTAAATAAAGCAGTTTACAGGGGGGTAAAATATAGTGAATAACCCTGTACAGTAGATTTTTGAAGTTATAATTCTTTAGGCACGAGGGTGAATTTTTATTTTCCCGGTGTGCATGCGCACACGGACAGTATGGTATTAGTCGCTCAAACGTTATACAGGATCTGATTGGGTGTTAAAATCATCTCTGTCAATAATTGTTCAATATGGAGATTATGGATAAACAATAAATGTTGTGTATATTAGTTTTTATTGTTGTGATGGCAGAGAAAAAAGGAAGTTTATAATTGTAGTGACTTTTTATATAGTTTTTAAAAGCGACAGGTACGTAATAATTGTGAATGTTTCAGTATCCTAATAAAAAATTACATAGGTATATACCTACCTATTTGGAAAATTTAATGAACCTACCAAAATAGTATGTAATGCTTTGATTTACATAATTTGATTACCATCAAAATTTCTACCAATATTCACCTAATATATTGTTATTCCACAAAATATTCCTTTAATTCCACAAAAATCAAACTAAGTTGATTAAATTCATATAAGTAATAAACAACTGTCAAAAGTTTATGGTGTAAACGTTCAGTTAGTGTATATTCCCACATGACAGATACGCGAAGCTGGCGCAATGGGAAAGCACTTTGATTTTCGATCGGCACGATACGGGTTCGATCCCCAATGCAAGTTACTATTTTTTTTCTACATTTTATGATTGTAAGTATATTATTATACAGGGTGTCCAGAAACTCTACCGACAAACGAAGACAGGAGATTCCTCAGATAATTTTAAGACAATTTAAACCAATTCACCTAGTCCGAAAATGCTTCTTAAGGGAGTTAGGCTACGGCTCCACGGGCGGGAAATTGATGCTAGCAGTAGCAGTAAAATGAACTTAAGGTTCCGCGGAACGGAATGGGAATAGCCGAACTGAACCGACTACGCACAAGTCCTGTAGTCGGTACAGTTCGGCTATCCCTATTCCGTTCCGCGGAACCTTAAATTCATTTTACTGCTACTGCTAGCGTCAATTTCCCGCCCGTGGAGCCGTAGCCTTAGAGCTCTTTGAAGATGGCGTCATGAAATTAGTTTTTCTTAAATACCTCCAGAACGCTTCTATTTAGAAAAACGAAAATTGGTATGAATATTTACTTTTCAGAGATGAATCGATTCCATCCATTGCAAATTTCTAGTACCGGTCATAGGCGTCCGTTTTGGGTAGAGCAACGGGTGTTTTATCGCATAACTTTTTTGTCCTTAACTTTTATGCATTTTTGACACCGGATTATTAAATTGTGAGGTATTCTAGTACTAAAAGGTACTCTTGCTTTAAGTCGGTAGGATACCCCGTTTTCTAGAAAAATCGATTTAAAAGTTTTCGTTTTTGGAATTTGAAAAAAAAATTGAAAGAACTTTTCAACAAAAAACGAAGTATTTTAACAACATAAAGTAAGAGTAACTTTTAGTACTCGAATACCTCATAATTCAATAATCTAGTGTCAAAAATGCTCAAAAATTCAAGACAAGTAAGTTATGCTATAAAATAGCTGTTGACCTACCCAAAACGGACGCCTATGACCAGTACTAGAAATTCGCAATTAATGAAATCGATTTATCTCTGAAATATAAATAAATGTACCAGTTTTCGTCTTTCTAAACAGTTTTTTTTTTAATTTTTTTTTTTAATTCAAAAAGCGAAAAATTTTCAAATTGATTTTTCTAGAAAACGGTGTGTCCTACCGATTTAAAACAAGAGTACCTTTTAGCACCAGAATACTTCACAATTTAAAAATCCAGTGTCAGAAATGCATAAAAGTTAAAGATAAAAAAGTTATGCGATAAAATAACCGTTGCCCTACCCAAAACGGACGCCTATGATCGGTACTAGAAATTTGCAATGGATGGATTAGATTTATATCTTGAAAATAAATACCCGTACCAATTTTTGTTTTTCTAAATAGAAGCGTTCTGGAGGTATTTAAGAAAAACTAATGACAAGACGCCATCTTCAAAGAGTTCTAGCTCCCTTAGGAAGCATTTTCGCACTAAGTGAATTGGGTTAAATTATCTTAAAATTATCTGAAGAATCTCCTGTCTTCGTTTGTCGGTAGAGTTTCTGGACACCCTGTATATATATTTTTTCAGAAAATACGTATTTAGTTAATATTTTTGGCAACAATTATTGTTCAGAAATCATTTCTTTGTGTCATTTTTCAATGTGTTTGTGTGTGTTTTATTCTTTTATTTTTTTAATTTTTGGTATTGTTTTAATAAAAATTTGTGGAAAGTAGTAAGTATCAAAATTAGTTTAATATTTAAATTAAATATAAATAAACTGTTTAAAGTATATTGATTTCGTTGAAATCATAGAATAGAAGTATAACTTCTTACGTGCGTACAAAGTACATACATTCTTTTTTTTTTATTTGGAGTAGATTAAAAAATATTGTGATGGCTGGAAAATGAACTCGGATTGTCCAATCAAGTTTAGCGGCGTAACCACTATAACCTTATAGAATTATAGTACATTTCGGCGATAATGGTTAAATTGATTATACTTTTGGAGCTCGATAACTTCTAAACGATTTAACCGATTTTGATCACTAAATATGATGAGTTTGACATGTATTTACAAGTAGTGTCCGATGCACCCACGGTCAGATATGATATCTGAGGGTATAATAGGATTTAGTGAGCTTAAAAAATCGTTTTTTCTCTTAAGAAATGGATTTTTGATATATTTTTTTGTACTTTTCATATAAAAATGTTTCTTTACACTTACCTAAAGAATGCACTATTGGTGGTACAAATCCCGCTTCATTTTCGTGGCTCTCGGGCTTCGATTGGAGCTCAATAAAAGTTTGCTCAATGTTTCGTAACGTGGTTGGAGTCAAAGTAGGTGTGGTTCGAGTTGGGACTCCGGAATTGAGGCCTTCGAGAGTTATAAACTGTAAAAAAAAAAACAAATATATAGTAGAATGCCGTATGTAAAAGTATAAAAATATAGATTCAGAAAACGTTTCAACTTTTATTTTAAATTATAAGCAATAACATTCATCTGGTGCTACTATAGTATGCGGTCTACCATTAAGTTTCTGCTTTAGCTTGCGGTCTACCGCGGGATGTGATGTATAACCTGTATTATATACAGTGCCGACAAAAAATTTTTACAAAGTGAACAAAACGCATAAATCAGAAGAATTATTATTTTAATTTTACAAATTAATACTGTCATATCAATTTACTATTTTTGCTGGGAATAAATATTTTGTGCAAAATTAGAACGGGAAAATGATGCATTTTATAAAATTTACTTATTCAATACTTGTCAAAGTACTCAGGAATACCTATCAAATGAGCTTCAAAGGAAGTTGATGGCATCAAAATTAAACAAGTTATGATGACAATAAGAGAACTTTTCCAATTTTTTAAGAAAAAGTGAAAAATAAAAGCATACGCCATTTCCACAAAAATTAAAATTTATAGTGATCCCTATAACAGTTTCTTTATTAAGTAATGACCTCAAAAATGTTGACCGGTTTAGATTGTAGTTATTAAAAAAATAATTTTATTTTCTTTTGATAATACATAACACCAAAAATACTCTACTCGATAATATGTACGTCAAAAATGATAGAGAACCAAATAAAATAAAGGATTCAAAAGATTAAATTTAATACTATTTTATAACCCTTGAAATTACCTTTCAAATAGTTTTTAGATAAACCAGATTCTAGTTAAGGGGAAAGGCGCAAAATGTCGCATGTTAAATTTTTTAATGTGTTTTAAATGTATTCATTTTTCGAATTGGAGAAAACTAATAGGTAGGTATTTTTGAAAAATTTAAACGCCGAATGAAAGATTACGACATTACCGAGGGCCGAAAGTCCCTTAGAATAAATAAAAAGTTTCTTTTGAATAATATATCTAATTGCAAAACACACTACACTAAAACCACACACATTTAAAATCACACTAAATTTTTTCTTTTATTTTCACCCCTGTACCTTATTAAAATAAACATTATAGAAGTTTTCAGGGACTTTCCGCCCTCAGTAATAATGTAATCTTTCATTCTGCGTTTAAATTTTTCAAAAATATTTATTAGTTTTCTCGGAATTCGAAAAAAAAATGAATACATTTAAAACACATTGAAAATTTTGACAGGCGACATTTTGCGCCGTTCCCCTTAAGTATTATGGATTAGCCACAGTTTAGTTGTAATGAAAATTACATTATTACCTGAAAAATATTAAGTATTTAGGTAAAATTAATTTATTAATAATCCCATATAAACATAACACTTAATTTGAACATGTAGTTTCAGAACCTTATTAAAAACCAGACATAAAAATTAACGGAGTTATTCTGAAAAATATATCTTTTTTTTTTTTGGAAAACCTTTTTTACCATCAATTTTGAAAAAATTTTGGAGCATAAATTTTAATGCTATCAACTGTTTCGGGAGCTCATTTGATAAATATTTTTGAGTACTTTGAGTATATTTACTAAATATATTATAAAATACATCGTTTTCCCGTTATTTAAACTTGAATTATTTTTGATTATTCGCCGAAAAAAATATACATTCAATTATCTATAACTCTCTTTAAATATATATCTATTATTTTTATAATATTGTTTTTCAAGTACGAAATTTATTCAATTTTCTATTATATCAATTTTGGTAATGATAACTTTTTGTAAGAACTTATAGTTTTTGAGTTATTTATAAAAAACAGCTTTAAAAGATGCATGTTTTCACGAAAAGTTAAAATCCTTGATCTTTAATAAAACAGTCTTACATATTTATTTATTTTAATAATTTTATATAACAAATTTTGCATAGACTTTGTCCCTCTATCGATTTATGGGGTTATTTTTAATAAAAAAAACTTTCACTCCCGAGAGGGTAAAAGCGCAAATGGGCACTATGTCACCTTTGTTCCTTGAGATATCCTCTAACCACTCACCAATTTTCATGAAAATCGATGAAGTTCAACGAAATCGGAGGTAATCGTTTATATCCACCTTCAGTTATTGATTGCACTATCAATAAAACTGCATAAAAGTATTAAAAATAGCCTTAAAACTTTAAGAATGTTTAGTTTTCTTAATTATTTTCTTTTCGTTTTGTTTACTAAATAATTTCCTTTTGTTGATGTTTATTAGTATGTTCATCATCTAGTATCTAGTGTATAGAATAATAGAGTTATCAGTTATCATTAATTCTACGTAACAGCAAATATTTTTACAACAACTTAATTATTTTCCTGCAGTGGTTCTGCTAAATGCAAAAGACAAATAAAAATAAAAACAACGTAGTATCCCCGACGACTAGAGTAGAGATGTAAGTAAACGTGTATTAAAATTAGATACACGCTAGTAGGAACATTATTCACGCCTATAAATAGACCATTAACTTATAGGAAATAAAAGTTGCGAGTTCGCCAATGTTTTTTTACTATTGACGAAAATAGATGTGCACACTACGACAAAAACAAACTTCTTAATACCAATTAATCGGTTCAGAGAAATATTGAAACGGCGATTTTTCGAAAATCGAAAACAAGTTATATCAGCTATGAAAATAACAGAAATGTTTAATACATCACATATGGTGCTGAAGTTTGTGTCTGACACAGAAAGATGAAGAAAGATTGAGCATCCTAGAGCGAAAAATAATTAAGAGAATAGCAGGCCCAATGAACTTAGGTAATAATGAATTATAAAACTGATGAACCACGAAGTAAGAGAACTTTTGAAGGAAGAAGATATCGGCAGATTTATCAATGCCCAGAGCCCGGAGACTCAGATGTATGGGATATATAGAAAGGAGAAATCCAGAAGCAGTTTTCAAGAAAATTACCAAATGGAGACCTGTATCAGGCAGACCACGAGGCAGACCCAAAACTAGATGGGAGAACCAGATAGTCGAGGACCTTAAGAAGATAGGAATTAGAGAATGGGTAACCATAAGTAAAAACAGGAACTAACGGAGAAAAATTGTAGAAGATTCCAAGTAACATAGCCTATTGTAAAACTAAAATGCGGACTGATTCCCCGTGACAAATGAATTGGAAGAGATCGATGAGGGCGACAATCCCTCTGCTAGGAGTGTAGAGGTAGATGCCAGATGATGATGATAATACATCAATAAAAGACCGTATTGGACTTTATTCTACATATCTACCGAATAGATTGGAAGCCTGGGAAAGAAAGATACTTCTATCTCGATCTACTATCCTCCAAACAACGAATTATCCCGTGTGAAAATTGAAACGTCAAAAATAAGCTCATTATTATGTAGTAGAAACGTTAAGAAAAATTGAGTCCAATAAAGTCATCATGCAAAGGAATTTGTCACAAAGAGGAAATGAAATAGTATCAGCAGGAATTAAAGTAGACGAGATTATAATAACTGATGACTACACTGCAGAAATGAAGGTCAGAATCGAAAAAGCACGTTCTAATTTTATGAAAATGAAAAAAGTTCTATGTAGCAAAGATTTAACATTAGCTCTTAAAGTACGCCTAACAAAATGTTACGTATACAGTGTACTATACTACGGAGTGGAATGATGGACGTTAAATGTAGAAACAATGAGACGACTTAACGCCTTTGAAATGTGCACCTATAAAATAATTATGAGGGCTCCCTGGGTAGATAGAGTTAAGAACAATGAAGTACTGAGAAGAATAGGTAAAGAGAATGAAGTTGAACTTAAAATTAAAGAAAGAAAGCTACAGTATCTCGGACATGTGATGCGGGGCGAGAAGTATGGCATCCTGCGACTCATAATGCAAGGAAAGATAGATGGCAGAAGAAGCATCGGAATAAGACGAATTCCATTGCTGAAGAACCTGCGAGTGTGGTTTGGATGCAGCTCAAAACAACTATTTAGAGCTACTGCCTCAACAATTAAAATAGCTATGATGATTGCCAACCTCCGTAGCGGAGATGGCAATTGAAGAAGAAGAAGACGACGATAATAAACAACATTCAACATACGAATGATACACAGGATCTTCCAAACTTTGATAGTTGTAGCGAGCGGCCATATTGTTGAAGCTACATCTGTCAAATTGGTACACGACAATTAGACCGAAAGCAGTAGACCGAACTCATTAGACCGAAAAGCACTTTACCGAAACCTCACTAGACCGAACAGCATCAGACCGAAATGGTAAATAAATTTAAAAAGTTTGCAGTAAATTATGCTAAGATTTTGTATATCTGTCTTTTTGTTTATTGTTTTTTTTTGTATTATTTTATATATAGACTGTGTAAATTGTTACTCTGTACAGTCTGATATGAAATAATTTTTATCCGTTAAACAAATTAGTGAAGGTAAAAATAAATTAAGGGTAGAGTGACGTTAACACCATTTTAACTGTTTATAATAACCATCCAAATAACATTTAGTTGTAATTACATTAGTCTTATCTCTTTTACTGCGACAAGTAAAAAGAACTGCTTTTCGGTCTTCTGCTGTTCGGTCTAGTGAGGTTTCGGTAAAGTACTTTTCGGTCTAATGAGTTCGGTCTACTGCTTTCGGTCTAATGATTTCGGTCTCTTTACAGTAAACCGTCAAATTGGCTGTCATTGTTTTATCAATCCGGCAGCGTTCTCGGTGTGTTGGATAAATTGAACTCCAACAGTTCAGTAAAGAATCAAACAGTAGCCGACCGTTTACGAAACATCGCTGCTGTACGTCAAGATATGCAGGAGTATACGAGATAGTGGATTTCACATTACTCAAAAGAAATTGGCCTTTTACAGCCCACAACTTGTCTAATTTTGCGGCGTGATTTGGGCCTGCACCCCTAAAAAATTTAAATGACCTATACTAAATTTATAATCAAGATGCAGTAGAAATAAACAAACGAAGACACGTTAAATGCTACTAGGAGCACTCCCGAATCATAAGTTACAATGTATAAACTTTAAAAATTATGACTTAGGATTTACAATGTATATACATTGTAAATTATGATTTGGGAGTGCTCCCAGTAGCATTTAACGTGTCTTGGTTTGTTTATTTCTAGTGCATCTTGATTGTAAATTTAGTATAGGAGCTGATGGCGAACGACCATGGGCCATGGAACAGTTATAAACTGACACTAATTTTCGTATAAAAATCATATTCAGCGATGAGGCAAATTGTTAGATGAATGGGTACGTGAATAAATATAATTGTCGAATGTGAGACCATACCAATCCAGATGAGATTCAAAGCAATGCATCCAGAAGAAGTTTGGTGTGGATTTTGGATTGAATGCTATGTGGACACCAAAGACGTATTATATGGTTTCAACAGAACCTGCCACGCAGCTCATGCTATATTGGACATTCTGCACGATCAATTTAGTCTCAGGTCGTAGGTCTTTGCGAATAAGCAATACACCCAAGATATTCTCAAAGCAAATAATATAACCCATGCCATCGGTCAAATTCAGAGTCATGGAAAATTAGGTGCCCGTAAATTTAAAGATGGGAAGTGCCCACTTTTAAATTTAAAGACCCTATATTTATAATTGCATAAAGTTGTCGAAAATTTTATAGAATATGAAGAAAACGATGATGGATATATATTTATTTGTTGACAAGAATAGAAAAAATCAGAAAAATCAACAAAATTAATAAGACAAATGAAATCTTAAAACTGATCTGTAAAAAAAATAACAACATCAAAGACATCTTGTTCCCTAAAAAAAACACTACATACTTTTGGGCTTTTAGTCATACATACATACATACATACACAGATTATGATAGTGTTAAAAAATTAAATAATAATATTATTAGATTAAATTATCAGATCTGAATCTGAACTTTGGAAGATACCAATCAATGTTTATAATACTTTTAGAATATAAAAAAGGGAATAAATTGAAACTCATACAATAAAAAATAAATAAAAAAATAAAGATAAAAAAGATTTGTCCCTTTCCAAATAAACAATATAAACACAAAAAAGGGTTTTTAAACAGTAGCTAATTTAATTCCTAATAGTAATTATTATTAGCAACGTAGGCTTATCGTCTATTAGTAACATTATTCAGAGAAAATATATTTTTTCGGTAAATGGTCATTTAAAAAATTGTTGATTTTTCTAATACATTTAATATTTTTCTGAAGCTATTTCCTTGTGGCATTTTTATGATTAATTATTTATATGGGAAATAAGCCACAATTAAAATGAAAAAAATAATTTTATTAACGTTTCGACGCCCAAATCGGGTGCCGTTGTCAAAATACAAAATACATTTTTGTATTTTGTATTTTGACAACGGCACCCGATTTGGACGTCGAAACGTTAATAAAATTATTTTTTTCATTTTAATTGTGGCTTATTTCCCATATAAATAATTAATCATTTAATATTTATTTATTATTTATTTAGTAAGTTATTGTCAATTACCTGCTGATATAATAACTCCTGAGCAAGAAAGTGAGTGATTTCCTTCTGATCCAAAAACGCCATTTCGGAGAAAAATTATCGTTAAGTAAAAAAATAAAACACGCAAAAATGACAAAAAAAATTCGCACGAAAAAACTTGTTGCGTATACGTATGCGTAAAAATTCGTAAAGAAATCGATACTACCGATCGATAGCGATTCGTTCGTTCGTAAAAAATAAAAAAAAGTTAAAAAGTCGAGCACACGACTTGTCCGAGGCTCGACTTGTCGAAAAATGAAAATGGCCAAGTGGAAATTTTCATTTGTCGCCCACCGAAGCTTTATTTAGATCAGAGGTGGCGCACATTGCGATTATTATTTTTAGCACAAGTACTAGAAGTAAGTGCCGAAATCGAAATAATCGCTCCACGCAAAAAAATACGAAGCTTCAAACTCCACTCACATCCTAATAAGCCAACTTACTATTTGTTGTTTACTATCTCTTGACTAGACTGTGAAAAACTTATGCGCCTCCACCACATTCTCTAGCGAGTCATTGTCCTTTGTGTGGATACTCGACACTCAGAAAGTGATGTTGGATTATTGTTATTAATATTATTATTACAGGGAATACCCACCATTACCGACACTTCCGAATGTCATTAATCTTCCTCAATATTATTTTAATGATTATTCTACAAGGTGAACAATTTAATCAATAAAAATCATAGGGGTACTTTGTAGTGAGAAAAAAGATGGTTTTAAAAAAATTGGGATTTGCGCTTTCGCGTACAATCCTATTCTTAGGTGGACTAGTTCTGTTTCTCTGTGTTTTGGTTAAAATTTATTGTGTGGTCGGGCTGTTTTTGTTATCTTTCTCAATGCCTTCCTATTTCTTGTTTGTCTGTTTCCATGGTTTTAATTTTATGATTTTTATAGCGTTTTACATGTCATCCCATCATCTTGGGATTCGTTTCGTAACTTTGTTTGATTATCTCATTTGGTGGTCTTTTGATGATGTCATATCCATACTAGCAGGACGGATCTGTGAAAAAACGTCTATTTTTGGATGTGCAAGGTGGCATTCGGATTTTTGCAGATAAAGTTAGGTGACAACTTCAACAATAATAAATTGACTTATGCTCCTTCTCAAATATGCCCGGAACAATAACAAAAAAAAATAAAATATTAAAAATTTCGAAAAACATCGATTTTTTTTTCTACTTTCTTGCTTATAACTTTAAAACGATTCATTTTGGAACAAAGTCGTAGGGAAATAAAATAAAGACCATTGAATTTTGTATGATAAACGACTGGTTAAAAATGTCTTAAATTTATTACCCTTTCTGCAAAATAGCAATAAATACAAAATAAGGGGGCAAAATAAGCCTGTTTTTATTCAATGTTTTTCATCCACTTTGGTTGCACCTAGAACTTTTGTAATTCGCTTAGAAAATTCTTACAAAATAATTAAATCGTTCACCAAATTTCATTAAAATCGACCTAATCTTTTTAAAAAAGTTCTTTTTAAAAACTTTATGAAGAAAAAGTAGACCATTAAGAAGTTTGCTAATTTTTTTACATATAAAGAGCTTATCTATTATATAAAGAGCTATCAATTAAAATCGGATTATTTAAGCGGTTTCAGCACTGTTTTAAGGTTATAAACAATTTTTTGGCTTATAAACAAATACAGTGGCATAAATTCATTTTCTCGATAATAGGCGTCTCTAGAGATAAATCCCGAAACAGGTCGATTTTTATTTTTAAATTCTAATTTTTTGGTATATATATCATACTAGTGACGTCATCCATCTGGGTGTGATGACGTAATCGATGATTTTTTTAAATAAGAATAGGTGCCGTGCGATAGCTCAATCAAAAGGCTATTCAATTTTGTATTCAATATTATAAACATTAACATAATTATTTATACAGGGTTTGAATTAAAAAAAAATTGAATTAAATTAATTCCAATATTTAGATTACGTCATCACACCCAGATGGATGACGTCACTAGTATGATATTTATGCAAAAAATTATAATTTAAAAATAAAAATCGATCTGTTTCGGGATTTATACCAGAGTCGCCCATTCTCAAGAAAATGAATTTATTCCAACTCAAACGTCCTCACTGTATTTGTTTATAAGCCAAAACATTGTTTATAACATTAAAACAGTGCTGAGGGCGCTTTAATAATCCGATTTTAATTCTGTAAAGTGTATTAGATAGGTAGAGAACCTCTTTATACGTAAAAAAATTAGCAAACTTCTAAATGGTCTACCTTTTGTTCAGAAAGTTTTTAAAAAAATTTAGATTGCAAAATTATTATGCAAAAGGTCGATTTTAATGAAATTTGGTGGACGGTTTAAGTATGTTGTAAGAATTTTTTAAGCGAATTATGAAGGTTATAAGTGCAACCAAAGTGGTCGAAAAACATTGAATAAAAACAGTCTTTTTTGCCACCTTATTTTCTATTTATTGCTATTTTGCAGAAAGGGTAATATTTTAAGACATTTTAAACCAGTCGTATATTATACAAAATTCAATTATCTTTATTTTCTTTCTCTACGACTTTGTTCCAAAGTGAATCGTTTTAAAGTTATAAGTTATAAGCAATGAAAGTAGAAAGAAATCGATATTTTTCGAAATTTTTAAATATTTAAATTTTTTTATTAATGTTCCGGGCATATTTGAGAAGGAGCATAAGTCAATTATAATTATCTCACATCCACCTCAAAACAGATCCGCCTGGTCTATACCGATAGTAGTTGTAATGCCTAGGATAGTTCTCATTATTTTCCCTTGTTAAGTCTTGTTGTTTTCTTCTCCTTTTTTGTTCGCAGGTGTTTTTGACCTCATCAGTATTTTGTATGTTTTGGTTTTTGTATTTTTGCGTCGTTTTCTGTTTTTAAATAACGTTCTGATTCTTCTAAACCTTTGGTTTCCTTTTACAATTCTTTATTTAATTTTTTTCTTTCCAAATTTTCCCATGGTGACCTCAGATAGGTAAATGTCGTTACTTTTTCAAATTTTGTGGTCACTTTTCATGCGCCCCTTTCTGTTTTCTTGTTATTTTTTTTAATTACTTCATGAATTTTGTCTTCTGTAATCCATATACAGAGTGAGTCTGTAATTTGGAATAAATTTAATAGTTCAAATACTAATTGTTTTTTTTTAAATGCTCAGACCTGTCGATTAGTATTTCAAATCTAAATTTTTTACCCATGTTGTATAGATACAAGGTGTCCCAATTTAGAGATGTGACGTCATCGTTGATTTTCTTAAATGCAACACTGAATAAAAATTTGATATTTTGCAGCTATGTATAACTTTACACACCCTATCAAAATAACAGTGTTGCCATTTAAGAAAATCAATGATGACGTCATATCTCTAAATTGGGACACCCTGTATAGATTATTATTGTATGCAAAAAATTTCGATTTGAAATATTAATCGACACGTCTGAGCATTTTTCAGAAAAACAATTGTATTTGAACTATTGAATGTATTCCAAATTACAGACTCACTCTGTATGTATGGCTTCAGACTCAACTTCATTGAATTTTACGGTTTTTATTCATATTCCCGCATGAAAAATTATTATTGTTTTCTATGTGTATATTTCTTATAATCAATTTCTTTGTTTGTTTATCTTCTAATAAGATACATACACTATAATAGTCCTTGAAGCCACTATTAAAAAAATTATTACTTTCTTCATGATACTTTTTTTATTCATTTATTCATGTCGAGTCGGCCAACTTTTCTATTTCGAAAAATTTTCGGGAAGGGGGCGTTTCGTAAATATAGGTTTCTAAACTTTGGTGCGTCCAAAAACTGGAGTACCTTTAAAAATTCGTCGGACAATATTAACAGTAAATTGTAAGTATTTTGGGCAAACAATCCGGCAAAAAAATCATCATTTATCACTCCGTAGTGCGCCCCCCATAGGGGGAGGACGCACTCATCCTAAAAAATCTAAAATTCATAACATCGCAGCTGATTTTTGCAGGATTGTTTGATAAAAATATTTACAATTAACTGGTAATATTATCCGACCAATTTTTAAGGGTACTCCAGTTGTAGGACGCACCAAAGTTTAGAAACCTCTATACTTACGTAACGCCCCCCTCCCGAAAATTTTCCGACATATAAAAGTTGTCCAACTCGACATGAATAACTAACCCTGAAGAGGACTTGATGATATTAAAAGAGTAGCCGGAACGAATTGGAAAAATGTTACTCAGGATAGAGACCGATGGAAGGAGTTGGGAGAGGCCTATGTCCAAACGTGGACGATAGAAGGCTAAGAAGAAGAAGAAGAAGAAGAAGTGGACAAAATCCTAAACGGGGACAATCATTGATCGCATTTCCACATAGCATTATATCTATACACGCAAATCAAACAATGATAGTAGTATATGAATAACTGAATAAAAGAAGTCTCATGAGGGAGGTATAATTTTTTTAAATGGTGGGCCTTACAGAGCACCTCAAGGAGCTAAAATGTGAACCATACCAATTTCTTCGTATTTGTCATTCGTATCCATTGTAAATATTCAGCTTTCATCAAAAGTAATATTCGCTATATCACCTTAATTACAAACTAAGGGTAAGAACTGAACAAGTAGGTCGAGGTGGAGGTGTAGGTCGCGGTGGATGCTACTAGTTAAGTCGCAGTCGATGTCGATAGCACATAGCAAGGAGGTCACCTGCGCTGTCAGTCGAGCTAACCACTATCAAGTGAAGTAGTTTAATGAAATTTGAATGACAAAAAGACTGTGCTTTTGCGATGTTGTGTCAGTCAAGTGATGATAGTGATGAAATGTCAGCTGTAAATAATCAGATCCTCCTTCATATTTCAAAAATTTACTGAATTTAATTACTTTAGAAATTCAAAAATAAACTGAATACAAAAAAGGGATTAGATAAAAAGTATCAACTGAGATAGCGCAGGTAATGACAACTTGGTTTCGAACGGACCAATCACAGGGAATCATCCTCGTAGGCCGCGCAATAGACATCCATGTGAAACAAACTAAACTCATTTTATTTTCAAAAGCATCGATGTAAACCTTCTGGATGGCATCGCGCTAAACCTCCTGGATGGCATGGCATCGCGCTAAACCTCCACCGCGACTTACCTGCTCTGTTCTCTTCCATTCACTACAATGTGTTTGTTTTATATGGATATCGACATCAACCGCGACCCACTTGTTCTGTTCTTACCCTAAGGGGGCTGATGGGTCAACAAGCCTGAGGAAGACCGAGACTTATTTATCAAGACTACCTAGAGAATGATTTAAAAACTATTGGAGTTAAAGCATTAGAGAACTATTGCCAGAGACAAGGGCAAATAAAGGATTGTTCTGAGAAGTCTTTGGTCCATTACGAGTCGTGATGTCACGGATGCTGATGATGAAATTTCATAATTTGGCAAACAAAAACAAATTAAAAGTAAAAAATATACCTATAGTATAGAAAACCGTGATAGCAAGAAAAGTAATACATAAAAATCATAAATTAAAAATGCTGTCAAACTGTCTTTTGAAAAGTGTAATCAAATGTTTGTAAACTAGAATTACAAATTAAATACATATATCTAACCTAGTATACTTAGAAAAAATTAGAGGTAGATGGTAAGAATGTATAGGCCCTAGAAAAATTTGAAAGGTGAATTCACACGGATTTGATGAATAAATGATAAATGAGGGCAATAATGTACTATTGTTTTCACCCAATTTTGAAAAAATGTGAAAACTTTGTATTATCCACGTCCGTCTGTCCGTCCGTCTGTCTGTAATCACAACTCCTTCGTCAATATACCAGCTAGAATGACAAATGAGGTGTCAACTGAAAGCTGACAATCCAAGGATGGTACTAAAGGTGAGATATTTGACCTTAGCGGTCTGTCCGACCGCGAATATAACTCCTCCATCATTATACCAGGTAGAATGACAAATGAGGTGTCAAATGAAAGCTTATAATCCAAGGATGGTACTAAAGGTGAGATATTTGACCTAGGCTGTCTTTCCGTCGGTCCGTACGACCGCGAATATAACTCCTCCGTCATTATACCAGGTAGAATGACAAATAAGGTGTCAAATGAAAGCTTATAATCCAAGGATGGTACTAAAGGTGACATATTTGACTTAGGCGGTCTGTGCGTCGGTCTCTCCGACCGCGAATATAACTCTTCCATTATTATACCAGCTTGAATGATAAATAAGGTGTCAAATAAAAGCTTATAATCCAAGGATGGTACTAAAGGTGAGATATTTGACCTAGGCTGTCTTTCCGTCGGTCCGTACGACCGCGAATATAACTTCTCTGTCATTATACCAGGTAGAATGACAAATGAGGTGTCAAATGAAAGCTGATAATCCAAGGATGGTACTAAAGGTGAGATATTTGACCCAGGCTGTCTTTCCGTCGGTCCGTACGACCGGGAATATAACTCCTCCGTCATTATACCAGGTAGAATGACAAATGAGATGTCAAATGAAAGCTGATAATCCAAGGATGGTACTAAAGGTGAGATATTTGACCTTGGCGGTCTGTCCGTCGGTCTGTCCGACCGCGAATATAACTCCTCCATCATTATACCACGTAGAATGACCAATGAGGTGTCAGATGAAAGCTTATAATCCAATGATGGTACTAAAGGTGAGATATTTGACCTAGGCTGTCTTTCCGTCGGTCCGTACGACCGCGAATATAACTCTTCCATCATTATACCAGCTTGAATGATAAATGAGGTGTCAAACGAAAGCTTATGATCCAAGGATGGTACTAAAGGTGAGATATTTGACCTAGGCTGTCTTTCCGTCGGTCCGTACGACCGCGAATATAACTTCTCCGTCATTATACCAGGTAGAATGACAAATGAGGTGTCAAATGAAAGCTGATAATCCAAGGATGGTACTAAAGGTGAAATATTTGACCCAGGCGGTCTGTCCGTCGGTCCGTCCGACCGCGAATATAACTCCTCCATCATTATACCAGCTAGAATGATAAATGAGGTGTCAAATGAAAGCTTATAATCCAAGGATGGTACTAAAGGTAAGATATTTGACCTAGGCAATCTTTCTGTCGGTCCGTACGACCGCCAATATAACTCCTCCGCCATTATACCGGGTAGAATTACAAATGAGGTGACAAATGTCAGTTTAGTAAAAATGACTCAAAATTAGTAAATTCGTATATCAATCCACGCAAAGTTACACGTAAAATTCAAATATCGTCTTCCAGTTCTACTTTCATTACTTTGGGTGAAAAATAGGACTTACGAAGTCCAATTACTTGTTATTGTATATGAATAATATTTTCAACATTAACCTTGGAAGTTACCTTAAGATATCATGAGAATTTCTATACTTAAATAATTTTTCGTACTTTTCAGATAATCTTAGTTTTATTAGAAATCTGGCAACGGCGCCGTGTTCTATAAGATCATGTACGGAATGTTTAATAAAGGTAATAAAACATACCAGATAGTGCAATTCGATATTTCAAGGTGTTTAGCACATCGGTAATCTAGGTAAGAACAAGGATAGCTAGATTTTTTTTATATAATTACAGCATTGATACTTTGAAATATATCAATTTTCGTAAAAACAATCAACATATTAAATGCATGTAGGTATATAAAATTAATTTATAACGAAAAAAAAAAACGATAGGAAATACGGTATTTCCCAGAATAGGTGCTAGCTGGAAATTAACTGAATTGGAACATTTTAACTTCTACAGCGTGAATTATTGATCTATAAAAATGAAGATAAATATGGGTTGGAAAATCACAATATATTTTATGAAAATTCATACTCTTTTAGTTTTGCTTAAAGGATTATTGAAGTTATACTTCTTGCGCGATTGGGAGTGAATTTTTATTATTCTGCGCACATGCGCACACAGACAGTATGGCGTTAGTTGCTAAATCTTTCAAGTTTTGTATAAATATATCAGTGCCAGAAAAGGTGTGAAAAGAATATATTAGTGTTTTCAGTAAATACGTATACTTATTATAATTTTTGTGTCTTTTGATTTGTCTTCCTCGGGAGTAAGATAAGTAAGTATCTATTATTAAAACATTTATATTTAATAATATACTTCACTTCGTCTGCTTGTTACCGTGAATTGTCATTATGCCCGAGACTATGTATATAGAGAGTTCGTAGCGTTATTCGTATAGTATTCGGCTAGAGATCAAGAGGTCTTGGGTTCAAATCCGGAGACCACTCCTATTCTTTTTTTTATTTTTGGAAAGTGGTAAGCATTAAAATTAGTTTAATGTTTAAATAAAATAAAAATAAACGGTTTAAAGTATATTTATTTTCAAATTGAAGAATCTCAGATGCAGAATCCACCAATTTAATAAGAATTAAAAATGGTAAATAGTATTTTAAAACTGAGATTTTTCGTGTTGAAAGTTCTTACTGATACATCCTTAATCTGCGACTTTTTCAATTAATAAGACAGCAGACGACGAATATAGAAAACGAAAGGGAAACGATCACATTTCGCTTTCATTCGTCTAGGAAAAACGGACAGCAGAGGAACTTTCAGTACTCAAGTCCGAGTAAAGGAAATAAAAATAATAAATGATGGTTTTGCTTTTGCTTGTTTTCGATTCAGAGGGTTGCACACCAGCTAGACAGGCTGTTTCTACCATTTCAGGCGTCCTCAGTAGCTTTCGTTAGTGTGCCTACCTCTGGACCGAAAAACAAGCAAAACCATCATTTTAAAGGGTAATATATTTATTTTGTTGAAATATACATAATAGAAGTATAACTTCTTACACATTCTTTTTTTTATTTTTATGACGATTCTGTGTACAGATTTAAAGCTTCGACGACATAATATTTGATGATCATAATAAAGCTGGAAGTAAGAAATGTAGCAGCTTTAAGTCGTTTCAATTACTTTGACTTTTGTATCACAAACAATAGACCACAACACACAACACTCTGCACCCGATATTTTATGCAGCCCTATATTTATTCTTATCCAGTAACTCTTTTTTTCTGAGGCAGTACACCCATAGATATAATAACACAGATTAGGCAAGGTCCGAAAAATAGCGTAAGGCCTATTTCATACTTTACGACTTTGGTCGTCACGACAAACGATCGTACGACCGTTTGTCGTGCTCATCGGACTTTCACTCTTTACGACAGTATTCATCTTATTGTCGTAGAAAGCACGGGGCGTAGAATGAACCGGGCAAAAATTTTGGCTTTGTATTTAATTTATCGCTGTAACAAAAAAAACAAAGACGTAATCGCCTACATTGGGTGCATCCAATCAATGGAAGAAGAAAAGAAGTAGGTTTATATCATACACTTTTTGGAGATTTAAGAAATGACCAAAATAATTTTTTTAATTATTTCCGCATGTCAGTGACATGAGTTTCCTCGCCCTTTTCGGGCGAGTTTCGGATCTTTTGGGATCCTTTTCCCCTTCCATGCATCTTTGCATATTGTCCACAGCCAGTCTTTCCCTTTTTCTCCTAAAGATTTGATCATTTCTGGTGGAATTTCATCCTCCCCTGGAGCCTGGAGCTTTACCTATCTTTAATTTTCGTATCGCTTCTACCAGTTCTTCTCTTGAAATCTCTCAATTGTTCCCCCATGTGGTTTATTTCTCTCAGCCTTTCTTGCGGTGTACTTCCAAATTTTTCTTCATACAAGTTATCAAAATACAAAACATTAAATTACATAAATGTTGTTTTTGTTCGCCCTGATCATTTTTGGTAATCCCAGCTTATTAAATTAAATGCTTGCTTTAATGATTATTGTACCATTTTTGTTGTCCCAGTCCAGTAGCAATATATTTGTTTAAAAAATATATAGAGTCCTTTTCATAGGCA
Organism: Diabrotica virgifera virgifera; assembly: GCF_917563875.1. Lineage (NCBI taxonomy): Eukaryota > Metazoa > Arthropoda > Insecta > Coleoptera > Chrysomelidae > Diabrotica > Diabrotica virgifera. Next base: position 217,426,017 of record NC_065448.1, on the reverse strand, counting down.
TTTTTCAGTGCGTCACAAATGATAGAAAAAAAGGTAAGTCCGTGATAATACACATTTATAACATTTATTCTAACATGACATTTTAGTTAAACTATGTTAAACATGACAGTTGTCACATTTTATCTGCAATTTGGCATAAAACCAAATCAATTGTGTTTATTGCATTTAAAAAATGGTATTTTCTTTGATTTGTATAGTTTTATAAATTGTACAGATTATATTCGTAGATGTATTATACAATTCATAATTGTTTTTCAATTATAGCGCCATCTATCGACAACTAGAATAAATGTTATAAATGTCTGTAATCACAGACGTGCCTTTATTCTGTCACATACATACATAATGCGTTAGAAAGAAATCAAAAAACTGTGACGCATTGGAAGATGCCAATGAGAAAAAGATTACCTATTTTGTTAATAAATACAATTTAATTAGTGAACAATAATTATTATTGTTATTGGGCTCAATTTTCATCTTTCAATATTTAAAAGATCCGTCTAAAAAACTGATTTTATTTTATTTAATATACAGATTATATTAATATCGATACATATTTAAATAATCATTAATAAAACACGAATCTACGTTTATGTCCATGGACACTAAACTGTGCAATAAAAGAATCTTTAAATTATTAACAACAAATTTTAGATATTCTCGATGAAACATTTATGATTTAATTTTTATAATAGATACATTGATAATAATGCATTTTATAATAGGGTCTATTCCTCGGCATTTTGACAAAGTCCTCACAAAGTCTATTGAAATTTTTGTCCTCACAATTAAATAATACCAACCAGATGCTTACCTATGTATTGTATCTATACAGGTAAAAATTCCTCATCTATATTGTTTACCATTATGTACGTGCCACTGGATTCACTGGTACTAAATACACGACTAATTGTCGTTAAGTATGGAAGAATTAATTTATGCCCGTGGTTCACTGATAGCACGGCACGACACGAGCTAGAGTAACGACAAAGGGTAACAAATCAACTGGAAGTTCTGTCCGACAAAATACATGGGACGTTTTCGTGGTCTGACGTTCCAAATTTTTAACCTGTTCCACAATTAAAACTTCCCCTGTACCAGTGTTCCCATACATCAAAGTTTATACGACTAGACACCCTTGAGCTATTAACAAATTTTCAGCTTGCTATTAATCAACTTTTTTTGATACGCGGAATCCAGACCTATTATCACAAATATGTAATAAATATTCCCAATTAAAATACTTCCCTTTTTTTCAAGGATTTGATTTCCCACAACAAGGTGGAAAATGGATGCAGAAGATGATCTAAAAAAGCTCAACGTCACAAATTGGAGAATGAAAGCAATAGGACAAGAACGGATGGAGGAGAATAGTCAATCAAGGCATGGGCCTACTAGGCTGCAGTGGCGACGCTTGACTTTTTCTGAAGTGTTACCAAAACCAGATGCAAAAAATCTTATTTAAAAAAATGAAGATATGGCTAAATGTATATATACACTCACCGGCACAAAATTCCGCCACCCAAAATTTTTGATTAAGTTTGACAATCTAAAACTATTATTTGTACTTCGATTTTCAAGATTCTTGCACGAGTTTGTAGGTACATGTATTGATATAGTTTGGTATTATTCCGGTAACAAAACAATTTTGCTTGCATGGCATTATACGGGGGTGAATGTAAGCGTTGTTTTTCTCCTAACTTTAAAAAATTCTGTGGAAAAATTGGAGGGCTGATTTTGTTTCATACTCCTTTTGTATTATCCTGGAGGTATCACCAAGGTATTGTTTTTTGAATTATCTGAATATCTCTTTTCTTGTAAGAGCTGTAATTAAAAACACTAGTTTGAATGTTTATTTAATTAAAAATATCAAACGCACTAAAATTAACAAAACAAATTTAACAACAAAACAATCCAATAGCGGTTATGTCCACCTCTTGCAGCAACGACTGCTCGCAATCTGTTTAGCATCTAATAAAGATGTGTTTTCCTTGCCTGGGGAATAGCCCGATATTCCTCTACCAGGGCCATAACTGTACCAATTTTTCTGGAGGCTTAGGATGACGGCAAATAGCTTTTTTTATTCATCCCATAAATGCTCAATATGATTGAGATCTGGGCTGCATGCGGGCCATTCTAATCTTATCAATCTAACCTCAATTGTATGAGTCAATCAGTGTTTTTATTTACAAAAAATGGTACAGCTCTTACAAGAAAAAAGATATTCGGATAATTCAAAAAACAAAATGTTGGTGATGCCTCCGGGAAAATATGACAGGACTATGAAACAAAATCAGGCATTCCATTTTTCCACAGAATTTTTTAAAATTAGGAGAAAATACAACGTTTCCTTTCACCCCTGTACAATGACATGCAAGCAAAATTTTTTGTTACCGGAATAATACCAAACAATATGAATACATGTACCTACAAACTGGTGCAAGAATCTTGAAAATCGGAGATAATATCATTTTGTACATCACTTGAAACTCTCGAAAAAACAGATGTTTCTAGATGTTGATAAAATTTTTGATCTTTTTTGGTAATTAATGTTAACAATTCCCTGTAATTGCCTCGATTGTCAGAGTCGTTGCACTCAAAATGACCACGAAACGCTAGTTCTTGTTTGGCCCAAAAATATACAGTATCTATTATAAGTGTGCTAAGGATATACCTATCTATTTTTTTAACAAACTCATTATGTTTAGCAATATTTGCTTTAAAAGCTTAGTTAAGAGAACTTTTGATTTTTGTTTTGCCAAACTGAATCAAATTGGGTATACATCTTACATGTAGGTAAGGGAGAAATTTCATGTCTCCTTTTTAAAAATCTAACACTATTTAAACCGTGAACCTAGTCCACCCATTTTTTTGTAGAAACCAGAAGACATGGCCAACAATGCAGTATATTTTTCTTGGAACCATAATATAACCAAGGATTTTCACTGTACCAACTAAATTTAAAATATCGAACTACTTTTGTTGATTCCTTTTTTAGATTGTTTAAAATAGGTCTTTAATTTTTAATCTCATTTTTTTTCTTCAAAATTTTACAAGGAGAATTACTTTTCAAGTAGTTGATCGATTAAGAAGCGACACTCATCCATGGTTAACTGCACGCACACTTTTTATAGGTACTGTCACCAATTTTAAATCTGGTAACAGCGCCACTGATACAGAGCGCGCTTATGCCGTCACTTCTTCAAATTTTTCAGTCACTAGCCGGTCCCGAGCGCCAGCGTGGGTATATAACCATTGTAACCAGAAATGAGTCTGGTAACAGAGTATAATAAAGTGCAACTGAGTCACATAAACTCGCCAATATTTTCGTGTCTACGAGTAGTTGGCAATTTACTGAGTTAGGTACTATTACCACATAATATAATAATATATTTCTTTTGGTAAAAATATTGGTAAGTAGAATTATTCATCGTCATAAAATATTTATTTGCAAGATTTTTAACTGTTACCAATGGTAACAGTGGTTACATGGACGCTTCGCCAGTGCTAGGCTGGACGCGGAAATTATTATCATTTGACTTTTCTGTGTCATTTATGAAACTGTACTTTGTGTTATCCTGTATATCGTAACATCTTTTAAGAAAGGTGTATATGAAGCAATATAATTCAAGACACATTACCTTTTTAAGAAATGAGGCGTGTTTACACGCGAAGGTCACCAATTCGACACCTCGAAAAATACGTAGCTAAAAGAAGAGCAGGTAAACAATACTCCTCGTTGAATTTTGTTTTTGATTTTATCGTAATGAATAAAAACAATATTTTTAATTAAAATGCAGAACTTTCACAGAGATTTTTATAGGTGATTTTCAGATTTTTATAGGTGAGGGGGGTGGGGGCGTAACGCAATTTGGGGGTGGAGGTTTTGTTAATCAAAAAAATCATTATGAATAAAGTGAGATTACTGATGGAGAAACTGCGAACAACCTGGAAAACCCATTTAAGAAACCAAACACGACTTATTGTTTCCAACATCACTAAAAATGTTCCAAGAAACAGAAACAGAAAAAAAAGGTATAGATTGAAGTTCAGGCTCAAAAAACTCTTATTCTAGGGCCACAGTAACGTCTAATGCCGTTAATTAACGCATTATTTGCCATTTCTGTAATGCAATTAATGCGTTAATTAACGGCATTAGACGCTACTGTGGCCCCAGCATTATAGATAAAATTGGCCTAATTCAACAGTGAAATGTCCTTAATGAAGCAATGAACACTGGTATAGCATAAGATGATATTCGTGAATAAATAAAAAAATTACATAAAGAGGTGAAAGAAGAAGCAACATGTTAAAAGAAAGAAAAGTTGAAAAACAATAACACAAGTTATTTTACCAAATTTCTGGTACTTTTCGCAACATGATTGTAACTTTTAGGTAAAAGTGGTCACTTTATAAAAGTTACGTAATATTAGATAGGGGGAGGGGTATAGAAAAACGGTATGATGCATTATATAGGGGAGAGGGAGGGCCAAAAATCTTTAAAAATTGCGTTACGTAATACATGGACAACTAAGTTAATCGTTAGACGCAATTGACAGAGGATATTTGCGTTTTTGATAACCTGGACATCCAATGAGAAGAGATCCGAAGATAACAGGTGTAAGCCAATCTCAAGCAAACATAGTCGTAACCAGGAGGTGGTTTTGGGGGTTATAACCCCCCCCCTTTTGGATGTACTTTGAGCTCTATACACTTAACACCATTACTATTCAAGCAGTTGTAACCACCCCTTAGGATCATCCTGGTTACACTTCTGCAAGCAAATAGTATAAAGAAGGACGCAATTAAAAAAAACTACTATCGGGTTAAACAGCTATATGGAATAAAAATCAACGGGGAACTAGTTAATGAAATTACGCGGACGATACAGTAATTCTCTCAGAAAATATTGAAGGTCTCCAGAACTAAATTTTTAGTCTTTAGTCGACCAGATGCAAAGCTTCTAGACCAATTAGATCTAGACACAGAAATAAAACGCAGAATAGCAATGACTAAACTACTTTTATGAAAATGAAGATATTTCTTCGCAATAATGATCTTAGTTTAGAACTAAGACACAGAATGGTTAAGTGCTATATTTGGGCTTACTTTTTGTATGGTGTAAAGTTTTTACCCTAAAAGTATCGAGCATTAACAGAATTGAAGCATTGGAAATGTGGCTTCATAGACGGGTGCTGATGATACCTTGGACAGCAAATAAAACTAATAAGAAAGTATTAAGGAGGGTCAACAAAATAAAAGAGAATTGCTAAAGACTGTTAAACGCTGAAAAATGTATTATTTGGGACATACAGTGAGAAGGAATGGACTCAGAAATCAAATGCAGGACAATTATTCCATATTGCAGCAGATCGAGAAGAAACGTGAAGAAGAAGACCGTTTGACAATAATTATTGACACCACAATTTCTTTTACGCTACCCATTTTGTGTTATTGTGTTGAAGTTTGTCAAGGTGGTCATAATATTATTGTAGATATTAATTTTTCTACAGAACTGAGAAAAAAAAGGTATAGATTGTCAAACCTAGGAACAAGTCTGAAAATCTTATAATGGCCATGTGGCCTTATGGCGATTGTAAAATTTTCAAACTTGTTCCTAGGTTTTACATACAAACTATATCAATATTTAATTTTTTGCTTTGAACATTCCTGTATAATATTTTATTAATTAAAATTACCATATACACAACCATCTTCTATCCAACTACTTTTTTTCTGATAAAGATCAAAAAAAATATTTCGGGCGACCCTGTATGATATCCACCTTTTGCTCGGGTATGTAAAGTATTTCCGATTGTACGAACTCAACGTGCGTTCTGCCTATGACTCATCGACGGAACTGTACCAGCGTCTGCCATCTCCAAGCACTATAATACTTAACTTAATCCATCTCTTTAGCAAAATCAGAACCGGCTTAAGTCATATCGCCATTATCGAATCAAATAATACGCATTGATGCAGGTTGTATAATATAACATTTAATGGATTTAGTTAGAAACGATGTTTTTGTTATAATACGCTGGAAATTGCACGTATGTATAAAACTGCCTAATAATTTGTTTTCAAATTTATACTACTAGAATTCCAGTCTACTATTTAACTATAATACGATCGTGGGAATATACGTAATCTTGTGTAATCGTGTACATAGTCTTGCATACGTAATTTTGTGGAAATTCATGCACGTGCTAATATTATAGTGCTATAAGCTAAGATTAGAATAAATACGGAAATGAAAAGTTGCTCAAATTATTCTCATATTTAAGCCAGAGAAAAATAAATTTCAGGTTACTTCATACAAACCAATAAGTCTGCTACCGGTTTTATCAAAAATATTGGAAAAACTTCTCCTTAAGCAATTATCCCCAATCATAGAAGAAAGAAAACTAATACTTCAACACCAGTTTGGGTTCAGAACACAACACAGAACAATAGAATAAGTATATAGATTGGTAAAATACATCAAAAATGATCTAAAAAATAAAAGGTATTGTTCCGCTGCATTCCTGGACATTGGTCAGGTATTTGACAAGGTGTGGCATGTTGGTCTCCTATTTAAGCTAAGAAAAATCTTCCACATCCTTTCTACCAAATCCTAAAAAGCTATATTTCCAACTGACATTTCCTCAGTCAGGCAGGATAATGAATACACACCGCTTTTCTAGCCTCTCACCATGATCCAATCTCAGCATGAAAAAACCTTCAAAAAGACCTTAACAATATCCAACACTGGCTTAAAAATGGAAGATAAAGGCGAATGTAAATTCAACCATGTTACTTTCACCATGAAAAAACAAAATATCCAAACGTAACTCTTGCACGAAACACAGCTCTCACAAACCGATATTGTCAAGTACTTAGGAATCCACCTTGATAGAAGATTAACTTGGCAAAAGCACATTTTCACAAAAATAAAACAACTAGGAATAAAATTCCGAGAAATGTACTGGATCATCGGTCGTAATTACTCTGCTGCGCTGCAAGCTATAACTTGTTGAAACAGTGCAAGTGTAACCACAACAACGCGATAAGTAACGGAGTAACTCCTTTGTAGTGTCGAAAGAAACCGACACCCGATCTATCGCCTAACGTTTAACGGCATTAATAATGGCATTAACAAATTAGCGCGCTAAGTCATGTCTACACCTAACGCGTTAGTCAAATAACGCGTTAATTAACGGCATTAAACGTTACTGTGGCCCCAGCATAAGAATAGTAATAATAATATACCAAAAAATATTCAGAGTCGAAAAACCGCACAGAAAAATTTCGGTGTCAACACACCGTTCAGTTGTTGACTAATTTAGAAGAGGTGAATTATTTGACCTACAGTTGGTCATTAAGAGTTGCGCCGGTGTTTCAGTCTAAGGATGAACGTATTATATCATTTTAATATTCTAATTGAATTAATGTTTGTTCTCCAGAGAGAGTTAGTTGTACGGTGATGAGTGTGCTGATAACTGGCAAAATAACATAAAAGATGGAAAACATAATAGGCTGTGGAATAAATCGAGATGAAACTAGTAGAGGCGGGAAATTTAGCGATAGAAACCTATAAATTGACATTATATTGATAGTTTCCTACCTTTAGACGTATAGGACGAGTTTGGCAACTATCACTGTGATAGTGGCAGTTTTAGTTGACATACTCCTCCGATACGTCTAAAGGTGGGAAACTATCAATACAATGTCAATTTAGGGGTTTCTATCGTTAAATTTCCCACCTCTACAAGTTTCATCTCGTTTTATTTCACAACGCATTATGTTTTCCATCTTTTTCGTTATTTTGTCGGTTATTAGCACGCTCATCATTGTTGATATGCCTGTCTCTACAATGCAAACGTTTGAATAAATCTGTAGTTCTTTGCTAACGATTGTGTGTGTCTAAGTTGCTTTTTAGACAATTCTACGTAAATTATAGACAAACTGTTCTTGCCTCTCTAAGAAGTAACAATTGAATTGAGTTATTTTACATTAGAAACGAATTCATTGCAGTAACTTTGTAACAATACAATTGATATTACACTAAAAAACTAGTTTCCAACTTAGGGTCATGTCATTGGCCATAGGTCATAATACTAGAACGTGTCCAACAGCTGATTATTTTGTCTAACTTCCGTTTATTTTATTAAATTTTATACCACCCATAGTCCATGGGTCGTATTTTCGAATTCATTCGAGCATATTTCGCATACGAAATTAGAAGAATTTCATTCGAAATCCAGTTTCTTGTATTTTCGAATACTTCGTGTACGAATTTTTTCGTATACGATGACTCGAATGGGTATGAACCATTCGAATTTGGATGCTCGTATACGAATTGTTTTGTTGTTGTCATTTCAAGGTCATTTCAGTTGTCATTGATAGTTTTAATCGTTGTTGTACACAATATTTTTACATTGAACTTTCTTTTCAATGGCTGGTTTAAAATAATTTTTTTAATAGAAAGAAAAGACGTACCGTACGATAATGCATTGAATATATAACCTAACCTAACTTTATGTATGTACGTATTCTAGCACTGGATCTAGCTCTAAGCTTGACATGACACCGTTGCCATATCCTTCATACTATCCCATTATAGTAGTTAAGTTAATTAAAAAATAGTTTGAAAGATCCAAAAAAGTAAGGTTTTGAAAGGTAAATAGTAAAATATCAGTGTAAATTCTCAATTTTTTCATACTATCAAATTACATAAACGTGCATTTAAAAAAAGTTTTGAAACACCAAAAAACTAGTAAAATATCAGTGTAAATACTGGATACAAAAATAATAATAAACAGAATAGTGGACTTTGCAAAACCGATATTACTAATATTATGCAAGCTTAAAATTCGAATCCAACTAATATTTTGCCTATTTTTTTTTTAATATTGTGATTATACCATTGATTGAAATTATACAAGAAATAACCTAAAAAAGTATGGCAACACTGTGAATCTTCAGATGAAGGTTAAGCAAAGTTATCCTCCCACTCAAAAAGGTCCGGAACATTGTTTAAATAATCAAAATGTCAAAAAATGAAGCAAAAATTCGATTTTTTTATTGGTTTTTTGATTATAACTTTAAAACTATTCATATATTTTTTGTACCTTTAATACCTGACCTATAATACCTGAAAATACATGGTGACAAAAGATAGGCTAAGGTCAACCCCACTAGAACCTTGAAGACATTCAAAACGATATGGAGACTCAACCTTAAACCTTTACACTACTCGGAAGCACACTTTTGTACAAAACAGATGAAATATCTAGCCCTCACCTTAGGTAATAAATTCATTTGAGACAGGCACGTAAAAGCATGTGATTAGTAAGATCACAAAAGGACCCCATAATGTGCAGAAACTTTGGGCAACATTAGGACTATTTAGAAAAAAGAAAATCTTCTCTGAAAACATCTTGAGAGAAGCCGTGGACGAACCAGAAGATGGTATTGCAGTAAATGGCCAACTTATAAACAATAGAGATGCAGACCATACATTATTGCTGGCAGATAGTGCGCAGGGGCTCCAAAGGATCATGGATAATGTTGTAGAAACATGTAACAAATATGGCCTAAAACTCAATTGTAAGGAGACAAAAATAATGATATGTAATTAGTAAGAACACCAACATAAACGCCCAAATTATAATAAGCGATATATTGTTAGAAAGAGTTGAGAAAATATGCTATTTTGTGATGCAATATTACGGACACTTGGAATCATAGCCAAAAAATAAAAACTCGTATTGAAAAAGCCAGAAGCTCTTTTAACTGTTTTAAGGGTCGTTTAAACACAGCGATAAATCAAACAACTTATCAAGGTCAATCGAGTTGTTGCAACTTATCACTGTGTGTAAACGGTGCATCGCACAACTTATCAAAGTTGGAGTTGGGTTGAAGGTGGTATCGCATTGAATCGCAGCGTCTAAACAGCGTTTCAACTTGTCATCACAACTAGTTGCTGTGACTTATCGTTGTGTTTAAACGACGCTTTAGGGAGATTCTCTGCAACTTGGAATAGAAAACTGGAGTTTTACAGAGATTCCATTTAAACGATTAGAGGCATTTGAAATGTAGTGTTACCAGTGCATGTTAAGGGTCTTCTACAGTTGATTCTACAAGGCAAGATTGAGGGCAAGAGAGTCCCTGGACATAGAGGTAGGTATATCCTGGCTGGCCAATCTTAGGAAGTGGACTGATCAACTGATCCATTTCGAGCTGTTGTGAATAGAATAAGATGGGTCAATGTGGTCGCAACCATCACTAGAAGATAGACACCTTTAGAAGAAGAAGAAAAAAGAGGGGGAAACGATGAGGAGGTAAGAAGAGAAATGCGTTTTTGGAGCTGGTGAAGTGAGTGATAATTCAGATAGTGTAAATAAAATAGACAAATGAACCAGTATGACTAAATATAATTATTTTAAGACACATTTTGAAAATTGCACTGAACTACACTCACCGGCACAAAATTCCGCCACCCAAAATTGATTAAGTTTTACAATCTATAACTTTCTTATTTTGTACTCCGATTTTCAAGATTCTTGCATCAGTTTGTAGGTACATGTATTAATGTCGTTTGTTATCATTCCGGAACAAACATTTTTTGTTCAGATGGCATTATACGAGGGTCAATGGAAGCGTTGTATTTTCTCCTAATTTTAAAAGATGCTGTGGAAAAATTGGAGGGCTGATTTTGTTTCATACTCCTTTTGTATTATCCTGGAGGTATCACTAAGGTTTTGTTTTTTGAATTATCCGAATATCTCTTTTCTTGTAAGAGCTGTAAATAAAAACACTGCTTTGATGTTTTTTTAATTCAAAATATCAAACACACTAAAATTAACAAAACAAAATTAACAACAAAACAATTCAATAGCAGGTGTATCTACCTCTTGCAGCAACGACTGCTCGTATTCTCTTTGGCATCGAATAAAGATGTGTTATCCTTGCCTGGGGAATAGCCCGATATTCCTCTACCAGGGCCACAACTGTACCAAATTTTCTGGAGGCATAGGATGACGGCGAATACCTTTGTTTTTAATTCATTCCATAAATGCTCAATAGAATTGAGATCTGGGCTGCATGCAGGCCATTCTAATCTTATCAATCCAACCTCTTTTTTATGAGTCCTTCAGTGCTTTTATTTACAAAAAAATGTACAGCTCTTACAAGAAAAGAGATATTCGGATAATTCAAAAAACAAAATCTACCTACATGTAGGCACAAACTGGTGCAAGAATCTTGAAAATCGGAGCATAAATAATAAAGTTATAAATTGTCACACTTAATCAAAAATTTTGGGTGGCGGAATTTTGTGCCGGTGAGTGTATGTACCATATTTAGGGTTCACTATACCACTACTAGTTTTGCAAAGTTTTTGAAATGATTTTTATGTCTTTTAAGTTTGTTAATTGTTTGTTAAGTTTGTTATATTGATGGCAGTATATTTTTTGTTTTATTTACTTTATTTCCCGGGAATTAACCATGAATCTGACTAGAAAAATTTTATTTATATAGATTTTTAAAAATAATTTCCTAACTGGGAAATCAAAAGACCAAATATTTATTAGATTTTGTGGTTAATTATACGAAAAAATATATTAATTAAAACGTAAAATACCGTAAGAAAAAGGCTTCACAACCATAATTTGTATTACGATTAGAAAAATGTTTCTTAAATTGCTTGACCAGATTGTAACATAGACACTGTTTTTTTTTATTTTAGTCGGCGTATTTTTTACTTTTTTGTAATTTCCCGAATAAAAAATACTAACCTAGGACGAACCTGCTACATTCCACGTCCGCGAAAGGTATAGGATAGGTATAGATCCTACAGTCCTGCACGTTGGCAGAGTTTTCATTAATATTGTGGTGTTTTTAGAAAGAACTATAAAATCTGCTAAAGGCCGATCAAGGCTAACCGTAATACTCTTTAACGACTATTATTAAGGTAGTAAGAAATTACTAGCCAGCGAGATTTTACCGAGAAACATTAGTCATCGTAGACTTGGATTGCTCTTGTGAATGACATTTTTGTTCGGTAGTTTTACTGGTATTTTATTGATTATAGAATGAGAAATATTTTATATAGTATTGGTAGTAGGTTTTGACCGGGAATACCGTGAACATGTTTAATTCATTGAAGTTGATGTTAATTGAATTTGATACAAACGTTTATGTCCACCATAGTGTGGTCATGCGGTCAAATAGTGTCTCCACTAAAATTTAAATTTGAGAATTTCAGTCTATAATTATTAAGCTTCGATTGTATTGAGGTAGATCAGGCCCGGCCCCAGGGATGGGCGAACTGGGCGGCTGCCCAGGGCGGCAAAGTTAGAGGCGGCAAATTTTAGAAGAGAGCCAATTTTTAAATTGAAGAAATAATAATCATAGATTAACAGATAATAGATCATAACATTACCTAGATTTACAACTAACTACTACAGTTACAAAATGTGCAATGGTGAAAATGTTGAGAGAAAGTCGTTAATTTATTCTGGCAAACAATTCTGTGTATTGTTTTTTCTGTAAAATATTTTCCAATGACAAAATTAAATTGATTGAAAATGGATAAATAATTTGAAACATACGGCTGAAGCTTTGTCCAGCCACGCTAAGGCTCCAGCTCATCTACAGTCACAGCGGCAATGGGTAGAACAAACAATTAGACTAGAATCGGGCAAAACCATAGACGAAGAAACACAAGAAGTTCTAAACTCAGACACTCGCCATTGGAAAAATGTAATAAAACGACTTATAGGTATCAATAATACAGTTCTTAGCACAACAATGTCTTCCATTGAGGGGCGATTCTGATAAACTGTTTCATCAAAACAATGGTAAATTTTTAAAGCTTGTTGAGCTCTTTGGAAAAACTGATTATGTTTTACAAGAGCACGTTAGGAGAACAACGAATGGTAGTAACAAGCAGCATTACTACTTGGGAAAACGTATTCAAAACGAATTTATTCAGCTCCTTCATAATCAAATCAAAAATAAAGTTTTAAAAACTTTTTGAATCAAGTATATTCAAATGGGAAATAAGCCACAATTTTACCTAAAAATGATTTTATTAACGTTTCGACGCCCAAGTCGGGTGTCGTTGTCAAAATACAAAATAATATTAAATAAACAAAAATGTTGTTGCTTAGTAAAAAATTCTTCTAATAATTTATTTAATCTGACTCATTTATATCGGCAATTCAGACACGTATTATACATTTTAAAGTAGACGACTTTAAAAATGATATTGCCAATATTGATGAGTTGCGTTCTATGGAATATTTACTATGGAATCTCTAACGCGAGAATTTCAGTACCACCGTTGCATTTGGTTATCTTTTTAAAGACAGATCACATGCTATGATTTTTTGTGGCGGCTATTCTTGAGTTGGGATTGATTTCATGTAATCGAATGAACTATCTTTTAGTAAAGTCGTCCCAGGAACGCAACTCATCAATATTGGCAATATCATTTTTAAAGTCGTCTACTTTAAAATGTATAATACGTGTCTGAATTGCCGATATAAATGAGTCAGATTAAATAAATTATTAGAAGAATTTTTTTCTAAGCAACAACATTTTTGTTTATTTAATATTATTTTGTATTTTGACAACGACACCCGACTTGGGCGTCGAAACGTTAATAAAATCATTTTTAGGTAAAATTGTGGCTTATTTCCCATTTGAATATACTTGATTATAAAAATGCCACAAGAAAATAGCTTCAGAACAACATTAAGAAACTTTTTGAAATCAGAACAGTATTATAGCATAATTTTAGATTGTACTCCTGATATTTCTGGGGTGGAACAGATGACTATTAATTGTTGTACGTTTTATCAATTTAGGTTCCTGTTCACAAAGTGTTAAAATTGCAGAACATTTTCTTGCATTTGTGCCTGTACTGGAAACCACTGGCTTGGGATTACAGAAGATATTTTGCAAAAACTGAATGAACTGGGAATACGTTTGGAAGATATGAGAAAACATGGGTATGATAATGGGCAAACATGAAGGAAAGAATTTAGGATTTTAAAACAGAATTTTCAAAATGAATCCTAGAGCATTTTTTATCCCATGTTCTAGCCATTCACTCAACTTAGTCGTGAACGATGCTGCTATATCCTCACAGTTTGCAGTTTCTTTCTTTTCCTTAGTGACAAAAATTGACAACTTTTTGCAGCGTCTATTCATCGTTGAAATCATATTTCTAGCCTGACATTGAAACTTTTGTGGTTTCAATGAAACTACAAACTACGAAACTAGACGGAAAAGTAGAATTGATGCAATTACCCCCATCAGATACGAAATTGAAGAAACCTACGATGCTCTTGTAGAGATCACCGTCAATAAAAACAACGATAAAACAGTTGCTCATGAGGCAAGCTGTTAGGCAAAGCAAATCCGTAATTTTATTTTTCTTTGCTCTGTGGTAACATGGCATATCATGAGTCTACCAAGGGAGGGGGCGGTGATTGCCGATCTTGCCCAGGGCGGCAAAATCCCTAGGGCCGGGCCTGAGGTAGATGGGGAAAATATGTGATGAAATCCCTAGAAAAAGATTACTGTCTAAATCAGTGTTTCCCAACCTTTTTTGTGCCATCCCCCACCTTAGCCTTTCTAAAATCCGTATGCCCCCTCTATGTAACATACATAATTTTTGATAGGAAGAAATCACTGGGAATTTGTTTTAGAAATACAGTAAGTAAATTTTCAAAACATGTAATGTAAAACTCATACGCAAATTCCAAATAATTTTAATAAATGTCTTTTTATATTTTAATTTAGTAAATACACTGTTCAAGATAATATTTAGTTTTTTAAAGATTTCAGCTAAATAACTCACAAATGCTTTACCATCGATTTTTAACAGATAATTTATTTCAGGTTCTTCGCTTAAAAAATAAGCAGTTTCCTTCAGATAACCATCTTACTTGAGTATCAAGTCTCACGTGGTCTTCATTTTGTGTTTTACAAAATAACTTGAAAAGACGCTCACATTTGTAATTAGATTTAATAGCATTAACACACTACTTTACTACCGAATGAAATACTTCATTTAGAAAAGGCGAGATGTTGTTAGCTACAAGTTTTCAATATGAATAATATAATGCACAAGAATCATTTATGGATTCGCGTCTTTCATCAATTTTAAGCAGCCCTCTTTCTTGCCCATCGCATTAGAAGCACTATCAGCAGCACAAAATGTAAGTTGTCAATATAGCCTAATAAAATAAAAAAAAGTCAAAATGTAAATTCGTACAGGTTAAATCAAATTTTATATCAAAGTTTAAGTGGGTACAAAAGATATTTTCAAGAAAGTATCCAAATCATACAAGGGGATCATTGTTTAAATAATTAAAAAGGGGTCATTTTTGCAAAAAAAATACTTTTTTAACTGCTGAGGTAATTCACTTATTAATGAAGGTCTATGGGATTTTTTTCTGCAAAGTTGAAGGGTAAATATTTCATATAAGACTTACTAAATTAAATTTGACCCCCTATTTATTTAAATAATTGTATATAAAACTTTAAAAACAAATTTGCAAAAAATGATTTTTAGCGTTTTAAATAAGCACTATAAAATATCTTATTTTACAGAATAAGTTGGGATATGTTACCAGTATTAAGCAAAAAAAAAATTGGTCAAAAAATATTTAATATTTTTTGAGATATTGAATTTATTTATTAAATGTTACTATATTTTCAATTGCAAAAACGCGGTTGTTACCAAAGAAATATTCACCTTTTTAAGATCTCAGTATTTTTATTTTTATGTATATTTTCGATAAATGTATTGATAAATTCAAATTTCAATTAAACTCCCCCTAAAATGGCATTTGAAAATTATTCAAATTTGTTTATAATTTGTTTTTTTAATAACGTCGCGGGGATTAAGTATTTTGAAATGCCGTTTCGATAATTGGGTTCCTGGGATTTTTTTACTAATTAACAAAAATTTTTTGACGTTTTTTCTTCTTCTTTTTTTTTTCTTGGAGTTATATTACAACCGGCTCTTTTAGGGTTAAATTTTATTAAGAATGTCGAATCTCTGAGTTGTAGATTCTAGACCTAAGAATATTAAGATTTAACTAAAATCTCTTAAATAAAATGTGGCTACTTACTGAGTTACAATGTGTTTTATTTAAAAATTTAAAAATTATTGTTACCAAGTACTTTAAAACTATTTGACGTACCCTTATCATACTTGACAGAAAGTGTGGCTATTATACACCCTACTAAATTGTGATTAATAAACGTTTCTAGCTAGTGCCAGAGGCTTACGACAGGGGATAGTGAATGATTGACCCTTCCCAAATTCTACGTCACTGAGTGAATTACTATTTTAGCGAAATTTTTCGATTCTCCAATACTTTGTATGCAAATAACTTTATTGGTATCGATAAAGTCATCAGTTTGAGAGATATTGGAAGTTTAAAATGAATGAATGAATGAATCAAAATAACTATGCCGGTTCATTTTTAACGTCCAATATCTCGAAAACTAATGATTTAATCGTTACCAGTAAAGAGTATATTATTTACATAGAAAGTATTGGAAATCTAAAAATTTCGCTAAAATAGTAATTCCCTCAGTGGCGTAGAATTTGGGAAGGGTCAACCATTAACTATCCCCTGTCGTACCCCTCTGGTAGTAGCTAGAAACTTTTATTTATCACAATTTAGTAGACTGTATAGTACCCACACTTTCTGCCAAGTGTGATAAGGATACGTCAAGTAGTTTGAAAGTACTTGGTAAAAATAATTTTTAAATTTTTAAATAAAACACCCTGTAACTCAGTAAGTAGCCACATTTTATTTAAGTGATTTTAGACCAATCTTAATATTTTTAGGTCTAGAATCTACAACTTAGAGATTCTACATTCTTAATGAAACTTAACCCTAAAAGAGCCCGTAGTAATATAACTCCAAGAAAAAAAAAGAAAAGGAAAAAAAGACAAAAAAATTCGTTAACTAGTGAAAAATTCCCAGGAACCCAATTATCGAAACGGCATTTCAAAATATTTAATCCCCGCGACGTTATTAAAAAAACAAATTTTAAACAAATTTGAATAATTTTCAAATGCCATTTTAGGTGGAAATTTAATTGAAATTTGAATTTATCAATACATTTATCGAAAATATAAATAAAAACAAAAATAATAAGATTTAATACAGGTGAATATTTCTTTGGCAACAACCGCGTTTTTGCAATTGAAAATAGAGTAACATTTAATAAACAAATTGAATATCTCAAAAAATATTAAATATTTTTGGACCAACTTTTTTTTAATTAATACTGATAATATAGCGCAACTTCTCCTGTAAAATAAGATATTTTATAGTGCTTACTTAAAACTCTAAAAATATTTTTTTGCAAATTTGTTTTTAAAGACTTATGTATAATTATTTAAATAAGTAGGGGGTCAAATTTAATTTAGTAAGTCTTATATGAAAGATTTACCCTTCAACTTTGAGAAAACAATCCTATACACCTTCATTATTAATTGAATGATCTCAGCAGTTAAAAAAGGATTTTTTTTTGCAAAAATGACCCCTTTTTAATTATTTAAACAATGATCCCCTTGTATGATTTGGATACTTTCTTGAAAATATATTTTGTACCCACCTAAACTTTGATATAAAATTTGTTTCAACCTGTACGAATTTACACTTTGATTTACATGTAGTGTAATTTTATTTTACTAGACTAAATACTGCATCACTGTCTCTCAAAGTTGATTCATCCATTTGCACTGAGAGTTTGCTTGTTTTCAGCTTTTCAGCAAGTTGTTTTTCAATATCTTCACTAATTTCATGGTTTAACCTGGAGTAAAAGGGTTAAACTGGTGTCGAGTCCATATTCCAATTGCCCCCCTTCACAACCAAATTGCCCTCCGGTGGGGCGTGGGCACCACGTTGGGAAACACTGGTCTAAATCATAATTACATAAAAGGCAAGAAGTATAAGAATATAAGTCTTCTTCTTTCTATATGAGCTCCCCCTTGTGGTTTTAATTAATTTGGTTGGGGTTGGGAATAAGCCACAAAATTGGCTTATTTTTCAACTAAAATACTAAATTGATGTGACAAAGTATTAATTTGTATAATTAAAATGCCGTAATTTCGGAGTTATTGCTACATCTATTTTAAAAAAATATTTTAAACAAATTATAAATATCAATTTTTTCTGCCTTTGCAGACATTATTTATTTTAGGTTGTTTATGGCGGCACCACACTTCGTTATGCGGCTACGCTGTATGCGCCCAAATATTTGTCATTTTTGAAGTGTGTAAAAATCGACAACTGGACGGATAGGCTGTATTTGCTATGCGTGCTTGTGCTTACTCGCTATGCGCGCATCAAGCGAATATTGACGAATGAATCCTCCATACTTAGCAAACATACATACAGTCGGAAAAATGAAAGAATACCTATGAACGAACATATAAAACACGCTGTATTTTCCTGTCACCGTGTCACACAAAAAATTGTCCAGTGCAAGTACATGTAACAATAATTATTACATGTACTTGCGCTGGCCAAATTTTTGTGTGACACGGTGACAGGAAAATACAGCGTGTTTTATATGTTCGTTCATGGGTATTCTTTCATTTTTCCGACTGTACATAGCAAACTGTGGTGGCGCCATTTTAGATCATTGGGAACAAAAAAAAAACTCTTTCGTAATTTCTCTCAAGTTAATCGTTTTGAAAAAAAAAACGAAAAATGGCGATTTTCAAGACTCAAAAACACAAGCAAAGAAGATAATTTTTGATATTATGAAGTGCGTAAATTCAAGCTGAAACCGTATTTTATGAGTTTCCGATAAGTAATTTGGGCTTATTTCATTCTAAAATATTGTTTTTTGTTGTTAATGAAGCCAGATCGCCCATTCTCTCATAAGCGATTCATTAACAATTGAAAAATAAAGTTTTAAATTAAAACATGCCCAAAATTCTTATGGGAAGCCTATAGAAGAAGGTTTTAGCTTAAGTAGGCACTTTGTAATTTCAAAAAAATATATTTACATTTATAAAAACATTAATTATATTTATAAAAACATGTGCTTTTGAGCCGTAAAAATAGTCATTTTTAGTTTTTTTTTCAATTTTAAATTGTTTATAACTCGAAAACAATCAACTTTAGAGAAAAATTATAAAATACCTTTTTGTACCCAATGATTCCAAAGAACCTACAATAATGTCTACCTGGGCGAAAAAAATGAATTTTAAACATTTTTTTAAAAGAAATGTAGCAATAACTTCCAAATTACGGCATTTAGGTGTAGGGAATATTATACGAAAAATAATCAGTATTTCGTAAGGACCACAAAACGCAAAAAATATACAGGGCGTTCCATTTGAAATAAGAAAGTTCATTAGTTTCTCAGAAAAACAATGAAGATCTGACAACAACGTAATTACAACTATAATATCGGTCGTATTAGAATACCCTTACCCACCAAAATCTATAAAAATCGTGCAAGCCGTTTCCGAGATAATTGAGGCGTTACATACATAAAACATAAAACTCACTCTGTATACAGTTGGTACGATATAGAAAATGAAAATAGACGCCAAAATAAAAAATGACCTTAATAAAAATTAATTGCTGGTACAAATAATTAAGACGCCAAGTGCCTCCGTCTTTTGCCACAACATCCGGTATGTGGTTTTTCTGCGTAGACGCAACTTAGAACCTATTATACGATTATAGATAGTGTATGTAATGTACACAATCCATTAGCGCTAGTTTTTGTATTGGCATTTTACGAAAAAATTTACTGATGTTTATAAATAGATAAAATTTCAAAAATATTTTGCTGCTAATTACTCCTGTCCATCTGCATGGGTACATTTTCATCAGGAAAATGTAGTTTACCAGTTATCTTATAATTATTCTCAGATTCCTTGTTATATAAATCAAAATTGTGGTGGTCTGGGTTTAAAAATAATATGAAATATTATTTTTAATGTGTTCTTGCGTAGAGTAAAATCCCAATTATAATAAAACGGGCAAACGGGAGAAATACACCTGTCATCCTTTTAGCTTAGGATTTAATCTTTCAATACTATTTGATCATTATAAGAATAAGAGGTTACTAAGTTGCCCATTTGCATTTTCCTGTACATGCACTTTCTTCTTTAGATTCTCTGTGGTTCTCTGGATTCCTTTCGTATTTTTTAATACCTAATCAAATATTAACAAAAATATTTAAGTATTTTACATATAATCGTCAGAAATAACAAGTTTAAGAGTTGAGAAGTGGTGACAGCAATTCAGAGGATCATATTCTTTTTCGACACATCCTCATCTACATAGGTCTAAATTTTACATTTTTTCAATTTTTTGTAAGCTATATTTTTGCTAATAATATTTTTTTCAATAAAATACTTACTTTTTGAGTTATCTGCGAAAAACCGTCCAAAAACATGTATTTTTGGTTAAAAATGAACATATTTATTCGCAAATAACTCGAAAAGTATTGACTTAGCGAAAAAACTCTATAGAACAAAAGTTGTTTAGAATTAGTCATTTTATCCAATTCCGATCTTATTTTGAATGTATATTTTTCCCCTTCGAGAGGGGGTATTCCCTCCATTGTTGTAAAATGGAGGGGATGTAGAATTGTAAACTTTTTCTTATAGACAATTTCAACTACCTATTCCGAAATTTTGATCCTTCCTTTATTTTTTTTTTGGGCCAGATTGTTCTTTGATCGGGCTATGATACTTTTTCTCTGACTGTAAACATTTATGACATAAACTTGAACTACAAACCTTACTACATATTCCTGTGTTGTAGTTCCATATTTAGCATTACTATTGTCTTTGGGCTAGAGATGTACCATTTTTCTTCGATGTTATATTTCTTCTAACATAGTCTACGCTAAACTTTGGAAAATCTTCCGTCTCATCTTATTATCTTCAGCTATGCTATAGCTGAACACAACCCATAAACCCAAAAATATGAGCTATAACATTTTCAAATATATTCTTTAGATTCTGCTTCATTAATTCTTCAAAACTATTTGAGAATAAAATTGTCCTATGCTTTATTTTTCTAAATAAATATGTACAATGAATAGCTGGATTTCTGATTTTTCATTTCACCTCTTCCAAGGGTCGATATGTTGGAAGTCGATATAGAAATCGATATAAAATAGAGTATAACGAACAATAGAATGAAAATAGAGTCATCACTATCATTGGCTCTACAACAAATGGTGGGTCTTGGCCTGTCTAGAATGAGCTTCCATTCCTTCCTATTCTTCGCCGCCTTGGTATTCTAATTTCGTTAAAGATGCGTAAAAGTGAGGACAGGTTTGATTAGAGTTCTGTATATCAATATGTCTATGTCCGTTCTTTTTGTGACTATGTTAAAAGTTTCTTTAATCCATTTGCTAGATGTACGTCTGTTAATTTCTGCATTTAAATAGAGTACTAAGTTGAAATTTAGCAAAAATTCTTTATATCTCTAATCTCTTGGATACACTTGACCTATTTTCAACAAAATCATTACCGTTTATACATACGCTTCGAACGAACGAAACAAAGATTGGTTGAGAAATACCGTGTTAGGGACACACCTTTATTTTAGTTTCAGTAAGATATGATGCCATTAAAAAAAGAAGCGAGAATATTATGATTTGTATTTATCTGGGCTTTCAGCTTTTATTTTGTAATAATCGTTATCGTTCCTAGAAAATACCTTTAATAAAGATAAATTTATAGCTGCTACATGCGTTCGAAGTGTGTTATGGTTATGATGACATTGTGTCAATCTGGAGGAAAACTAGTTTCTACGATACGTGCATGGTTGCACGGTAGTACTATAGAGTTAAAAAAATTGGAAAAAAATCCTTTGTAAAAGGTATAAATTTTTTTTATTAAAAATCCCTTTAAGGGCTACGTCACAGAACGTTTTCGATTTTATTAAAAATCATCATCAGTGTTAAAACAGGTTGGATGCCAGCTATACTATAGAGTTGTTTTATGATAACAGGGATTACCCTTTTCTACATTGACTATTTTAAAACATTCTATGATTGTAGAAGTACTCATTTGGTCGTAAAATCAAGATCAAACTCTTTCTTTTGTGAAGCATCCATACATATAATATTAGAAATCTTCATTTTTCATTCTAAACAAAAACATTATGCGTGTTTCTCAAAAACTCTCTCTGATATGTAGGTCACCACAAGTCTGAGTGTCGTCTATTTTGATTTGGGTGTTCAGTTGAGACTCCAGTTTTTTTAAGAACTTTTGGCATTTCCAATACATACCAATACATGAAAATAGGTCTAATCTAATGGAAAGTACTACTATGGAAACAGCAGATTGAAGTGGTCAATCAATTCTCGGAAAAATCATATCCATCAATGGTAGGTAGTGATTCTGATTCAAATACAACAAGAACACAATTTATGTATGAAAGTACGTGTATTAGAATGGTGGAAAGAACAGATTTAAGTGGTCAAGCAAATCTCAAACATGGAATCTCACTACACTGGAACATGATAAATATGTTCTTATTTGCTGTGCTTAAGCGAATCCAGAAATATCTCCAGATCTGCTACAGATTAGCAAAACTTCAGATCTAAATGTGCCGTTGATTATCATTTTTATGGCATGTGCTATTATTGAATTAAAAGCACCACAGCACTACTTACGCATTTTCACATTTAAAATATCGATGGATTTATTTTTTACTTGTACATAGCTCTAAATTTGATCAATTTGGAGGCCGAAAAGTTCGTAAGGAAGGAGAAAACTTTCATTTGAGTGAATTCAAATATTGAAACGATGCTAGTCACATTTAGAGGAAAATGTAGATTTAAAAATATTTATTTAAATATTCATAAGGGGAAATCCAGTGGACGCACATAATTAACAAATTAAAAACCAACGGCGTAAATTGAATCGGAATATTGAAAAAATAATTTTTATGAGTTTGTAAAAATTTCTTATTTTTGCATTTTTTTTAACAAGAAATGCTTAAGCGCCCAAAAATATCAACTTTTTTTCTCTGTCTGTTCTAATACTAGATATTCTAGTATTAGAATTCTAGATTATTTAACGGGACTTTTTGAACAGGAATCCGCTAGAAACTGAATCCGAAAATTTTTCTACAGACCATCGAATTTCAATACAAAGTTCAACCACTAACTTATCTCTTATGCCTTTTTGTGTACTAAAAAAAGGAAATTTAAGAGTTGCACCAGGATGCGTTTTTCGTGCGAAAAATTGAATTTTCCAAGGTAACATTTTTCGTTTTCACGACCTGCCGTAATGCCATTCTTATAGGTTCCTTATCGTGAAAACTAACAAACTTCCTAGTGGCATGAACGAGAAACTCGCGGGTACTGACCTATTAACATTACATTTTTGGGTCATAATAACGCCCTTAGGCTACGGCTCCACGGGCGGGAAATTGACGCTAGCAGTAGCAGTAAAATGAGATTAAGGTTCCGCGGAACGGAATGGGAATAGCCGAACTGAACCGACTACGCACAAGTCCTGTAGTCGGTACAGTTCGGCTATCCCTATTCCGTTCCGCGGAACCTTAAGTTCATTTTACTGCTACTGCTAGCGTCAATTTCCCGCCCGTGGAGCCGTAGCCTTAGGACACCAGCAGCCCCTATTAGAAATTTAGTCGATACTCTATAAATTCGTGAATGGCGTAAGGAAGAAAATCGTCACAAAACACATTCGATTTTCTTTACAATAGAAAATTCAATTTTCACGCATATTTCCCTAGGAAACCCCACAGTTTTTCTTAGGAAATACCAGTTTTCACATATTTTATTCTCCTTGATTTCATCTTTCAGTACTCTCAAAGGCATCAAGGATAAAATCGTGGTTTAGTTTTGTCGGAAATCTGACGGTCTAGTACGGGAGTTTTCTTATCTTCTGGACTAATTGCGCCATTTCAAATTTACCTGGACTAATTGCGATAATTTCAAATTTTAAAAGATGTCAACTGCTATTTGAATATTTATTAAACGACAATAACTGTATTGCAGTATTAATTTGCAATATATCTTCACAGTAATTAGTTGAATGTAATAGATTTGTTACATATTTTTGTATATTTTCTTTGGAATTTTATTTATCTCTTACAATAAAAACTACAATAACACAATATCAATAAAAATATGATATATTTATAGCTTATTGACATTCGATACCTAATCCCCTAAAATCATTATAACGAAACAATTTAAATCGCAGATATGTATATCTATAAAAGAAAATTTTTTATCGTAATTACTTGATGCGTCTAAATTTTCCAAAGAAAATAATATTGTTACATATTACAATAATAATTAACTAAACCAGCGGTTCTCAATCTGTGGTACATGTACCACTGGTGGTACATTTCATTATTTGAGGTGGTACGCAAAACTCAAAACAGCCAAAATCAGCACCACCATTGGCACAATTATAGTTAATTAGATCACCTAGCTAGACAGGTATTTTAGTTAGGTGGTACCAAAAATAATAAAAAGTATTTGGTGGTACCTGACTCAAAAAGATTGAGAACCTCTGAACTAAACGAACAGTAAATTACCTGCAGAAACGTGTCAAAACATGTTTTTTGATAGCCAGAAGGCCAGAACTTTCTACTACCTCCGGTATGCTCCGGTCGTCTGCCTTCCTACCGATCAGGGATTGAAGGCGCTACCAAAAAATATTTCACAACGTGATGCAATATTGGATTTATTTGTACAATATATTTGAATATAATACAACGATAATACAATAATAATTTCGAATAAAAATTTAAGCGTAGTTTGCATATTTTTTCTTCAATGTTTTAATGTTTGCATTTATTAGTTTAACATTTTTTGTTAATAAAAAAACACTCTGATACACGACGGTGGTCTATCAGAACGGGGTTTATGAGCAAAAGGCTATTTCTTGTATAAATAAATAATATTCATATCTAGCCTAATAAAATAAAAAAAAGTCAAAATGTAAATTCGTACAGGTTAAAACAAATTTTATATCAAAGTTTAGGTGGGTAAAAAAGATATTTTCAAGAAAGTATCCAAATCATACAAGGGGATCATTGTTTAAATAATTAAAAAGGGGTCATTTTTGCAAACAAAATACTTTTTTAACTGCTGAGGTCATTCACTTATTAATGAAGGTCTATGGGATTCTTTTCTACAAAGTTGAAGGGTAAATATTTCACATAAGACTTACTAAATTAAATTTGACCCCCTATTTATTTAAATAATTGTATATAAAACTTTAAAAACAAATTTGCAAAAAATTATTTTAAGCGTTTTAAATAAGCACTATAAATTATCTTATTTTACAGACTAAGTTGCACTATGTTACCAGTATTAAGCAAAAAAAATTGGTCGAAAAATATTTAATATTTTTTGAGATATTGAATTTGTTTATTTATGAATTTATTTATTAAATGTTACTATATTTTCAATTGCAAAAACGCGGTTGTTGTCAAAGAAATATTCACCTGCTTAAGGTCTCATTATTTTTATTTTTATGTATATTTTCGATAAATATATTGATACATTCAAATTTAAATTAAACTCCCCCCTAAAATGGCATTTGAAAATTATTCAAATTTGTTTATAATTTGTTTTTTTAATAACGTCGCGGTGATTATGTATTTTAAAATACCGTTTCAATAATTGGATTCCTGGGAATTTTTTACTAATTAACAACATTTTTTTGTCGTTGTTTCTTCTTCTTTTTTTTTTCTTGGAGTTATATTACTACGGGCCCTATTAGGGTTAAATTTTATTAAGAATGTCGAATCTCTGAGTTGTAGATTCTAGACCTCAAAATATTAAGATTGATCAAAAATTACTTAAATAAAATGTGGCTACTTACTGAGTTACAGGGTGTTTTATTTAAAAATTTAAAAATTATTTTTACCAAGTACTTTAAAACTATTTGACGTATCCTTATCATACTTGGCAGGTAGTGTGGCTATTATACACCCTACTAAATTGTGATTAGTAAACGATTCTAGCTAGTGCCAGAGGCGTACGACAGGGGATGGTGAATGATTGGCCCTTCCCAAATTCTACGCCACTGAGTGAATTACTATTTTAGCGAAATTTTTCGATTCTCCACTACTTTGTATGCAGATAACTTTATTTGTATCGATAAAGTCATCAGTTTGAGAGATATTGGAAGTTTAAAATGAATGAATGGATGAATCAAATTAACTATGCCGTTTCATTTTTAACGTCCAATATCTCGAAAACTATTGACTTACTCGTTACCAGTAAAGAGTATATTATTTATATAGGAAGTATTGGAGAATCGAAAAATTTCGCTAAAATAGTAATTCCCTCAGTGACGTAGAATTTGGGAAGGGTCAACCATTAACTATCCCCCGTCGTACGCCTCTGGCACTAGCTAGAAACGTTTACTAATCACAATTTAGTAGGGTGTATAATAGCCACACTATCTCCCAAGTATGATAAGGATACGTCAAATAGTTTTAAAGTACTTGGTAAAAATAATTTTTAAATTTTTAAATAAAACACCCTGTAACTCAGTAAGTAGCCACATTTTATTTAAGTGATTTTGACCAATCTTAATATTTTTAGGTCTAGAATCTACAACTTAGAGATTTGACATTCTTAATGAAACTTAAGCCTAAAAGGGTCCGTAGTAATATAAATCCAAGAAAAAAAAAGAAGAGGAAAAAAAGACAAAAAATTTGTTAATTAGTGAAAAATTCCCAGGAACCCAATTATCGAAACGGCATTTCAAAATATTTAATCCCCGCGACGTTATTAAAAAAAAATTATAAACAAATTTGAATAATTTTAAAATGCCATTTTGGAGGGAACTTTAATTGAAATTTGAATTTATTAATACATTTATCGAAAACATACATAAAAATAAAAATAATAAGATTTATTACAGGTGAATATTTCTTTGGCAACAACCGCGTTTTTGCAATTGAAAATATAGTAACATTTATTAAACAAATTCAATATCTCAAAAAATATTAAATGTTTTTGGACCAATTTTTTTTTGGTTGATACTGATAACATAGCGCAACCTATCCTGTAAAATAAGATATTTTATAGTGCAAATTTAAAACGCTAAAAATTATTTTTTGCAAATTTGTTTTTAAAGTTTTATACATAATTATTTAAATAAATAGGGGGTCAAATTTAATTTAGTAAGTCTTATGTGAAAGACTTACCCTTCAACTTTGCAGAAGACAATCCTATATACGTTCATTAGTAATTGAATGACCTCAGCAGTTAAAAAAGTATTTTTTTTTTGCAAAAATGACCGCTTTTTAATTATTTAAACAATGATCCCCTTGTGTGATTTGGATATTTTCTTGAAAATATCTTTTGTACCCTCCTAAACTTTAATATAAAATTTGTTTCAACCTGTACGAATTTACATTTTGATTTACATGTAGCGTAATTTTATTTTACTAGACTAATCTGGGTTTTTCAGTATCTCTCATGCACCCAAAAAGTACTTATCTAAATATTTTACAAAAATAAAAACTCTTAGTTTTGAAATAATATTTATGTATTCCATTTATGTGCTGTGGATTAAGGAAGGGTACCCGAAATCCCATTTAACGACAATGTTAACATTATGTCACATAGCTCTATAACCAATAGAGACTCTATATTAATAGAGACAATATAGAGACCCAATTTTTTATTTTGAAACTAGATGTATTGTTAAGTCCCGCGTAGATTCTTGTAAAGTAACATTTATTAAATTTTTTTTTAAAATACTCTTACAAAAAAACCCCAAAAAGTTTAGATTTTATTTTTTATTTTACTTGTTTTTATACATTTTTCAATAAAACTTTACGCTGGACTTGAAATTATCTATCTACAAATACTGTAAAAATTTGCAACTTCTATCATCTAAGGATCCAGAAATATATTGACATTAAAAGTTAAAAACCTAGTATTCGGGCAATCGCAAAATCATAAATAGGCTATAAAGCAGGAGTGGGCAAAAGCCGGCCCGCGGGCCGGATGCGGCCCTTTTGCTTACTTTATCCGGCCCGTTGAAAAATTCTTCATCAAATTTCTTTGTGTAAATGTTTTAAAATGATACTTATATCATTTATGTCAAAAAAATGTCTTCGGGAATGCGTGGAAAAGTCTCCACCAAAAAGATTGGCGGGTGAACAGCGTACGTTCACGGTGTAGTCTTCCGGCCCGGGAGACATTTTGAAAATGTCATTTTGGCCCGCGATTAAAAGTATTTGCCCACCCCTGCTATAAAGCTACCGGTACACGGTAAGTTGAGTGCAGACGTTCAAAAAACAAATAATTTTGTAACCATGGATATTTTATACTATAATGTGTTATGTTGGAAAGTGAAGATTTCAGAGAATAATTTTCAATCATAACCCAAAAAAACCAAAAAAATTCAATTTTCGGACTTTGCCTGCTGAAGTGAAGATTTCAGAGAATAATTTTCAATCATAACCCAAAAAACCAAAAAAAATCAATTTTCGGACTTTGCCTGCCCTTAAAGTCACGTTGGATGCAGAATATAGCCAAAATTGGAGACTATTTATAAGAAATTTGGAGATTTTCCTAATAAAAGAACATACATGGGTTCCAGAGCCTCGACGTCAGGTTTACACTCACAATATTCTGTCTATACTTTGTTTCACGTTAAGAACGGAACATTGCGCATTGCGCTTATGGAGACCACTGTTGCCAAACCTCTCGGGCACGGGTGGCTACTCGACTGCCGATATACGATTCATTCTAATCAGTACGGCTTGGCATCTGCGCGCTTCTATCGTCCATAAGAGATACACTGGCCTATCTAAGCAACGTTCCATTCTTAACGTGAAACGCTGTATCAGATCCCCCTCCAAATAAAAGAGGACACTGTAGATATTGCAAAAAAACGGAAAACAAGACATGTCTGGTAAATTTTACAAAAATTGTTTGTGCATACAACATACTGTAGCGTGTTGCACAGACTGTGTAGACAAAATGACGTAAAATCATTTTTTGCGCTACTGTATTGTCTGCACAAATTTTTAATTTACAGTTTACGATTCTTAATTTTATCAAATATATTTTTACTCATCCCTAATAAAAAACTTAAATTTTTTGTTATGTGTTCTTATAATTTTTGTTTCAAATAAAAGTGTAAAAATAGTAAGATTTTCGTATTTATTCTGTATTTTGTAATCCGACTAGCCACAAAATGTATTTCTTTCAACTGTTAGTTAAAAAACTCTTTGTAAAATAAATTACAGTAAAATTTTTGTAATATCAGAATATTACAAAAAAATATTGCGTCATGATGTTGGGTCCTGATAGTATTTTCTTAGACGCGTCGCGCGTCGTGTAGCGTAGTGTTAATACTTCTTTGTGAATAAAAATTAATCTGGATGCAGTATTTATTACATTTTCAAGGTTTTGTAAAGCATTTATTATAAAAGGAAGGAGATGAAGTTAATTTTCTTTCAAGGAAATTGGTAAGTATAACTTTTTATTTCACTCGTTTGTTCATATCTTTAAATATCTTTGTTTCAGACTTCATACAGTGAGCACGTAAAGGTTGGAATAAATTCTTTTCATGAATGAGCAGTTTTGGAAATAAATTCAGAAACAGGTCGATTTTTATTGTTAAATTATGATTTTTTGGCATATATATCATACTAGTGACGTCATCCATCGGGGCGAGATGACGTAGTCGATGATTTTTTAACAGAATAGAAGAGTCGTGTGCTAGCTCATTTGAAAAGTTATTCAATTCTCTATATAGCAATATAAACATTATCGTAATTATTTATACAGGGTGTCCAAAAAATAATAATTAAATTAATTGACACAAACAAAAGAATGTATATAATGTAATTATTTATTTAATTGAAAATACATTTTACTGTTTGTCAGAAAACAGAAAAAATTTTACTTTACAAATAAACATTGCTTTTCGCTTAAATTAATCTTCAAGCTGCCAACATTTAGGTGGGTGTCAGTTTTAACCTTGAATTTAAACGAAACCCAATATTTATTTTCCAAATAAACATTTTTTCGTCTTTTCTAACAACAGTAAAATGAATTTTAAATTAAATAAATTACATACATTCGTCGTTTTGTCTCAATTATATTACCTAATTAAATTTTTTTTAGGACACTCTGTATAAATAACCATGTTAATGTTCAAGAAAAACTGAATTTATGCCAACCTGTAGATGATCACTGTATATTCGACGATGATTTTTATAATTATGGCTGATCTAATTATTGAAAAAATAAAAGTAGGAACTATGAATAGGGTTGGCCTAAGTATTTATTTAAAATTAAGGATTGAAGTTGTCGAATTAGTCCAGAAAGCCACTGCGCATCCGCTAGGAAAAATATTCTGATTCGGATTGTTTGCACAATCTTACTCAAAAAGGACTCCTTTTAACAAATTTGCATGTTGCCAGGACCAAAAGATGGTCAAAAATTTTTTAAACGTTTTTTTTTTTGTTTTTTTAGGTTGTTTGGATCATTCCAAACAGAAAAGGTCTTTAGTGACTTTTCTCTAAAAATGATAGTTTTTGACATATAAGCGATTAAAAATTGAAAAATTGCGAAATCAGCCATTTTTAACCCTCAAAAACTATGTAAAAAACTGAAAATTTGAATGTTACCAAGGCAGGTAGATATTCTTTAAACATCGATTGATGAAATCCCGAAGAGTTTTTTGCAATACAATATTCAAAACTCCTTTGTTTTTTAATTGCTAATCAAGCGTGCGCGACACTATTTTCCACCGACAGTATGGTGCAAATGAAAGGAATAAATTCGTTATTTCGCAAACCGGCTACTTTAAGGAAAAATCCCGAAACAGGTCGATTTTTATTTTTAAGTTATGATATTGTGGCATATATGGTGTACTAGTGACGTGATCCATCTGGGCGTGATGACGTAATCGATGATTTTTTTAAATGAGAATAGGGGTCGTGTGTTAGCTCATTTGAAAGGTTCTTCAATTCTCTATTCAGTAATGTAAACATTTACATAATGATTTATACAGGGTGTCCTTCTACTTCTTTTTTTGTCAAATAATTTAAATTAATAAAAATTTTTTGGACACCCTGTATAAATAATTATATAAATGTTTATATTACTGAATAGAGAATTGAAGAACCTTTCAAATGAGCTAGAACACGACCCCTATTCTCATTAAAAAAATCATCGATTACGTCATCACGTCCAGATGGATGACGTCACTAGTATACCATATATGTCACAACATCGTAACTTAAAAATAAAAATCGACCTGTTTCGGGATTTTCCTTAAAGTCGCCAGTTTACGAAATAACGAATTTATTCCTTTCATTTGCACCATACTTTCGGTGGAAAATAGTGTCGCGCACGCTTGATTAGCAATTAAAAAACAAAGGAGTTTTGAATATTGTATTGCAAAAAACTCTTCGGGATTTCATCAATCGATGTTTAAAGAATATCTATCAACCTTGGCAACATTCAAATTTTCAGTTTTTCACATAGTTTTTGAGGGTTAAAAATAGCCGATTTCGCATTTTTTCAATTTTTAATCGCTTATATGTCAAAAACTATCATTTTTAGAGAAAAGTCACTGAAGACCTCTTCTGTTTGGAATGATCCAAAAAACCTAAAAAAACTTTTTTCCCTGTAAAAAAAAATAATTTTAGGAAAAAAACAAAAAAAAACGTTTAAAAAATTTTTGACCACCTTTTGGTCCTGGCAACATGCAAATTTGTTAAAAGGAGTCCTTTTTGAGTAAGATTGTGCAAAAAATCCGAATTAGAATATTTTTCCTAGCGAATGCGCAGTGGCTTTCTGGACTAAATGATGACAGCGAAAAATATAAAATTGCTTTTTTACATGTGAAAAGTTGAACAGTTATCACAGAGTCCTCTGCATTTTCGCAGAATCTAGATTGTCGATCCGTCCATTTTACAGAGATAATGTATAGGAGTGTCCATGGACCTATAAACACAGACTGTGTTTATACGTCCATGGGAGTGTCAGTGAGAGCACTGATCCAAGTGTTAATTTTTAGTTTAGCTATATGCCGCTCTTCCAAAAGAAACTCATTGTTTCCGTTACAAGTGCAACGTTTAACTGTTTTATAATAATGTTGTTAGTTATCTATTAATTTTTATCTTAACTTTACGAATTGGTAGACAGTTCATCGACTAACCTGTATTGAAAACAATTAAGTATATCTAATAAACTTATCTATCTCTTAATTAGTAACGTGAAAAAAGATACTACGCTATTTATGCTTGTTACTTCATCCGAAGGGTCGTGACATTATCACAAAGCTATGATTATAGCTAGAATAGCTAACAGTAACAAGGTGTATAGCTATTTTTATTGATAACATCCAACATTTAATTGTTTAGGCGTTGTTTTGAATAATTTTCGGTTCGATGTCGCTGAATTTTTATTGTCCTTGGCAGTGCGGACGGTAAGGTCGATCCACTTGAGCTTTGTATTTCGGTTGGTTCTTGCAGAGGTACCGAATTGATGGATGGGTTCCGAGAATATTTGAGACTGTTTTCGCCGTGCACTACTATTGTTTGTATTTTTAATGTACCTATAAACATTTAAATAATTGGCGTGTACGGTTGTTATCCGTAAAAAGTACATCCACCTCGGGTGATTGACCCTCGAAGACAAGTTTTAACTGCCAAGCTTTTCCCGTTGATAATCCATAAATTCGTATCATTCAAGAACATTATTTTGCATTTTCGTTATCAAATTACACTGCGAGGCATAAGTTACGGATATAGAAAATTATAGTCCAGGAACCAAAGCTTTTCACCTCTCAATTTTTACAGAATGGATCGATTTGCTTGAGAATTTGAGAATAAGTAGTCGATAGTCCATGGATCAAAATCTATATGATGCCGAAAGGCGCTTTTACCATGGGAGTGTTTGCCACCCCATCTCGGAGGTGGATACTTTTTATTATATTTTGACCGCAAAAGTTAATAAAAACGTTCATTCTAAGCAAAAAATGTTCTATACGTTTTTTTTATAAAATTAACAGTTATCGATTTATTCGCTATCAAAAGTGTTAGTTTTATATCGAAAAAAATCTGTTTTTCTATACAGGTACTCATTTACGATTCACTCAATTTTTGCCGTAGAAAAAATTTTTCACACCAAGTTCTTGGAAATTATATATTTCATATTTAAACATTTTTTTTGCACGATTGATCATTTTTGACTGTTTACCGTGACAGATTTTTTACGTCAGTAGGTGACATTTACTAGCAACTCGACGGTAAGTAATCCAACTCGACGATAAGTACTCCAACTCGACGGTAAGTAATTCACTTACCGTCGAGTTAAAAAATCTCTTAATTTTAATTTATTTTTTGAAAGAATAAAGAAAACTAACGAATTATTTATTAATATTGAAACTTATGGTACAATTTGTTAAATTATTTAATGAAATCCCACTTGTTCGGGCTGTGGTTTCACTTCTAACAGAAACTCCTGCAGAATCGCATACATTAGTAGTATTACTAGTATTGCACAATATTTTTTCGGCCAAATCTATTTTATTTTGAAGACCAGTGCTTCCATCAGAAATTTTTCAAATTGCTCCCGTGTAAAAATGCTCGCTTTCTTAGGCCTATAGCCAACATTTTTTCTCTTCAAATACGCGATCAAAGTTGAAAACTTGGAAATATCAATGCCATCATAAAGAAAAACGGTGGATTTAATCATTGAATATTCTGCCCAGAGGCTTCCAGGAGCTTTCAACTGCATATGTCTTTGAACGAAATATGCCAATAGAGTCTTTTCTTCGATTCTTAAATTCTTGCCTTCGCACCATTTTTTAAAACTTTGGTAGGTATTTTGATAACGGATTTTGGATTTTTCGGGAATAATTGCGGAACACCCTTCTTCCCAAGCCCGTTCAATTTCTTCAAATTCACTTTCGCTCATATTTTAATTTATAATAATCAAAATTGTACTTAAAATTATTGACAACTAAATAAAAACTCAATTCTCCATTGTTGTTATGCACCCTAGTTACTACCTAACAACCAAAGTATCTATCTTGATAAAATGAATGAAACTAGTCAATATGACGAAAATGTTTAATTTTATAATTTATAATGGTATCAATCGTGCAAAAAACGTTATAAGCATGTCGAACGTTAAGGGTAACCGATCTCAGACAATAATTGGAGTCGTCGCTCCGCTCCTCCTCCAAACAATTGTCTTCGATCGGTATAAAATCCTTACCGTTCTCCATACTTAATATACTATTCCGTATCTCTGATACTAATCTTTCAATTCTGAAGAAAATGGCATGTTTACCAAACTACAAAAATTCGTTATTCGCTTTTAACTCCAGTTTTTTTTTAAAACTAATCATTCTAAGCCAGTCAAACTTCTAGAATCTATTAATAATTAAATAAAGAAGACTGAATAAGGCCAATGACCAAAAACACCGCTAACTTACATTATTTTGCTTCAAATTAAAGGACATCGCACACATCTTATGGAAAATATAATGTCACTCAAATTCAATAAAATTTATACGAATAGATTCGTTTTAAATTAACGGTCAAATCTTATCATTGCGCCAACTCTTAATTATGATTAATTACGGCGCAAATTGCAATTAAAGTTTATCGAAATCACATTTTTGGAGTCAGTAAAACTGTCAGTTACAATTACTATTGCTCTGGGTGCTATTCAAAAGAGCCTTAAACCCCGCTGGGCCTAAGTGGATTAGTGAAACTAATCCGCTGATTTATGGAGTACCGACAATTTGGG
Organism: Diabrotica virgifera virgifera; assembly: GCF_917563875.1. Classification (NCBI taxonomy): domain Eukaryota; kingdom Metazoa; phylum Arthropoda; class Insecta; order Coleoptera; family Chrysomelidae; genus Diabrotica; species Diabrotica virgifera. Next base: position 217,391,214 of record NC_065448.1, on the reverse strand, counting down.
TATTATAAAATATTTTTTCTCTCTCTAACTTATGTACGTATCCATTTGATTTCAGATTTATTTATATCAATTTCTGCTCTTATTATTGAAAATATGGAGTTGGCGCAATTTGAGTGGCATTATATTTTCCATAAGATGTGTGCGATGTCCTTTCTCCATTTTTTTTTCAAAAAAATATATTGATTTTTTAACCGTAACTTTTTTAATTTTAGAAAGTTTGGTAAAAAATAATTTTGTAGATTTTTACAATATCTATAAGGCTGTTAATATTAAATCCTTTTCAAAACCTCTGTCGCAAAAAGAGGTGACTTTGAAAGGGTTAGTAAAGGTGATTTTTGCATGTCATCACAAGTTTTACTTGTCAATAGCTCACTCAATTTTTGCCGCAGAAAAAATTTTTGCAAACCGAGTTATTGTGAATTAAATAAGCTACAATTTCATATTAAAACATTTCTTCGTATCTCTGGTGCTAATCTTTCTATTCTGAAGAAAAGGGCATTTTTTACCAAACTACAAAAATTCGTTATTCGCTTCTAACTCCGTTAATCAACTATTTTCAATGGGAAATAAGCCACAATTTTACCAAAAAAAAAATAATTTTATTAACGTTTCAGTATTATTTTGTATTTTGACAACGACATCAGACTTGGGCGTCGAAACGTTAATAAAATCATTTTTTTGATAAAATTGTGGTAAAATTTCCCATTGAAAATAGTTGATTATAAAAATGCCACAAGGAAATAACTTCAGAACAACATCTAACTCCATTCTTTTAAAAACTAATCATTCTAAGCCGGTCAAACTTCTAGAACCGGTTAATAATACTCAAATAAAGAAGAGCAAATAAGGTCAATAACTAATTTTAATTAGGGTGGTGATTATGAGGTTGTTTTCGATCACTTTTTCGCTGAAAGCAATCGGGACTGACATTCTTTTCATTATAAGTCACGTAATTTTTGAGCCACAGACTTTTTTTGTATTTCTGGAGATAGATATTTCTAAATACTTTAAATTAATAGTTTAAACAAGTTATCCTCGAAAAATGCACAGTTTATCCGTCTTTTGACTTTGAAACTACAATATTTAGCATTTGACGAAGAACAGCTAACATAAAGTACATATAACTCGATTACTATTGGCCTTAAAGAAAATTAAAAAAAAACCGTTTTGTTTATTTTTTCACAAGGTACATTTTTGTTAAGCAAAGTTGTTTTGATAGAACGAAAACTTTTTGAGTTATTAGCAGAAAACTGATTAAAAACATTGATTTTTTCGATATAAAAATAACACTTCCGGTAGCGAATAAATCGAAAACTATTAATTTTATCAAAAAAATGTATAAAACATTTTTTTCTTAGAATGTTTTTAGTAACTTTTGCGGTCAAAATATAATAAAAAATTTCCACCCCCGAGATAGGGTGGCAACCACCCCCATGGTAAAAGCGCCTTTCGGCATCATATAAATTTTGATCCTTGGACTATCCACTACTTATTCTCAAATTTTCAAGCAAATCAATCCATTCTGTAAAAATTGCGAGGTTTTATCCTATTTTAAGCTTCATTACTTGGACTATTATGCTCATTTTCATAGTGGATTTTTTTGTGAACAGATTAACGGATTCCGCTAATTTTTTTTATTATTTTAGATTTTTCTTTGATATTTACACAGTTGAGCAAAGGTTTACTCAAACTTCTTTTTTGCACTTATACTGGGTGGAAGAAAAGAAATGTTTTTCTTATGTTAAGTTTGAGACACCCTGTAGGGAGGACGACGTAGAAATGTGAGTATGTTTTATGTTTTGTGAACATTTTGTTTTTTGAATGTCCCTGATAGCTTTATAAACAAAGAAAATAGAGGGTTTCATTCTTGAACATGTTGCAACTTCTTTTAATTGAAACAAAACTAAATAACCAATAAAAAAACAGTTGTAAGCGGTATGCACAGCGCAACATAAGAGAGACGAAATTGTTTAATGGAGGCTCTGTGATGTTTCGGGGTAGAATTTCCTTGAGAGTAAGTCATAGACGTATATAATATGTATTAACATAGACTGAGCGTACCCTCCGCGCCTCCTGACGACAAAATCTTTTGAGCAGGTTTGCGGTATCTCTTTCTAGCACATTGTATCGAGAAACTAACATGAAACTAAGTGGGGGTATAGGCACGAAAGGGGAGGACTACTATCGCAGCTTTACTATGCGTACCTAAGAGTAAAACAGCATTGAGCAAAAAAAAAGATGGTGTCGTCACTTCGCTTAACATGACACTCTGTCTATGTTAATATCTATGAAGTAAGTACGGATTTGGTGTCTAAGTGGAGGTTATTTTAAATAGCGAGAGGTACATTAACACCATTAACACAGATTTTTTTTCTTTGAACACTCAGTACCTTTCGCACTATATAATAGGAAATAATTTCATCTTAGTGGTATGATGAGACATGGCATCCTCACGTTAAAATACATAAAAGAGTGAAACCGTCTAGTTTCTTTGTTATTAAAGATATCAGAGAAATTAAAAAAATAAAATGTTCACAAAATATGAGACCACAACATATTATCAATGTATACCCACCTATGTAGTTTTTCCTCCCTACAGGGTGTCTTAAACTTTTGTTTTTTGTTTCGGTTAAAACACATGTTAAACTACAAAACCGTATATTTTCTTTGTTTCTAAAGATATCAGGGACCTTTGAAAAATAAAATGTTCACAAAGCATCAGACTACAATACGATTCCGGTGTATATTCACATTTGTACCTCGTGCTCCCTACAAGGTGTCTCAAACTTAACATAAGAAAAACATATCTTTTCTTCTACCCGGTATAAGTACAAAAAAGAAGTTTGAGTAAACCTTTGTACAACTGTGTAAATACTAAAGAAAAATCTAAAAAAATAAAAAAAACATTAGCTGAATCCGTTAATCTGTTCAAGAAAAAATCAATTTTATCCAACTTTGGACATAGGCCTTCACCAAATCTTTCCGTCCTTGGCTGCGGTTTTCCAGTTAGTTCCTGCAGCTTTTACAATATCATCCGTCCATCGCATCTGACGTCTTCCTCTTCTTCCTGTCCACGGCCTCCAGTTTTGTATTTCAGCATTCCATCTTTTGTCTTCCTGTCTCGTATTGTGTCCCGCAAACCTCCACTTTAACCCTGTATGTTCTGTTACATTGTTTTACTTTTGTTTTCTCTCTTATCCCAATGGTTTGTCTTTGGTATAAATTAATAGATTTAATCCTGGATAAAGTCCAAAATACGGAGGAAACGTAACATTTGATAAAAAAGAGATGGAAAATATCTAACCTAACACTAATACTATCTGCCTTTTCAGTGTACTAATGTGTGTGCTTTTACTCTGTGTGTGTAACTCAGTGTGCTTTTAATTACTAGAGAGCCTGAGTCTCGTGAACATCATTATTAACCTCTGAATCAACAGGTTAATAGATCTTGGCCACGTGGAAATAGAGAATATAATACAATAAATGTATTGGATGCTAATCAGAACAACATTAAGTAATTATTCGAGAAAAAATTGGAACAATTCTTAAGGTTGGCGGAAAATTTAAAAAGTAAAAACAATTCTTAGGATTGGCGGGAAATTTAAAAAGCAAGAACAATTCTAAAGACTGGCGGGTAATTTAAAAAGTAAGAACAATGCTTAGGACTGGCGGGAAATTTAAAAAGTAAATAACAAAAAAAACTTGAAAGGAACTTTAAGAGGGAATGAAACAAAATTTAGTTGGGACCTTAGTTAAAACGAGGAAACGAAATACGAAAGGACACTAAATTACATTGGCGCCCATATAAAAAATTTCAGAGGGGTGGGCAGACGTGAAGATTTTGCACATTACATTTTGTACACTATGGATAACAATATATAGTTTAAAGCGCCCGAAAAGCTAGGAGGGCACGCCCCCCTCCCCCGCCCATGGGTATGGGCCCCTATGCTAGATTGGCTGTTAACTTTAATTACGTGACGCAATGCGTGTCTACTAAACCTTTCCCTTAGAGAAAAGGAAAACCTTCGTGTGACAACACTAAGCAAACAAGATAATATCCATTGCAAAATGTTGAAAAAAACTGAGAGACAATGATCTTATCCGCAGAAAACCAACATTAGTTGATGCTGCTCCAACTGATACATTATTTTAATGTTTTTCTAATGTTTGGTTCATTCAATGGATTTTTTGTGCGAAAATTTTAAGTATTTTATCCAATCATAAAAACAATATTACATGTAGACATTAGATACGAAAAAAATTGTTTGTGTATGTAGCTACTAAATAAAACAAGTTGTAGATGCAATATTTGTTAAGTATTTTGAACAACATTGCGTCAAAATAAACGAATACCTGTTCATCGACCATCCATTTACGTTGGTATCTTTGTTTAAACTATAAAAAACGGAAATTCCAAACCATCTAGACAGGAAAAGGCGTGTTTTTATGTAAACAGAGATAAACAAATTATAACAGCAAAAAAAATTGTACAATATAACACCCTTTTATCGTTTAATATCTAAATCTACTTAACAAAGAAGTAACAATTTAAAAATAAGAGAAACTAACCTTTGAACAAAAATTATCCACAACGCACGTGTTGAAGAACAACAAAACGCCTCTGAAAACAAAAGACGACACGGAGAGATAACTTCACGGTACACAGACAATAGAATACTGACATATCGACGGAATACTTGAAATTGTTTTCCCGGTGTCAGTTTGTGATAATTCATGTGACGTTGACGTCACAAAGCGAAGTGTGCTATTGTGCGGCGTTGCCAGGTGAGGATTTATCATTTTTTATAATAATCCTTCCACTGCATCAGCGAAAGATTGCGCGCAGATAGCGATTTACCTCGTTTGGAGAAATAGCGCATTATAAACACCTGGTTACTTCATTGGTTAGTTAGTAGAGTACTCGGTAGGAAACTGATTGGAAAAGTGTGGTAACACTGACATTACGTTTAGACCTAATTGAAAATGATTTTTATCAAGATAACAAACATTATCTGATTGCATTTAAGTGAAAGTAAGTATCTAGTAGCTTAATTGTGTTGTTAATTGCAGTCTATTCTTATTGATCTACCCTTATTTGGGTAGTTATTCGAAACAGCAATCGTTTCTAAAACAATTGAATAACCTTAACGACGTCGATAGTGCTGTAGACAAAGAACCTTAAGGAGGATTTATTTCCCATTAGATACTACTATTATAAGCAATAACCATTAGATAAACATTAGTACAAGTACTGTTAAATCTGTAAATAAGAATTTGTTTGAAGATTTTAGCCACGATAAAAAAAATTAATAGTCGACTAATAGGTGATAGTAACTAACAAATTTTCTCTTTAATCCTGACCCCCGGAAGGAGTGTAGTGGTCGATGTGATGTCGTGTATTGTGCGCCTCAAAAGAAACCTGTCTGGTCATTTCTTTTAACTCATGCATAGGTCTTTTGCATATTCCTGTAATCTGATCGATCCATCTTGTTGGGGATCTTCCTCGTGATCTTCGGCCTTCCACCTTTCCTTGTATAATGAGTCTTTCTATGTTTTCTGTGTTTGCTCTCATAACATGCCCAAGGTATTGTAATTGTTGAAGATGGACTTAACCGGAGAGTCGTTGGCTAACTTTTAGCTCCCTTAAAATTGAATTATTTGTGCTACGGTCGATCCAAGGAATTCGTAAGCGTAACATTCGTCTCCAACAGAACATTTCATTGGCGTCTATTTTTCTTCTTTCCAATTGTCTCAGTGTCCAAGATTCACATCCGTAGGTCAGTATTGGGAATATTAAGCAGTTGATCAACCTCATCTTTAACGCTCTTGAAATTTGATAGGCCTTCCATATTGTGGTAATTTTTGCTGTGACAAGTTTTGCTAGATCACATCTACGTTTTATTTATTCCGGTAGTGACCTTGTGTTTGTGATCAATAATCCCAGATATAAGTATGAGCTCACAACCTCAAACCGATCAATTGTGGTTATGTGTGGATGATTGTTATGTAGTCTATCCAATATCATGATCTTTGTCTTTGATTTGCTTAATTGCAGACCAAATATTGGACTTACGTTTTCGACCAGTCGTATAAGATCAATCAGCTCTGCTTGACTATTTGCAAGAAGGGCTGTGTCATCTGCGAAACGTAGGTTGTTTATTTTATGACCATTTATTGAGATGTCCTTTTCCCATCCTGCAGGTGCTCTTCTCGTAATATGCTTCCCATAGACATTGAATAATTGTGGAGATAGTATACCTACATCCTTGTCTGACAACCCGTTCTGGATGAAATTCGTTTGAAAGTGTGTCAACCACTTTAGCAAACGAAAATGAAATGCCAAATGGTATGCCAAATAAGGGAGTAAAAATGAAGACTGAAGTAAGTAAGCTGATTTTCTTTGCTGTTGATTGCTACGCAATAATTAAAAGAGAGAATGGGACAGCAAAGAAATGTCTAAATAAAAGTAACCCAGTCAATAAAATTTTTACACGTAGGCGGATCCACATGAATAAAAATTTATGTTGTACGTTGTATTTGAGCCAAATTTGCTAGTGTGTGCTGAACTTTCTGTTGATGTGGACTGTGCGCCGTAAAGAATAACGCAAAAATATTTTCGTGACGAACAACGCACGCTATCCGTCGTGCTGTCGGTTTTTGCGGCACACAGCAATGTTAGTGTGGACTTGATTATCCATTTGTCGCAAGTGGATTCGGCGGTACAACACACGAACTAAATATTTACGTAGTAAAAATACTTTGTTATAATTTTTATTGATATGGATCCGCCTTAAGGGGATGGGTACGAACTTTCGGCTTCAATGCTATTTAAATGGGGATTCATTTTTTAGAATCCTGAGAAAACTAATGGGTATTTTTGAAAATTTAAACGCAGAATGAAAGATTACGTTATTAGCGAGGGCCGAAAGTCCCTGAAAACTTCTATAATGTTTATTTTAATAAGTTACAGGGATGAAAAACTGAGAGAAAATTTAGTGTGATTTTTACTTTATTCAAAAGAAACTTTTTATTCATTCTAAGGGACTTTCGGCCCTCGGTAATAAAGTAATTTTTCATTCTGCGTTTAAAATTTTCAAAAATACTTATTAGTTTTCTCAGGATTCGAAAAAAACGATTACATTTAAAATACATTGAAAATTTTGACAGGCGTCAAAATGTTCCTTTCCTCTTGCTTTTTTTATTATGTTTTAAATTGGGACGTTATCCCAATCAAAAAGGTGAAAATAAATGATTTTTTCATGGAAGTATCGGTTTAATTTTAAGGGATCATTGTTTAAAAGTTGATCAAAATTACCAAACATAAGTTTTTAGATCCCACACAAAATTGGCCCCCATACAAGTTTTTTCTTGAAGATTTAAAAAAGCTTCTTTGTAAACTTTCTAAATTAAATTTTATATATAATTTTAAATTTAAATAAATGAAAAATCATTAAAAAAATAAGTTTGTGTATTACCTTATCCCTTATCCTATTTATTTATTAAAAAAATCATTTCAGGTTTCTATAAGGGCTGTTTATTCCGTTTGTATTTATATTTGTAAGATGTGTAATAAGAAATGTAAGTCCAAATAGCTACTGAATTGTTTATTTTATAAATCTTCGAAAAAAACGATTACATTTAAAATACATTGAAAATTTTGACAGGCGTCAAAATGTACCTTTCCTCTTGCTTTTTTTATTATGTTTTAAATTGGGACGTTATCCCAATCAAAAAGGTGAAAATAAATGATATTTTCATGGAAGTATCGGTTTAATTTTATGGGATCATTTTTTAAAAGTTGATCAAAATTACCAAACATAAGTTTTTAGATCCCACACAAAATTGGCCCCCATACAAGTTTTTTCTTGAAGATTTAAAAAAGCTTCTTTGTAAACTTTCTAAATTAAATTTTATATATAATTTTAAATTTAAATAAATGAAAAATCATTAAAAAATAAGTTTGTGTATTACCTTATTCCTTATCCTATTTATTTATTAAAAAAATCATTTCAGGTTTCTATAAGGGCTGTTTATTCCGTTTGGATTTATATTTGTAAGATGTGTAATAAGAAATGTAAGTCCAAATAGCTACTGAAAAGTTGTTTATTTTATAAATCTTATAAATATTTAAACAAAGAGCTAGATTTTTTTCAAAAATCTATCGAAGACACCAAACGTGACCGCATGACCCCCCTCTCCCTTTGAGGGTGGGGTGACAGACAACTATGAAATTTTTAATAGAAGCCCCCATTTTTAATTGCAGATTCTGATTTTACAAAACATTCGTAAAAAACTGTATTCAGTACGACAAAAATTAGTTTACAGACTTCGGATCTGTACATGTTTTTCTGTGATTACAGCGCCATCCATCAAGATTCGAAAAAAAAAGTTTATTAAACTTGTTTACTTCTTCACGTAGAATCCTAATCTGCAATAGAAAATGTGGTTTTCCATTTAAGAATTCAAAATTTTCCCTCGCCCTACCCACAGGAGGGGGTCGTGATTGTGCCCTTATAGATTTTAAAAAAATATTAGACCTTTGTGTAATTTATCTATTAGACAAGGCGGAAACGGCGGGTTCGTTGGGAAAAATATTCCCATGAGATATTTTTGCATAATCACATTCGTGAGACGTCCCAGAATAAGGTTCAAGAAGTCGCCCACGTGAAAAGTGGGCCAATTTTTTTTTAACAATTTTTTTTTCATCAAATTGGAAAAATCAATATTTTGGCCCGGACTAATTTTTTTTAGGTTTTTTGGGCCATTCTGGACAAAAAAGTTTCTTATAATTTTTCTCTAAAGTTGATCTTTTTCGAGTTAAGAGCAATTTAAAATTTGAAAAACGCGAAAATGGCTATTTTTAAGACTTAATAACTCGGTTAAAATTTATTATTATGAAAGTCAGAAATTGACTAAATCAAAGTTTAAAGTCTGCGCTACATGGTCCTGAAGAAATCTGTGGCATTAATTTACTACTAAACTGTTATTTTTGATTAAAAACAATGAGCGGTTAGATCGTATTGATGCGGTTGTAAATGTGAGTGCGAGTAAGATGCACAATTGGACTGCTGGAATGGCTTCTCTCTCGCACTCAGCATTTACAGTCGCCGCACAAGTGCATGGCGCTTATTATTGTTACTTAAAAATAACACCTTAGTAATAAAATAATGACAAAAATTTCTTCAGGGTCTTGTTGCGGGGGACTTTAAACTTTGATTTAGTCATATATTGACTTTCATAATAATATCTTTTAACCGAGTTATTAAGCTTTGAAAATCGTCATTTTTCGTTTTTTTTTTCAATTTTAAATGGCTTGTAAGTCGAAAACGATCAACTTTAGAGAAAAATTACAACAGATCTTTTTTGTCCAGAATGGTCCAAAAAATTAAAGAAAAAATTGTTCGGGCCAAAAATATTGATTTTTGCAATTTGATTAAAAAAAATTGTTAAAAAAAAATTGGCCCACTTTTCACGTGGGCGACTTCTTGAACCTTATTCTAGGATGTCTCACGAATGTGATTATGCAAAAAAATCTCATGGGAATATTTTTCCCTTCGAACCCGCCGCTTTCGCCTTGTCTATATGGATAGATATCTCTATCCATAGAATCCAAATCTGCAATATGGGGATACCTATTTAAGGTCTGGGCTTTGAGGGGTGAGGGGGGTGGAAAGTGTTGTGATTGGTGTCATTCGATAGATTTTTGAAAAATATTGAACAAGTATTTTTCAGTTTTTCGACGATCCGATATTTATTTGGTGAATTCGAACATCTCTTTCTTGTTACACACCCTGTATATTTTTCAAGATAAATTACTATGTATATTTAATACGCAGAGTAATCTACATTTGTCTTCATAATTGATTGATATTATTGATGTCTAGCCTAGCACACATTTAATTAACATTGCCACTTTTTGATTTAGACCTATGATAAAATATACAAAAAGCAGAAGAAAGGTACCTAAAGAAGACGAAGAGCCGTACGAAGAAACACTGGTTTTGATTTTAAAGACCTTATTTGAAGCAGCAATTATTAATGTATATCACTCACGGGCTGCAAAAGTGGCACAATTCAAAAAACGCGTTTTTTGGGGTATAAATAGGTGTGCATGTTAAAATACACAGTATTTGCAGCATCAATACCGGCACAACTCATAATTCAATATTAGGCCGTCAGATGGCAATATTGGTTACATTACTGACATTATTCAGTTTGCGTCCACGCTCGACATGATCAGGGCACGTTCTTGTCATCACCAGTGGCACATTTTGAGTTGGGTCAGTGTTACAGAAATATTTACAGTGACACTTTTCGAGTGCCGCTAGAGTTTCCTATTTTATAATCTTATTTTTTAATAAAGTTTAATTTCGATTTTGTAATTTTTGTTGAGACTACAGTTTTTATAATCCCTAGTCTATTTAATGAAAAAACGTCGTGCTAACAATTTTTGAAAACTGGCGTTTAAAAGATTAATTTAAAAAAAAATCTATCAAAATTATACACATTATTAAATGACCCTTTAGAAGATATGTATCAACTTGAAAATAATCTTCGTTTACCAAAATAAAGCATTTTTATGCATTCTGCTGATAGTCCAGGGCGCATCTGTTTTGAGATGGACGTTGAGAGGTGACTCAAATTTTTTTGCAGAAACTGCTTGAAAATAAATCAAATAATAATAATATTTTGGTTATCCTCCCTGTCAAAAAGGTCCGGAACATTGTTTAAATAATCAAAATGTCAAAAATTGAAGGAAAAATTCGATTTTTTTCTTCGTTTTTTAATTATAACTTTAAAAGTATTCATTTCCGAAAAAACTTGTACTAACATAAAAGTTGCTTAATTAAATTTCCTCAATATAGAATTGGTTAAAAATTTAAAAAATAGTGACCCTAGTTGCAAAATAGCAATAATTGCGAAAAAACCATACAAAAACAAGTATTCGCATTTTACGTTTTTCAACCATTTATGCTACACTTAGGACCTTCATATTTCACCCAGAAAAACTTTATGATACAGTAAAATAATACTGTAAATTTCATTAAGATCGGTTTAATAGATTTTGCAAAATAAATTTTGCAATCCAGCTTTCGCAAAAAAAATCATTTTTTCAAAATATTACAAGATTGAAAATAAAGCAGATAGCAAGTTGAAATTTTTTTGCTTATAGAAGTGTACTGTACCTTTCAATTTCAATTTTCAAAATTAAAATCGATTAATTACCACGGCGTCAGAAAATTTTTGAAATAAACAATAATTTTTGGTGCTACGCGCAGGACAGCGGTGTTCGATTCACACAAGTTGATTTCCACCAAAATTTCTTCCAATCTTTATCTAATATATTATTTTCTTACTCTATATTTTGTTGTATTTTAATATTTTAATTCCACAAAAATCAAACTAATTTTATTATTGTTTGTGAAATATTATTTAAACAATTGCATATGCGTAAAAATAATAAACTTTTATTATTTAAGTTAAAATATATGAACAAAGAAAGTTTTTGCTAATAAAAGTGTTATTTCAAAGGATAGAGTATGTGTTTTTATTTTGCAATAAACAAATTTATTTATTTATATCGAAATATAATAAAAATTAAAATGTACCAATCATTATAAAAGGTCATTGGAATGCCCAATCAGAGCAAACTATCTGCTGTCCTGCGCCTAGCACCAATAATTAATGTTTATTTAAAAAATTCCTGACGCCGTGGTGTTAATCGATTTTAATTTTGCAAAATTGCAAATGAAAGATACAGTACACTTTTATAAGCAACAAAATTTTCAACTTGCTATCTGCTTTATTTTCAGTCCTGTAACATTTTGAAAAAATGAATTTTTTTACGAAAGCTGGATTGCAAAATTTATTTTGCAAAATCTATTAAACCGATCTTAATGAAATTTACAGTATTGTTTTACTGTACCATAAAGTTTTTTAGGGTGAAATATGAAGGTCCTAAGTGTAGCATAAATGGTTGAAAAACGTAAAATGCGAATACTTGTTTTTGCACATTTTTTTAACAATTATTGCTATTTTTCAACAAGGGTGACTATTTTTTAAATTTTTAATCAATTCTATATTGTAGGAAATTTAATTACGCAACTTTTATGTCAGTACAACTTTTCTCGGAAATGAATACTTTTAAAGTTATAATCAAAAAACCAAGAAAAAAATCGAATTTTTCCTTAATTTTTTGACATTTTGATTATTTAAACAATGTTCCGGACCTTTTTGAGAGGGAGGATAACTCAAATATTATTATTTGATTTATTTTCAAGCAATTTCTGCAAAAAAATTTGAGTCACCTCTCAACGTCCAAATGTACTAATATTTTTACAGATGCGCCCTGGTCTATGAGCAATGAAAACTTTAAACTCATTTATCTCAAAACATGATTTTTTGTACTATTGCAACCAATGAGCGATATGGAGTTATTATGGATAATTTTAATTCCAAATAAACTATTACGACCACTATTTTTCTAGACCTAGAAAACTTTTTTTCTTTACTATAAAATACCCATTGAATACCTCAACTCGATTTCTTAAGATTAACCTTCAGCAGAGAATTAGTTTGACGTCGACTCCAATTTGTATACTTGCAAAATCGTTTTACGGTGTTTTTATGGAGCCATTGGATACCTATACATTCAACTGGTTTTTCTTACCGTTGTTCCACAAAGAAAAAAACATTGACCTACTTCTTACGAACCAAAAGAGGTATGAAATAATACCGATCAGAAGCTTCGCAGTATAGATATGTGTGTACCCACTACACAAGAAAAAAATGTCAGACTGTTAATACTAATACAAAAGAAAGTTTTTAGCATGGACGTACGTTTGAATGAGGAGGGCAAATCAAAAATTATTTTATACATTACTAGTGATTTTGCCCGGGGAATACAATAAATTGCCTTCTAGTCACTGCACTCAATTTTTTTGTGACATCCTCCTATTTTATCGTATCTCCTTCCAATTTTTTCTGATTCCCTTAATTTTTTCTGGCACCCTCCAATTTTTCTGAGTCGTTATTTTTTTATCTATTTTATTTTATAACTCAAGAAGGACTGGATTGATTTGGCTACTTTTGATTTTGAAAGATTTGTAGAAGTCTAAGGAAGAAGATCTTTACAATATCCCATCAGATATCAAATTTTATTAGTTGTATAGGAAGTGTGTATAAAATGTGCTCCTTACTCTAGAATATCTCTAGTTTTGACAATATCGAAAATTAATATTGGGACCGTGCAAGTTCGGCAAAGCGACACCTGGTTTCTACGCTCAGCAACATTTTTCGCACTTTTAATTATATTGGCCAATTATATTAGTCCTGGTTACTGGATAATTGTCAAGGCCATAGTCCAAAAAAATAAATAGAAGAAAAAATAAGATTTAGGTTATGTTATTAAAACGTAAACAATTGTATGTAATAAATTTTTTTTAACATCCAATGTTTATTGCAATCTGTCTCATTACAAACAATAAGCAATACATATAGTTATTGAAAAATAACATAGATCGAGGCCGCCCACTGGCGACCACCCAGTAAGACATAAGATTATAATTTTAAAATAAGACATAACAATTACTTGGAACATAATACATAGATAAAATTTTGTATATTGGAATGTAGTAAATAAAATTAGCTATTAAAATTCAGTACTGCAAGCAAAATACAATTAATTAAATTTACCTTTATATAATAATTGCATATCATATTAATATTGTGGAGCAATATATAATTTTTCTTCTTCAATGACAGTAGGTATGAAATATACGTCAATTTGACAATTTCAATTGACAATATGAATTATTTAAGAAAGTTGCAATATTTTTCCGCTATTCACGCACGATCGTTTCTCGTATCCCCTCCAAGTACTTGCACACCGCGAATACAGAAAATATGTCTATAATTAAAAATAATTTTAAAACATTGTTTACTTACAATAACACAATACTTACTAAATAATAACTATTTTTCAACATTTTCTCTGTGATACAAGTTTGCGGATTAACGCAATACATTTTAACAATAATTATAAATTTAAGGAAACAATTCTTAAATACCATATTTAGATCAAACAAGTGCCAAAAGCATGGCTTCCACGGGGAACGTAAAAAAGTAAATAGACCCGAAGTTAGCCACAGTTTTAGTGACGTAAATCTAAAGGAGTATAATATAACTGTGTGTATATAACATTAACATTGTTGTTTTTAATATTTTCTTTGCAATTTCACACATTTTCTTATCTTTTAAACCTTCCACCTTCGTTGGACTTCTACAAATGTTTTAAAATCTAAATTAGCTAATTCGATTAAGTCATTCTGGAGCTGTTATAGAAAATATATAACAAAATAAAATGACGTTTATTAAACGTAATTCAATGTTTACATATCGAAACCGTACCGGACAGACTGCGTGACTTGTCGCATTAGGATTTTATAAGATTAGATTCCTGATTACAAATAATAAAACTTCAGCAGGCAGCAGGAATTGTACTATTGACAATGTCATCATCAATCAGCCCTGATTTGTCCATTGTTGAACATAGGCTTCCTCCAGATATTTCCATCTTCTGTTTGTGCCTCTGCTATCCAACTGGTTCCAAATTTTTTTGAGATCGTCGGTCCATCTCATTGGGGGTCTTCCTCGACTTCGCTTGTCTGTCCGTGGTCTCCACTAAACCAATTTTTTGGCCATCTGTCGTCTTTCATTCTTGCAACATGTTCCACCCATCTCCATATGCCTTGTAATACGTTCGATATTTTCTACTCCGATTCGTCTACGCACTTATTCCTCATTTCTTACTCTAAGCTTAATCCAAGCATTGATTTCTCCATCTTTCGTTGTGTTTTCTCAATTTGTACGCTGATGTTTTATGAGAGTTACGCTCGTTTCACACACTAAGAATTTTGAACGTGCGATGGATTGAAACCTTCGGTGAAGGAAGAAAGGTTCTCGCGCAACTATAGGAATGTCATCGTGCATTTCAACCATCGCACGTTGAAAATTCTTAGTTTGTGAAACAAGCGTTAAGGTTTCTGCTCCGTATGTGAGGACTGGTACATAGAACGCACTGGTTAATGTGAAAATGTGATGAGGTCCAGAATTTTTTTCTCTCAAAACGTCGTGAGTTTTTCTTCAATGGCTTTGATCATCGTCCATGTTTCGCATCCATATGTTATTACATATCTGACAATGGATTTACAGATTTTGATCCGAGTCCTTATTACGATTTTCGTATCCAGTGCATTATATAGATCGGTAAGCAACCTGGATTCCGCTTTTTTACTTCTTCAGTGATATAATTCGCAGCCGTAATTATTGCTTCAAATATTTGAAACTTTTTCCATCGCTTTTTGATTTTGTTCTTGAGAACTAGTATTTTATTATTTTCATCTCAGATTCATCTGATTAAAATATTTTGCTTTCCTTACTCTACATTTCTTCTTCTTGTAGTGCCTATCCATTTCGGTTGTTGGCGTCCATCATGGCAATCTCTAATTAGTAGATTTTTAATGATTATTGTAAAAACATGCCAGTACATAATAAAAAAGAGTGTAATTATGTCTATTATAATTATAGTATTAAAAAAGATCGAAGTTTTATTTACGAAGAAATAAACACTACTTCTATTGGGACCAGATTCTGATAACTACTGTATTTGTGCTTTGTAATACTTGCAAAGCAAACGGACGATGAATTAAAGAAGACTAGGGGAAATCTAAAATTTGCATTTTATTACCTGTCTATTTGTTTAGGTAAAAATGAGCGACATCTTATATTTCAATTCGTTCAGAGAGAACCATCAACCTCTTACGTACAAACACTATAGCGGCATCTACTTAAAAGCGCACGCTACAGGCGTCTGTATCGAATTACTTGTTTTAATTCGGCATTGGGAGACAAATTATATCTCTTTTCGTTCAGAGCAAATCATACAAACTACATCTCCGATGATCCTTAATAAGGGTGAAACGTATGTAAGAGGTTGATGGTCTTCTCTGAATGAATTGCAATATAAGGTACGTATCCATACGTGGGTGCTCCGTGCTCAGTGTAGTTGCTCAAATGGATACGCCATACGCTCCCCTACATATAAACCGTAAACCGGTTGAATCGAAGAGGGTGAGCGCCGAGCGGCGAGTACCAACGTATTTACTATGTGGAGCTGTTACACGGAGCACGAAGCACCAAGTATGGATACGTACCTTCAGATGTCTCTCATTTTTCAACGAAAACTTTTCGTTTATAAATTTGCAAAAGTCTGTGTGTTATTGCGTCGCCGCTCCTGCAATACTCAGATCACATTTATCGATGGATTCTTATGTAGTTTTTTCTTCTAAATCCAAATCTGAAAATGGCATTTCGATATTTCTAACCGTCTTCGAGATAATCGACCTCAAAGTCTAAAATGTGACGTCACAATCCGGTTATCTCCTACAGACGCACTAAACGTCAGCTCAAATGGTTGATTAGGAAGTAGGCTACTTTTTTTTAAATCTCGATTTGCCAAGCATAGGTTATTTACATTTGAGTTTGACACTTCGTGAATGTCAAACTAAATTTTAAATTAAGTATTAATAAAACATCAATGACATTTGATAGTGAATTTAATTATTATATAAAATAAATAAGATGTTCGAAAATACAATTTGAGTATAAATATTTTAAAAGCAATAATTTATTAACAGTTTTAAAAAGGTTTATACCAGTATAAATACGGCCTCCCCTTTATGATAAATGGACTGTTCCATTTGCTAAAAAATTAAAATATTATGTATAACCTAGTCGTTCCCTAAACTCGATACAACTGGCTAGTGATTGTAGAAGGTAATTTTTTTGTTTTTTGAGAATTTTGCGAAATTGGCAAAATTACTAATTATTTAGTAATAATTATTAACTATATAGAAATTATTTTTTTGTCGAATTGGCAAAATTATTGACTAAAATCACTAGCCAGTATTGTGTCTGTGTACATCCTTCTAATGGAAAAAAATATTTTAAGATTTTTCTCAAATTATGGATACCAAGAACATTTTCATTTATAACTCTTTTATTTTTAATTTGACAAATAAAAGTTATTCTTCATAAAAAGCTCTTCTTGTTCTAAGATTTATGATGCAACCGTGTCCCAAAAGTAGGGGAACGGTCGAATATTTCGCGAACTAAACATCGGATGGAAAAACTGAAAAATACGTGTTCAATCATTTTCAAAAATCTATCCAATGACACCAAACACCAACTCCCACTACACCCCCTGGAGGTGGGGTGGGGGGTAACTTTAAAATCTTAAATGGAAACCCCTAGATTTTCTTGCAGATTTGCATTCGTTACGTAAAAGTAAGCAACTTTTATGCAAGACATTTTTTCGAACTGTGGATAGATGGCGCTATAATTGGGAAAAACTATTTATCATGATACCATAGGTAAATTATAGAAACGGTCTAATATCTCGAGAAATACACTTTCAAATAAGAAACCAAAAAACAGGTTTTTAATATTTTTCGAAAACCTATCGATAAACACTAAACATGACCCTCCAACCCACCCCCTGGAGGTGTGGTGGGGGGTAACTTTAAAATCTTAAATAGCAACCCCCACTTTTTATTGCAGATTCGAATTCGTCATGAAAAATTAAGCAATATTTATTCGAAACATTTTTTAAAAATGCTGATAGATGGCGCTAATAAATCGTATTTTTCCAATTAAAGCGCCATCTATCAACAATTCTAAAAAATGTTTCGAATAAATGTTTTTCATGACAAATCCGAATCTGTAATAAAAAGTGGGGGTTGCTATTTAATATTTTAAAGTTACCCCCCACCCCACCTCCAGGGGAGTGGGTTGGAGGGTCATGTTTAGTGTTATTCGATAGGTTTTCGAAAAGTATTAAAAAATTTGTTTGCTTTCTCATTTGGAAGTGTATTTCTCGAGATATTAGACCGTTTCTATAATTTACCCATGGTATCAGGATAAATCGTTTTTCCCAATTATAGCGCCATCTATCCACAGTTCGAAAAAATGTCTTGAATAAAAGTTGCTTACTTTTACGTAACGAATCCAAATCTGCAAGAAAATGTAGGGGTTTCCATTTGAGATTTTAAAGTTACCCCCCACCCACCTCCAGGGGGTGTAGTGGAGGTTGGTGTTTGGTGTCATTGGATAGATTTTTGAAAATGATTGAACAGGTATTTTTCAGTTTTTCGATCCGATGTTCAGTTCGCGAAATATTCGACCGTTCCACTACTTTTGGGACAAGTTGTATAAAATTTTATTAAATTTATACGAGGTATATAAAAAATATGAATTTCAATCAAGAGTAAACTATCTTTATAAACTGCGCGTCATAGAAAACGGGCACCCTAAAAAATGGGTCATTTTTGTTGTCGCGTATCTCCTAAACCTGTTGTCCGATTTAAATAATTTTTTGAATATGTTATAGCCCTATTCTTTTTCAATATCCCTGTAATAATATTTTTGCTAAACAGGTAAATTTTCATTGTATACCGGGTGTACGAATCAAACTGTGTTTTTTTCTCAAAGTTCGCAACACCCTGTGGAATATTCTAGCATTTATAAAATACTGAAATTAAAACCCAACTATAGCCCCAGGTTTTCTTAACATTCTGTTTTTTGATTCATTCGTTTATGTTGGATAATACAAAAGTTATGTACTTTAACAACTAGCCATGTTCTTCATCAGTACAGGGTGTTATAAGTCTAAAGGGTTTTAGGGACTAAATAAGTTCGACACATTTTAAGGGGTAATTCTGCATTAAAAATAATGACAGTTTGCTTTATAATCATATATCCGCAAAAGCTTCGTTTTCGAGATACGGGATGTTACATTTTTTCTTACAAACTGATGATTTATTTATTGCTTTAAAACCGGTTGAGATATGCAAATGAAATTTGGTAGGTTTTAAGAGATGGTTATTGCGCATTTTTTAACATTCAACTAAGAATTTTATATTCACTATTGGAGCACATACGGGTAATATGACCGATCATATTATTCGTATGCACGCCAATGGTGAATTAAAAATTCTTAGTTGTATGTCAAAAAATGTTCAAAAATTACGTCTTAAAACCCACCAAATTTCATTTGCATATCTCAACCGGTTTTAGGGCAATAAATAAATCGTCAGTTTGTAAGAAAAAATTCAACATCCTGTATGTCGAAAACAAATAATTTGCGGACATATGTTTATAAAGCAACCGGTCATTATGTTTTCATGCAGAATTACCCCTTAAAGTTTGTCGTACTTCTTTAGAAACACACTGTACTGATAAAGAGCATGCCTAGTTGTTAAAGTACATAACTTTTGTATTATCCAACATAAACGAATGAATAAAAAAACAGAATGTTAAGAAAACCTGAGGCTATAGTTGGGTTTTAATTCCAGTATTTTATAAGTGCTAGAATATTCCACAGCGTGTTGCGAACTTTGAGAAAAAAACACAGTTTGTTTCGTACACCCGGTATACAATGAAAATTTACCTGTTTTGCAAAAATATTATTACAGGGATATTGACAAAGAACAGGGTTATAACATATTCAAAAATCACTTAAATCGGGCAACAGGTTTAGGAGATACGCGACATCAAAAATGACCCATTTTTTAGGGTGCCCGTTTTCTATGACGCGCAGTGTAGTTCATAACATTTAAATTAGAATGATATAATTGCACATTAAAACATAATTATTAATTCTAAACTACTTTTCATAATAGAAATTTTCCATATTATGAATTAAAATACGTAAATATACAAAGTTTTCGTTATGACAATGCTCGCATTTTCAGCTTGTTTTTTATTTTAAATTATAGTATTGTTGCACGATTTTTGAGTTTTTATCCATTCTTAATTTAGAATAGAAGATTCATTTAAACTTTATTCCATTTTAGTAGAACCCAGGTGCCTTGCGTTTGATACGCCCATGGCGTTTAATATTATTCGTTATCTCGGAGCGAAGTGCGAGTCTAGAGGTACGATTCTGACGTAATTCGAATGACGCAGAGTATATTCCAGGAGATAATTTCGTTATGTAGCGTGGCCATTTCACTTTTCTCTAGTTCTGAAAACGGAACTTACGAGAAGTTTTGAGGTTATAGAAATTTAGTGTAAATATTATCACTTGTTGCGTAACCGCCCAACAGGTTCCGGCTCTTCAGCTAGATATTGGTAAAGGATTTTGAATTACGGCCAATACTATAGAACTATTGTGGTTTGCGCTGATGACAGGATATCTATGATAAGATATATATAAAGTCAAAATGGGACATTAAATACGAGGTTGATCTGTATTTAAAATATCTGTGTCGTTGCAAGTTATGTTTCCAGCAATTGGTTGAGTTCTCATTCTCGATTCTGAACACAGACACACTCTACCTACACGTAAAAACCTGCAAGACTTTATTGGGAATTTTGAAATTTATCTACCGAACCGTCACCCACACACGGCTTATACCCTTAAAAAATTCCTTAAAACATGGTTAGATTTCGCAAATTTGGTTGGGTTTTTGATCCATGGGCGTCTGACATTCAAGTATGTCTACCTAAAGGTGCATTTAAATCAAAGCGAACACGAACGAACGAACGAAGGAACGAATTCGTAGGTGTTCGCTTGGTCATTCGTTCGCTACAAAGTAGGGCCATTTACATTGAAGCGAACGTTCGCATTCGTTGATGATCGGGAGTGCATATTGCCCGCAGATGTTTTTAAGATGGGCCAGTGCCAGTCACACATTGTGTTTAAGTTTATTTTCGTGTTTCTTGCTGGGTAAATTTTAATACAATAATAGCTTACAAAAATAGCAGGTAGCAGGTATTATACGCTGTTTGAGGGAGCTTAGAAAATAACATAATAAAGAACCAGCTTTCTTAAAATTCTTCCTCGAAAAAGTTACTTGCTCTTGATATTATGTCTATATTATGTTTAAATAATAAATTGTAAAATTGGTGTATCAAAATAAATTTGCTTTTAATTAATTTTAGCAATTAATTTGATGTGGTTAATTCATTAGTGTTTCTGGGTTGAAATTTATCCAATAAATACATTAGGCTTTTAAAAGCAAACCACTTCGAACCCTCTTTTTGTCTTTCTCGTCTAAATGATGCCAGAAGCTAATTCATTTTTTTAGTTCAGAGACATCACAACCCATTCCTATAGAAAACAAGCATCAGTTTTTCTGTTTATTATTTTATATAGCTTCGATTTTGGGTTTCATAGGCATATTCCATATTGCAAAATTATGTTTTCACAACTACACAATAAACAACCCTCTCAAACTAATGTTTGTAAATAAATTAAATCAGTACTTCTAAACGAATTCGTTCGCTACCGTCTATCCACTGTCCACATTGAACAACGATTTCCTTTGATGATTCGCTCCCTTACCGACATCGGTTGGAACATGTGCGAATGCGAACGAATTCGTTCGGTCGTGCTCGATTCGCTGTACAAATACAATAAAGTTAACGAACGAATTCGTTCGTTCGTTCGTGTTCGCTTTGATTTAAATGCGCCTTAATTGTATACATTTTCCAAAATAATTAAGAAAACTTAGACCGTGACTTCTTTCTTTTTCTCTCACACTTATAGATAAAAATGACACAATGGCGACCAAAAACATTTATGAGGCACTGGCTGACTTCACTTCTAAGTCTAAGGTTTTTTTGTTAACTAAGGGCCAAACCAGACGGACCACTCTGCAGCGCTACTCTGTGGATCCACAGAGTGGCTGAAACAGGCCATTTTCTAGCGCCGGCGACTACGCTGCCAAGTGGATCGTTTGGAAGGGTGCGGCCTTTAATGTAATGGGTGAGAAAAAACAGTAAGTTTAATCAAATGATTAAAAACTTGCCGGCTAATATTTTTTTTAAGTGTGTTCGTCAAAAAAAGTGTTTGCAATATCCATAGTTTTCAATGTTTTACAAAATTTCAACGCTTTTAAAAAATACCAATAAACTCCATAAATGGAATTAAGAAGAACCAGACAAAAACAGCTATATCACAGAAAAAAGCACATAAAAAATCAACCAGTACATCTGGTATGCTACAGGCGTAAAATAGTTTGATACAACCTGACAACTGAGTGAAAGTGAAAAACATGTTAGCTTGCAACCCCCTTTTAACTGATATCTTATCGTTTTGTTTTCAACAACAAACAATAAAACCTTTTTTGACCTAGGATGGTACCCCACTATTTAAGAAGGGTGAAGTCGAGTTCGCTCCGCTTCGTTCAGGTATATTTTAGAAGGGTACGAATTGGCTCCCGCATGAATGCGGGTAGGCTCTCATATAATCGCGGAAACATTAGACATTGTTGCCAAATCGTGTAATATTTATACTGCTTAGGAAATTTACATAGTGATATAGACTTTTTATAGGAAAATTATACTTTTAGACAAATACTTTTAGAGTTTGTTTTAGTTCAACATTGGCATATGTGGCAATTTTAACACAAATTATCGGTGTCGGCCGGTATGCGCTCGACCGTTTTGCGCTCTTACCTGAAATCGGCCGGTTTGCGCTCTACACTCTAATACCCGAAAGTTAAGTTAGGACCGAAGGGTTAGGTCTTCCTCCTTTCCCATAGATATTTCTAGGAAGGTACCTGTTTCTAACAAAAAGAGAAAGTTTGAAAGAAGTGACAACGCTGGGTGATATTTTCGACATGCTTAGGTAAAATAAATGTTGTCTATGGGAGCCAATTCGGACTCTACCTTTTTTAGTTCAGGTAAAATTCTTACCATTGGGAGCGAACTCGACCCCGTCCCTATTTAACATAAATAAACAAACAAGATTGTAAGTATTTGTTTTGTTCAGTTCAAGGCTTTTCCTTTTAATGCCCTATGGGTTCTTGTATCACATATCACATATATCCGGTCTATTTTGCACTTCAATCAAAAACCGTTCCGAATCGAAATTCATTTTAGGTGCTCACCCTATAAATTCTCGTAAAGATCTGCGGCAGCTACAAAAGTGGTCCGTCTGAATGTGGCTCGCCAGTCGCTCGTCTGGGGTGCGACGTCCACTTCACATAAGAACCCACGGTAAATCATCGGAAACTGCTTTGTGGATCCACAGAGTAGCGCTGCAGAGTGGCCCGTCTGGTTTGGGCCTAAGTTACATCTTATTTTTTGGGGAATACAGAAGTTATTGTAGATTGTTATGTGTGTATTATCACTAACTGCATGACGAATTGGAATCTTAATGGAATTTAAACTACAATATCCCTATGTGGATTTGGTTTGAATGACAAAGGAAATAAAAATAGATGGAGAATATGTAAACAACTTACGTTTTGATAAAGTCATAATAGCTGAGGATCTAGGTATAGCAGGAGAGATGGTACAGGAACTCGTTGTGACTAAAGAAAATGTAGGTTTAAATATAAACATCTCGAAAACAAAAATAATGACTAATTTGGTACCCAACCAGAACATCAGTACTGGTGGGAAAGAAATAGACCTGGGACATGAAATTATGATTAGCAGGAATAATCAGACTCATGAACTGAAGATAAGAATCGGTCTTGGGTGGACAGCATATGGAAGACTGAGAGAATATTTTAAACGTAAGCTTCTTACATGTCTAAAGAGAAAGGTATATGATCAGTGCGTCCACCCAGTCTTGACTTACGGAATAGAAACACTTACCTTAACAAGAGCCTCGGCTACCAAACTGAGAGTCACACAGAGAAGATGGTACGATCTGTGTTAGGAATAACTCTGCGAGACAAAATTTAAAAAGAGATCAGGAGAAAAACCAAGGTGACTGACGTCATGACAAGGATAACCAGACTAAAATGGAGATGGGTAGAACACAGCCAGAATGAAAGATGGATGCTGGATAAAGAGATTATTAAAATGAAGACCAAGAGAAGATAAGAGAAGCGTCGGTCGACCGCTTACAAGATGGACTGACGATTTAAGAAGACTAAATAAAAACTGGATGAGGACGGCGCAAGAACGGGGTTGGAAACAAGAGGAAGAGGCCTATGTTCAGCAGTGGACTGTTGAGGCCGGATGATGATGATTATTCACATATTTTTAAAAAGTAGATAGGCATACACTACAAGTGGGCACAGTATAAAGAGGGACATTAGAACCACTCTCCGAAAAATTGGAAGTAAAATCTTTAGTCGCGCATCGCGACCGCGCAATGTTCTCAGTCGCTTTTGTCCCACTCTCGCATTGCTAGTCGCATAGAAACGTACGGGTTTTAACAGGAAAAACCCGCATCCACCACTGGTGAATTACCAATTGCGTACTGATTGCCGGTATTACTTCTTGAGATCAAAGTGCCGACATGGAAGAGGTTTTACTGTATGGATATCTACTAATAAGTAATTATGCCTATCTACCAATAGGTAAGTTAATACATACCTGTTCCAAAAATAGATAATATATTTGTGTTGAACTTACCTGGAAAGAAAAACAATAATTAAATATTTTAAATATACAAAACAAATAATATGACGATCAAATGCATATGTTACGGGCAATAACGTAAATCCGGCCAATAACGTTAATAAACGGCCAATATCGACAATGGCCTGTTGAATTAATCATTGTCGACAATGGCCGGATATTAACGTTATTGTACATAGAAACTGGACATTGATGATAATTTTAAATTCTTGATAACATTTCCATCATTGTCCGGTCAATGTCAACAATGCTCGTTGTTAATTGGTCAATGTTGAAATTTAGACTAAAAGATAGGTTATGTTTATTATTTGCTTCATTTCTGTGCTCGTGCTGAAATTACCAATGGAAATTACTCGTAAATATATGTAAAAAGTATTACAGAATGCCATGGTTCACTATATTGTCAAAATAAAAATGATTAGCCTTCAAAAGCTATCTTATATAAAAAAAAGTAATAGGACAACATATCTAATTTTATTTATTTTATCAACATTGGCCATTTGCTTTTGGCCACTGTCGTTATTGACAGGTTATTGATGAAAACTGTAATTTTAGGTTATTTTTTACAACATTGGCCAATAGCTAAGGTTATTGTCGTTAATGGCCGGACATTGTCGCTAATAACCAGAGGAAATGGACATTCACGACAATGCCCGGTCTTTAACGTCAATGGCCAATTTACATCATTTTCCGTAACATATGAAGGGCCTGGTGCAATAACCGTCCACGTGCATATTGCATATAATAATAATAATACATAATGTTTACTAGGCACAGATTTACACAGATTTACACAATTTACTAGACTAGGCACAGTTTGGTTGTAATGATAATTACATTTTACCTAAAAAATACTTAACGTTTCGGTTTTCATTCCGGAAATTGTTTTCCAAAGATTAATGAGAGAATATTATATTGAAAAAAATGTGGAGGTATAACCGCTGGTTGTTGTAACCAGTGAGTTATGATCGAGTTGAGCGAGTTATAATGGTTGTTGAGGCTATGATAACCTCAATAAGTTTTCCCCGCATGACTTTTAATTCCTAATCTGCTATCATTTTTTCTGTATAATATGTAACAGATTTAGCTCAGAAACATTGTAGGTACAGTTAAACTGATAAAAAGACGGACCACATTTCGAAAAATGAAAGTCCTGTACTGTATACTGCGATGTCTATTTAAAATAGCTAGAATAGGTTAATTTCATATTCTTTCTGGGGATTACTTCTGTTGATATGGACATCATTAATATTTTATTTGTCTGCTTATTCAATAATTATTTCAAAATCATTTTCATCAACAATTCAATTATTTCATTATTAAGCTGACAATGACCAAAAAGGTCAAAGCGGATGTGACTTACTTATAGTTCGTCTCAAGAAAACCACTTCTTGTTTTGGACCCATCAAAGAAATAATTAATTTTCCGAGGAACCCAACTTAATCACATTTTTCAGATTATGTAGATCGAGAATTTGAATTTCTTAATTTATTACGATCATTAAGCAAGAAAAATATATAGGTCTAGAAAGTATGAAAAAAAAGTTGATTAATTAGCAAGCTGAAAATTTGTTAATAGCTTAAGGGTGTCTAGTCGGACAAACTTTGATATATGGGAACACTGAAACAGGGGAAGTTTTAATTGTGGAACAGGTTAAAAATTAGAAACGGTCAGACCACATAAACGTCACATGTATTTTGTCCGACAGAACTTCCAATATATTTGTTACCCTTTCATTAAACTCTCATGCAAAAATCAGACTGCTATTTATCACCTGTCACAATTCCTGTCATTTGACATGTTCTACGTGTTCCACTCATTAAAATGCCCATTTGGTGATAAATAGCTGTCTAATTTTTGCATTAGAGTTTAATGAAAGGGTAACAAATCAATTGGAAGTTCTGTCGGACAAAATACATGTGACGTTTTCGTGGTATGACCGTTCCAAATTTTTAACCTGTTCCAAAATTAAAACGGCCCCTGTTCCAGTGTTCCCATATATCAAAGTTTATCCGACTAGACACCCTTAAGCTATTAACAAATTTTCAGCTTGCTATTAATTAACTTTTTTTATATACGCGGGATCCAGACCTAATAATAAAAGGTCAAATATACGTCAAACAAACCCCAGTAGAAAGAATAAAGCACTACAACTACCTCGGCACCATAATAAACGAAGCTAATAAAAGCTAGATCCACCTTCAAATTGTGTTAAGTATCTTAAAGAACCACAAACCTCTCTCTTGGTATAAAAGTAAGAATACTGCGATGCTACGTCTTGTCTGTCCTTTTTTATAGTGTTGAATCGAGGACCTTGAACGAAGATACATATGTGCAGAAAATTGGAAGCATTAGAGATGTGGCTATATCAAGAATACTTAAAATCCCGTGAATTGACCGAGTCACAAATGAGAAGGTCCTCAGTAGAATGAAGCAGAACAGAGAGGTAGGTACTGACCACCATCAAATCTCGAAAGTTACAATACTTCGGACACATTATGCGAAATGAAACCAGATATGCCCTCCTACAAGCCATCCTGCAAGAAAAATATTTGGAAAGCGGGGTCCAGGAAGAAAAAGAAGATCCTGGTTGAAGGTTGAAGAACCTCAGAACCTGGTTCAACACATCGTATGTGCAGCTTTTACGCGCTGCTGTAGATAAGATCAAGATTTCCATGATGATCGCCACGGATATGCACATCAAGAAGAAGAAATTTGGTATTTTTTGGTTTATGACAATTGATAGTAAAACGAAGAAACATAGTAAAACTTTGGTATTGCGGCATATAACATTTTCTATGTTAGGGATGTATAAGAGTAAAAACATCTGCATTAGGTTATTTAGCAAAACGTTTTGAAAATGAATAACAAAAAAGTAAAGAAGACCATTCCTGAAATGGAGACTATACACACACATTATAAAAGAAACTCATTTGTAGGAGATATTGGAATGATGTTGCGCTGACCAATAAACCCAACTTAATATGGGTACCGGGCCACTCAGGTGTGGAAAGGAACGAACCTCCTGGCAAGACTGAGATCATCTAATTTACCTTTGAGACCAGAACCTGTAATTGAGTACCCTTCATACTGTCCTGAATGCTGGTTTCGGTATTCCCAAGGAGCAACTTTTGCTGAGATTCCAAAACTCCTGGGCTAGTGGTGAATATAAATGTAAGACAGGCTACGCTCCACGTAGCGGGGCCATACAAATGTCTTAAAGACCAACATCCCCTAAGCCGAAGATGCTCTCTTGGGGGTCAGTATGCTTACCGTAGACTCAGGCGGCATCTCCATCTGCTTGGATAGGAGGATGGCTCAAGGTGCCCGTCTACGTTATGAGGCGAAAATCTCCCCCATGCTCTCTGAAAATGCCCGGAAATAGCCTATCAGACTCAGAGGTTGCAGATCCTGGGTTTGGTTTTCATGCAACCGAACCAAATAAAAAGTTAGCCCTAAAAGAGACTTGTGGCTTTCTGTGAGACCGCTAAAGGATTAGAGGTTCGGAACGACATGAAGAGCCTCAGATTTGGAGCCGATGCTGATTCTATTAAGACCATGAAGTTCTGAAGGGTTCACAAATAATCCCTGTCCTAATTTACCATGACTGTGAGTCTTTTTTCATAACAATTTTATTTTATCATTCCATGTGGTTCATACAGTTACCAATTAGTGCTTAGTGCCTTACAACGTAAGAAGTTGTATATTATTATGCAGTCTATCACTATCCCGAATGATTTTTATGCATTTGGTTCATTGCAGCTGTCGCTAAAAGAACGGATGTTTAATTTACACGCATACATAGAGACTGCTATTAATAAATGGCACCAAAAACTAGCAGTATGTTGTCATTCTGGTAAACAATTGGATTGTTTATCATTATTATATTACAACATTGATTAGAGCCGTATAGTAACCTATGGTTGTGAAACCTATGGATGAAGCCCAACTCAGGATATTCGAAAGAAAGATACCGAGAAAAGTATATAGCCAGTTGCAAAAGGAATACGGAACATGAAAAATCAGGAGAAACGACAAAGTAATGAATTGAATGGATGGTGTGATACTGTAAGATTTGTGCAAAGTCAAAGACTGTCATGGCTGGGCTGGGACATGTTCAGAGATAAAGAAAATATTACAATGGAAGCCGATAGGAAAAAAAAGAAAGGCCCAGGAGGAGATGGTTGGATGACGTGGAAGACGACCTGAAAAATATGAATATAAGACAATGGAGGAGAAGGGTAATACAGGCAAAGACCCATCAAGGGTTATGATGCCAAAAGAAGAAGAAGAAACAATTGGACAAGTTTTTGGCAACATTTTTCTGAATTTTAAATAAAGGAGCTTTCCGCTTCTAAATGTATTTCCACTGAATTGAAAAATCGTAGTATTATACCTCGAAACGACCTACCTGAACAACGCCTTCTTTTCTCGCAAGATTTCCGTGGAGAACTATACGCGTAGTTTCCCGTCATTAACATACAATACTACCAACATTAATGTTAATGGTGTTATGACGTTGTATGCGGTTTTACATATTTGCAAGATGTAGTTTACTAATTGAAAATACTAGTTAGATTGGAGTTTTAAATATAAATAAGTATCAAATTGCACGGAGTCTATTTTACAACTTAATAACTAATTTCCGTGCTTTTTGTATCGTTGTTCAGTTGTTTATTTTGCATAACACTTCGGTATTGACTTTTATTGTATTCAGTGGTTTCGAAGGAGGTTGAAATAATTGTAGTATTGCATGCGTAATTTATTAATTGTAAGAGTATCTTTTAGTCTGAAGAAATATTATGTAGATATTTCATTCATAGAGATTCTGACCAATAGAAATCTCTCTCTCTCTCTCTCTCTCTCTCTCTCTCTCTCTCTCTCTCTCTCTCTCTCTCTCTCTCTCTCTCTCTCTCTCTCTTCGTTTCCCCATTACTGAGTATCGTGATTTCTTCCAATATTCCTAACAATGTTTCTCCATTGGTCTCTATCTTCAGCGGCTCTAAGAGCTTCGCAGAATGAGTTTCCAGCTGAATTCTTTATTTGGTCGGACTATCTAGTTGGTGACCGTCCTCTTGATCTTCTCCCCGGAACGTTTCCAGAAACAATTTATCTCTCTAAACTGTCGTCACCTCTGCGAACCACGTAACCGAAGAATTGCAGTATTCGTGGAAGACATATTGTGGACAGCCTTTTTTTTAATCTAGAGTTGGTTTAGAATGGAAACGTTTGTCCTATGAGCTGTCCAAGGTATGCGCAGCATTCTTCTCCAGCACCACATCTCAAAGGGATCAATTTTTTGGCGCTCGCATGCGCGAAGAGTCCAAGTCTCTGTTCCGTATAGAAATATTGAAAATACAAGGACATTCACCAATCTCATCTTGATATTTTGAGAGATAGATCTGTCTTTCCAAACTTTAGTTAGGCGACTCATCGCATTTTTTGACATACCAATACGTCTACGAACTTCTGCTTCACAGTTACCATCGTTAGTTATACTAAACCCGAGATAGACAAAGGTGTTTACTATCTGGTATTCCTGTAACATGTTAGTTAGTTGAATAGTGTGGAATCTGTCGACCACCATTATTTTTGTCTTAGCGTTATTGATTTTCAGACCAACTTTATAGCTTCCGTACTAAACTCTTCGCAGGAGATCAAACAAGTGCCAAAGACTAACGAGTCTCGCTTGATTTAAGAAGAAGCTTGTTCTAGTTACAGAACCAAATACATAACCACAATCTGAGAGCGTGTCTATCAGTCAAGTGGTCCAGTAGAGCTGCACAAGTTTGACTTGAATGTTTGAACTTGACTTGAGTTTGACATAATTTCAAGTCAAACTCAAGTCAATCCTTCTGACAAATAATTCAAGTCAAGTCGAACTGGTCAATCGTACAGGTTTGAAAATTCAAACTGTTTGTCAAACTAGTTTGAAAAATAATTTATTTAGTAGATATACTTTTTTGTCGAGATTGACATGTTAGTTGCCAATTAAGATAAGAAAATTAATAACACAATGAGTGCCACATACAAGTATCTTGATACAAGAAGCGATTATAATCAAAATAGGGTCGTAAATTTTTTGAAAATGTTTTCTCGATATAACTTTTTTATATTTGAGTGTCACTAGATTAAAACAAAGAATTCGTTGGATAGTTTTTTTACCATACCAAGTGTAATTTAATCTACTTTTGAAGCTTTTAAGTATGTATTATATAACGCAAGTTGGAGGGAGTGGGTCATGTAAAACGTTACGGCGCGTTATACGGGGCGGAGGGAGGGGGTTCGAACAGCGCGTTACGTAACATTGTTTTTTAACTTAACCCTTAAGTACTAACATCTTAAATCAATGGCGCAAACACTAACTAACCGCCTGACAGACGGGTTTCACATTTTACTGGTTATTTTTCTTTTGTTAAATATTATAATGCAAAAAAATATTTCGATGACTTACTGAAAGTATTACTTATCTAAAAAACACAGTAATTGATCTAGTTTTTCTGTATTTATTAAAATACAAAACATTATAACAAGAATGGAAGGATTGTCTCTGCGACTTTTTATTCCTGAAAAAAAGTGTGATAAAAATGAAACAAATTAAAGAATCTTGATAAAAATTTATAATCGAGTTAAACAAAGAGTAATAAACATGAAAATAAAAAAAATTTTAAAAAATATTAAAACAAAAAAAACTGACAGGCACTAAAATTTGTACAGTGTAGCAATGGTAGTCAGTGGCAACATTTTCATCACAAATTGATCCCACTTCGCTTACGTCGTCTTCTACCTCATCAAGTCATTTCAAAAGAGTTTCCTCATAGTCTTTATCCCCTTATTTGAACTTTTTGACGACACTGGGGCACATTATGTTTAATGACGAACTGGGCAGAAACACTAACACCCCGTCTATTAGACGGAAATCACACTTTGAGTCTAAATATCTTTCGAATAACAACCTGCAGCAAATTGCCGAATTCAATACTAGTAAATAACAGCATAACTTGAAAAGTCATAAACGGATGACCTTCAAATTTTTCTAGGAATGGAAATATCCCACTTTCAACAAACGATGCCGTCTGAGAGACGGTGTGTTAGTACTTAAGGGTTAAATAAAAAAACTACGGAATCATAATCTCCCAACTTTTCAACATTCGTTTATATTTTACATGGAACTCCTGGATTGTATTATATTGCCTCCTCAGGCTCCGCTCATGTTACAAGAGGACAATAGTATTCAAGTGAAAAAATCTTAAAATTTGTATTAACCAGACCAAGCACAGTAACACGTGTTTGCAATAATAAATAGCTGGACCTTTCTTCACAACAAAAGATGAAAAGATACAGATGGGTTAAAGAGGTTGTAAGAGCTTCAAAAATTGCGTTTTGTAATACTTGAACGGCCCCTTTAACAAAAATTTATGAAGAAACAACAAAATATTATATTTTTGATAGAGTAGGTTTAATGAATTTTTTGCGACTTTGCAATGGCGTCTTAAAGAATTAGTTCACTATTTGTCATTTTATAACGCTGTTCTTTATTTTTACATAATACAAGTATGCAGATTTTTTTCTCTTAATCTTTGCACTGGGAATACATACCTTCAAAATCAGACTCAATTTGATCTAGTACTTATTCTGAGCCGAAAAATATTCAGGTTCAGATATTATTTCACAAAGCACACACTTCAAAGCGAACGTAATAGACAAGTCAAGCATAAACTTCTTAATAATATGAACTACAAACTATGTAATCTGCGGAGTAGCATATTCAGACCTATCCAAATAAGTCAAAACAAAAGTCGGTAGGTACGCTCTCAATTAGAATTGGAAATAAACACGTTGCGCAATATGATATTTAAACTTCAAACTGTTTGAAGAAGTTTGATTTCAAGTCAAACCTAAAGATATTGAAATCAAGTCAAGTCAAGTTTGTTGAATAAAATCAAACTAGTTTGACTTGATGCAATTCTAGGTCCAAGATGGAACTCAATTCAAAGTTACCTTCAAGTTTCGCTCTTTGAAGAAGCAACCAAAAAAAGAAAATACCAAAAAGACAATGTGCAACAACGACAACTTATATGCAAATTATTACACCAATTGTTAGTGTTAATAAAACCTATTGCAACCCGACAAATAGACTACTGCTTCACCCATAACTTCTGCGTTCTGGAGCTTAACACAGTGTTCATAAAAGTAGCTCGTTTGGTTAATAGATCAGCTGAACTTTTAAGGAATGCCACTTAAACCTTCAACAATAAATTATATCTGTTTTATGCTTATTGTCCACTGTATATATCTCTGTCGCCACGTGTATTTGACCTTTTGTTCAATGGTTAAATTTCTTAAAATAACTTCTGTGGAGTTTATATAAAGACAAAGAATGGAGTGCCTAATTATCTTCATTTAGACTCATTAATAGCGTGCAGCCATTAAGTACAACTTAGTAAATAAATGAAATAATAAATGTGAACTAGTTTGTACCAGCTAAGCATTTTTATTTATACACGCCCACATACCTTTTCTAGTTGAGAGAAAAATTTGTTGGCTGATTATTGAAAATGTACATATAGAGCTTATCATAGGCGTACACCTTTTAAACCTTCCTTAGACAAAGAAAAAGCTCTATTTTATCGTTTATATTAATTTTAAACTATATTTTTGCACGATTGATCATTTTGACTGTTTACGGTGACAGATTTTACGTCAGTAGGTGACATTTACTAGCAACTCGACGGTAACTAATCCAACTCGACGGTAAGTACTCCAACTCGACGGTAATTCACTTACCGTCGAGTTAAAAAATCTCTTAATTTTAATTTATTTTTTGAAAGAATAAAGAAAACTAACGAATTATTTATTAATATTGAAACTTATGGTACAATTTGTTAAATTATTTAATGAAATCCCACTTGTTTGGGCTGTGGTTTCACTTCTAACAAAAACTCCTGCAGAATCGCATACATTAGTAGTATCCAACATTTTTTCTCTTCAAATACGCGATGAAAACTTGGAAATATCAATGCCATCATAAAGAAAAACGGTGGATTTAATCATTGAATATTCTGCCCAGAGGCTTCCAGGAGCTTTCAACTGCATATGTCTTTGAACGAAATATGCCAATAGAGTCTTTTCTTCGATTCTTAAATTCTTGCCTTCGCACCATTTTTTAAAACTTTGGTAGGTATTTTGATAACGGATTTTGGATTTTTCGGGAATAATTGCGGAACATCCCTCTTCCCAAGCCCGTTCAATTTCTTCAAATTCACTTTCGCTCATATTTTAATTTATAATAATCAAAATTGTACTTAAAATTATTGACAACTAAATAAAAACTCAATTCTCCATTGTTGTTATGCACCCTAGTTACTACCTAACAACCAAAGTATCTATCTTGATAAAATGAATGAAACTAGTCAATATGACGAAAATGTTTAATTTTATAATTTATAATGGTATCAATCGTGCAAAAAACGTTATAAGCATGTCGAACGTTAAGGGTAACCGATCTCAGACAATAATTGGAGTCAAACAATTGTCTTCGATCGGTATAAAACCCTTACCGTTCTCCATACTTAATATACTATTTTATTTGAAAATGAACGACAGTTTTAATATTTCATTATTTCAGACACCACCACTAGGGTGCATCGAAAAAATAAAAGTTGGATATGTAATAGCGTGAAAAAGTTGCTAGTGGTATTTTTCAGCATTAGTATTTTTAATTTTTTTTTCTAAGCGAATTTTCTGCTCGGAACCCCCTTGGATTTTATTAAATATCTTTTCAATTTATATTATTTGGAATAAAATATGTGCTAACTCGATCTAAGATCAATTAAAGAAAACTTAAAATGTTGTCAATTACAAATTTAAACGGTATTTAAAGTTTTATTTGTTTTTTCAGTCTCAAACCCTTTGAAATGTCCCGCTTCGTGAGTTCGTGCGTGTAATTTTCACTTCTTTGGTGCGATGCCTTACTTTGTTATTATTGTTGTTTGTAAATTAAAGATTTTTAAACTAGATAAACCAGGACCATGGGGACTAAAATCAAGATGTGCTGTGGACCGCCCCATTTTTGGGCAACCACCAAATATACCTGAAAATGTTTTACCGAAATACAAACAAGCGATGAAGTTTTGTGGTTGCAAGAGGATAAAAAACTCAGCAAGAAAGAGCCAGAATTTTCTAGTATTGCCGAACAGGTTGCAATTAAATTGGAGGAAATATGGAAAAAGGCTTTAATTCCAATAATTTAACATACAAGAATTATTCAGCTTTTAAAAGCCTATCATGACAAATATATGAAACTTACCAAACCATTTAAGAACAGGCAAAACAGTGAATTTTACAAAAATAAAATTCAATGCTTTAAGAACAAAAGTAAAACTACACGTTTCGATCTTGCAGCATGCAAATGTGACACTCTGATTAATAATAATTATCTTTGTAGCAAATCTCAAAAAGTGCTTCTGGATGAGCGCGAATTTCTATTAAATCAAAGAGGTCCCAGAAAAATGGTGATAAGCTCGATTGATAGGGAAAACAAAAGCAAATATAATCAGAGAGAACAACGGTAAAAGAAGAGCTCAAGTAAAAAACAGTACCAAGTTTTATGGTCAATCGATCGTGGAAGAACACATAACACCTGTGCATGAGCCAGGGTGCAAATATTTCGGATATGGGTATTCGCTGTCTCGTATATCAGAAAGTATCAAATCCAGCTATTGCATGTGACGAAACAGTCGTAAATAATGGCGTTAAGGGTGATGTAATACGGCTGTTAGAAGAACATCTTAAAAAACCGCTTCAGTGGTTTGTATGTTGCGACATTCAAATGATCTACCCCTTGGACATCAAAACAAGTTTGCCAGTGACCAAATCAAAAAACGTGAGGGTCTTCAAACTTTCTCCTATAAAAATTTTGATTCAAACGACTTTGTTAATTAACTAACAAGAATATCACCTTACAGAACCACCTATATTCTCTAGATTTTCGAGTTTTTTCGAGTCCACAATCTGCGAGATTTTATTAAGAATCCTAACTTAGACCCTTCTAACATTGAGATTGAGAAATATCACTGCCACAAACAATGTGTAGAACGATGTGTCAAGCTTCTCTAGCAGTATGTGGAGCATATTCGAGGGATGGATTTATAAAAACTCGAATTGATTCCAGAAAAACTATGCCTCACTTTAATGCTAAATCGGAACACATCTTCGAATAGAATGCTTTTACCATATTTTTTTGTAATATTTATATACCTAATTTTGTACTTTGCTTTATATTTATTTTAGTATTCAAAAACTTGGGTGACGTCAGGGAGACGGATAAGTTAGGCTATTTTGTTATAAAAAGAATGTTTTAGTATACTTTTCTTAAGTAAAATTTTTAATTGCCTTGTGAAACCAGAAAATATTTTCCAATTTAAACCGAATTTATTTATTCAAGTTCTATAAGGTATTACATTTCCCTTACAAAAGAAATTCGCATATTAATGTATATTTTATAATTTTTAGTTGCCGTGGGGGGCAAAAAATATTTTTTTATGTCAACGCAATTTTAGTAAAATACTAAATAGTACTAAATAGTGTGTTAGGCAACTTTTGTGAGCTATTACATTTTCGTTTCGAAATAAAAATTTTTAACATTTTTTCAAAATTTTTAATTGTCTTGGGGGGGGGGAAGAAGATATTTTCCAATTTTGAAAAAATTTTACCAAAATACTTAACAATTGATTGGGCAACTTTTGTGAAGTATTACTTTTCCATCGCAAAAAAAAATTTTTTTTCGCCTTTTTCGATGCACCCTATTTACCACCATACGTTTACATATAGTGTCTATAAAGCAAGATTACACAAAATAATTTGCTAGTATACGCAGTAGTGACATCTATGTATTTAAAACAACACAAAGTCTAAAGCATCGAGATCTAAAACTTTAAACGTTGAAACCAAAATTCTGGTGATAACCTAAGTCCATGCCTTCTATTAAATATTAACTGTAGATTTTTTTCACTAACTGGATTTTTACCTAAATAAATTGACAGGTTGTGGTGTGGAATGCATATTATATTAGATTCCTCCTAGTATCATTTATCGTTTGTTTGCATGATATAATAAAACCGAAGATATGACACCACGCAGCTCCTGTCAAATGTCAAGTGACGTCAAAATACGTGACGATCCCGACATTTTTGTCATTATGTCACTTGTTGTTGTTTGTTTCTGCTATTTATATACAGGTTGTAAGCTTTCAACGATTGTTTTATTGTGAATATTATTTGCAATTTACAAATATTGGTGCAAAATGATGACGTGTGCTGTGGCAGGTTGTAATGTGAACAACCAAAGTGTTTTACAAACGATGTAAAGTTTTTTAAATTCCCAAAAGACAAAAGTGTGAGAAGTGTTTGGAACAATGAACTGTCAATACGGATGGAATGGCCCTGTCCCATTCAAATAGTAAAGCGAGATTGCCACCAACATACAAGAGAGAGGTCCTAGAGAGAGACAGAGAAGGTGCTGGAAAATTTGACAGGCCGTGTAATTTCAGTTGCCTATATCAACTTAAATCGGGGAAATGGACCTCATATTTTTTTAAATTGGTTTCAGGGATGATAGGCAGTATTTAAAAATTAAGTTAAGTTAATAAACTTAAAAAAATATGAGGTCTACTTCCCCGATTTAAGCTGATATAGGCAACTGAAATTACACGGTCTGTCAAATTTTCCAGCACATTCTCTGTCTCTCTCTCTCTTGTATGGTGGGCGCATTAATGGACATCCTAAGTCTTGACGTCACAAAATTGGGAGGGGCTTATATTTGGCTCCAAACAATTTTGTTTATAATGTTAAACACTCATAAGGAATTTTTAATTTATTGTTTACGTGGTTTGTGTGACAAAATAAGACTTTTCATTTAGGTATTTAGTTGAAGAAACGTGCCACTTAAGAGATTTTTATTCGTTTTTGCCCAGGTGAGTTAATTTAATGCGATGATTAGAACGTAAACAGTATCACTAAGGAATAAAAACCACCTGAGCAAAAACGAATAAAAATCTCTTAATTAACACATTTCTTTAACGAAATACCTAAATGAAGTCTTATTTTGCCACACAAAGCACATAAATGAAAAATTCCTTCTGGCCTTTAACGTTACAAACAAAACTGTTTGGAGCCAATATAAGCTCCTCCCAATTTTGTGACATTTGTGACGTCAGACTTAGGCTGTCCATTGTCTTCGTGCCTATTCCATCCGTATTGACAGTTCATTGGTTTGGAAGCAAAGATGCTGGCGTGAAGACAATTTTAATTTAAATACTGCTCGCATTTGTTCTAACCATTTCACTAAAGATGATTATGTGCGAAATTTAAAACATAAACTACTAGGATACACCCAAAAACATTTTTATAGATGCTTAAAAAAAGAAGCTGTTCATGATGGAAAATGGATCATTTTTTGATGTCCCGAATTTCCTAAAGCTGTTGTTCGATTTAAGTGATTTTTTTAATATGGTATAGCCTTCTTTAACAATATCGCTGTAATAATAGTGTTTCTAGACAGGTAATTTGTCATTGTATACCGGGTGTACCAAATCGACTGTGTTTTTTTTTCTTAAAGTTCGGAACATCCTGTGGAATATTCTAGCATTTATAAAATACTGAAATTAAAACCCAACTATAGAATCAGGTTTTCTTAACATTTTGTTTTTTGATTCATTCGCTTACGTTTGATATAATAAAAAAGTTGGGTACTTTAACAACAAGCCATGTTTTTCATCAATACATGGTGTTTCTGAATAAGTGCGACAAACTTTAAGAGGTAATTCTGCATGAAAAAATAAAGACCGTTTGCTTTATAAACGTATGCAGGCCCGGATCTAAAAACCGAATCCGGGGGGGGGGGGCGGTCTGAGGGGCTCGGGCGTAACAAACAAATGGGAAACAAAAAGCTATATTCATTTGAAAGGCCGATAAGAAATTTCTTAGAAATTGAGATTTTTTATGGTGCCTGGTAAACATGTATTTATTAATACAAAAATAGACTATGAGCATTAGAATTTTTGGACCGTTTATGACATTGTAAAGAACCTTAAAACTCACCATTTCAACCTTAATTTTTCAAGACTTTCCGGGGGAAGGCTATCCCTAGAGCCCCCGATATGCCCCTAAAATGACTAGAACCGCCCATGGGGAGCCCTTCGTGGGGTTTGCAGTGGGCCCAAAATTTGTAGATCCGGGCCTAAACGTATGTCCGCAAATGCTTCGTTTCCGAGATACGGGATGTTGAATTTTTTCTTACAAACTGACGATTTATTTATTGCGCATTTTTTGACATAATAATTATCTAACGCGCAGTGTAGATGTCGCTACTGCGATCTATTGGAAGTCGTTGCAATTGCACCAGCGTAAGGCAGAAAGAGCTCTAGTGGGAGCACGCAAAATAGAATTCTATTTTGTGACGTCACAAAACGAATTTCACAAAGCGAGAATCGACGGTTGCTAGGAAACGTGACGTCACTAAAATAGAATACTACAGTGGAACCTCGATTATCCGTCTCTCTATTAACCGTCACCTCTGTTAACCGTCAGGGTCCATACATAAGTTATATTGTATACATAAGTAAAAATTTAGTCATCAATTCATTTTGTTTGAGCATTGCAATAAGCCAAACGAAATTCGTTGAAATATACATGTGTAGTTATGCCACCACCGCATTTTTTTATGTAAATAATGTTTGTTCTTATCCAGGGCTCTGGATTAAATTTCAATTTAAATAGGTAATGATAAATGATACCGTGCTTTTAGAGTTCTATTTTTTGAATCGCACGCCGAAAATAAAAACGCACAGCACAATAATTATTAGTCAATATCTGTATGTCACCATAATTCAGTGTGTCACCATAATACTATGAATTTTTTTAATGTTCTGTTAACCGTCTTTTCGATTATCCGTCATACCCTTGGTCCGGTGCCCTGACGGATAATCGAGGTTCCACTGTATTTTGCGTTCTCCCACAGCTGAAACCCACCTTCAAAAATTTGTGCCCATCAAGCTGGTGTATGCACCGCCTAAAGAGGTGGTATGAAGGGGTACCCGATTCATACATATTAAAGATTACAAAAGATATGCCGACACTTTTTAAATTTTACGATAAGCTGAAGACTTCTTGAACACTAGCCTTTCAATATGACCTTTACAAAGCAAAAATAAATATCAAAGAAAAATAAATCTGAAGAGCAAATAAAAAAATGTCCAAATAATTACAAGAATTTATACCACAACTTAATGCAACTTAAAAAAGTGACTACGTGATACGATTCCACATCTTCATTTCATCACAAAACCAGGTACTTACTTAACATTAAAATGTTAGTGGTACTTAGCTCCTTTCTGTTTTCTACCATCTTCTTTTTGGTGTATGGTGTTGCTTATTATTCATATCTTTAAGTTTGCCAATAAATTGTTTGGTAAAATTACAAAGATCTTGGAGTCTACTAGTCAATAACTCTAGATAATTTATTACTAAAAATCAACATTTTACATGGTAACCTTGTTCCCATATCTTTTCTTTGTACATCTGCAGATTTTTGTTATTTGTTATCAATTACATTCGACACATATTTCGTATCAAACATTTATATTTTCTTTGTTTTTATGTCAAAACATTTAATTACAGAGATTCTCGTATAAATATTGCACGTGTTTTTGCAAAATCGACATAATGACTCATTCCGACTATCTACGAAGTTGTTTGCAAAATATCACGTTCAATTTTTTTCTAATTCAGCTTTTGTCTCCGTCACGTCTTCGATAAATTCGTCACGACCTATATTGAGGTGTTATCAAAAAGGCAAATAAATTTGCTGTATGACATATGTATCGTAAGCATTTTTATAATTTACAACTTATTATTCGTGCAAAAGTAACATAACGGAAACGTCCTTGGATAATTACTAACAAAGCGATTAAATAGACAAACAACTTTTGAACATTTGGATAAGAGTAAAGAGGACTGCATAAAATTTCGGGTATAGAGTGTTGTATCTTGTGGTTTGTACCCCAAGAACAGTGGTCTGTATCACTGTGAACTAAGAAAAGTGATTACGTCACTCCCTTGCCTTCTCGGTCCTTTATCCTTCGTAAGGATGTGGTGACACGATACAATTCGAGGTACATTTGCTATCCATTCTCTCTTCTGCCAGTAATTTTCTCTCGTATAGCTCATTTTCAGATAGCAACTAGTTAACAGTTAGTGCACTCTGTCAGTTTCTTTTTCTGGCTTATATCAATCTCATCTCTGATTGGTTGAACTATTATAATTTCAATTATGCTGAATTGTTGAAAATAATTGGAATCCACTGACAAGTTCACTGAGGCTAAAACTGGTCCATAATGTCCTCTCAGTGACACAGTGTATTTGACTCGACATACCGCAAGATTTAATGACAGCAAAAACATGAGCTTCCGTGGACAAGCGTAGTACCATCTCAATTAACAAGATACAAACCAAAGGGCCGGAGGAAGCTATTCTATACCCTACTTACAGCAAAGATTGATTGTCAAAATTACAGACGAATTCCTAGATGGACTGTATAAAACAATGTCCACATACATATAAAAAGTGGCAGTGAAAATGAAAGAAAACATAGATAAATATTAAGGTATTAGCAACTCGCACAGTAGGTAATTGCAAATGTTGAGTCGAGAAAGACAAGAATACATTGTCTTGAATAGTGTTCAAACTGTTGCTTCAAAAAATATTCGAAAATCAATGGACCGGGACTGTTATGCAAACAAAATGATCAGTATCTGACGTTTACCGATGACCTATAAATAGTTAAAGACGATCTAGAAAGTAGCAAAAACAATGGGGGTATACATAAATGAAGCGAAAACTCAATAAATATTTTCCAAATATTTAATTAACAACACGAAGTAAACTAAAGAGACATTTGGAAGAATATTTGAGCCATATTAAGAAAAATGAGCAGGTATATGGGTTGTCACAACTCGTTATTCAGAGCAACGAAGAAGGGGCTCCAAAACCGGAGAATAGTGATGAGCAAAACAAGAACAAGACCAAGACCAGGCTAGTCTTGGTCTTGTTCTTGCAAGCTTGGTCTTGGTCTTGCAGCTAAAAGGCAGTCTTGGTCTTGGTCTTGCTGCAAGAGTCTTGCTGGTCTTGCTTTTTTGGTAGTAATAATTTGAACCAAACAATTTCGAATAAAATGTACATTGAAATAAATAAAGTTGTGAAGAATGAAACTATATTATTTGCTTTAAAATTTTAACAGAATGTAGAATGTAGTTTCAAACGGATACCAATTTTAACATTATACATTCACCTAATGACCTAATTATTTCTCTCTATATAAAGAGACTGGAGTATATTTTTATAATGGTAAATTACCATCGGTTGAGCATCGGTTCCCACCGGCTGCGCTCTTAAAATCCTTTTTATCATGTTCGGTAATGGAGCCGTTTCATCCGACCATCTGATCAATCAATTTGATGGTCCCATCTGATCAATCAATTTGATGGTCCCATCACTAACACACTAAATTTTATCTTCTAAAGTCATTGTTCTATCCGTATTGAATTCACATTTGTTTCATTTGTATTTGTAGATGTTATGAAAATTTTTACTATATTATAGATAGAGCATATACTAAAAATAACCAAGAAAAAAATAAATTTATGATTGTCTCAAAAACAGAACATGGAAATGAAAGGTTAATGATAGAGCAAACCCAAATAGAAAAAGTTAAGACATACAAATATCTGGGAACCTAGGTTGATGACAAAAATGACCAAAGCAAAGAAATTAAAGTCCGAATTGAAACTGCAAAGCAAGCATTTATAAAAATGAAGACACTGCTTACAAACAAAGACCTTCAGTTGCCTCTCAGATTGAGGGCTCTAAGATGCTACATATTTTCTATATTGCTATACGGAATGGAAGCTTGAACATTGAAGAGACAACACATAAGAAGAATAGAAGCGTTCGAAATGTGGTGTTACAGAAGAATATTGAAAATTCAGTGGGTTCAAAGGATTACCAATGTTGAAGTGCTACGACGTTTAAATAAGGAGTTAGAAATTATGAAAAGTATAAAAACTAGAAAACAGGAATATTTGGGTCACATTACCAGAGGAGAAAAATATGAGTTGCTGAGAATTATTATGCAAGGAAGAATCCAAGGAAGAAGAAGCATAGGAAGAAGACGCATCTCCTGGCTGAGGAACCTTAGAGAATGGTTTAACCCTAGTTCATTACAACTATTCAGAGCAGCAGCCAACAAAGTGACGATAGCCATTATGATATCCAACCTCCGATAGGAGAGGGAACTTTAAGAAGAAGAAGATAGAGCATGAACGTTCTTAGGAAGAATAAGATCACTTCTAAATAAGAAATATTACAACTTTGATCTTCCCGTACACGGTCTGTTTGGAGTCTGTAAATAATGTTATTTTTTGAGCAATATAAAATTGTGTTTGGATTCTTTGTCTATTTTACTGGCACGTATGTATCCACTCTAAATTCTAAAACGGGCTCTACATTCTCGGCGAAGTTACTTCGCAAAGTTGACCGAAGTCCGAAGAACCCTCTCTACACACTCGTTCTAAGTGCGATACCGACAAAGAGCGGTGCGATTGCGCGATACCGATAAAGATCCCTTCGACCAGACCGACAGATTTCGGAAGTACAACGAAGTCAAGCAACTTGACTTCGTTGTTAAACCTCGATCGACTTCGGCGAGAGTGAAGTGGGCGCTTAAAGTGTACTAACTTGTTAAACCGTCTACACACGCACTGACAAAAGCACCTGACTGTCGGAGCTGACAAAAGTCTGCCTGTTGCGCCTGTCGCACGACAAAAATGAGTAATCCGACATGACAGTCAGGTTGACCGATTTTGTCGGGTGGTCTTGATATTGCAACAACCTGACAAATCTGTCGTGTCAGGACGTGTGTAGCATTGTTTGGCCTGATTTCTGACTCAAACACGGATGAACAATTAATTGTAAACAATCTATACGGATTGCTTTTGTAAAGCGGTGGACACAAATTATGTGTTAACTATGCTAAGGTCTATGTCTATAATATAGAGTACATAACGCTGGTACCTATGATTAATGTGATTCCAAATACATTTCCAGTGAAAATAATAACTCTTTGATAAGTGTTGGCGAGACAATTTTTTTGTATATATGCGTGTCCGCGAAGATTATAACTCCCAAGATGTTTATAACGAAAAGATTTAGTTCATAATAGATGTCGACGAAAACAATTATTTTTCTTTCTGTTTCTGCCGACGAAAACAATTATTTCTGAGAACTTTTTAGTAATTATAATTTTCGTGGACCCACAAACAGAAATGATGTTTTTTGCTGATACTTTCTTTCATTTTTCCGACTGTAATTTTCAAAATCATATAATCGAAAATAATATTTTTCGCGGCGTTCGTTGAAAGTTCTATTCTTAACGGCATTTTTCGGAGTTATACTTTTCGTAGGCGGCGGCGATAAATTTATCACCTGGTGCTGTATAACGGTGCTGTTAACATGTGCTGACCCCCGACAAAAGGGTCGGGGAATTTTGTAGTGTCAGGAGGTCAGGCTGCCAGGGCGTGTGTAGACGGTTTTACTGTTAAACGTTCACTATACTACTCGCGAAGTCGATCCGAAGTTCAGCAAGTATGAGAGTGTAGACAGGTACTACATGCGACTTCGCTTCGCTTCGGTCTACTTCCATTCTGTGGCGGTTTATTCGCGACACAGTCAAAGGAATCGAAGTCGGTTTTTTTTTTCTGTGGCGGTTTATTCGCGACCGAGTCAAAGGAATCGAAGTCGGTATCGCCCCGTGTGAATGTGTTCCTCGCGAAGTTGAACGAGTGTGTAGTGACGGGTACTTCGGACAACTTTCCCGAAGTAACTTCGCGAGATTGTGGTGCTTGCTTTAGTTGTAGGAGTGTCACAGTACTGTATTTTCAGCCCCAATATGTTCTTTTTTGCTATGATTTAGTCTTGTTAGCGAGAACAAGATTTAGCCCATATATAAATTCGCACCAATAAAGAAATGTGCGAAACAGAGAGATAAATATACCGAGAAAACGTGTTCTAAATATTTAAAAAAAAATTAAACTAACTCTGTTTGCCATCATAAAAAAGGTGCAAATTATTCGCGGAATGTCTGATTCACTGTTTTACAAATGTAAACAAAATATATTAGCTTAAAAACAATCGGGACTGCTTCCGTTAGGAAGTTTAAACATTATGGTATCCGCTATAGAGAAAACGTGTTGGCTGTTGTCCAGCATCCATCTATTTTATGTTCAAAAAATTGTTCATCGAAAAAACCTGTTGGCAAATACTCTTTGGCTC
This sequence comes from Diabrotica virgifera virgifera, assembly GCF_917563875.1. Lineage (NCBI taxonomy): Eukaryota > Metazoa > Arthropoda > Insecta > Coleoptera > Chrysomelidae > Diabrotica > Diabrotica virgifera. The sequence goes on along the minus strand of NC_065448.1, from coordinate 217,346,386 downwards.
CGCATGTATTTAGTATTAACAATAAATGAGTTGCAAAACTAATTCTGGGAATTCCCATGAAAAAATAAGTTTTTCATTCGGTCGCCAACTGATTATTTTTTTCAAATGGTAAGCGGAAGTTTTTTATTTTTATCTATTTAATTATGTACTTGTTGATATGTTATTTGCACTCCAACAATATGACTTAACATCGCGGATATCTTGGAATCTACTGAACATTCCAAAAAACAAATTAAAAATTGGCGCCTTTGACATAATCCTTAATGTAATTAATCCTTTTTATTTGTGGTGTGAAGGCAGATTAACGTAAGAAACCTTTTACAAACCATGTAACACATACAACAAAGTAAATTCCAGCTCGAGGAAGCACGCCATTCCCGGGGTAAAGTATTCTCATGTTTGATGATCAAAGAGGTCACGCCTCATGGAGATGGTTCCTTCCTGACCCCAAGCCTACCTCTACCCTCCTCCAATCGCAGACCTACCGTTGGAAGGCTTTATTTGTCAGGATGTTCTGAGAAATGGAGCACCCAAGAGGCTTTTTTGCGGTGATGCCGCTTTAGTAGTGATGGCGTTATGCGCCTTTCTCCCTGGTTTGTCGTTCTTTTTGTGAATCGTCTTCTCCAAATGTATGACCTTCCAGATCTTGATTTTTGGCCTTGGTCTCTGGCTCTCCGCACTGGAGTTTTGTGTGTGCCAACGATCGCGTGCCGATTTGGCAAAGAGAATTTGATTGTCTCGCCAGCGCACCATCCGAGAAGGAAGCATAGAAGATGGGGCTCCTAATCAATGAAAATAAAACGAAATATATGTATATGAGCCGCAATAACCAAAGCAGAGACAGAATCGGTCAGAACATCACCAACGATGACTTTAACTTTGGGCGCGTTAGAGAATTTAAGTATATTGGAATAACAATAACTGCGGCAACAGATGTCTTTATGCTCTTCAAAACCTTATAATCGAAACAACTAACGAGATGTACAAAGATACAAGTATATAAAGCAATCATCCGACCCGTTGTGATGTATGGAAGCGAAACGTGGACGATAACAAAGGCAAACGAAGAGAAACTACTTGTTTGGGAAATAAAAATCCTAAGGAAGATCTTTGGACCTGAGCTTGATGAAGCAGTAAGATAATATAGGATAAGAACTAACAAACAGCTCGAAGAATTTTACCCAGACGCCAGCATCATAAAAGAAATAAAGTCCAGACGACTCCGATGGGCAGGACACCTCAGAAGACATTCTGGCCAAAGAACAGTGAGACTGGTATGGGAGGAAGTCCCAACTGGAAGGAGACCACGCGGACGCCTTCGACTACGGTGGCGAGATAATATAGCAGGAGACCTGAAAGCTATGGGCATGGAGAATTGGATAGAGGTTGCTCAAGACAAGACAGAGAAGAGTGGAGACATGTTGTCGAGTCGGCTAAAACCCACGAAGGGTTGTAACACCGTTGCTATTCAATTTGCCCTTAGAATATGTAATAAGTAAAATATCATCTGAGCTGCCAGGAGGATTTGCGAATCGAGGATCAAAACTGTTTTTGTCCTTTTCTGATGATCTAGGTGCAGTCGCTCGTTCTACTAGAGACGTGAGAGAGGTGTTGTATACAACTCAAGGAAGAAGCAGCTAATCTGGGCCTTCGAATAAATGAAGAGAAACGAAATTCGTGCTAGTAACCCAAAATCCATGACCAAGAGTTATGCAGAACATAACTATTAATGATCACAACTTCGAAGCAGTAAAAGTGTTTAAATATCTAGGGGGCGGTAATCACAGATGACAACCACATATAAAGAGGTCTCAACAAGGGTAGCTGCGTGGAATAAAGCATTATACTCCCTATCATCATTATTAAGATCGAAGCTGCTAAAAAGACAATCTAAATTAAGATTGTGCATGCCAATTATTCGCCCAGTTATTACGTATGGAAGTGAAACATGAACTCTACATCAGTGGGAAATAAATATGCTGCTGGTTTTTGAAAGGAAAGTTCTCAGAATGTATTTGGTCCTCAAAGAGATGAATTGGCAGGAGAGTGGAGAAGGTGATGCACAGCTGAATTGGTGACTGTGTGTGTGTGTGTTACTGAAAACGAAAACATCGTCAGACATATAAAAGATAACCGGACAAGATGGGCACCCAGGTCATGTGGTAAAATCAGAGAAAGACAAAGTGTTGAAAAATAATTTTTTGATAGACCGACGGTAGAGGATCAGTAGGCTGATGAAGAATCGAAGTATCCTGAAATAGTAAAGGCTGCTTGTAGAATTATTTGCATATTTGAAACAACGATGTAAACCATTTTATTTCACTTTAAAATTTGTGACATCCAAATAAATACTGAGAGAAAAATTTAATGCTTTTACACTTTTTAATTAAAATAATGTTTAATTACGGTCCCCGAAAAATTTCAAAACTTGCAAAATGGCTCGAACTACCAAGGAGCTTGGTCACCCCTGTTATATTATATTGTGCCACATTGTTATTTTCAATAATTATTCTTCCTGTTTTCTTGCTCTATTTAATATAAAAAGTCCGTCTACCATAGTTTCGGGATTTTTAAAAAAAGGACAGATAACGGCTATCTCACTTCCTAAATATGTAAATAATGTTATAAACAGTAAAATACGCATATTTTTAATGGTTTGCAGTTAACCATAATCTTGTGGCGAATACAGAGATAAGCGAAATAGATAATGGTCCCTCATTTTAACTATCTTAACAATTTCGTGCTCCGCAGTTTATATTCTGAAGATAATGTTAATATTTATAAGTGACATTATCATAATTATCTTCTTTTTTCAAACCTTGCAAGATTTTTATTTATCGCCAAGAATAATTGCTGAACTGGATAATTGAATTATGGGCATTCATAACCGAGTGGTGATATTTTTATCTGTTGTCTGATATCTATATTTTGATTTATTGGACAGTAACAATAATAATGATGACGAAGCATTGTTGATATAACAGTATGGGAATGGAGGTATGAATGGATTGGGTTACGTGTCCAATTTTTATCTAAATCTAAATTTTAATTAAACTTTTGTTGTCAGAGAAATAGCAACAGATGAACTGCTGAAATGTGATTTCAATAAGGATAGAACAACGACTCCAGAAGATAAAATTAGTGTGCTATGTATAGGTAAGCTATAAACAAGAACTAGACTACCTAGTACATACAAACCTTAAAATAGGCCTTATAGACACACAACCAAATGGAAAAGTTTTAAAACTCATTTTTAGTTGTGATAAATAGTAATATTGTACAACAAGTGAGAAAAAAGACATATTTCTCACGAGCGCAGAAGTTTGTTGGCACGAGGCGAGTGCTGCAATTCAAACGAGGGTGAAATATGTCATTTTCTAACGTGTACTTTTTCTAGGGATACGTCAAGAGTTCAAACCTCAAAATTAAATAATTTAGGTGGTTTTAGGTATATTATATGCCTGAATTGAAATAAAATACATATATGCACACATAATGTAGGTATGTATTTAATATTCTTAATATTTATATACTTTATTTATCTAAAATTATAAGTAACAGTTATATTGTATATTGAACAGTTTTGAAAGGTAATACCTGATAAGTTTTGCTTCAACACATTTTGTTTGACAAAAATAATTGTTTGTATTGTGCATCATACGTATGGAAAACCGGCGGAGAACCAGTGTGAAAAATTATTTCTCACTGCAATGGCCGACTTTTCTCACTGGAAGTCTTAAGATATTTTTTAAATAACACATCATCGTTACATTACAATCTGTAATGAAATATGGTTTTTCTATGGATGCTATACAATGTGCAACTTCTCTCACTACTTACATACATTCAAAACGAAAAATTTCTCACGCAGAGAAAATATGGAAGAACACTGACATTACAAAAAACACAAAATTACGCCTTGTCCAAGCATTAACATTTCCCATCGCCCTGCTCTTCAGAAACTTTGGCCATCAAAAAAGCCGATTCCAAGCGTAATATGTATAATGAATGGTATTGGTATTTGAAATGTGGGTCTACTGTAGAGTGTTGCGCATACCACGGACCGCACATCACACAAATAATTCAATACTGGCAGAAAACATAAAAATTAGACACCACAACTATCTACAAAAATATACTAAGATATTTTGGACATATAACTAGAAGATGGGAAGGCATGGAACGAATGCTAGTTAAAGGAAACGCAGCGGGCAAAAGATCCAGAGGAAGATCTCCAGTACGATGGGCGGGCCAAATAAAGGACATGACTGGTAACTCATTCTCCGAAGCAAAACAATGCACAGGAGAGAGATAATTGAACAGAAATAGTCAAACAAATTGCATGACGCCACTATATTCTTACGAAAGAGAAAAGATAGATGAGGAGGAGGCTCTTATCGTAAATGGAAAAACGGGTTAACTCGTTCTATTGTATTTTGTCCTGCTATCTTATTGATATTGGTTCTGGGACCCCTTTTTTTAAAGTGAATTCCGCAAAACTAAGGGGCCTCATTCATGATCTGATTTGTAGTATTACTAGTGGTACGACAAGAGAGAGAAAGTGATATGTTGGATCTAAAATCAGACCGTGAATGGGTTGTAGTACTACTAGTAATACCACTAGTGGTACGACTAGCGGTATTACAAAGAAAGTTGGAGCGTGAATGCCGATGTTGGATGTTGGATTAAAAATTTCCACTACACTGAGAGTCATAAGTTAAGGATATAGAAAATGTATGCTCATTTTTATAGTTTATTTTTTCGTGAACAGATTAACAGATTTCGCTAATTTTTGTTTTTATTATCTTAGCTATTTCTTTAGTATTTACACAGTTGTGCAAAAATTTAATTAAACTTCTTTTTTGTACTTATACCGGGTGGAAGAAAAGTAATGTTTTTCTTATGTTAAGTTTGAAACACCCGGTAGAGAGAACGAGGTAAAAATCTGTGTATAGATCGGAATCGTATTGTAGTCTTATGTTTTGTGAACATTTTGTTTTTTGAATCTCCCTGATATCTTTAGCTTTCTAAAGATAAAGAAAATAACAAATAAAATAGGTGGTTTTACTCCTTAACATGTATTTTTACTGAAACAAAACTAAATTAACACTAACAAATAACAGTTAACAAAACTTTAAAAACAGAAAGGCACATAACGTAAACGATTGTCGATCAGGTAAGTGGTATGCACAGCACAACTTAAGAGAGACGAGATTGTTTAATAGAGGCTCTATGATGTTTTGGGGTGGAATTTCCCTGAAAGTAATACGGATTCGGTGTCTACCTGGAGGCTCTTTAAATATCGAGAGTTACATTACACATATTCTTTTTCTTTGAACACTCTTTTTCTTTCGAACTATATAAATATAGGAAATAATGTCGTCTTAGTGTTATGATAAGACGTGACCTCCTCACGTATCGCAGTCGTCAGTTAAAACACATATTAAATAGTAAAACGGTCTAGTTTCTTTGTTATTAAAGATATCAGAAAAATTTAAAAAATGAATGATTCACAAAAGATGAGACTACAACATAGTATCGATGCATAACCACCATTTTACGTCTTCTTCCCTAAAGGGTGTCTCAAACTTTAGTTTCGGTTAAAACACAAGTTAAAATACAAAACCGTCTATTTTCTTTGTTTCTAAAGATATCAGGCACATTCAAGAAAAATTTCACCAAACATAAGACTATAATACGATTCCGATGCATTATTGTACCTCGTCCGTTCTACAGGGTGTTTCAAACTTAACATAAGAAAAACATTTCTTTTCCTCCACCCAGTATAAGTACAAAAAAGAAGTTTGAGTAAATCTTTGCACAACTGTGATAATATTGTTCGTCCGCTATAACTTTTTCCATACGTCACGATTCTTTTTTAAACAAATTAAGTCAAAACATAACGTCGATGTGTATATACATTTAGTATACTGTATACTATACTATGTATATTATACTACACACATCGGCGTACGTTTCACTTTACGTTTTGACTTAATTTGTTTTACATTGAATCGTGACGCATGGGAAAAGTTATAGCGAAACAATACTAAAGAAATATCTAAAATAGTAAAAAACATTAGCGGGATCCGTTAATCGTTCACGAAAAAATCAACTATGAAAATGAGCATAAATTTTCTATATCCCTAACTTATGCCTCGCAGTATATTACGTATGGGATGTCTACAAGTTTCTTTACGCAAACATTCCTATTTTGCAAATATTCAATAGAAAATAAGCTGTCACAAAAATTACCCTTATTAAAATACACGATTATTTATTATCTACTTTTTGTTGGGACCAATCATTTTCCTTTCTGTAAATAAAGACCAGTTTCTTATTAATCTAAAACTATTTGCTTTTGGCATCTTATGCAAATTTACTATTCATTTTTAAATGCAGATCCCAGCTCCAGTTTAGTTTACTAAAATATAATATAACTACCCTGCGTCTTAAAAGGTTATAAAAATTACAAGAGTCGTAAAAATTAATTAGTTCATATCAGCCCTAGACAAATGATAGAGAAACGAAACTTATGGCATGCTTAATAATTATGAAACCTCAACTTATGTACCCAAATCCTTCGAATTATATTTTGCATAGACTTTACTGGATACATTTTTTAGTGTACACCACCGTGAAAACAGATGGCTGAAAGGTAAGACCTTTTTTGGCGGCTAGAAAGATAAAATGTTGGATGGTGAATGGTGTTGTAGTACGACTAGAGGGACCACAAAGTAGTATCACTCTCTCTCTCTTGTCGTACCACTAGTGGTACTACAAATCAGAGCGTGAATGCCCCGTATAAAATGCTAATCCAGATAAAACCTGATCCACGTGCTTGCAATAAATCAATTTTCGGTAGTAAACCGAAACCATGCGACGACGAATATGACTCCTTTATTATGGGTGAGTAATCGAGTAATTGAAAATTTAAAGATAAATTGTCAAGCAAAAAACGGATGTTAACAATTAAAACCAGTTGACCTTATAAAAACAGATCGTAAACGATTAACAAATCATTGAAATTATTTAACATTTTCAGATTATGTAAACTCATCTACCGGCAATGAGAATTTAATTGTGTGAGAGATTTCAGTTTAACACTAGTTTAATAGCTTTGATTTTTCAGGGTACAAGCCTTCTATTCTAAATCATTGACTTCTTCTTTTTGTGTAGGTGTAGACATAACTGTCCGTTTTTCAATATGCATCCAGTTAGTTGCCGTTCCCTCGTTTTCGTGGCCTTTCCACTGATGGTCTTGACATCTCAAGTCGTTTTTCAGCCGAGTATGTCATCATTAATATCACCAAAACTTTTTAGCCCTGGAAGACGTCTTAAAAACTACAAATTGGTCAAAATAAATGGTATTAAATGTTAATGGCATTTTAAGTTAAACGATCTCAAATTCGCTGACGACATTGGGAAAATAGCGAGCACATTCGAGAAACTACAAATTATGATGGAGGAACTCGCAGACAGCTCCCAATACGTCAGCCTAAAAACGAATATGACAACAATCCAAACGTAGTATAAATGACAATGAGATAGAAAAAGCCCATGCATATATCTCTTCTTCTTCAGCCTGTTTGCATCCACTCCTGGACAAAGGCCTACCCCATGAGTTCTCCATTCTTCTCTGTTTTGTGTTATTTGCTGCCACTTTCTCCCCATTTTTGCTTTTCTGTCGTCTAGCCATCGTTTTTGTGGTTTTACAAATTTTTAATTCATGTCCCATCTGAACAACACGAAATTTGGTAAGTGGTGCTGGTACTGTACACCCTACTAAATTATGTTAAACGTTTCTGGCTACTACCAGAAGCGTACGACGGGGGAACGTGAATGGTTGACCCTTCCCAATTTCTACGCCACTGGCTGAATTTCTATTTTAGTGCAATTTTTTGATTCTTCAATACTTTCTATGTAAATAACATACTCTTCATTCGTAACGATAAAGCCATTTGTTTTCGAGGTATTCGAAGCTAAAAACGAAGGAACATAAATATTAATCAAAATAAGTGTGCCTTTTCATTTTTAACTTCAAATATCTCTAAAACTAATGACTTTATCGTTACGAATGAAGAGGATATTATTTGCATAGAAAGTATTGGAGAATCTAAAAATTATGCTAAAATATCAGTTCCATCAGTGGCGTAGAATTTGGGAAGGGTAAACCATTCACTTTCCCCTGTCGTACGTCTCTGGTATTAACCACAAACGATTACATATTTAACATAATTTAGTAGGGTGTACAAGTGTACAGTACCTACACTTTCTGCCAAGTACCATAAGGATATGTTAAATAGTTTTGTAGTACCGGGCGCACATAGTTCTTAAAGTTTTAAATAAAGAATAAATTTAAAACAAAAATAATACTTTAAAATAATTTGACATATCCATGTGATACTTGGCAGAAAGTGTAGGTACTGTATACCCTACTAAATTATGTTAAATAATCGTTTCTGGATACTTACCAGAGGCGTACGACAGGGGACAGTGAATGGTTCACCCTTCCCAAATTCTACGCCACTGATGAAACTGCTATTTTAGCATAATTTTTAGATTCTCCAATACTTTCTATGCAAATAATATACTCTTCATTTGTAACGATAAAGTCATTAGTTTCCGAGATATTTGAAGTTAAAAATGAAAAGGTACACTTATTTTGATGAATGTATTATGCTCCTTCGTTTTTAGCTTCAAATATCTCGAAAACTAATGACTTAATCGTTACGAATGAAGAGTATGATTTTCACATAGAAAGTATTAGAGAATCAAAAAATTGCACTAAAATAGCAATTCCGCCAGTGGCGTAGAATTTAAGAAGGGTCACGTTCTCCCGTCGTAGGCCTCTGGTAATAGCCAGAAACGTTTAACATAATTTAGTAGATTGTACAATACCAGCACCACTTACCAAATTTCGTGTTGTTGTCCTATGCCTGTCAGGAAATATTCAAAAATATATAAAATTAAAGTTCAACTTTGACACCCTGTATTTTGGTTATTATCAACTTTTGTACTAAGGTAAGTTAACTTAAATCGACCTATTTTAACCTCAAGAATCTAAGGTAAAGCTATGGCACATTCTTTACCAAACACCCTGTAATGATTGAATAAAAATTCTATTAACTATCTTATTAGGGCATGTTGGGAACTAGTCAACTTTTAGGTATGTCATCTCCTAGTCCCACAAGATTATTAAAAGATTTTGACTTTTTGGAGGTTTTAAGTTTTAATCGCCGGTGCCAAATTTATTTGGAATTTAGCATAATTGAAGTAATTTTTAGAGTCTTGGTATCCCAACAATGTCAAGCCAATTTGCGTAATTTATATTACATTTGCGTAGCAAATTATCAAATCGCAAACAACTATAATCACGACATTTACCTTTAAAAAATGCGAGAATAATACATCATTAAATTTGTGGTATACAAACAAAAAATTGTAACTGAGTGATTGTCATTAAATTTGTGGTACAAACATAAAAATTTGCTAATAATACTTAATGTTGTAGTAAACGACGTGTCAGAAGCCAAAACGAGAATTATTTCGTTGTGTGGAAGAGGCGTGATTGTTTTGTTTATTTAGAGCGCACTTTGACTGCTTCAAATTGGGAAACGACTGTTCTAGTTCTAAATTTCGTTTCCATAACATTAATAAATAAGCAAAAACAATATCAAACATGCATTTATGCACAGATTTATGTACATATTATAAAGCAACGACGTACTAAACAGGTAGCTCGCGGGACGTTGCGTGGCACGTCACACGCAGACAGAAATAAAAAAAGAATGTGTGTACTTTGTATTGTACGCACGTAAGAAGTTATACTTCTATACATATTATGATTTCAACGAAATCAATATACAGTTTATTTATATTTAATTTAACTATTAAACTAATTTTAATACTTAAGTACTACTTTCCAAAAATTTTTATTAAAACAATACCAAAAATTGAAAAAATAAAAGAATAAAACACACACAAACACATTGAAAAATGCCACAAAGAAATGATTTCTGAACAATAATTGTTGGCAAAAATTTTAACTAAATAAGTATTTTCTGAAAAAAATTATATAATATACTTACAATCATAAAATGTGTAAAAAAAATAAAGAAATAGTAACTTGCATTGGAGATCGAACCCGCTTCCCATCGATCCCGCCGATCGAAAATCGAAGTGCTTTCCCATTGCGCCATCTTCGCGTTTCTGTCATGTGGGAATATACACCAACTAAACGTTGGTGTAGTATCAAAAATGCTTAAAAGTTAAAGAAAAAAAAGTAATCAGATAAAATATCCGTTGCCCCATCCAAAACGGACGCCTATGATCGATACTAGAAATTCGCAATGGATGGAATCGATTTATCTTTGGAAGATAAATATACGCACCGATTTTCGTTTTTCTAGATTGAAGGGTTCTGGAGGTATTTAAGAAAAACTAATTACAAGACGCCATCTTCAAAGAACTCTAACTCCCTTAGGACTAGGCGAATTGAGCTAAATTGTCTTAAAATTATCTGAAGAATCGCCTGTCTTCGTTTATCGGTAGAGTTTCTGGACACCCTGTATACAGGATGTCCCCGAAAATAGTGCGTTCCTTTAAGGTATGGATATAATACACAATTTAGAACAAAAAAGTCCTATAACATTTTTTCTTAAGTTAACCGTTTCCAAGAAAAAAATTACATTGTTCTCCATATAAATGAATTTTTATTTTTATGAATTTAAATGACATGGCAACGTGGCGTAGAAGAAGTTGTGACTGTTGAAAATTTAACCTAATGGAACCCCTTGTTTATTTGCTATTTGAGGTGTGATTTTTGGGGTTGTTGACATCGGTAGGTACCTACCGGCAAAATAATTATTTCTTGCTTTAATAATGTGGCATTTTTGCTATTGTCTGAATTAATTAAGGTTTTATAATTAGGGCTAGAAATTTTACATAAATTATAACTTTTACTTAAGTAACTACGGTTTAATTCCAAAAATGTAAATGCACATAGGAAAAATTATTTGTACATACCTACGTACCTAATGTTTTTCTGAAATCTATTGAAATATGGAGTAATTTTAAACGTGGTATGCTTTTTCTCATGAGGATCTTTCAGTGCGTCACAGTTTTTCGATTTCTTTCTAACGCATTAAATTGCATGTGACAGAAAAAAACGCACGTCGGTAATTACATTTCGTCGGTGACATTTATAACATTTATTCAAATCAAAGAAAATACCATTTTATAAATGCAATAAACACAATTGATTTGATTTTATGCCAAATTGCAAATAAAATGTGACAACTGTCAGATTTAACTAAAATGTCATGTCACTAAAATGTATATTATCAATGACTTATCTTTTTTTCTATCATTTGTGACGCACTGAAAAATGCTCATGAAAAGAAGCATATTTCACGGTGTATTTGCAAAGGCACTTCAAGAAGTACCAGCAAAACATTTTACAAGAAATAGGCCTCTCCATTTAGTGTTTTGGGTAATTCAGAAAATATTGCAAACTTTACCCATTCTGTATCCTTTACAAAGTAATGGATATAATATTTGTTTATTACCCAAAATACCTACTTGTTAAGAAATAAGAAATACCCCTTCTTTTGGTACAGAATAAAACTAGATAACCACTTATGCCAAATATTCAATGTCAATAACATCAAACAAACCAAATTCTTGGTTTGTTTGATGTGAGGGGACGACCACGGACAGGGTGAAAAAATGTAAACACTAGACCCCTGCTTGGTTTTGGTTGATATTTACATTATTTTACCTACCAGATACAACCACTGACCTACAAACCTACTATAGGGCTTTTCATTCACAGTCATTTGTTTCGAGCTTCTGTCATGTGTCACATAATAGTAATATATCTACGTCATACGTCTTTGGTTTGTATCATTGGTAGATACCAATAACGTATGACGTAGATATATTAATATTATGTGACACATGACAGAAGCTCGAAACAAATGACAATCGATGAAAAGCCCTATTAGGCATTCCAAATCACGTGATATAATATGGCTGCTGGATGGCGAAACTGTCATCCATAGGCGTATCCAATGTTTAAACCACTTCATATTTAATTTGCTATCACAATTTCACAAATTTCGCTACACAATTAACAAAAAAACAAAACCAAACAGGATATTCTTTACAAATTTGTCAATATTCAATGTAAACATTACATACATCATGACCACCCCCCTTAACTGTGTCTATGGCCATGTCAGTTTAGCCATCCACCGACCACCACTGACAGTTCATTGGAATCCCTAATTGTGATTGTGACTGTCTTTGAATTACAAGTCGTTGTCAGACTTCAGTTTGCATATCAAAATGTATATTCATTTTTGGGTCAATCGGCTGAATTTAGAAAAAAATGTTAAGACTTTGCTCTGCATTGTGCCTTCTACCTATACCTTTAATGAACGCACTATTTTCGGGGACACCCTGTATACTCACATGCACCCCCTGAAAATAATCCTTGCGGCGCCCATGCTCTAATTCCAAATACATTAGAAGAGCCAAATTATTAACACAAAGAGTAAAAACAAAAAGTAGAAATCAAGTGATAAATAAAATACGAAGAAAACAATCGACGAAGATAGGTTATTAGAATTAGAGATGTAAAACTTGTGAATGAAAAAAAATTATGCCTGAAACCACTACAAAAAAAGAAAACAGAAACACATCAGCAATATTTATATCATAACTAGAAACACGGAGATCACAATATTTAAATTTTGTGTATCAAAAAATAAATTCCAATCGCCAAAATCACATTTAACAATACCATTCCAAACAACCTGTACATCTCAAACACATGATAATGTCAGTGTCAAGAACCAAAATAAAAAACGAGTGATAAGATTGTAGTAAGATTACACAGCACAATACAAGTCAGTTAAAACAAATACATGTACATTTCAATAAAGTAATTTCCATGTTTTAACCCATATTGCATAATACTTAAAAATAGCACCATCATCATTTCAAATATTCACAATTATTGAAAAACTCCAAACCAAAAAATACAGTTGATCTATTTGTATACAATTGTTGCCAAAAAACACTAAAAATCTAACCTGTCATTTAAAATGTTCTGTAAGTTTGACAAGAATAATTTGACATTATTTTTAATAGTATTAAATTGGGCTTTTCAAGGCTTCTTATTTGTTTCGGGCACTTGTCATATTCTTATGTCGTATATTAATATTATACACAGATTATACAACATAATATATTTATGACAAGTTCCCGAAACAAATGAGAAGCGTTGAAAAGTCCTATTTTGTTTTTATGTATATCATACCCTCTTCTCTTATCTATGTATATCATGTCTTTTCTATCTTAATCATGTTTTTACTATTCCTTTCTGCCTTTAATCGGTTTGATTATTTTCGTTATTATGTTCTTCTATTCTAGTTCTAGTCCATATAATTCTCGTATTTGTTTCATAACTATTTTATTGGTATATGATAAGTTGGCAATATGTATAAACTATTCAAATTAAAAAAATATTCTTACCATTTTGGATTTATCAACAAATTCGCAGTTGTTATACAAAAAATCACTATCATCGGCACTATACCTACAGTCCAAACCGAAATTTAAAAAAGGCACTAACTGCGACATAACAGAAGTTGACCGACAAAAACTGTAACCTTGAAAAAAACTGTTCCTTTTATAATTGTCACAGTACAACAATAAACCACAAAAACCTTATCGAACAATAAAAATACGCCAGTCCAGTCACTGTATTTACTTGAAACAAATGAAGTGAGGCACGTTTAGCGAAACCGCTTTTATAAACTCGCAAGGTTGCTCCGACATGCGCGCTCACTCGCACTCGCTCGTTTCGTATATCGCTGTGTCGTTTCTATTTACTAGAGAGAATAAATTGATGAGTGACGTAAGAGATTGAGAAGGTGGGGAATGGGAGAATGCGAACTTCCAAGAAATTAATAAATGTAATTTTTAAGATGTTTTTTAAGTTCTAAGAACTACGAATTTCGGAAGTATTCTTCTTAAAAATGACATGTTGGTGTGAACCGATTTTACTACTTACTACCTATGAGAAAACTATCTGTTGACAAAATTCAACATTATCTTCTTTCTTGAAGTTAAAATATATCAGCAGATTCATACATGAAATCAAAATGCAGAAATGTAGGTATTCTAACATAAGACACCTAATTATTAAGTACATATAGATTAATTTAAATAATACTAAAAGTGGCAAGAAAAAGGCATATAAAAAGTGGCAAGAAACCAGATCCGACACAGATCTTCAAAACTATATGGTGGCGAAAAAGGAAGCGAAAGTAGCAGTAGTAAAAGCCAAAGCAGAAGCGTATTCAAACCTATACGATCAAAGAAAGCAATAGATTTTAATCAGATTAGATGTATCCGAGATGAAAATAATAAAATACTAGTTCACGAAAGGGATGTCAAAAAGAGATGGAGAAAGTACTTTGACAGCTTATTAAATGAAGAATTTGACAGACATCCTGTAGAGTCAACGGAGACAGTAGCAGCAATGGTCACCAAAATAACCAACGAGGAAGTGGATCAAGCGCTTCAAAAAATAAAGAAAGGAAAAGCGGTAGGACCAGATGATATTCCTGGGGAAGTATGGAGAGCATTGGGAGAGACAGGAACAAGGTGGCTAGCAGGTCTATTTAATAGAATGATCGAAGTTGGACAAATGCCAGACGCATGGAGAAGCAGTATACTGGTACCTGTTTACAAAAACAAGGGAGATATACAACAATGTACAAACTACAGGGCTATAAAACTGCTTAGCCACACCATGAAAATATGGGAAAGAGTAATTGATAGACGGATACGTGAAGAGACCGAAATATCCGAGAATCAATTTGGCTTTATGCAGGGTAGATCAACAACAGATGCAATTTTCATTATAAGGCAGTTGATGGAAAAATACAGGAGTAAAGAAACAAACGCTCATGTGGTATTCATTGATCTTGAGAAAGCATATGATAGAGTTCCTCGAGAGATTCTGTGGTGGGCACTCAATAAGAAAGGAGTCCCTGGTGAATATGTAAAGATTGTGAGGGATATGTATGAGGGAGTAACGACTAGTGTTAGGACATGTGTGGGAGAGACTGATAAATTTCATGTGAAAGTAGGATTGCACCAAGGCTCTGTGCTTAGTCCGTATTTATTCTCATTAGTTTTGGACCAGATAGCGAAACTACAGGGTAACATTCAATGGTGCTTAATGTATGCTGATGATGTCGTGTTAGTAGGAAATAGTGAAAGAGACTTGGAACAAAAACTGGAACAGTGGAGACAAGCTCTGGAGGAAAAAGGTTTAAAACTTAGTAGGACAAAAACAGAGTATTTGGAATGTTCATTTAAAGATGGAGCTACTACAAATAAAATGGTATCTTTGGATGGTGAAATGATTGTGAAAAGCAATAGTTTTAACTACCTAGGATCGGTATTACAGAGTAATGGAGAAATAGATGGAGATGCATGCAGTAGAATTAGGACTGGATGGATGAAGTGGAAAGAAGCGAGTGATGTGTTGTGTGACAGAAAAATTCCAATGAAGCTGAAGGGAAAATTCTATAAAACAGCCATAAGACCGGCTATGATCTACGGAACTGAATGTTGGGCAGCGAAAAAGAAAGAGGAACAACGAATGCATGTGGCGGAAATCAGAATGCTTAGATGGATGAGTGGAGTGACAAAGAAGGATAAAATTAGAAATGAGTATCTTAGGGGAAGTCTAGGTGTGGCACCAATTGATGTCAAAATAAGAGAGCATAGGTTAAGATGGTTTGGTCATGTTCAACGTCGAGACGTTAATCACCCAATACGAAGAATAGCTGAAGTGCAGATTCCTGGAAGGAGTAGGAGAGGAAGACCAAACAAGACCTGGGGGGAGACGATCAGGCAGGACATGTTGGTAAAGGGGATTAACATTGATATGCCCCAAGATAGAATTGTGTGGAGAAATGCAATTAGGGAAGCCGACCCCGCATAGGGGTAAGGCAAAGAGAATGATGATGACCATATTTATACTAAAATCACAATAATTAAGATGCACTAAGAAATAAACAAACCAAGACACGTTGAATGTTACAAGGAGCACTCCTAAATCACGATTTACAATGTATGTACATTGTAAAGGGTACCCCCGTTAAGATAGGCAAAATGCCCTCACTCCCAGAATTCAATATATTTATTTTTTTACGTTCTATGCAATTAAAAAATGAGATAACGCGGATTTTTAGATCGCTTCCCCCCCCCCCCCCCCCGAAGCCAAAAAGGTAGATTTTTAGATTTATTTTTTTTTAGTTGGGTTGCAATTGATTTAAAAATTTCAAAAAATTCACACATGTATCTGAGACTTTTACAAAACATGTCCATTTTTTATGGACCCGTAGGTCGAGTGTACATAACCTCAAAATTTTTTTAACTTTTTTAAAGCTTATAACTTTTTCTTGGAGGGGGCTGCAGGTCCAATTTTTTTGCATTTTGTAAATTTTATCAAAAGCTATCTCTCTGATTTTTTTCAGATTTTTCCGTTACCTGCGCCATCTTGAAAAATCCGGAAAACTGTTTTTTAGGGGGTTTTTGGGGATTTTCTCCATTTTATAGACTGCAACATAGATCAACTCAAGGTTTTGTTAATAGATTATGTAGAATTTGAAATAACTGAGTATTTTACGACTATCAAAAATTGGGCAAAATACCCCAAGCCCCCCAAAAACAATGTTTTTTTTTTAAGTTATATAAGGGTTTTTGTTGGCTTAATGATATTTTTTGAGATCGATACAGCCTAAAAATTTTGAATTTTTTTCATTGTTTTACTTTGTGATTAAAAAATAAGACTCATCGCATTTTTAGCCCACCAACCCCTCCCCCTGCCCCCACAAAAACATCATTTCTTTTATTTTTTTATTTAGTTAAAGTTTTGTAAGGCTTTTGCGGGTCTAATCATATTTTTTGAGGTCGATACAGCCTGAATATTTATTTTATTTTTTTAAGTTCTATGTGATTAAAAAATTATGACTCACCGCAATTTTAGCCCACTTCCCCTATTACCCCTCCCCACAGCCAAAAACGTAAATTTTTCGATTTTATTTTTTTAAGTTGGCTTGCAATTAAATCGAAAATGTTCTAAAGCTATTTCTTTGTGGCATTTTTGTAATTAACTATTCTAAATGGAAAATAAGCCACAATTTAACTAAAAAATGATTTTATTTTCCATATGTAATGCGTTAGAGAGAATTCGATAATCTGTGACGCACTGAAAAAAGGGTTCGGGGCGATCTATATAAATAAGTCAGATTAAATTAAATTATTAGATATTTTTAAGATAAGATTTTTTACCAAGCTATATTTTTGTTTAATTTATTAATATTTTGTATTTTTACAACGTGGTGGACGTCGAAACCTTAATAAAATCATTTTTTAGTTAAATTGTGGCTTATTTCCCATTTAGAATAGTTAATAATTATTAAATTATAAATTACAAAAAGTACATTTTAATATATCATACTTCTTGTAGTTTTGTGAATCAAAACATTTTGTCCTTTGTTCATTAGTTTGTATTTAGTAGGTACCCTAATATTACCTTACATTATACATATTCTAATTATTCAAACATCTGCTTGTACCATCTACATAACCTATATGTATCTCTACCTATAATGACACTTTGCTTCACGTTTACTGCCACATAAAACCAGGGCCTATTTTACTACTAGGCCCGTGAGGCACCTGCCTCGGGCCCGTATTTGAATGGGGCCCGGAAAGATCACCAAACAAAACATGTTTATTACGATAACAAAACAAATTTTCAAAATTCTTTCATTTTACGAACAAGCAATGATAAATTAATGATAACCATAAGAGTTATAATTAAGTTTCGGCGCAAACTTTCGGCTTTAATGCTCTTTAAATGCATTCATTTCTTCGAATCCTCAAAAAACTAATACATATTTAAAAAAAAAAATTGACGCACAATGAAATATTACATTATTACCGAGGGCCGAATGTTCCTTCGAGTAAAGAAAAAGTTTCTTTTGAATAAGATATGTATTTAAAATTAAAAATCACACTCAATTTTCTCTTTTTTTCACCCCTGTAACTTATTAAAATAAACATTATCGAAGATTTCAGGGATTTTCGGCCCTGGTAGTAAAGTAATCTTTCATTCTGCGTTTAAATTTTTCAAAAATACTTATTAGTTTTCTCAGGCTTCGAAAAAAAAACGAATGCATTTAAATAGCATTGAAACCGAAAGTTTGCGCCTATCCCCTCAAGCAATGTTTAATTGTTTAAATATAAATTTTATTGATTGTTAATAAAACTTTTATTTTCTTGTGAAACTATATTTCTATTAAATAATTAATACATTTAAAAAAATTATTATTATTATTAAATTATATTTAGGGGCCCGAAAATTGTGTAGTGCCTCGGGTCTGATTTGAAGTAAAATAGGCTCTGCATAAAACACCATAAAATGAATGAGGAAAGTATTACCAAAGAATATATAGCTCCGTATAGGTATATTCATAGAGTATTCGGAGAGTTATATTCGTTGGTATTACACTTAACAGTTCTAAAGTCTTCATCGCTGTCTTCGTCTATTACAGGTATAACATCTGTATTGTCAAACAGTTTTGCAAGATATTCTGCTGGCATGATGATTTTTGTAGAATATCTTCCATGCCATAAATATTATACTATGACAGCTACATGCGAACAACAGAACAGCCTATGGTTATGTTGCCGATTGCGCAACTCGCATCTACAAGATATATACAAGACATAGATATCTATCGTTTAATGTTTTCCAAACCATCTGCATTTGGCTCATAATGCAAATAGTCCACGACGTATGCTTGTCCCCGTTAGGTAAATTATTCCGATTCGTTTTTTTGCACAAACTTACTCAAAAACAGGTCCTTTAAGCAAATTCACCTGTACCGCGGTCGGAAAATTGTTTAAACAATTTTTTAAACGAATTCAAAAAATCAATTTTATCACTTCGGACAAATCTGTTTTAGATTATCTGGATCAACCTGAACAAAAAAGGTCTCTTGTGATCTTGCTCTAAAATTGACTGTTGTCGAGTTACACGCGATTTAAAATTTGAAAAAGGCGAAAATGGCCATTTTCAAGGCTTAATAACTCGATTAAAAATTATTATTAGGAAAGTCAGAAAGTGACCAAATGAAAGTTTAAAGCCCCCCCTACAAGAGCCTGAAGAAATTTTTGTCATTATTTTATTACTAACTATTAATTTTAATAATTAAAAATGAGCGCTAAGCACGTATTGAGGCGGTCGTCCGCGAGAGAGATGTACAATTCATTGGACGTTCTAAAAAATATCGATAAAACAAGTATCGATCGAAGTCAAAAATACGTTTTAAAAAAATAAAAAAGGAATTTTGAGGTTATGTGTACACTTGACCTACGGGTCTATAAAAAATAGATATGTTTTTTAGAAGCCTCATAAAATGTTTAAATTAATTGCAACTTAACTAAATAAAAAAAAAATAGAAGAATTGTCGTTTTTGTGGGGGCAGGGGGAGGGGGTGGTGGGCTAAAAATGCGATTAGTCTTATTTTTTAATCACATATAAAGTAAAAAAATGAAAAAAATTCAAAATTTTTAGGCTGTATCGACCTCAAAAAATATCATTAAGCCAACAAAAACCCTTATATAACTTAAAAAAACATGGTTTTTGGGGGGCTTGGGGTGTTTTGCCCAATTTTTGATAGTCCTAAAATACTCAGTTATTTCAAATTCTACATAATCTATTAACAAAACCTTGAGTTGATCTATGTTGCAGTCTATAAAATGGAGAAAATCCCCAAAAACCCCCTAAAAAAAAACAGTTTTCCGGATTTTTCAAGATGGCGCAGGTAACGGAAAAATCTGAAAAAAATCAGAGAGATAGCTTTTGATAAAATACACAAAATGCAAAAAAAATCGGACCTGCAGCCCCGTCCAAGAAAAAGTTATAAGCTTTAAAAAAGTTAAAAAAAATTTTGAGGTTATGTACACTCGACCTAGGGATCCATAAAAAATGGACATGTTTTGTAAAAGTCTCAGATACATGTGTGAATTTTTTGAAATTTTTAAATCAATTGCAACCCAACTAAAAAAAATTAAATCTAAAAATCTACCTTTTTGGCTGTAGGGGGAGGGGTAAGGGGGGTGGAGACCTAAAAATCCGCGTTATCTCATTTTTTAATTGTATAGAACGTAAAAAAATACATAAATATATTGAATTCTGGGAGTGAGGGCATTTTGCCTATCTTTGCCTCAAATAATGATTTGCAAAGTTTACCTATACATTGTAAATCATGATTCGGAACTGCTCCTGGTAAGAGTCAAGAGTCAACGTGTCTTTGTTTATTTCTAGTGCACCTTTATTGGTTTATTGTAATTTTTGTATAGTATATTTTCAAATGACACGAATATTTCTATTATACATACTTAAATCTGTTATTTAGATTTATGAACGTTTAGCCGGTGGTCTCCAATTACTCTGGGCTAATTAGCAAAATACAAGGAAAAGTTATTTACCAGCAATTTTATTGCTGGAATCGAATCTTATGATTGTAAATATTAATAATATATAGGGTGAGGCAGATAACTGGCCTATTAGAAATATCTCGAGAACTAAAGGCAACAGAATCATGAAAATTGGAATAAGTGGGTTTTAAAGGACGATCTATTAAATGAAAATATTTTCATCTATTTGCTACTTCCGGTTATACCGGAAGTTGCTTATAACTTCGTTTGTTTTAAATGGGACACCATGTATATTTTTACATTTTTGAATGCTCCTCAATATCTTCTTTCTTAAAATATGAGGTTTTGTAATGTTTATACAGGGTATTTTAAGAGATATTTACGTTTTTTTTTATTAATTTCGTAGCAACATTCACACCCTGTAGAATTGTAATAGTTTGACATTAAAAACTCTGCTTAAGTTCAAGTGATTTTTAATATAGTCTATTATTGTTAAGAATCATTAGTATCGCTCATCTTGAAATTTTAGTATACAGGGTTGGTCGAAACTCGGAATGAATATTTTCTGAGTTTTCTTAAATGGAACACCCTGTATTTTAGTATTGTAATGAAATAATATTTCATGGTACTTTTTTATTTTATAAGTATTCCCTATACCTAACTGTTTTAATTTGTGAGTTATTGGTGATTCAAGATAAACATTAATTGCAACAAAAAATACGTAAAATTTTATTAGGTTGGCCGTGAAATTATTTAATCAAAAAAATTTTTTCAGAAATAAATACATATTAATCCAGACTGATCCCTACAATTACCAATAATAGCTTAGCTATCAAAATACTTACGTAGTTAAGATTGTTGGTGCGATTAACAATTAAGCACAAAATAAAGCAGTTAGGTATAGGGAATGCTTAAAAAATAAAAAATTACCATAAAATATCATTTCATTACAATACTAAAATATAGGGTGTTCCATTTAAGAAAACTCAGAAAATACTCATTCCGTGTTTCGACCAGCCCTGTATACTAAAATTAAAAATTTAGCTATACTAATGATTCTTAACAATAGTAGACTATATTAAAAATCATTTGAGCTTAAGTAAAGTTTTGGATGTCAAACTACTACAATTCTACAGGGTGTGAATATTGCTAGGAAATTAATAAATAAAAGTAAATATCTTTTAAAATACCCTGTATAACATTACAAAACCTCATATTTACGAAAAAAGACATCGAAGAGAATCCAAAAATGCAAAAATATACAGGGTGTCCTATTTAAAAAAACGAAGTTATAAGCAACTTCCGGTATAACCGGAAGTAGCAAATAGATGAAAATATTTTCATTAAACAGATGACTCTTCGAAACCACTTAATTCAAATTTTCATGATTCTGTTGCCTGTAGTTCTCGAGATATTGCTAATAGGCCCTTTATTTGCCTCACCCTGTATAGGTATGCAAAGTCCGCAGATAGTGTGCTACTTTTTTATAAACAAAATGGCGCCCGAAAATCGTGTTTTTTTTTTCAATTTTTAAGATTTTAACTTTACACCAAAAACAGCCAAATAAAAATTCACCGTAATTAAATTCTGCATAGAGACGACGTGTTTTTCCCGATTTACTTTGACGAAAATTTTCCCCGGAAAATGCGGGTTTTTCCAAGAAAATCTTTAATTTTCAACTAAAATTTTAGATAAGTAACTGTTTATCAATAATTAAATAACTTGGTAATATAAAAGCTATTTTCGTAAAGATTACAATTCCAGAAGCCGATGGAAATTGAATGAACAGTTTAGCAACAATTGAATTGTTAATTAAAATTTTACGGTCGCTATAATAACCACAATAATTATGATATATAAGAATAACTACGATTTTTGTATAAAAAGAAGCTGTACCTATCTAATGTACTTTACATAATTGAAATCGAACTATTTAAGCGGCCTCAGGAATATTTTAAAATTATAAACAATTTTTTTGCCTATAAACAAATAGAATATCTCGATAAATATTAAATTAAATTAAATCGTGAAAACGATATTGAAAAAAAAAGCGGCATGAAGCTTCTTTTAAAATAAAAAACGTTTAATTGTGATGAGTGGTTCCTGAGATACAAGCGGTCAAAGTTGACTGGCATTTACGGCAAAGATATAAACAATAGAATCATAATTTTCGAACCATCACCTTTTTATTTCGGTTCTTTTCCTCCACACCAATTTTCATATCTTTAAAATACTCAATAACATATTTTATTATAATAAAAACTATCGATATTACGAGTGAAAATTGCCAAAAATAGCAAAATTCCAATCAAAAATTAGATTGGAGAAAATGTAATCTCAAAGTTCAAAATCGGTATAAGTACGTTAAAAAATTTTCTCGGCTTCCCATGGAGCAATTTTCTTCATTCTTTTTTTGTTCCCAAGTAACTCGAGTAGAGCCATCTAACTAATGCATTATTAAACGTCAAAGTTGCTTTTGTTTTGTTATAATAAATTTATTTATTTATTATAACAAAAATTTTTAATTTGTTTAACACGTTAAGCCCCATGTGTACCACACTGGCACACACTCTAGTTTTATCTGGGACCGTGTGTACCTATCAGGCCACAGCGAAGTGTCGTGTTCCTAATGCCGTGGCTCGTCGAGGATCGCATTTGCCGTGCTTTCTTAAGCGTCGTTTAAACACAACGATAAGTCACAGCAACTAGTTGTGATGACAAGTTGAAACACTGTTTAGACGCTGCGATTCAATGCGATACCACCTTCAACCCAACTCCAACTTTGATAAGTTGTGCGATGCACCGTTTACACACAATGATAAGTTGCAACAACTCGATTGACCTTGATAAGTTGTTTGATTTATCGCTGTGTTTAAACGACCCTTTATGTATAAATGTGTGTAAACGGTCTGTGGTAAACAAAATCAGAGGTTGGTCCGTTAAACCACGTGTTCACAAACAGGTTAGGTTATAATTTCTAACATGCTTCAGTCAGTATCGGTTCGAACGTTTAACGAGGCTAACACTATTTTCTCTTCAGTTTTTTGTTAAAAAGTGGAACTAAAAAATAAGATAATGTTCCGTAAAGGACTATCGGAAGACGAACTTCGCAGACTTGCTGAGGAGAGTGACTTTAGTGATAGTAGTATGTCTGAAAGTACGTTTTATGATTCTGATGCCGATCCAGTGTACAATGAAAATGTTACTGATGGTTCTTCAGACTCATACAGTAGTGAATATGAGTCTCGTAGAAAAAAAGCTAAAATTTGCAAACAAACACAAAATTGCAAAGAATTTACTGCAGGTTCTAGTTCTAACCAAAAGGAGGCTGATACAAGAAGGATAGGTAAATTATTTAAGAATGCACAAATTCGGTTTGTACTTTACTTTTTTTTTGCTTTGTAGAAAAAGCTGAATCTGCAAACGTTAGCCTGGAAGCTGTTATTGACGATGTATCAAGAAATAAAATAACTGCAGGTCCTAGTTGTATCCAAAAGGAGGCTGATACAAGAAGGATAGGTAAGTTATTTAGGAATGCACAAATTCTGTTTGTAGTTTACTTTTTTTTTGCTTTGTAGAAAAAGCTGAATCTGCAAACGTTAGCCTGGAAGCTGTTATTGACGATGTATCAAGAAATAAAATAACTGCAGGTCCTAGTTGTATCCAAAAGGAGGCTGATACAAGAAGGATAGGTAAGTTATTTAGGAATGCACAAATTCTGTTTGTAGTTTACTTTTTTTTTGCTTTGTAGAAAAAGCTGAATCTGCAAACGTTAGCCTGGAAGCTGTTATTGACGATGTTGTATCAAGAAATAAAATAACATGGAGCGATGTGCCAAATCCAGATGATCTCAATAAGTTCGAACTATCATTTACTTCAGGAATAAATCAGGAAGAACTCGCAAAACTTACAGACCACAAACCAATAGATTTCTACCTACTGTTTATCGACCGTCAAGTGCAAGATTTGTTGGTTACTGAAACTAATAAATACGCCGAACAAACCATAATCGCTGGTATTGTAAATGAGTCAATAACGAAACATTCGCTTATGAGTAACTGGAGACCAATTGACAGAAAAGAATTGCTTCGATTTTTGGCTCTCATTATTTGGATGGGGTTAGACAGAAAACCGAAACTCAGAAATTATTGGAGTAACAATTTACTTTACAAAAATGAAGTTTCTAAAATGTGTGAAATAAGTAGAAGTCGATTTGAAATATTATTACACTTCTTTCACATTTCAGATAACGAGAGCTGCCCACCTGGAAACAGACTCTACAAAATTTCTCCTCTTGTACAAATACTAAATGAAAAGTTTCAGAAAATGTGTACTCCTAGAGAATCGTTATGTATTGACGAAACTATGGTGCCATTTCGTGGTAGACTTAGTTTTTTGCAATACATTCCTGGAAAAAGACACAAATATGGAGTCAAATTGTTTAAACTTTGCGTCGCAGATGGATATACGTACGCCGTTAAAGTGTACGGTGGAAAAGAGATGCAACCATCTGAAAAGTCGTTAGCATCCAGAGTGGTGATGGAACTTATGCAACCGCTTCTAGATACAGGCAGAAGTTTATATACTGATAATTTTTATACGAGTGTTGACTTGGCTCATGATTTAAATAATAGGAAAACCCATTTAGTCGGAACATTACGTTCCAATAGGAAACATAATCCCAAAGCGGTAGTCAATGCAAAATTAAAAAGAGGTGACATGAAGTATCTACAGAGTAATACAAAAGTTGTTATCGGAAAATGGAAAGATAAACGGGACGTTTTGTTTTTAACGACCAAGGATATTCCTTTGATGATAGATGTTCAAACAAAACGTGGACCTGTTCCCAAACCATCGACCATTGTTGACTATAATTCTGCAAAATCTTTTATCGATGTGTCGGATCAAAAGGCTGCATATAATTCCCCTGTTCGACGAAGTATGAAGTGGTATCGTAAATTGGCTGTGGAATTACTAACAAATACCGCACTTGTGAACTCTTTAGTTCTCTACAAATCTGTTACTGGCAAACATCTCTCAATTACTGAGTTCCGTGAACAGATTGTTCAAAGTCTTTTAATGCCTCAAACAACTTCTGAAAACTCTTTAACAACTTCTGAAAACTCTTTAACAACTCTGCATACGTTGGACGAGAAAGAGAAAAGGGGAAGGTGTTCAGCATGTTACAAGAACTTTTCGAACCGTGAAGGAAGAGCATCAGCGATGAAGAATGCCAAAAGGGTATACACTTTTTGTCCGGCATGTGCCGTTAATACCGCATATATGTGTGTTAAGTGTTTTGTGAATATTCATACATGTTCTTTGAAAAAATAAATTGTTTTTGTATTTTTAAACTTAAAATATCTTAGGGAGAAGGTATTTGATTATCTTCCTGGTGTGAGCCAATATGGCACACATGGTCCACATTAAAACAAATTACAAAAATAATTATAAATAGACCGTGTGTACCCTGTTGGTACATGCTGTTTTTTTACTTAAAAAATGTATTTTGTTTTTATTTTAGAATAGAAATAAATAGTTATACACATTCTTATTTCAAAATTATTAAAAAAATGTTCCGGTCTGACAGAAAAATTATGTCATGATGGTCCGGGGCTTAACGTGTTAAATAAAGATTGTTTAAATAATTCTACAGCTTTCAAATGAGAATATTTGTGTTTTTAACGTTAAAAGGTACACTTGTAGTAAGTTTATTTAAAAAAAGTCTACAATTGGAAAAAATATGTAGGTTTCTTTTCTTATAAATAAATTAATCTATTACAACAAAACAAAAGCAAGTTTGACATTTATTAATACGTTAGTTAGATGGCTCTACTCGAGTTACTTGGGAACAAAAAAAGAATGAAGAAAATTGCTTCATGGGAAGCCGAGAAAATGCATTTTTTTAACTTATACCGATTTTGAACTTTGAGATTACATTTTCTCCAACCTAATTTTTGATTGTAATTTTGCTATTTTTGGCAATTTTCACGCGTAATATCGATAGTTTTTATTATAATAAAATATGAGTATTTTAAAGATATGAAAATTGGTGTGGAGAAAGAGGACCGAAATAAAAAGGTGATGGTTCGACAATATTATGATCCTATTGCTTATTTTTTTGCCGTAAATGCCGGTCAACTTTGACCGGCTGTATCTAAATAACCACTCATCACAATTAAACGTTTTTTCTTTTAAAAGAAGCGTCCTGCCGCTTTTTTTCCAATACCGTTTTCATGATTTAATTTAATTTAATATTTTCTGAGATATTCTATTTGTTTATAAGCCAAGAAATTGTTTATAATTTTAAAATATTCCTGTGGCCGCTTAAATAGTCCGATTTAAATTATGTAAAATACATTAGATAGGTACAGTGCTTTTTATAGACAAATCATAGTTATTCTTATGTATCATAAATATTGTGGTTATTATAGCGACCGTAAATTTTTAATTAACAATTCAATTGTTGCTCTAGGAACACATGAACGGTTGATGATGATACGGCGGAGCGGAACACGTTCTGTGAGACTGCTCAGGGAATCAGGGTTAGATAGGATAAGGCTCAACACATTTGAGCATTATCAACTCGAGTCGTACCGACTTCGTAGAAGTGTCACCATAGGCCACAAAAGACTTGGTTACAAATGCTGGGCTGAAGCGATGGGCAGACTGCAATTGCGCGCAGCGGTCAGAAAGGAGGAAGACCTAACCCTTCGGTCCAAACCTAACTTACGGGTAATAGAGTGAGAGAACCGCAGGAGGTATTTGACCGCTGCGCGCAATCACAACCCACCCGAAGCGATAACTTTAACCTAGGGATGAGCCACAATAGGCCTTTTAAGTCTAGTAGAAGTGTTGGAAGTACATTCTATAAAAATGTTATATTAGAATGCATTGTGATTTTTTATTTAGTAAAAAACAGGCAAAAAGAAAATAGTTGCAAAATAAATTGTCTTATTGTTATTAAAATACTGTAGTCAACCAATTTTAACAATCTGACGTCCTTTTAACTTGACTTTGACTATTTTAGTAATGCTTGAAAACTTTTGAATATTATCGTGCAACTGGTACATTCTTTTACTAATGAAATCGTAGAAAAAATGTAACAAAATAACTAAATGGTGAATAAATCGTGGATTACTCGTAACACCTTTAGAATTTACCAAACAACAGGACAAAGTTGTTAACTGTCGACAACATTTACTTTTACAGTTTTTGGAATTTTAATTATTCGATGTTCAATGGGAATGAATATATTGAACAAAAAAAACAATAACAATGGTTCTACCAGTTGCCAGACAAATATTTTAATAACTGATTAACAAGCATTCCTTTTAACGTATTGTGACAAATTCTTGCCTTCAAAATTAATTCCATATAATATGTTATTCTGGTCACAGAAATAAATCAGAAGAATTCCGTAATTATCAAAATTAATACACGTATTTCCAGTGGGAATCGTACATACTATACTAATAAAAGATTGATGACATCGAAATTATCAGACAAAAGAACCAAAATGACTATTTACAGAACATTATGTCTCTCTAGTACTCTTGTTTTAAGTCGATAGGATACACCGTTTTCTAGAAAAATCGATTTGAAAATTTTTCTTTTTTTTTTAATTTCCAAAAAAATAAAAAAAAAACCATTTAGAAATCCGAAAACTGGTACGTTTATTTATATTTCAGAGATGACTCGATTTCATTTATTGCAAATTTCTAGTACGGGTCATATGAGTCCGTTTTGGGTAAGTCAACGGTTATTTTATCGCATAACATTTTTGTCTTTAATTTTTAAGCATTTTTGACTCTAGATTATTAAGTTATGAGGTATTCTGGTACTAAAAGTTACTCTTGCTATAAGTTGGTAAAATACACAGGTTTTTTTGAAAATTTTTTAATTTTTTTTTTTCAAATTCTAAAAACGAAAATTTTTCAAATCGATTTTTCTAGAAATCCGTTTGTCCTACCGACTTAAAGCAAGAGTACCTTTTAGTACTAGAATACCTAACAATTTAATAAATCAGTGTCAAAAATGCTTAAAAGTTAAAGACAAAAAGTTATGTGATAAAATAACCGTTGCCCTGTCTAAAAAGTACGCCTATGATCGGTACTAGAAATTCGCAATGGATGGAATCTATTTATCTCTGGAAGATAAATATACGTACCGATTTTCGTTTTTCTAAATTAAAGCGTTCTGGAGGTATTTAAGAAAAACTAATTACAATATAATACTTCATTTTCAAAGAGCTCCAGCTCCCTTAGGAAGCATTTTCGGGCAAGGTGAATTGAGCTAAATTGTCTTAAAATTATCTGAACAATCTCCTGTCTTCGTTTGTCGGTAGAGTCTCTGGACACCCTATATATAGCTTTTTCAAAATCTACAAAAATTTTACTAGGATTAAACTCAATTTTGAGAGCTTTAATAATTTCTGATTTTAACAAATAAAAACGATTGTTGTAAGTTTCTGTTTTTTTTTTGTTTGGCAGAAAACAGTATAATAAAGAAATATAATGCCCATTAATTAGCTCATGAATAGTGAATAATTGCAAATAATATCTGGTCCAGTAAGAAAATGTGCCATCAATATAATATATAAAATTCAATGTGGCTAAAAGTCTTATATTTGTTTCACAATTATCTTACTTTTGATACAGTTTATAAAGAGAAAATTTTCCCCCTTGGTTGTTTTTTAAGCACACTTCTTCACAAATTCTTGAACCTTATCAATATTGGAAGGAAGTCGACCAGGCATCATTTTTCGTCGATAATTATACAGCGTGTCTACTTAAGTTGGAAACATATGGGAAATTTTTTTATTATTAATTTGACGAAAAAAAGTTATTCTTTATAAAAAGTTCTGCATGCCCCAAAACCTAAGATTCAATCATCAGATATCAAATTTTCTCAATATTATACGAGGTATGTCAAAAAATATGAATTTCGGTCAAGGGTAAAGTACATTTATTTCTCTCAATATCGAAAATTCTTATGATAAAAAGTTGTTTGGAATTAAAAACTAAGATCAAATATGCAATTACATGCTTGTAATTGAAAAAAAAAATTTTTCTCAAATTTATGGATACCCAACATCGTTATTAATTATTACAAATATGATAACTCGTTTATTATTCATTTTACGAAAAAAAGTTATTCTTCATAAAAAGCTTTGCATGGTCTAAAACCTAAGACACAACCAAGATATATCAACTTTTATTAATTTTATACGAGGTGTGTCAAAAAATATGAAATTTGCTCAAGATTATAGTACCTTTATATTTCACAATATTTCAATTAGAAGGATGTAATTGCATATTGAAACATAGTTTTTAATTCTAAACAACTTTTTTAATAACCTTTTTCAATATTGTGAAAAATAAAGGTACTTTACTCTTGAGTGAAATTCATATTTTTTGACATACCTCGTATAAAATTAATAAAATGTGATATCTGATGGTTGCATCTTCGGTCTTAGGACGTACAGAGCTTTTTATAAAGAATACCTTTTTTCCGTAAAAGTAATAATAAAAGAGTTATCGTATGTGTAATAAATAAAAACGAAGTTAGTATCAATAAATTTGAGAAAAATTTGGAAAATATCTTTTTCCAATTAGAAGCATGTAATTGCATATTTGATCTTAGTTTTTATTTCCAAACAACTTTTCATAATAAGAATTTTCGATATTGAGAGAAATAAAGGTACTTTACTCTTGAACGAAGTTCATATTTTTGACATACCTCGTATAATATTGACAAAATTTGATATCTGATGATTGAATCTTAGGTTTTAGAGCATGCAGAACTTTTTATAAAGAATAACTTTTTTTCGTAAAATGAATAACAAAAAAGTTTCCCATATGTTTCCAACTTAAGTAGACACGCTGTATAAATATATTTTTTCTTATGTAACTGACATCAATCGTAGATTTGTTTCAGACAAATTAGCTGCAAGCTCTTGGCGTATAATTTTTGCTGGTTTTTCAGTAATATTCTCTTCGGCTTTACGTTTACAAAAGTTAGAAACAATTTTCCGATCTATCTTCTGACGATCTGGTTCATGATTATGTTGTAGGCTACTTCTAGATATTGTAAAATTTGCACCAATAGTAAATAATGTCGCACTACAAGTTGTTTTATTACACCTCCAGAACACTTCTTTACTTTTTAAAACTTTCACTTTATAAAAAATAAATTTTCAAATACCAGTAAAGGTTTATCGCGATTACTTTCTATTAAACATTCCATTTTGTCAAAAATTCCAATTGTGACTAAAAAGAAAATACTATAATTAATTAATTAGTTATTATAGGTACCTCTGTAATTTTATAGTAGGTAGATAAATAATTCCCTTGTATGCCTTTTAGTAAAAACTACCTGAAGTTACCACTTCGATTTTGGTGAGGAAAATACCTGTGGGATTATGACATACCCTTCCAAACGTAGGCAAAAGATTATTTTGGTGAGGAAATTACACCCGCCGTGGTTGGGCGATCTGTAATAATAAAGCTCAACTGAGAACATTCGAGAGAAAAATACTGAGAAAAGGATATGGCCCGGAGCAAGATGAAAACGGCACATCGAGAATCAGGAGAAACGGCGAGGTTAATGAATGGAATGAAAGGTATAGGAATTATTGTAAGATTTGTGAAAAGTCAAAGACTCAAAAACAACAAAGAAACTATTGCAATGGAAGCCGTTAGGAAGGCGGAAAAAAGGAAGGCCCAGAACAAGATGGTTAGATGACGTGGAAGACGACCTGAAAACCATGAATATAAGACAATGGCGGAGAAGGGCACAAGAGAGATCTGAATGGAAGAACATAGTCAGACAGGCAAAGACCCATCCAGGGTTATGATGCCAAAAGAAGAAAGAGAATATATGTTATTAACTTCGCAGAATTCAAGTACAGAAAAACATAAAAGAAACACCCGGTTTTTCCTGGTCATTCTCAAGTACTTTCCTGATGCTGACTTCTTAATGTTCCTTAGCGTTACCTTGGCAAGTCTACATCCTTGCCCTTTTTACCATCGTTTGACGGTTTGCGTGTGGGAGTGACATGTTTGGTAATTTCACTGTTAACGCGATTGTTGTGGTTGACCAGCCAAAAAGATTACCAAGCCCTAAGTCTTAGGCCTATCTTGTGTCCTTAACTTAGGCTCAGTGGTCTGGAGTATATTTATATCCCGCATCCTTGATACCATTTTGGAGCCATCGGTGTATATGCAATACGCATTTGTCACGTTTGACTCCATATGTTGTATTTTGTATTGTTTCGATTTGTAGGATTTGTCGAAGTCAAACTTAGGTTTAATCTGTATCAGGGGTAGCGCTTTGCTTACTTATTCCTTGCTACATTCTTTGATTGATACCTTTTAAAGCGTCAGGTTGGATATATACCCTATTTGTTTACTTCTTTCTCATTGTAGCAAATTCTTGGTTTTGTGTTATTATAAATTTTTAGGTTTTTGATTGCTTGCCAACTCTCTATTTCGGATTCTCTTTATTTCCTTTAGTAGCAGACCAATTCCCTTGCTAGCATTGTTATTGATGGACTATCACAAAATGTGTCCATGGGTTTTCTGCTCTTTTCTTTTGTAAGTTCCTTTTAATAAAATAACGTGTATATACGTGAACGTTTAAAATTTTCCTAACCAACCAATTTCGTAAGTCATTAAGAATACATTTTGTCGCTTGTATAAATTAACGACTTATTTATGAGTATGTCACTTTACTTCTACAGTAGGATAATGATTTATTTGATAAAAATATAAATCGAGCATATATTGATGATAATTTTTTGTCTACATGACAATATTCAAACGATTCATTCAATTTCCAAATGATGATACATATTTAGGATCCCACTACTAGACATAGATTATGGTATTTCAAATTATTGTGTATCAATGGGAACTATATGAAACATACGATGTGTGGAATTAATAAACTCAATAAATTTTTTTAGTAAACTAATTTATTTAATAGCTGCTCTGTACAAGAGATTATTTACTATTTTATTAGTCCAGAAAGCCACTGCCGCATCCGCTAGGAAAAATATTCTAATTCGGATTTTTTGCACAATCTTACTCAAAAAGGACTCCTTTTAACAAATTTGCATGTTGCCAGGACCAAAAGGTGGTCAAAAATTTTTTAAACGTTTTTTTTTTGTTTTTTTCCAAATTTTTTTTTTTGCATGGAAAAAAGTTTTTTTTAGGTTTTTTGGATTATTCCGAACAGAAAAGGTCTTTAGTGACTTTTCTCTAAAAATGATAGTTTTTGACATATAAGCGATTAAAAATTGAAAAATTGGGAAATCGTCCATTTTTAACCCTCAAAAACTACGTGAAAAACTAAAAATCTGAATGTTGCCAAGGTAGGTAGATATTTTTTAAACATCGATTGATGAAATCCTGAAGAGTTTTTTGCAATACAATATTCAAAACTGCTTTGTTTTTTAATTGCTAATCAAGCGTGCGCGACATATTTTCCACCGACAGTATGGTGCAAATGAAAGGAATAAATTCGTTATTTCGTAAACCGGCGACTTTAAGGAAAAATCCCGAAACCGGTCGATTTTTATTTTTAAGTTATGATATTGTGGCATATATGGTATACTAGTGACGTCATCCATCTGGACGTGATGACGTAATCGATGATTTTTTTAAATGAGAATAGGGGTCGTTTGCTAGCTCATTTGAAAGGTTCTTCAATTCTCTATTCAGTAATATAAACATTTACATAATTATTTATACAGGGTGTCCAAAAAATTTTTATTAAATTAAATTATTTGACAAAAAAAGAAGTAGAAGGACACACTGTATAAATAATTATGTAAATGTTTACATTACTGAATAGAGAATTGAAGAACCTTTCAAATGAGCTACCACACGACCCCTATTCTCATTTAAAAAAATCATCGATTACGTCATCACGCCCAGACGAATGACGTCACTAGTATACCATATATGCCACAATATCATAACTTAAAAATAAAATCGACCTGTTTCGGGATTTTTCCTTAAAGTCGCCGGTTTACGAAATAACGAATTTATTCCTTTCATTTGCACCATACTGTCGGTGGAAAATAGTGTCGCGCACGCTTGATTAGCAATTAAAAAACAAAGGAGTTTTGAATATTGTATTGCAAAAAACTCTTCGGGATTTCATCAATCGATGTTTAAAGAATATCTACCTACCTTGGCAACATTCAAATTTTCAGTTTTTCACATAGTTTTTGAGGGTTAAAAATGGCCGATTTCGAAATTTTTCAATTTT
Source organism: Diabrotica virgifera virgifera (assembly GCF_917563875.1). Lineage (NCBI taxonomy): Eukaryota > Metazoa > Arthropoda > Insecta > Coleoptera > Chrysomelidae > Diabrotica > Diabrotica virgifera. The sequence continues at coordinate 217,312,567 of NC_065448.1, read as the reverse complement.
TAATCGCTTATATGTCAAAAACTATCATTTTTAGAGAAAAGTCACTAAAGACCTTTTCTGTTCGGAATGATCCGAAAAACCTAAAAAAACTTTTTTCCATGCAAAAAAAAAAATTTAGGAAAAAAACAAAAAAAAAAACGTTTAAACAATTTTTGACCACTTTTTGGTCCTGGCAACATGCAAATTTGTTAAAAGGAGTCCTTTTTGAGTAAGATTGTGTAAAAAATCCGAATCAGAATATTTTTCCTAGCGGAAGCGCAGTGGCTTTCTGGACTAATTGGATAATACTTGTAGATAACTACAATTTTAATTTAAATTATGTTTATTTTGCTGCTGAACTTTTGCTCCCCACAATCCAAGAGATGAGGGAAACCAATCGCATTCAAACGGACTGGAAAAAGGTAACATTATTAAGCTTCCAAAAAAGGGCAAACTCACACTGCAAAAATTGGAGAGGTTTTCGCGACCATCATATTAAAAAGACACAAAGTTGAATTTCGAGTTAATCAAGCAAACTTTAGACCAGAATTCTCGTGCATAGACTACATTAATACTGTGAGGCCTATTTCATACTTTACGAATTCGGTCGTCACGACAAACGGTCGTAACGACAGTTTGTCGTACATTCCATTAGTCCAATACAGTAATGTACGGAGCCTTTCACACAGGACGACCACGACTAACTGTCGTGCCGTTGCTCTTCGGCTGTCGTCCAATGTCACTGCAATGGACGACGGTCATGTCGTGATATGCTATCAGTGAACCACGGGCATAAATCAGTGCTTTCATACTTAACGACAGTTAGTCGTGCAGTATTAGTGAATCCAGTGGAACGTACCTACATAATGGCAGACAATATAGATGGGTAATTTTTACCTAAATAGATACAATACATAGGTAAGCATCTGGTTGGTATTATCTTATTGTGAGGACAAAAATTTCAGCATTAACAATGTTTATGACTTTTTCAAAGTGCCGAGGAATAGACCCTATTATAAAATGCATTATTATCAATGTACCCTATTATAAAAATTAAATCATAAATGTTTCATCGGGAGTATCTAAAATTTCTTGTTAATATTTTAAATATTCTTTTATAGCACAGTTTAGTGTCCAGTGACCTAAACGAAGATATATATTCGTGTTTTATTAATGCTTATTTAAATATGTATAGATATTAATATAATCGGTATATTAAATAATCTAAAATCAGTTTTTTAGACGGATCTGTTAAATATTGAAAGATGAAAATTGAGCCCTATAACAATATTGTTCACTAATCGAATTGTATTTATTAACAAAATAGGTATATATTTTTTTATACAACATATTGCTACTGAACTGGGACAACAATCCTTAAAGCAAGCATTTAATTTAATAAGCTGGGATTACCAAAGATGATCAGGGCGAACAAAAACAAAATGTACGTAATTTAATGTTTTGTATTTTGATAACTTGTAAAAAGAAAAATTTGGAAGTACACCGCAAGAAAGGCTGAGAGAAATAAATGACATGAGAGAGATTTCAAGAGAAGAACTGTTAGAAGCGATACGAAAATTAAAGGTAGGTAAAACTCCAGGGGAGGATCAAATTGCACCAGAAATGATCAAATACTTAAGAGAGAAAGGGAAAGACTGGCTGTGGACAATATGCAAAGATGCATGGAAGGAGAAAAGGATCCCAAATGGGAAAGCAATTTAATACTACCAATATATAAGAAGGGCGAGGAAATTCTTTGTCACTGACATGCGGAAATAATAAAAAAAATTATTTTGGTAATTTCTTAAATTTCCAAAAAGTGTATGATATAAACCTACTTCTTCTCTTCTTCCATTGATTGGATGCATCCAATGTAGGCGATTACGTCTCTGTCTTTTTTTACGGCGATAAATTAACCATAACGCCAAAATTTTTGCCCGATTCATTCTACGCCTTGTGCTCTCTACTCTACGACAATAAGATGAATACTGTCGTAAAGTGTGAAAGTACGATGAGCACGACAAACGGTCTGACGACCGTTTGTCGTGACGACCAAAATCGTAAAGTATGAAAGAGGCGAGGGTATTAGTGGAACAATCAAAATCAACAATAGCTTTTGTTGACTTCGGGGGTGCCTTTGAGAGCTTATTTCATGCCGATATATGGAAAATTTTAGAGCTAATAAACATACCGTAAAATAGCTATTTGTATAACAAGGGAGGAAAGTGCTTCTTTTCCTCCCGAGAATGAAGTTTACTGCCCGACGCGTAGCGGAGGGCAGTAATCATTCAAGGGAGGAAAAGGCACTTTACTCCCATGTTATACATATGGTTTTTCCACCTTCCTCAAATAACAAGTCATTTTATCATTTTTACTTAATTTATTTATGTAACTAACCAACAAAATTTATTAGAACTTAAACTAGCAAGTAGGTACAATATAACTGTCAACTGTCAAATATAAGTCAAATTATTAATGTAAACATTGTTAAATCAGAATAACAATTTACTGTTTTTTACCATTCTGCAAAATACAGAGTGTTTTTAAATAAACGTTAAAATGTATAGATACTTACGTAATAGAAAATATATATTGTACAGGGCGTCAATAAGTTATATTTCATGAATGAAATACCATGACGTCACTTTTACTTTTCCTCCCTAGGGAGGAAAAATATTTTCCTCCCTAGGGAGGAAAAGTACAACTTTGCTCCCTACAATCAGGTCCGAAAAAGTATACTTTCGGTAGAGGTAGGTGGAAAAATAATTTCCATTCACTGTAGGCTGAGGCAAAATGAAGCACGACACACAATGGGATTAATGACGAATTTGGCGTACTTACTGGAGTCAGACACCGATGTGTGTTTTCTCCGTTTCTTTTTAACATAATTGTATACTATGTTCTCTCCAAACTAGACTCCGACACGAGAGGGATACAATGGACGTTAACCACACGCCCAAGCGATCTAAGATGTGGCTGACCAATTGGAAAGACTTTCCATTGAAGCCAATAAAGTAGGTTTGAAAATTAATATTAATAAAACCAAATCTATAATTTAAGTGTCATAACAGAAAGTGAAAGCACAGAAGACGATATTCATGTGAGGATACGAAAAGCTCAACAAGTCAATAAGCATTCAGCATGCATAACCCTGTTTGGAGGTCTGGTCAGTATAATACAAAGATCCAAATATTCTACGGATGTGAAACCTGGAAAGTGACAAAAACCTTTACAGACAAACTGGAAGTTTTTGTTAATAAATGCCTGCGAAGAGGAAGAATTGTTCGTATTTTCTAGCCTATCATCATCAGAAAAGAAGATTTGCTATACCTGACCGAACAAAAGAGGGTAGAATATAAAATAAAGTCCAGAAAGTAGGGCTGAATCGGCCACACACTCCCAAAAAATAGCTCCAGTATTGCAAAGACTGCCCTAGAGTGGAATCTCCAAGCAAAACTAAAAAGAGGACGTTCAGTACAAACTTGGAGAAGATCCATCATGGACGGGATAATAGGTCAAGGAAAATCTTGGAATATGGTGAAAGTCTTGGAATGACCGCAAAATAGAACACGATGGCGCGTTTTCACTGAAGCTCTATGCTGAAGACATTAGTAACGGCTTCAAATCTCGAAACAACAAAAACAAAGAGTTAATCTTACAATTTGTGATTTTCAAAAAAGATATTTACAAAAACTAAGATACAGAAAACTTTAAACAATATTAAAATTATGACAATGGAATTGAAACCATGGATATATTAAATAGACCGTTTAAAAAAGCAAAAAAAATATAAAAGCATTATCTACTCATAGTCTGGGCTGATTATCGGAGAATAGGCCATTTTTGGGAAAAGTTATTTACCAGCAATTTTATTGCTGGAATCGAAGCTTATGATTATATAGGTATGCAAAGTCCGCAGATAGTGTGCTACTTTTTCTATAAACAAAATGGCAACCGAAAATCGTGTTTTTTTCAATTATTGCTCTATAACTCCGAAGATTTTAACTTTACAACAAAAACACTCAAATAAAAATTCACCGCAATTAAATTCTGCATAGAGAAATGTTTTTCCCGATCTTCTCCGACGAAAATTTTTCTCGGAAAATGCGGGTTTTCCTAACAAAATCTTTCATTTTCAAATAAAGTTTTAGATAAGTAATTATCTACCAATAACTAAATAATTTAGTGACTTAAAAGCCTTCTTGGTTTAGATTATAGTTCCAGAAGCTGGTGAAAATTTAACGAATATTTTAGCAACAATTCGATTGTTAATTAATAATTTACGGTCGCAATAATAACCAAAATAATTATGATATACTGATCAAACTTTGAAATCTTATAAAGATTTAACATTTTGTCGACATTTTTGCCTATTTAACATTTTGTCGACAAAATATAATTTTTTATTTTTTTGCATAATCTTTAAATGTTTAAAAAAATAGTTATAAACAAATTAACGTTTCTCAGAGAGTTTTTATTATATTCTAATTTTAAAAAATAGTTAAAATGCGTATTTCAAATATCTTGAAAATGAATGCTTTAAAACTTTTTTGCAACCATTTGCAAAAAAGTGAGTTTAAAGTACAAGCTAATTATTTACAAAAAATATCGATTATTAGTTTAATGGTTATATTTTAATTAAAGATTATAAATATATTTTTTTGTAATTTACACGCGCGAAAGTAGACTAATACAGTACTGTAGCTAAAATTTTCACTCGAAGCGACGACCGCCGCGCGACGTACACTTAATAAATAAAATTATAGTATTAGGTATGCTGCGTGTCAGTCGCTTCGAGTGAACATTTTAGCTCCGGCTCTGTATCAAGCCTACTTTCGCGCTAAAAATTACAAAAAAAAGTATTTTTAGTCTTTGATTAAAATATAACCATTGAACTAATATTTGATATTCTTTGTGAGTAATTAAATTGTACCATAGACTCACTTTAAAGCTTTGAAACAATTAAAACAAATTATAAACAACGGAGCAATCGTATATTTACTTTGCTGTTTCATAACTTTTTTGCAAATGGTTGGAAAATTTTTTTAAAGCATTCATTTTCAAGACCTTTGAAATACGCATTTTAAATATTTTTTAAAATTAGAATATAATAAACAATTTCTGAGAAATGTTAATTTGTTTATAACTATTTTTTAAACATTTAAAGATTATGCAAAAAAATGAAACATTTATATTTTGTCGACAAAATATTAAATAGGCATCACATCTTTATAATCTTTCTAAGTTTGATCAATGTCTTATGATTATTTTGGTTGTTATTGCGACTGTAAATTGTTAATTAACAATTGAATTGTTGCTAAAATATTCGTTTAATTTTCACCGGCTTCTGCAGTTATAATCTATACCAAGAAAGCTTTTATTTCACCAAGTTATTTAATTATCTATAAATAATTACTTGCCCAAAAAATTTATTTGAAAAATAGAGATTCTGTTGGGAAACCCACATTTTCCGAAGAAAATTTTCGTCGGAGCAAATCGGGAAAAACATGCCTCTATGTAGAATTAAATTGGGGTGTTTTTGGTGTAAAGTTAAAATATTCGGAGTTATAGACCAATAATTGAAAAAAACACGATTTGGGGGCGCCATTTTGTTAATAAAAAAAGTAGCACACTATCTGCGGACTTTACATACCTATATTATTAATATATAGGATCATAATATTCGATTCCAGCAATAAAATTGCTGGTGAATAACCTTTCTTTGTACTTTACTAATTAGATCAGCGTATTATAACTATTCTTTTTTCAAAATTTAAAGATTATGCAAAAAACGAAAAATTTATATTTTGTCGATAAAATATTAAATAAGCATCTCATATTTATAATCTTTATAAGTTTGATCAATGTATCATAATTATTTTGGTTATTATTGCGATCGTAAATTGTTAATTAACAATTGAATTATTGCTAAAATATTCGTTTAATTTTCACTAGCTTCTGGAATTACAATCTATACCAAGAAAGCTTTGATGTCACTAAGTTATTTAATTATTGATTAATAATTACTTACCTAAAACTTTATTTGAAAATTAGAGTTTTTGTTGGGAAAACCCGCATTTTCCGAGGAAAATTTTCGTCGTAGCAAATCGGGAAAAACATATCTCTATGCAGAATTTAATTGCGGTGAATTTTTATTTGGGTGTTTTTGTTGTAAAGTTGCATACCTATATTATTAATATATAGGATCTTATAATTCCATTCCAGCAATAAAATTGCTGGTAAATAACTTTTCCATGAATTCTGCTAATTAGCCCAGAGTATCATACAAATTAACAGTCAGGAATAATTACGAAGAAATAAATGGGTAAATATAGTTAAGAAAGTTTTTTATAAGCGCCAATTGAAATGAAAAATCAAGTTAAAAGATATGGAAAACCGTAAGGAAAATGGTATTGAAATAAATTTAAGAAGTGGAATTGTGAAAATACATTAAATGGAAGAACATCGCAACATGAATCGGAGGTAAAAAAATGCAAAACAAAATGGAATTATAAATAAACGAAGAAAGAAAAGAAATGAAGTTAACGAAATAGTAAAGGCCACTGACAGCTCATGGAGTACCATCATGGTCGCCCGTTCCGGTTTCTACGCTCTAAAGTTTTACATGATGTGAAGGCTAGCTGTAAAGGCATAACTCATAGGAAGCATAACTCCTCAAAAGTTCTAAACGTTATACCTAAAATATTACTTTCTCATTAAATTTGTCTTTTTTGAGGAGATCAGTTAAAGACAAATAAAAGCGAAAAAAGGGTAGATCAAGAAGAATAAGTTTAAATATTTTTATCACAAATTACAAATAACTTATGTGCTGTCTGTTGGTTTGTTGTATACATAGGTATTGGTATTGTTATTATTTATAAAGATAAAAATCAATGTATTATTTTTATACATACCATTAACAACCTGCCTTATCAGAGAAGAAATTATGTGTGTAATTTCCTGCTATTAAACAATTAAGCGAGTAATGTGTACAACCAATTAAAAGTTATTATTATGAAAGAACTTAATAAACTATTCCATCTGCTAATCAGAAGTAAGACACAGCAAGCTGCCACCAGTTAAATGAAGATAATTATACAATAAATAGTTGGTTTTATATAAGTCCTATTCAGATACGGAGTTTAACGACAGGAAAAGGAAATGCAAGTGGAAATAAATATGAAATATAAATATTGTTGATTTTACTGGAGTAACAATAGGGAAAATCGGAAAAGAGAGAACAGAGGAAAGAATTGAAAGAAAAATAATGAGAACAGTGCTGGGCCACAATGTAACAAGAGAGGTCGAAATAAGAATGAAAACAACCCCAATATGGCCCAGGTATAGAGAAAGACCTAGAAGACATAAGAGCAATTCATGTTAAAGACCGGAAAGTTCAGTACAAGGAAAAAGAGAAATGGAAAAGTGTTTATGCCCTCTTCTACTTTATTTTAATTTAATGCCTTTTCTTATGACGTGGCAACGAGGTATTTTTATACCGCTATATCCACATATTATATCGTCATACGATAACGGCAGTCGCCAAGAAGCAATAGCCAAGAAAGGTTCGTAAAGCATACGTGTCGAGTCACCACGACCAAAGTCATATGGGTGAAACAATCCCTTAACGTGCATCGTAATCTCTTCAAAGTGGTCGTGTCGTGTTTTATCCAACTTTAGACAGTTCAAAGTGTAACGGACTTATCCTATATTTTACTGGTTAATTTAGTGTTTTAGAGTCAATAAATTCATATCTTTCACATGTTTGTATCACTTGCAACCAGCATCTTATCGAAAGTTTTTATCGCGTCAAATTCAAAAAGAGTCACTACAGCAGCAAAGACACACAGCATGATATAAAAGACAAAGAGGTATACTTGGGTGAGGTGGATACCTCACTTGAGTATACCTCTTAGCATTTTGAGATGCAATGCTAAGAATAGCATTTTGAACGTCATGGCTTTAGCTAAATAATGAATATATATGATTAGTGGAGTCAATGAAGGTGGATATGAGTTATTACCTCAGATTTCGTTGAACCTCCATCGATTTTTATAAAAATTGGTGAGTGATTAAAGGATACCTCAAGGAACAAAGGTGACATAGTGCCAACTTGCGCTTTTTGCATTTTAGGGGTGAAATACACCCCTTTTTTAAAAATTATTTTTTAGATTCCTGAAAGTGCAGTCACTTTAAGTTTTCACTTCCTATTTTGTTAAATCTTCATTGATTTTCATGAAAATCGGTAAGTAGTTAGAGGATACCTCAAGTAATAAAAGATATCTAGCATCAACTTGCGCTTTTGCATTTTAGGGATGTAATACACCCCTACTTTTTAAATTGTAAAAAATGCAGATTTCCGCATTATGGCGCAAGTAATCTCGTTTAATTAAGAAAAATAAATATTTTTTTATATATATGTGCATGAATTACATTTTTTTTTAATTTTTCAAACCTTATAGCAACCAAAAATCCGAAAATTAACAAGTCGAAAATCACGAAAACCTTATTCTTCTATATTTCTGAAAGTGTAGTCACTGAATGTTTTCACCCACGATTTCTTTGAACCTTCATCGATTATCATGAAATTTGTTGATTAGTTAGAGCAGAGGTTCTCAATCTTTTTGAGTCAGGTACCACCAAATACTTTTTATTATTTTTGGTACCACCTAACTAAAATACCTGTCTAGCTAGGTGATCTAATTAACTATAATTGTGCTAATGGTGGTGCTGATTTTGGCTGTTTTGAGTTTTGCGTACCACCTCAAATAATGAAATATACCACCAGTGGTACATGTACCAGAGATTGAGAACCGCTGAGTTAGAGGATACTTCAAAAAACAAAAGTGATATGGCACCAAGTTGCGCTTTCTGCATTTTAGGGGTGAAATCCACCTTTTTTTTTAATGATAAAAATGCAGATTTCAGCATTCTGGCTCAAGCAATCTTGTTTAATTAAGTAAAATAAATATTTTTTTACATTTATGTGCATGATTTATAATTTTTATTAATTTTTTAAACCTTATAGCAACCAAAAATCAGAAAATTAACAAATCGACAATCACGAAAAAAATTAATCTTTTATATTTCCAAAAAGGCAGTCACTGAATGTTTTCACCCCTGATTTCGTTGAACCTCCATCAATTTTCATGAAAATTGGTAAGTAGTTAGAGGATACCTCAAGAAACAAAAAGTATGTGGTACCAACTTGCGCTTTTATCCTGGGGGTGGATGTTACCCCTTCTCATTGGTGAACACTATTTTATTAAAAATAACCCCATAATTAGATAGAGGAGTACATTCTAAGCAAACTTTCTTTTATCAAGTTTATAAATTTTTTATTTAAATAATATTTCATAATTTAATAAAATATTATTGGTACAGTAAAACCTGACAATACCGGCCACTAAAAATAGAAAACAATTGGCCGTTATAGAAATGTGGCCGCTAATGCTAGGTTTCCTTTTCCACAAATACATAAAATATAATTGAAAATTTATTTATTTTAGTAATTAAAGCAAATCTAATTAAATATAATTCTACAAACAAACGGAACATACTAAAACTAAATTCAATTTACTACAATATAAAACAATATCTATACGAAAAAACAACTACAAGAAAAACAGAATTTTTGTTTGTTTTACATTTTTTTAGATAAACGAAACATACTAAAACTAATTTAATATAGGTAATACATAATATAAAACAACATACTATAGCTACTACGAAAAATACGCTTATCACTAAAGTATCGTCGTGCTTCCATGCTATATTCAACAAAACCAACTTGGTAGGGCCTTTAATTAGATATCGCAAATCACTTTGGCTGATTTTGTCTGCATATATATTATGTTTGAGGAATCCCTTTTTTTGTGAGACTGGATATAGGACATTTCTCAAGTATGAATTCACATTCATGGTATATCGTTGCTATACAGGGATAATAATCTGTGCAATGTTATGGTACAGGCTACGTTAAATATGAAGTAAATGTGGAAGATATACACTGGTTATTCATTTCAATTTAATTTGATTGTTTTTTAATCGTTTACAATATTTAAAATAATTAATAATTAAATAAAGTTAGGGATTTCAAAAATAAATTCAGTTCTCACTGGCAGGGTGGGAAATAATAAAGTGCCATACAATAGCATTTCATTACAATGCTCATTACAGGCATTACAGGCTGCTCCGTTTGAGAAAACTCATACTCTCAAACTTTGAGAAAACACTCATTCAGTTTCGACCAACCCTGTATTAGCTAAAATTAAACGTTTTGCTAGATTAATAATTTTTAACAATAATAGATTATATTAAAAATCACTTGAACATAAATTGATTTTCTGATGTCAAATCACTACAATTATACAGGGGGTGAATATTGCTATGAAATTTGAAAATAAAAACGTAATTATCTTTTAAACTACTTCGTATAACATCACAAAACCTGATATTTTAAGAAATAAAACATAGAGGAGAATCCAAAAATGTAAAAATATACAGGGTGTTCCATTAAACAAAAGATAATTTTGTTTCACCTTGTCAATATGGGTGGCCCTGTATATTTGGAAATGTATTTAAATTCTGATATTATCTATGCCCCAATCTCACCTAAATAAACTTTTTTCGTATCTCCTACAACAAACGACTAATTGGACTTCCCACAACCTGTATACATACAAAATTTTTTCAAAGAAAATGTTATTGGTTTTTTTAAATAACTCCGTTAAATTTTGAAATATGAGATTTATCCAAAAACCATTACAAAGCTAAGTAAAAGTTCTATAACACTGTATTAAACATAATTTTCTAAATCCTTTATTTTTTTTTAAATACAAGGTGAAAGGGCCCCGGTTACATGGTTCTCGCAGTAAAATTTAGGTTTTAAATGTTTTTATCTCGGTTATTTTTTGTCGTAAGAAAATATTAAAAAAAGAAAAAGCTTAAATAAAGTTAAAACTAAAATTTTGTTCTCTACCATTTTTTAAGTATATCGAGAATTTTTGGAGTTATTATCAAAAGAAAATGAAATTCACGAAAATTTGAAAAATTCTAATTTTTTTTAATCGTATTTTTTTTCAAAAATATGCGTTCTAAACCGGTCAAAATTGTTGAAGTTATTACTCATGTTAAAATAAATAAAGTTTTAAATGGGTTACTATAAATTTTAATTTTTGTGGAAATGACGTATGTTTCATTTTTTATTCTTCCCTAAAAAATCTGAAAGGGTCCTCTTATTTCGATCATAACTTGCTTAATTTTGATGCTATCGACTACTTATATAGCTTTTTGATAGTTACCTTTAAGTAGTTTATTAAAATGTTTAATATCTATATTTAACAAAGTGCATCGTTTTCCTGTTATTTAAGCTTGAATACTAAGATTTGAGTACTCGCGGAAAAAAAATATACATTCAATTGCATATAACTCACTTTGTATATGTAATAAAGGATTTTTCGAATAAGGACCTTATTTATTTTTATATTATCTTCGATTTTGGTAATAACAACTTTTTTGAAGAAACTTATGGTTTTTCAGTTATTTATGAAAAACTGCTTTAGAACATGGATTTTTTTCAGGAAAAATCAAAACTTTTGATCTTTAATAACTCAAAAACTATTGATTTATTGAAATAACTTTATATAACAAATTTTACTTATAATTTGTCCCTCTATCGATTAGTGGTATTATTTTTAATAAAATAATTTCCACCCCCGAGAAGGGTTGGCATCCCCCCCAGGGTAAAAGCGCAAGTTGGCACCATGTCACCTTTGTTTCTTGAGGTATCCTCTACATACTTACCAATTTTCATGAAAATCGATAGAGGTTCAACGAAATCGGAGGTGAAAACTTTCATTGACTCCACTAGATGAATTAATGAGTGGTAGTACTAATCATATTGGTAAAATAGAAAATGGTACAATGGCAAGGAAGAAATGCGAGGAAGAAATACCTAGTTTCAGATCACGATCTACTATACATTCCAAAAATAATGGACCATTAGAAAATACTGATTGCAAAACCATGCAGTACTTGATAATGCCAACAAGATGTTCTTTTTCTTACGGTGCCTATATCCATTCCGGATGTTGGCGATTAGCATGGCTATCCTAACATTGCCTGCAGCTATTCGGATTCGGCATGGTCAGGTTGGAGATGTATTGAACCACTTTTTCAGGTTTTGAATCCCAGATATTCTTCACCTCCCTGGTCCCCTCTTTCCAAATACTTCGCCCTGAAGAATGAGTTGCAACAAGCCATATCTCGATTCATTTCTCATAATACAGCCAATATTTCTAATTTGAGCTATTTTATCGTGTTAATAATCTCGCATCCCTTTCCCGTTCTACGTAGGAGCTCAACATTAGTCACACGATCTATCCATAAAATTACCAAAATGCATCTGTAATACTATGTAAAGATGAAAGTGGGCAAATAATCAGTGACCAACAGGAAGTCACAGAAACCTGGAAGCATTATTTTCAGACCCTACTTGGAACACAAGTAGATATGGAAGATGAAATGGGTATGAACTACGTAGAAGAGAATGAAGTAGATAATGGAGTAGAAGCTTTAACTATAGAGGAAGTTCTCGAAGCTATTAAGGCCCAGAAAAACAATAAAGCTCCGAGAGTTGACGAAATACCAGCAGAACTGTATAAGGTAGGTGGCGACCACCTAGCATGTCACATCCATGCGCTCATCAAAGACACATGGCAAGAAGAGAAAATACCCGACCGACTGGAAGAAAAGTATAGTATGCCCAATCTATAAAAAAGGAGATAAACTCCAGTGCAAAAACTACCGTGGAATCTCTCTACTATGTACAGCATACAAAGTCCTCACGTATATTATAAACCAGCGGCTCCAACCACTAGCAGAAAATATTATTGGAGAGTATCATGGCTTCCGACGGGGAAGATCAACACTGGATCAAATAATTACAGTCAAACACATCTTGAACAAATCATGGGAACACGATATTGATGTTCACAACGTGTTTGTAGACTTCAAACAGGCATACGACTCAGTCAACAGGAACAAACTATACTATATATTGGCTGAATTGGCAATACCACACAAGCTAATAAGACTCATTAAAGCCACAATGGATGAAACTCAGGCATGTGTACGAATACAAAACCACCGGACAGATTTTTTCAAAATTTCGCAGAGACTAAAGCAGGGAGATAGGCTGGCCCCAACATTGTTTAACCTGGCACTGGAGTATGCGGTTAGGCAAATGCAAACTGGACTAGGAAACCTACTGACCAACCGAACGGTTCAACTGGCCGCTTATGCCGATGATATTAATATTATGAGTAGAACATCAACAGGAGCACAAGAAACATACGCAGAGTTAAAAATACAAACAAAAATCTCACAATAAAACACTGAAAAACGTTTTTTTTTCTATACTTCCACAAAATTTATTACAACTATGTTATTACTACAGCTGTTTCGGCAAAGTGCCTTTCTCAAGTGAAGTATAGAAAAGAAGTATAGAAAAAAAAACGTTTTTCAGTGTTTTATTGTGAGATAAAATGAACTTCCATCAAGTAACGGTCGAATCCATCAATTACAAACAAAAATGCTAGGTCTGGAAATTAACACAGAAAAAAACAAAAATAATGACTCAGATAATAACATGCTATGGCAGTGAAGCCTGGGTCCTAAAAGAAACATCCAAAAACAAGCTCGACACATTCGAAAGGAAAGTACCGAGGAGAATACTAGGACCTGTGAGGGAAAACGGAATCTTCAGAAGTCGATACAACAACGAGCGTTATCAACTCTATAAGGAAACACCCCTGTCAGCCTTCATTAGAATACAAAGATTGCAATGGGCCGGACTTGTGATAAGAATGGGAGAGGATAGGCTAGCAAAAAGAGCACTGAATGCTAGAATGCAGGGAAAGAGACCGGTTGGAAAGCCAAGAAAGCGGTGGAAAGACACAGTAAACAGCGACGCACAACCCCTTTTAGGAGTCCGTGTATGGAGAAGAGCAGCCACAGACAAGCAAGGGTGGAGGCAAAAAATAAAGGAGGCCAAGGCTCAATTTGGGCTGTAGTGCCGTAGAAGAAGAAGAAGAAGATCTGTAATACTACATCTCGAAGGCCTCGAGATGTGGCCTTCGAGTGGTAAATCGTGAGATATGAAAAGAGACTTCATCGTTTCGAACGCCGATCTTGCTTTTCCTATGCGTTGTTTTATTTCAATTGTAGTCGCATTGACTGTTTATGTTGGTACCAAGATATGTGTAGCTGTCCACTCTGTCAATTGGTTGTTAGCCAAAAGCCGTGTATTTAATATTTCGGGCTTACTGACTACCATGTATTTTGTTTTTTTTTTTCGTATTGATATCAAGTCCATGCTCTCTACGTACATTCTTACATATATCTGATATACGCGACATTATTCTTTCTTCTTCTTAAGGTGCCGAGACCGCTTGTCGATCTTTGGCTCTCATGTTGCCCAGCATATTAACAATCACTGTCTTATTTACAGCCGCACGAAATAGTTCAGTGCTAGCATTCCCAAACCATTGGCGTAGGTTTTTAAGCCAAGAAGTTGTACGGCGGCCCACACTTCTTCTTCACATTATTTTACCTTGCATGACAAGGTGAAGTAAGTCATATTTTTCTGGGTGACGCATCTTCTTAAGGTGCCGAGACCGCTTGTCGATCGTTGGCTCTCATGTTGTCCAGCATATTAACAATCACTGTCTTATTTACAGCCGCACGAAATAGTTCAGTGCTAGCATTCCCAAACCATTGGCGTAGGTTTTAAGCCAAGAAGTTGTACGACGGCCCACACTTCTTCTTCCCATTATTTTACCTTGCATGACAAGGTGAAGTAAGTCATATTTTTCTGGGTGACGCATTATATAACCAAAGTATTCCAATTTGCGCCTTTTAACCGTGTTCAACTTTTATTCAAACGTTGCAAAACCCTTTCGTTTGTGACTCTTTCTACCCAACTGATCTTCTAGGTTTTCTAAAAGCGATTCTATCAGGGTCCATGCTTCAACCCCGTAAAGTAGTACTGGGAATATATAACATCGAACCATTCTTATGCGAAGTTCCAAATTTAGATCATGACTGCACAGGATTATTATATTATTCTTTGCAAACCATCTAATAAGTAATAAGCTACCTGCAAAAACTACTGGGTCTTAGACGCACACCGTTGACTAATACACCTTCCTGTAGTTTTCCCAGTGCATATTAGCGGTACATTATTAAATAACACCAGGGACAGAATATATCCTTATCTCACACCTCTATCTATGGAGACTGCCTATGTCAAACTGGTCATCCACTTTAATGTTGATAGTTTGGTTGTACATAATACAAATTATATATATGATTCTCAAGTCTCTATCATCTAAGTTCGCTTCTTTCAAGATGGTTATGGGTTTATGATGTTGTACTCTATCAAATGCCTTTTTGTAGTCGATAAAACAAATATATACGTCACAGTTGACATCCCTGCACCTCCGCATAAGCACTTGAGCAGCAAATAGAGCTTATCGAGTGCCATCGCGAAATCCAAATTTCTGATCGTCTGCAAACTTTACTTTACCTAATTGCGTATTATCCGGTTTTAACATTTACTACACCTTAAAAGCTAAGTAAAAATTACTTTTATTTCCATTATTTTCCACTCTTTGCCCGAATTCATCTATCTTTTGATTTACTGAATTTCGTCTATCCATTTGGTTTATTGTGTGTTTTTAAAAGGTCATTGTCTTTTGATGTGGTTAATCTAAGATATAATTATTACGCCATTCATAAATAAATAAATATTTTGTTTTGTTTTCCACCTTAATAGTATCTTACTCTTGAATAAAAACCCATTGGCTGTTGTTTATTTTTGTGGTCGGTATTTTTTTATTTAATAACTTTGAAGTTTCCACCTATTACAGTTAAGGGTCTGGAATTTTTTCAGTGGTTTAATGAATATTTGGAAAATAACTATATTTCTATATAATGTGTAATATAATCTTATGGACGACGACGGCGACGTTTATCAACCTATTTTATCCATTTTTGTTTAATAGTACCAGACCATTGTTTTTTATTGCTCTCATTTCTGGATCAGAAATAAATGCCCAGAAGACACTATACTAATTCCACCATTAGACACCAACATAAGACATCATTGCAAATTAAACACCAAATGGTACATAGATGGCTCTCAACTGAGATGGATTATCATAATGTAGAATGTATGGTAATCAAAAAGCCATCAAATCAATAAAATCACGTAAGTTGTATCTCTCTTCACGTATAATATGTCTTAGATATTCCAATTTTCTTGTTTTGATTATATTTTAGATTTCCATTTCTTTATTCCCTATTATTCTTTATTTTTTATTCCTTATATAGAGAAAAATCCTCAGAACAATCTTTGGACCGGATCACGACCCGAATATTAATCAATGCCGATTGAGAACAAATGCCGAGGTTAAACAGTTGTATATGGCTAGCGACGTAGTCCAAGAGATTAAATCACAACGTCTAAGATGGGCAGAGCATATCCATAGACTCCCTTATAGCCGCCTTTCCAAATTAATCTGGGAGAACCCCCGACAGGAAGAAGGCTCTCTTAGGACGTCCACAAATGCGATGAAGAGATAACATAATATGGTCACATTTATATTGCCAAAATTGGCAAAAAACAAGAAAGCCGTTGGTCCTGACAACATACCTACAGAAATGTTAAAGCTCATAAATGAAGAAAACATTGGAATACTGGTCAAACTTTTCAATGATGTTTATTCGACTGGTGATATCCCTGAAGATTGGTTAAAGTCCGAATTCATAACCCTACCAAAAAAACAACGTCCGAAAAACTGTAGCGATTATAGAATGATAAGCCTTATGAGCCACACTTTGAAAATATTTCTACGTATCATCCACAGTAGAATCAGAGATAAATGTGAAGAAGACCAGGATGAAACACAATTTGGCTTCAGAAATGGACTGGGAACCCGGGACGCACTCTTTGCACTAAATGTATTATTGCAGAAATGCCGAGATTAAAGGAAAGATGTCTTTGCTGTATTTATTGACTATGAGAAGGCCTTTGATCGAGTACAACATTACAAATTAATTAAAATATTAAAGGAAAAAGGAGTTAATAGTCAAGATGTACGAATCATAGAAACATTATACTGGCGTCAAAAAGCGACAGCTTGCATAATTGGAAAATCAACAGAAATATGCAAAATACAAAGAGGTGTCAGATAGGGTTGTATACCGTCCCCACTGTTATTCAATTCATATTCAGATAGAATATTTAAGGAAGCGCTGCATAATTTGGAATGGGGTGTAAAAGTTAATGGAATTCTGATAAATACAATCAGATATACAGACGATACAGTTATTTTAAGTGATAATAATATGAATGAATTACAACACCTTTTAAATGCTATTGACACAGTGGGAAGAGAGTTTGGCCTAAACATAAACTGTTCAAAACCAAAATACATGGTATTTAGCCGTTTGGCCCATCAAGATTCACGCTTATAATATGTTGATGGTCATATAATTCATAGAGTACGCAGTTTTAAATATCTTGGTTGCCATATTACTGAACAACTAGTTCTAGATAAAGAGATAAAAAAATCGAGATAGCCCGCACGACATTTTTAAAAATGAGGTCATTCTTCTGTAATGATAACTTGCAACTTCAACTTCGAAAGCGCATGATTAAATGTTACATTTGGTCAGTCCTCTTGTATGGTGTCGAAGCATGGACATTAAAAATATCCGCCATTAATCGTTTGGAGGCATTTGAAATGTGGCTGCACAGACGTACACTGAAAATACCATGGTCGGCAAATGTGGCAGTCCTTAAGAGAGCAAATGGGGCCCGCGAGCTGCTTGATAACATCAAATATAGAAAGATGGCCTATTTTGGACACGTAGTAAGGGGAGACTGGTATAATATTCTTCAACTTATTATGATGGGTAAAATCGAAGGACGCAGAGGAATTGGTAGAAAGCAGGCCTCTTGGTTGAAGAATATCCGGAAGTGGACAGGAATAAAGAAAGCAGAACAACAACTATTTAGAATAGCTCGAGACAGAGACAGTTTCGCCATGTTAATCGCCAACGTCAAGGGGACTTGATAGGGCACGTTAAGAAGAAGGAGGTCAGATTTAAGAACAATGGGGCTACCCATTAACCTAACTATCATGGACGACCGTTCGAGATGAAAGCGAGTTGTGCAGTCAGCCAAGACCCGCCCAGGTTTGTAGTGCTACGAGAAGAATTTCTTTATTCTTCTTTCTCAGAACGTCTTTGTTTCTGATGTGTTCTGTCCACGACATTTTCAGAATTCGTCTAGGCATCCACAACTTGAATGGTTCCAGTTTTATCATTGATGCCGCATTCAAGGTCCAAGCTTGGATTATTCGATAAAACAAAAATCGAGAGAACGTATCACGTAGCCCATCTCACTCTTAGCTCTAACTTCAAATCTCTTGTGCAGAGCACTATTCTCATCTTGTTAAAATTTGCTCTAGTCTTTTCTATTCTGATTTTGATTTCCAGGAAGTAATCATTTGTGGACTTAATCATTGTTCAAAGATATCCACATGTTTAACGGAAGAAACCAACTGGAAGAGACTTGAAACCACAGAGACGTCATGCTACCGAATGATTATTGACTGGGCAGAATAGCAAGATCGAGTTTCGAAAGCAACCATCCGAGAAAGGCAATAATACACACCACTTAGGGAGGTGGCCGAGAACAGGATTTCATATTTCTTCTACCAGGCCACAAGAAGACTCCTTAAGACCAGAGACATCCTCGACAGAAATCGTGAACAGAGGATGTATAGAGAAAAACATATAACACGTGGTGACAGATATGAACTCCTAAAATTAATTATGCAGAGAAAGATTCAAGGAAGGCGCACCATAGGTAGGAGAAAAATGTCCTGGCTGAGAAATCTCAGAGAATGCAGCTCAATTGAACTCTTTCGGGCTGTAGTATCAAAAGTGAGAATAACAATGATGATTGCCAACCTTCGTCGCGGAGATGGCACGTAAAGAAAGAAGAGAAAAACACAGACTGTTCGACCATCTGATCAGGTAATAGCTAGCTGGTTGCAAAATCGGTAGGAAAGTAGGTACGATGCCAGAAAAAGTACCTACAGAAGAAGATATTCTTCTTCTTCATGTACCATGTCCTTTCAGAACGTTGGTTACCATCATAGCTTTCCTAATTTAATTCACTGCCACCCTAAATAGCATGCTTGTATCAACACCATACGAATCTCGCAAGTTCTTCAACCATGAGGTTCTTCTTTGTCCTGGACTGCGTTTGCCTGCTATTTTTCCTTGCATGATATTTTGTAGCAACCTATACTTATTTGGGACCTCTCATTACATGTCCGAAATACTCCAACTTTCTCTGCTTGATGCTTTTTATGATCTCAGTAGTCTTGTTGAGACGTTCTAGTATTGTGAAGTTTCGAATTCTCTCCACCCAGGAAACTTTTAAAATTCTTCTATACCACCACATTTCGAAAGCCTCAAGGCGATTTAGATCGATTTTATTCACAGTCCAGGACTCGAGACCGTAAAGTAAGACCGAGAGCACGTAGCAGCGAAGTAGGAGGATCCTCAATGCCACTTTTAGGTCTCTATTACATAACACCTTAGACATCCTTCTAAAAGCGGCTCTAGCCTGCTCTATCCTAGATCTAATTTAGCTCAAGTTTGGTATTATTTACATATATAGACGGTTTTATATGCCGTTGATTACTTATTACGAGTATTTTGGTTTTCCGTATGTTCAGATCCAGACCTGCCTCCCTAAAACTCTCAACGACACTATCAAGTAGTGTTTGCAGATCTTCTTGAGTAGAAGCTAGGAGTACTGTATCGTCCGCATATCGCAAATTATTGATGACTTTACCGTTCACAAGTATTGCTTCTTGTTTTTCAGAAAGTGCTTTTCTGAAAATTCTTTCGGAGTAAACGTTGAAAAGCAGGGGTGACAAGAGGCATCCCTGCCGTACTCCTCTTTTAATATTAAGAGCCTGTGATTCCACACCAACTACTAAAACTGATTTTTGCAATTATTCGAACATCTCTGCCGTCCAAGCCAATGTCTTTTAGAGCTTCGATCAATATAGCATGCTTAACACGATCAAATGCCTTTTGGAAGTCAATAAAACAACAGTATATGTCTACAGATATATCTCAACATCTTTGAGCAAGTACGTTCATTCCAAACAGTGCCTCTCTCGTTCCAAACCCGTTACGGAAACCAAACTGTGTGTCATCCAGGAATTCTTCGCATTTATTGTAGATACGACCATGTATTACCTTCAGAGAAATGAAGAAGATATACAGACGACTAAAGCATAGAGAATCAGATATCCACATGGAAGCAGTCCAAAAGATATGGTGCGGAAGCGGAACAACGAAAGAATAATACGAAATATCTTAAATAAATGAAATATTATTTATATTATTAGGCAATAAATGTTTTTACTTTTTTACTTTTACTCATAATAATGCACATTGGTCTACTCGTCCGACATTGGCTCCGCTTATGAAAAGATTCTCGTTATTTCTTTGAGTTTTCGAATACATATTTTATAAATTTTGTCTTCTTGACGTTCATTGTTTAAGGCCGGCCATTGGTAATGTTACAAGTATAGGCGATCCCATCACCTTTATAAAGTACACCACTCATAATCTAGAGCATATATGTATACCGAAAAATGCTTAACCTACTAACAATATATCTCGCTAATTACAGCCATATTTTTGCTACCCTACCTGTTGTGTATTGTTTATAAAAAAATGTGAAAGTTTTGCTTTTTTCTCAATAAATATAAGAGCGTTTATATCTAAATTACTCAAGTATTTAAATGAATTTCATGATAAAAGTCCGTTTAGCACTAGCCTATATGTAACGGAAGGATGTAACGTTAAAAAAATGTGAATTAATAAAGTACTTTTTGCGTGGTGTACTTTTAAAATAAATTTCTGGAATTAATAGAAATTGGCATGTGAAACGTAAATCTTGTACATATAATACACAAAAAGTATAGGAATCTGTAAGAATCTAAGCTCTGTTAATGTAGCAATTATGTATAAGATGGCGCTACGAAAAAAATTAAATAAACATCAAAAATTCAGGAGCGTAATGGCCCGTTTGAAACTTTCCTTATTAAATTTCGGTACTTGACAAATATGAGTTTATTAGGGGGTCCGGACAAATAATCCCCGGACAAATAATCCCGGACAAAAAATCCCCACAAATTATCCCCGGACAAAAAATCCCCACAAATAATCCTCACAAATAATCCCCACAAATAATCCCCGGACAAATAATCCCCACAAAAAATCCCGGACAGATAATCCCCACAATTTTTTTTTGACAAAATATCCCCGCAAAAAATCCCGGACAAAAAATCCCCAAGAAATATTTTTGCCCAATAAAGTTGTCAAATGAATGCTTATAATCCAAGGATGGTACTAAAGATGAGAAATTTAGACTGTCTGTCCGTCGGTACGTCCGACCGCGCATATAACTACTCCGTCATTATGCCAGGTAGAATGACACATGAGGGGTCGAATGAACGGTTATAATCCAACAATGGTACTACAGATGAGCAATTTGGTCCGTCGGTCTGCTTGACCACGAATATAACTCCTCCATCACTGTACCAGGTAGAATGACAAATGAGGTGTCGAATGAAAGCTTATAATCCAAGGATGGTACTAAAGATGAGAAATTAGACCAAGGATGTCTGTTCATCGGTCCGTCCGACCGCGAATATAACTACTCCGTCATTATGCCAGGTAGATTGACAAATGGGGTGTCGAATGAACGGTTATATTCCAACGATGGTACTAAAGATGAGCAATTTGGTCCATCGGTCTGCCTGACCGCGAATATAAGTCTTCCGTCACTGTACCAGGTAGATTGACAAATAAGGTGTCGAATGAAAGCTTATAACCAAGGATGGTACTAAGGTTGAGAAATTTGACCAAGGCTGTCTGTCCATCGGTCCGTCCGACCGCGAATGTAACTACTCCGTCAATATGCCAGGTAGATTGACAAATGGGGTGTCGAATGAACGGTTATAACCCAACGATGGTACTAAAGATGAGCAATTTGGTCCATCTGTCTGCTTGACCGCGAATATAACTCCCCCGTCACTGTACCAGGTAGAATGACAAATAAGGTGTCCAGTGAAAGCTTATAACCAAGGATGGTACTAAAGATGAGAAATTTGACCAAGGCTGTCTGTTCATCTGTACGTCCCACCGCGAATGTAACGACTCCGTCATTATGCCAGGTAGATTGACAAATGGGGTGTCGAATGAACGGTTATATTCCAACGAATTTGGTCCGTCTGTCTGCCTGACCGCAAATATAACTCCTCCGTCACTGTACCAGGAGAATGACCAATAAGGTGTCCAGTGAAAGCTTATAACCAAGGATGGTACTAAAGATGAGAAATTTGACCAAGGCTGTCTGTTCATCTGTACGTCCCACCGCGAATGTAACGACTCCGTCATTATGCCAGGATTAATGACAAATGGGGTGTCGAATGAACGATTATAATTCAACAATGGTACTAAAGATGAGCAATTTGGTCCGTCGGTCTGCTTGACCGCGGATATAACTCCCCCGTCACTGTACCAGGTAGAATGACAAATGAGGTGTCGAATGCAAGCTTATAATCCAAAGATGGTACTAAAGATGAGAAATTAGACCAAGGATGTCTGTCCATCGGTCCGTCCGACCGCGAATGTAACTACTCCGTCATTATGCCAGGTAGATTGACAAATGGGGTGTCGAATGAACGGTTATATTCCAACGAATTTGGTCCGTCTGTCTGCCTGACCGCAAATATAACTCCTCCGTCACTGTACCAGGTAGAATGACCAATAAGGTGTCCAGTGAAAGCTTATAACCAAGGATGGTACTAAAGATGAGAAATTTGACCAAGGCTGTCTGTTCATCTGTACGTCCCACCGCGAATGTAACGACTCCGTCATTATGCCAGGATTAATGACAAATGGGGTGTCGAATGAACGATTATAATTCAACAATGGTACTAAAGATGAGCAATTTGGTCCGTCAGTCTGCTTGACCGCGGATATAACTCCCCCGTCACTGTACCAGGTAGAATGACAAATGAGGTGTCGAATGAAAGCTTATAATCCAAAGATGGTACTAAAGATGAGAAATTAGACCAAGGCTGTCTGTCCATCGGTCCGTCCGACCGAGAATGTAACTACTCCGTCATTATGCCAGGTAGATTGACAAATGGGGTGTCGAATGAACGGTTATATTCCAACGATGGTACTAAAGATGAGCAATTTGGTCCGTTGGTCTGCCTGACCGCGAATATAAGTCTTCCGTCACTGTACCAGGTCGAATGACAAATAAGGTGTCGAATGAAAGCTTATAACCAAGGATGGTACTAAGGTTGAGAAATTTGACCAAGGCTGTCTGTCCATCGGTCCGTCCGACCGCGAATGTAACTACTCCGTCAATATGCCAGGTAGAATGACAAATGAGGTGTCGAATGAATGGTTATAATCCAACGATGGTACTAAAGATGAGAAATTTGATCCGTCGGTGTGCCTGACCGCGAATATAACTCCTCCGTCACTGTACCAGGTAGAATGACAAATGAGGTGTCAAATGAAAGCTTATAATCCAAGGATGGTACTAAAGATGAGAAATTAGACCAAGGCTCTCTGTCCATCGGTCCGTCCGACCGCGAATGTAACTACTCCGTCATTATGCCAGGCAGAATGACAGATGAGGTGACGAGTGTACAGTGAACGGTTATAATCCAACCATGGTACTAAAGATTCACTCACGCATTTCGTTTCCGAAAGTTGCACTTTCACGCACGACGTGCGGGAAAGTAAAATACCTTGTAATATTGCATTATAATATATTATAATACATGCAATAAACTAATATTGAAAGTTTGTTTTTAACAACCTTGTCAAATAATTGATTTGTGTATTTTCACTTCTAAATAAAAATCGATATAACTCTATTTTTTGTGGCTTTTTCCAAACGTACGGCCCTAGAATAAATATTATTCCTAACTCGTGCGGAAAGTGTGTTCCTCGCACTCGAATGCCTGCCCGAACTCCGCTATCGCGTCGTTCGGGTCAACGGCAGTCTCGTGCGTGAAATTATCACTTTCCGCACTAGTTAGGAAAATAACTATTTTATGATGTCGATATTTTCCAAGTTATGGGGGGAAATAGTGACAGTTAGAGGTTAGAGTTAGAGCATAACTATTGAATTGTCTCGTTAATTATGAGTTTTACGACAAAAATGTAGGTACCTATAATACAAAAATAGAACTTAGTAGATAGAATTAACTTTTACATAATTTTGAATTTTGATCTCTTTCATTTTTTTTACGAATATTTAAAATTGTTTCAAATATGATTTCCTACAATTATTTCTTTTTGACAATTTTTTTCGTGCGGTTGATATTTTCCGAGTTAGCGGGAATATATTAAAAAGGGGTGGGGGAGCATAATTATTGAATTGAATCTTGTTTCCGAGCTGCCCCAAATTTTATAATTCTAACCTTTAGTGGAGGTCAATAGTGGTGTAAATTTAAAATTGCGACTGAATTCCGCTGAAGGGTTAGCCGTCATATTGATTTTAAAGGAGAACCGTTGATGCTAAATACCTCCACCATTTTCAACTTTTTTGCTCTACTGCTCATTATTTATAATAGTTCCCAGGTAGCAAGACTGTTTAACGCGCTCTATCTGAATCTGCGTTCCATTAGTGTGCAGATGGGTTATAGGTATAGATAGGGCTATTATAGCAATCGCCATTAAACCGGTTTTTGGTACGAAAATAGTGATTAGCAATTAAATTTAAGCATGAATTGTAATTTCGATTACCAAATATCGAATTCCAATTGTGAGTTCTTTCAAAAATCGTGCATGCAGCACTCTGCTTTGAATAACCCTGTTCAAAACATCCTATTTGTGATGATAATTGCTTGTCCTGAAAACGATAATCTTGATTGTAATACAAAAAAACCTATTCATTTTTGTAATTTCAAAAGTATTTGGTCATCATTATCATCAATGGCGTTATAACTCTTCGAGACTCTGCCACATTTTTTATTATTTAAAATCAATACAGCTGCCCACGATGTGATATTTGATACCGTTCACGTTATCAACACCAGTAATAAAAATTTAATGTGTTTCTCGGTCGATGATCGAAATGCCACATCAGCGACTTGTTAATTATTGTGTTTTGACTGGAATAAGAATGTGAATTTTAACCGAATTTTTAACGTGCATACAAATTGCACATACAATTTTTTTTGTTTATGCTTATTTTTTATTATAATAAATATGTTGATTTTCACCCATTCGTGAGCAAAAATTTGGTTGTTTTGACTTCTGAGTAATACCAAAAAGTCAAAAATCGTTATAACTGAAAAAACTCGACAGATTTATGCTCGATAAACTCATAATACTCATAAAGCTAATAAAATATTTTTGATCTTTTCGTTTCACATGATTCACTGAGCGTTGGCTTATTTTTTAATATTTTTCCTTATTTTTTTTTTAATTCATTGAATTATAGCGTTGATTGAGATATTAGAGGCCGTCCAATATATCAATCAACGATAATAGTGAATATGCTTATTTAATTTAAAAATAAAATAATTCTATCCTCTTCTTCTTGCTGTGCCTGTCCGTGACGAATGTTGGCGATCTCCATGGCATGGCAATCTTTATTTTATCTGCAGCAATGCAGGAAAGCTTCACATATGTTGAGTTGAACCAGGTTCTGAGGTTCTTTAACCAGGATGTTCTTCTTCTTCCTGGACCTCGCTTTCCAAATATTTTTCCTTGGAGAATGGCTTGTAGGAGGGCATATCTGGATTCATTTCGCATAATGTGTCCAAAGTATTCCAACTTTTGAGATTTGATGGTCTCGGTTTTTCCCCATTCTTCTGTAAGGACCTCCTCATTTGTGACCCGATCAGTCAATGGGATTTTAAGAATTCTATTATAAGTTCAAAAAAATTCAAAAAAATATGCTTGAAATATTTATTTCAAACTCTAAGCTCACCCCACCTTAAGGATAGCTATGACACGAATTTGATAGGCAAGCCATGCAAGTCGTTTTTGTCTATGTATGAAATTTAATAAAAAAATGTCTCATCCGGAAAGCAGATGGGTGCAGGTCGACCTATATTCGGATCTTAGACTATAACGTATATATAGTTTCGTAGAGTTTTGCTATCAGCCGTTGATGATTTGCTGATGAACGCTACTCGTGTTATTTCTTTCCGTTCATGTTCACAAGAGCATGTGTTAACAAGTAATTGGACTTCGCAAGTCCTAGGTTTTCATCCAAAGTAATCGAAAGTAGAACTGGAAGTCGATATTTTAACTCTTCGTGTAACTTTGCGTCGATTCATATACGATTTTACTAATTTTGGATCATATTCATTTACATTCATACCATACTTTGAGTCACTTTAAAACAGATACTTGCGGTTGCAACTCTAAAACTGAAGTCCGATATTAAATTACTCATCTTTAATACCATCCTTGTGTTATAATCTTTTATTCGAAACCTCATTATTTGTCATTATATCTGTATTAATACGGAGGAGTTGTATGTAGGAGGACAGACGGAAAGACACTCATGAAACCGGAAGTATATATTTGTTCTCGCCTTGCGAAGGCTCGTCGAATAATATATCACTTTTACTATTCCGGTGACTTTAAAACAGTATTTCCGGTCCCATTTGTAAAACCGGAAGTACTTGGTCAAATTTCTCACCTTTAGTACCATCCTTGGATTATAAGCTTTCATTCGACACCTCATTTGTCATTCAACCTGGTATAGTGACGGAAGAGTTATATTCGCGGTCGGACGGACCGACGGACAGACAGCCTTGGTCAAATTGCTCATCTTTAGTACCATCCTTGGATTATAAGCTTTCATTCGACACCTCATTTGTCATTCTACCTGGTACAGTAACGGAGGAGTTATATTCGCGATCAGGCAGACCGACGGACCAAATTGCTCATCTTTAGTACCATCGTTAGATTATAATCGTTCATTCGAAACCTCATTTGTCATTTTCCCTGGCATGATGACGGAGAGAAGTTACATTTGCGGTCGGACGGACAGATGGACAGGCAGCCTTGGTCAAATTTCTCATCTTTAGTACCATCCTTGGTTATAAGCTTTCATTCGACACCTTATTGGTCATTCTACCTGGTACAGTGACGGAGGAGTTATATTCGCGGTCAGGCAGACCGACGGACCAAATTGCTCAACTTTAGTACCATCGTTGGATTATAATCGTTCATTTGAAACCTCATTTGTCATTTTCCCTGGCATAATGACGGAGAAGTTACATTCGCGGTCGGACGGACAAATGGACCGACAGCCTTGGTCAAATTTTTCATCTTTAGTACCATCCTCGGTTATAAGCTTTCATTCGAAACCTTATTTGTCATTCTACCTGGTACAGTGACGGAGGAGTTATATTCGCGGTCAGGCAGACCGACGACGGACCAAATTGCTTATCTTTAGTACCATCGTTGGATTATAACCATTCATTCGACACCTCATTTGTCATTCTACCTGGCATAATGACGGAGTAGTTACATTCGCGGTCGGACGGACAGATGGACAGACAGCCTTGGTCAAATTTATCAGCTTTAGTACCATCCTTGGATTATAGGCTTTCATTCGACACCTCATTCGCTATTCTACCTGGTACAGTGACGGAGGAGTTATATTCGCGGTCAGGCAGACCGACGGACCAAATTGCTCATCTTTAGTACCATCCTTGGTTATAAGCTTTCATTAAATGTTCTAAACATTAATTACATTTTCATTCTAAATTAGACAATTAGACAAATTTGAGTGATATAATTGTTCTTCCCTGGTATAATTTTATAATATTGGGACATGAGAAGTAGGTAACAAACTATGATGAACCAATATGCGAAATAGATTTTTCCAATAATTTTGGTTTAGATTTTACCACGAGATACGAGCACAGTATTTATCCGAGTAAAATTTTCAGCGAGAACCCGTCCTTAAACCTCCTAGAAAATGAAAAGTTCGCACCTCATATATAAAACGATTTCGAGTCATCTTAGCGAGACCGCACCTGCATACCTCTCTGTACTGAAACTAAACTATCAGCTGACTATAAAGTCTGGAGTCCGCGCTTCGCTTAGATATCTATTGCGTTATTTCTCCGATAGAGGCAGCATCTCTCGGGAAAGAATCTTTTCTCTCTGTTGCACTGCGACTTGGGGACCTCTCTTTCATACAACGGCCGGCCTTAACTGTTCTTGTCTATACTCAATACAAACATTTCGTTATGTAATATTGTATAGAATTTTATACAGAATATTGTTAATAATATAAAAAAGTGTTGTTACTACAATACTAATTATTTACTTATTATTATTTATGTATAATGACATGTTAAACTACCATGAATATAATATCATATTCGACCAACCATCAAATTCATCTAGTAGTCATCTGTTAATTAGGCCCCAAAAGTCTATGTACTTAGTAAATACCTGCATTGTCTGTGAAAATACAACAGAAACACATATTCGTGTAGCGGTGTTCGCCCCCTAGTGAATTTCGCACCCCTGACCGACAATTTACGACGGGGTCGGGGCCTACCCCAAACGTCCCTTCCATCTATCTAGCCCTTGCCCTTGCTTTTCGCTCACGCACTTTCGTAAATAATCCATTAAACGGGGCGTAGTGTACGGGGGAAATTTTGGTTTTTCGTATTTACGTAAAATTGAGGAAAATTGCGAGTATACATGTACACCAAAGCTATAAAAACTAAAATAAAAAAGACCTCGAGGGAAATGAAGAGATCAATACTGTGAATATGCATAATTAACAAATAGTGAAATAATTACTAAATACCAAGTGAAAATACTGTGAAAGATACACCCTATCAAGAAGAACAAGTTAATTATATCGTTCAACTCACATGCACTGAAATGAATCAAATATTATGTAGATATAACAAACGCACGATAGCTACAGAAATAATCCGTTAACTATGAATTTATTACTTGACAACTCTGTTCATATTTAGATCGTAAAAGACACAATGCATTATTGCATTATAGTATTATTATCCCTAGTTAGCCATACGGCTCACACTCCCTCTAAGGGTAAAATTCACTCGTCCCAGAATCCTACGGTATCAACAAGATTGAGCTCTGGTGGGACTCCCTCCATGTTATCGAGTCCTAGGTAACTTGGTAGGCCGGAAAATCTCCCAAAAATTTTCTTAGGCACCTGGACGTTGAGAGTAATATCGCTTACTGCATGGTCTTATACAGATGTTCATTAAGCCCCAGCTGTTTTATGTTCTCTAAGAGGCTCTTCGGAATGACTCCAGTAGTAGACAGAATAACAGGTATCGTCTGGGTACTTTCCGTTCTCCATTGTCTTCTGATTTGTATTTCTAGATCTCTGTACTTGGCCATCTCTTCGTTGTAGTTTATTACTGTTAGGTATCGCCACATATTAGTGTTGTTTGCCTATTATAAGTAACAAGTATGAGATCCGGCTATTCTGTGCCACTGATTGGTCTGTGAGCATAGTGCGATCCCAGTATAGGATGTAATTGTCGTTTTCAAGCATTCTGTCAGGGACGTATTTATAATAATGGAGGTGGTCGGCTTGGAGAAGTCTCTGTTTGCTACAAGCTATATGATGTTTGCTATACAAGTTTATATAAGCGCTTCTTCTTGGTGAAGAAGCTTTCCTACTGAGCCATGAAAGCCCCGGGTATTATAATGAATGTTTTCTTGGGCATCCGTATCGACATTTGCCGTTTTGGGTCTGAGGGTCTTTGACAATACCTAAGGTAATCTTTATTTGGAATAACCTGATCCTGAATGGCAAGTAGTAAACCCTCTGTCTACTTAGAAATAGTTCGACGCTGTATTGTCGACATATTCTTGGTTGGCCTCATTGAGAAGCCGCCCATGGAGAGGTTTAGCCATCCAAGTGCGCATTGTTCTTGCTTAGACAGTTGGTTTATGCGCATTTCTTGTTGGTTTATGTCTTGTTTATGTCGCAGGACCAGACGATTGAACATCACACTAAATATTTGGGGCTAAGCAATCAAATCACAAAGGCTAAAGTCATAATGGCAGGCAGAACATTCAGTAAATGGAAACCCGCACTTATCAACAGAAATCTAACTAGTAAAACGAGATTAAGAACACTTAAATGGTCTATTTTCCTTTATGATGGCTAAAGATCGATACAAAGAACAATGGAGAGGTATTTGAGATGTCGGCTACTGGAGACTGCTAAAAATTTCCTGGGCTCTACACACGAGCAATGACAAAGTCCTCAAACTGCTAAATAAAGATCGGGCGCTTCTATCATCAAAATGAGAAAAGTTAGCTACTGTCTACTGTGTACATGTACTGAGAAGCAATAAATACCGTATTCCTTGCCTGATTATCCAGGAAAAAATAAAAGTCAAGAGGAGTTTCATTGCGAAATAGGAGGTTGGAGTGTAGAGCAACTTTTCTATGTAGCAAACGATTAAAAAAGGTTTAATGATATTGTCACGGGGATAGTCAACAGATTTTGTTCCAAGAGAGGACACAAAGAATGCTACGAACTGAACCCTTAGAAAAATCGATGGTAAGACACTATGGCACGGAAATAAGAAGTACAGATATATGTCAACAAGTAGAATAGTTAGGACGGCGAGAGACGGTTCTCCAATAAGAAGACGATCAGTGGGAAGACCACGAAAACGATGGAACGACAACTTACTAGAGGCACATTAAAAAAACAGACAGAGTTATGTCACTCATGTCTACCCAAATAGAAGAAGAAGGGGTAATAATTAAAATCTCGATAAGGTGTTAATACGAAAACAGTATTTCCTAAACTTTAAACTTAAAAATACAGTTTAAACCTTTAGGAACATACACCAAGGCCCAAATAACTACAAAAATTATGAGATGTGACAGTCTGTCTAGAAAGTATCCGGAATTTTATATTTTTCCCAATTTTAATAGATTTCCTTTTTATTTTAAGACAAAAGTAATGCATCAAGTAGGTTGTGCCGATAGTAGGTTATGGACAAAATCGCATGACAACACCATCTGTCAAATATTGTTGTTTGTAAACAGACTTAAGGTTTGTGAAATAATGTCGCAAGAAGAAAGAAAAGTGGTGGAATATTTATATAGAAAGGATGTCCGAAACGTTAAAAAATTAGTGCAATTGACTGGACTCGGAACAAGTGCAGTATATGAGACAATAAAGAGGATAAAAAATGGCATAGATATGAGACATAGACCAGTTTCGGGTAGACCGCGTAAGATTCGCGGAAACAATTTAAATGCTTTAGTGGCTTTAGGACGACAGAATCCGCAGCTAGGGTTTCGAAAATTAGCGAACAGATTTGGAAATCAACGAAGAATAAAAGTGTGCCCAGAAACTGTCCGCATGTCACTGAAAAAGCAAGGCTACATATCAAGGAATCCAAAAAAAATCCCTACAATGACACCTCTGCAAAGGCAACGAAGAATAGATTTTTGTCAACGTTTTCGAGAAGATAATTTTAATAATGTCTGTATATCTAATGAAAGTTGTTTCCAGCTTGGTGCAAATCATCTAAAAGTCCTATCAAGAGAAAATGTTACCGTTCAAATTTCCAAATTTCCCACTAAAATAATGATTTGGGGAGCAATATCTCAGCGTGGTGCTACACCTCTCTGTATATGTAATGGTACTGTTGATAGTGCGAAATATTGTGACATCCTAAATGGTTTTCTTCTTGAAACGGCTCATGTTTTATATCCAGAGGGATATAATAAGATAATGCAAGATAATGCAAGATGACATAAAATAAATAAATGTTTATTCAGAGAAAAGATACAATACATACAATGGTAATACATTAAAATCATTATAATTCCCTATAAATAAATACAAAAATACCACTTGAAGCAGAATGCTTGTGCAGTGGTTAATTTGGTTCATTGTAATGTAACAAAAATATCCTGAGTAGGTACACACTATCTTTTCACAGGCAATACAATAATATAATATCTATTACTTTTAATAATAAAAGAACAAAAAAAAGCAAAGAGCATTACATTGTTTTTTGAATAATTAAATAATTAAAGAAAATAATTCTATTTCAAAATATGGAAAAAAAAATTAAAAATACAGCATCCCTACGATGTATTTATCAAAAAGTAACAACAACAAATGAGAAAAAACACAATTTGGTATAACAACTATGAGTCCAATATTCAAACACTTGTTTTATTTTCTAACTTAAATTAAATCATGTATAACTGAAAGAGACGTATCTATAATATATTTCTTTAATTTATTTTTAAATTGTTTTATGTTCTTGACATTCTGAACATTTATGGGTAAAACGTTAAAGGACCTAGGTCCTAGGTAAGTGAAACAAGGCTGTCCAATTGTTTTTTCACTTTTCGGGGGTATCGCTTTATTCCTGTTTCTGGTGGAGTATTCATGCAAGGGAAACTGTAGTGTTTGTCTATTTTTATATTGATATACAGTAACCGCTTTAAAATAAAGCTGCCTAATATCAAAAATATTAGTTTCCTTGTATAATAATTCAGTGGAGTAAAGCTTGGGCTTGCGATAAATTGATTTTAAAATTTTTCTTCCATACTTCTACTGATCAAGATGCTGATCATACATACAAGATGCGTTTTCAGCAAGATAATGCAAGATGCCATACTTCTGCTGATACTCAAGCTTGGATGCAAGAACACGAATTGGCAACATTTCCGTGGCCAGCAGCATCTCCAGATCTTAGCCCCATTGAAACATATGGGGACTGATGAAGATTGAAGTGGAACGAGCAGCGCCACGAGATAAAGAAGGTTTGATTCGGTCAGTTTTACAGGCCTGCAACACCATTACCGAAAATTATGCCCTTGACCTAGTTTCGGGTGTACCTGGATGTTTAGTTAAGTGTTTAGATTTAAATGGAGGTTGTATAAATAAATGAGATGGATTATTTGTTGAAATTTTATATTTCAAGTGATAGAAATAAATACCGTAAAATTATAATTCTGCTTTCTTTTTCCCGGATACTTTCTAGACCAGGGGTGGGCAAAGTGCGGCCCTATAGACATTTTTTTGCGGCCCGTGGAAAAAAGTGAATTATTCTCATTTAAAGATTTTTTTAATTATTGCTAATATTGATAATTAAATATAGATAGATAATGTCACAATTAACACTTTGGCAGCGGGTGATTTTTCCGCAAATTTTCAACATAAAGCGGACAATTACGAGTATTATACAAGTAGACAACGTATTGCCAATTATAACTAATATTGTTAATTTTATTCGTTCAATAGGATTAAATCATCGCGCATTTAAAGCATTTTTGGAAGAGTTAGAAACAGAACATACTGAACTGGGAACTGAAAACAATGGAAAGCCTTGGCTTTCAAATTGTAGAAGCCTCGGAGGTGTTACCAGAGAAGGTTCCCATTGTTTTCAGTCTGGTAGGATGTAGAATAGCATTTTTGGATGTTGTTTTATGTGTTATTAGATTGAAAACTTAGTTTTTTGTTAGCAGCTGCCGCTAGGGCATCCCTGCCATTTCGTTCGTTGCAATCCGTGACTGCACGCCGGGGTTTGTCCTAGTTAGGTCAGAGAGAGCAGCATATGTGCCTCCTGATGAGAGACTTATAAGTTTCGAAACCGGTAGAGTTGCTTGCTGCACTCTCTGATTGAACTGGAATAATGATGCGGCTGTAGTTTCGTGTTGCAACGAAATTGAAAATGGTTATTCATTTTTGATTTACATGTTTACTCTGATTGGAGTACGAAGGAAACCATTCTCGTTGGAACTTTACCGCGCTGCGCAGATGGGACGTGAATTATAAATTGTAAAATTCTCTCAGCTGCCTTAGTCTCAGCATCCGTTATGGCTTGCAAATTGTAGAAGCCTCGGAGGTGTTACCAGAGAAGGTTCCCATTGTTTTCAGTCTGGTAGGATGTAGAATGACATTTTTGGGTGTTGTTTTATGTGCTATTAGATTGAAAACTTGGTTTTTTTAATGTTTTGTATTTTGATAACGATTTCCGAAGTGGAAATCGAAACTTCAAATAAATTTAATTTCGAACTTAAATTGTGGCTTATTCCCAAATAAAATAGTAAATGGCATAAGATGTCACAAAGAAATAGCTTCAGAACAATATTAGTGAAAAAATAAAAATTTCGAACTTAAATTGTGGCTTATTCCCAAATAAAATAGTAAATGGCATAAGATGCCACAAGGAAATATCTTCAGAACAATATTAGTGAAAAAGAAATAGGTTCATAGATAAAAGTAAATAAATATGCATATACATATATATTTGCGGGAAATACCATGCTTAAATAAGTGCGAATGTGGTTTTAGGGGGGAAGGGGTATGTTTGAAAATTTTGAAATTTTCGGTTATTTTTTATTATTTTATATAAAAGTACATAACTAACAGAATACTCTCTAAAAATTTCAGTTTGACGGTGGGAAAATTACCAGAAGTACAGCATATTTAATGTCCCTATCTTCGACTCGCTTTGCAGCAGCTTTAGCGTAGTGAGAAACGTTCAACATCTGTTGCCTTTTCTTTTATAAATTACTATGCGACTCAAAAACATATTTCTGTGTGCATCACTTTACGATTTGACAGACAGAAGAAATTGAAAGTAAAAGTTGTCACGTGTTTTTCTCAAAACTGCATTTTCCAAAGCTACTTGACAGATCCACCTGAAATTTTTCATATATTTTCTACAGACATTTTGTGAGGTAACTCCGTCGAGGTATTTTCTATTTTATGCTTATTTGTTGTTAAACAATAACAAATATGTTGATTTTCACTCTTTTTTACAAAAAGTTTCGGTATTTTGATCTCTGATATCAAAAACTCAAAAATCGTCAAAACTAAAAAAACTCGACAGCGTTACCTCGAGAGACTCATAAGCTAAAAAAAATTTGTTTAATGTTTTGTTTCATATCATCCAATGACGAGTTCTGACGTCTACTGCAAAATCCATTTTTTTAGGTGTCCAATTTGCCACCGTTGGCTTATTTTTCAATATTTGGTCTTCAAAATTTTTTTTTAATATTCTTTGAATTGCACTGAATATGTTTATTTAATTTAAAAATAAAATAATTTTACCATAGTTTCAAACAAAATTCAAAAGGTGCTTGAAATGATGATTTGAAAGTTAAAAATTCGAAAACATGTTAAGGTTACAAATATTGCGGCCCTCGGTAATAGACCAAAAACATTTTATGGCCCTTACTAAAAAAAGTTTATAGTTTATAAAAGTTTACCCCTGTTCTAGACGGACTATACATTGCAAATGCATGTTCTAATTTTGCATGCACATGCATGCAATCAAATGAGTAGAAACTAAGTTGCGAGGAGGAAAAATCACATACAGGAACATATTTTAGAAACACCATAATAAGTGACTATAAGACAATAATATAAGATTTATTTTATTTTGATACCCTTCGAATCGAATGTAAACACTTACGCCAATGGCTATTGACACTATTGATTTTTTCGAAAAGACCTACTGGCGCCCCACAACTTTGCAGAACCTGGTATATATAATGGAAAGTGGAAAACACGCCGTCGGAGATTTAGAATGAAGTTGTCGGGGCGCCGCAAGAGCGTCTAGGCATACCGACGCCCGGCGTCTCGTTGTCCTTTCATTTTTAAACCCTTTTTAGTTTTGGGTCAAAACAACATCGACAGCTCTACTAGAAGAAGTATTTATAGCTGTTCTTATTGCAGACAAGTATCTTTGAGACAGTTAAATGAAAATGTTTATTTTCTTAAAAAGGATTATGTAAAAATGCGCAAAAAAGTCAAGAAAAACCCTAAAAAGGTCGCGAGTAAAAAGTCTGGATAAATATTTTATTTGTTTTAATTGCCAAATTATAATATTGACTTTAATACTATGGAATAAGTTCAGGGATACTTTTTAAGGGACTATGGCAATGTGCCTCTATCTTTAAGAAAATTAATGTTTATCTCCGACAGTTCACAAATGTTCAAAGATTGTTGTATGCTATATACAGATGCATCAAAAAATATTGAAGGTGTGGGGTGAGCCTATTGGGATAGCAGTAATAAAATTAGTAAAATGTTTAAACTAAATTCTATCATGAGTATATACACAGCTGAATTAATAGCGATAATGGAAGCACTAAAATATTTATCTAATATAAATAATTCAAAGTTTATAATTTATAGTGACAGTAAAAGTTCTCTAAGTAAAATTAGTGCTATAAATCCTAAATCAAAAGTAAACTACATTGAATTATATACAGAGTGGGCCAAATAAAAGGAGCCACCCCGATATTTGGCAGTATTTATTAGATTTTAAGAAAATAAAAAAACAGGTCAATTTTTGATCTAAGGGGGACACATTTTTACGATACAAACATCTGTCATTTGTCAACTCCCTCCCTTCCACTTTCCCCACCCCTTATTTTTAAATAGGGAATACCGGTCGTGGGCTAGCTCATTTGAAAGGTTATTCAATTATCTATTCAGTAATATCAACATCGACTTAAAAATGTATACAGGGTGTCCAAGAAAAATTATTTTGAATTAAATTAATTTGACACAAAAAGAAGAATGTATATAATTAATTTAACTCAGAACACATTCTACTGCTGACAGAAAACAGAAAAAAATGTTTTTTGATAAATAGACACTGATTTTTGCTTAATTTTAATGTTCAAGCTTCCACCAATCTGCCTCTTGGTAGGTTGAATATTGAATTTAAGCAACAAACAGTGTTTATTTATCAAATAAACATTTTTTCTGTTTTTTATCAGCAGTAGAATGTATTCTGAGTTAAATAAATTACATACATTCTTCTTTTTGTGTCAATTAATTTAATTTAAAATAATTTTTATTGGACACCCTGTATACATTTTTATGTCAATGTTGATATTACTGAATAGAGAATTGAATAACCTTTCAAATGAGCTAGCACACGACCCCTATTTCCTATTTAAAAACAAGGGGTGGGGGAAGTGGCAGGGAGGGAGTTGACAAATGACAGATGTTTGTACCGTAAAAATGTGTCCCGCTTAGATCAAAAATTGACCTTTTTTTATTTTCTTAAAATCTAATAAATACTGCCAAATATCGTGGTGGTTCCTTTTATTTGGCCCACTCTGTATATATATAATAAATAAAATTAAAGAACTTCAGCAACAAGGAAAGTCTGTTAAGTTAGCATGGATTAAAAGCCCTGTGGAATAACTGGAAATGAAATAGTAGATGAATTGGCTAAAAACTAATTAAACTAATATTTCTAATATTCCATAACAAAAAAAAGCATCCCAAGGCTAACAAAAAATTATTATAAAAAAGAACCCTCACCGGATGATTCCTATTCAGGTTCCAAGAGGAGTTGTGTCACACACATGTCTCCCTACTCCAGACAACCATTGGTGGTAACTTTTCACTTTAATTAAAATTAGTTGAATAAAAATAATTTAGATGGAAATCAACCCGCCATTTTTGTATAACCTATTCGACAGCCAGCAGCCAAGTGCCGAACATTCCTCTCTCCTTCAAAGAGGAGAACGTCAAATTACCACGGAACACGAATTAAACGTCAAGGAACGATTCAACAAGTATGTTCCGTAGACGCCGAAGTGTGACGTCACGTAAGTAGTCCTTTACGAGAAAATTATAGAATTTAAATGAGATTAAGGGAAAATAATTATAAAAATAATTAAAAAGTTCAAAAATGATTCAGTAACGTATCGAACCGTTACACACCCTGTATAAATAATTAGGTTATTGTTTATATTACTGTATATAGAATTTAATAACCTTTCAAATGAGCTATGACACGACCCCTACTCTCATTTAAAAAAATCATCGATTACGTCATCACGCCCGAATGGATGACGTCACTAGTATGATATATATGCCAAAAAGTCATAATTTAAAAATAAAAATCGACCTGTCTCAGCATTTTTTTCTAAATTCACCCATTCTCGACATAATGAATTTATTTCAACTCAAACGTCCTCACTGTATACGTTTGTAGCAACATTTGAACACTTTATTGCTAACATCTAACATCTTTCCTTCTGCTATAAAAGGAGGACATACTGTAATTAAAAAATAGATCACTGACCTTTTCTATCTGTATTTTTCAGTACATAAAACAACACATCGAACATTGTCAGCCTTTTGTCTTTTCAACGCCTACCTATTATTTTTTATTTTACAAAGGTCATCGGTCAAAATGGTATTTGAACTCTCAAATGGAAGGTACTTAAGCACAATTTTAATCTTTGTGATTATGTCTTTTAACTCGCTGCATTTCTGTCATTAAGTCCTAATCTGGGAGGTCGGTTCATTATGTAGAGTGTGTTCGTTCTCGAAGAATTATAAAAAATATTGCAATTGTATACAGGTTCCTCAGAAAGTTTACGAATATTTGAGAATTCACAGATGATGAAATAATTTTACGACAAACAAGCTAGTTGAGCAAAACCTTTTAAAACAAATAAATATGCATAGTAATATAAGAATAGATAAATATAAAATAAAATAATTCTACCTTTGGACACGCGCCAACTCGCAACTTTTAATGACAAACATTTTCAAATTAAAATGTACACCGGCCAATTCGTAACTTTTCTACTACCTGAACCTGCCAACTCGAAACCTTCTACAGGTGAATTCGAAACCATGGATTAAATCTAATACCTCAGGTAGTTAGGTTAAAACTTAAGAAACAAATTTGAACAGTAACGGATTAAGCCAACATGGGGCCTATCGCAAATGTATACCTTTCATTAATGTTTATTGATAAACAAAGCTCCAATTATATTTTACTTCAATTCATTTTAAAGCTATTTCAATAAACTAATCGGTTTTTTTTTTCAGTTTTTTGATAAAATGTTGTAACTTATAGACGAAAATTCTTAAAATCGGCTATTTTTCATTTAAATTGTTAATAAATAAATAAATTGAGAAAAAATTAGTCGGATTTGCATAAATTTTGTTATTCTATCCATATAGAAATTAAAACAATTGTTACATATAGTAGTTACACTGAGTGTCATAAAAACCGTGTATTTTTACTCATTTCTTTGGGCTATTTCACGTAATATCGAGGTAGAATTTTTATTTTTATATGAGTTATTAACGTTTAACTAACTTAATTGATAGTTTTATAAGCAACATTTAAGTATATTTTATATTATAAAACCTTGTTTAAATTGTTTTACATGCACTATAATTATCTTAAATGGTAAATCAAGGTTATCTTAAATTTTGTTTTAAATGCTTTTCTTCTTACTGGTAGACAAAAAATTGCAAAAATGTGCATTTTTGACATTAAATTGTTGATAACCAACACAAGTGTTGATAACCAACAGGTTGCCTTGCAACCAGATGCAGAACAGTACCATAAATGTTTTCCACTTTTTAGCACTTTAAGTGCCCACAAGTGAAATATAAAATTATTTACCACAAATAACTTACACCCACGTTCACCCATTACAAAATCTGTTACAAGAGTTTCAGCCATTTTCAGAAAATTTATTTGAATTTTCTCTAGTAAATGTTCCAAGAGACAATACATAAATGATGAATATCTTTTACACCACCTTCAAAGAGGGTAATTTATACAGGTACATACCTGGAATACCGGTATTAGATTATCAACATTACTTAAAAAATGAAAGTTACAAATTCACCGGTAGTTATTGGGTTATCGAAAAATTACCTGCGCGCCAGAGTTGCCAGTTGGCCTGTAATTAGGATGGGGGATTAAAATAGTTACGAATTCACCGGGACCCCTACCTTTTTATTAGAAATCCACAGAGGTTGACAGCAAATTGATGCTACGCCCAAAAATAGAACCTCGAACAAAACAGGTCATAACAAGGTAACTATCAAAATGGGCAATAGAATATGCAGTCCATTTAAGACGACAAATGGACTACTACCAGCCATATCCCATATCCTGTTCAAAATATTTCAGGAAAAAAAACCTGAACATGGAAAAGAAAGTTCGATGGAATGGGTATACCAGTAAGAAACGTATAAAGTGTATACGATGTGAATTGAACCAGGCGCATTTTTTGGGTCCGGTCAGTAATTCTAGGAGAGCACAGAAATAAAGATAAACCCTATAAACATTTGTAAAATTTTATTAATTGATCACTCCTTGTATTAGTCCACATGGATGCGGGTGTGACTTATTACTTTTTAACGTATCTTATTGGGCAATAGTGACGTGTAATTGGCCAAATTTTTCGGAAGAGCTTACGCTCAAATCATATCGTTATCTTGCCTTATCTTGCCAAAACGCCTTCTCATGTTTCAAAGGCGGCAAGCAATATAAACACAATACAAACAGTGTCGTCGTCATAGACCTACAATTTTTATTTTTATATTCAAATTGTGGCGTGATTTTTTTAGTCCTCAAATTAATAAGCACATTAAATGTCATCTGTATTATGTACTTTTAATCATCAATTTTAAATTTTAATAACTATAATATACGTTTATACAGGATGTCCCATATATTATGCCAGATTTGATGATGCGAAATTGCGCAGTCTGCTTATTCGATATCGTAATTAATGCAATTTTGTTATAATAGCAATCATCACGGTGACCAATAGAATTTTTTTGACTATAATGGTAATCTTCAGTTAGTATGCGCTGAACAAATTTTAGTAGTTTGATCTAATATAATGTAATATATTATAAAAAAATGTGTTGAATATAATATACCAATAATTTACAACTTGTATATCGATTTCAAACAGACGTTTGATGGAGTAGATCGACAAAAGATGTTAAAGCAACTATCTATGTTAGGGATACCCAATAAGTTAGTTAAACTTATACGGATGACTTTGGAGGATTCCAAAGCTATGGTGAAAATGTATGATGGAGATATGACAGAGGCATTTGATATAGAAAATGGAGTTAGACAAGGTAATACCTTATCAACAACACTTTTTAATCTAACTTTAGAAGCTGTTGTTAGAAAATTGGATATAAACGGATGTATTAATACAAGATCTATGCAAATTTGCGCATATGCGGATGATGTTGCCATAATTGATGATGTAAGCCGCAACAAAAGGGTATTAAGCGAAAAAGCTATAGAGCTGAAACAGGAAGCTGCTACGTTTGGTCTACATATAAATGAAAGCAAAACAAAATATATGGAGTGCATAAAATCGAATCAATATGAGAATCTGAAGGTAGACAACCATTCCTACGAATATGTCTCCACTTTTCCCTATCTAGGCTCAATAATAAATGACAACAACATCAGTCAAGAAATACAAGCACAGATTCTTAGCGGTAATAAGTGCTTTTATGCATACAAAGACTTGAATGAAAAGTAAGTTACTGAATCGTGAGTCTAAGCTTAGAATCTACAAAACAGTAATTAGACCAGTGGTCACATATGGATATGAATGATGTTTTTGTCGAAAAGCTGAAAATGGCGGAGATATTAAGCAACAACAGTTCTCCTTTAAAATCAATATGGCGGCTAATGCAACCACGGAATTCAGTCGAGATTTTAAATTTACACTATCATTTATCTCCCCTAAAGGTTAGAATTATAAAATTTGGGACAGCTCGGAAACAAGATTCAATTCAATAATTATGCTTCCCCACCACTTTTTACTATTTTCCCACTTAACTCGGAAAATATCAACCGCATGAAAAAAATTGTTAAAAAGGAATTTTCGCAAATCATATTTGGAACAATTTTGGTTGAAAATGGCGTAGATATTGAACAAAAACCATTGCTATAAAATCAATCAGGTCTTACGGTTGCGCTATTACGGCATACATACTACCTTAAATATTGATTTTAGCAAAAAAATGAAAGAGATCAAAATTGTGTAGAATTTAATTCTCTCTATTTTTATATGGGTACATTTTTGTCGGAAAACTAATAATAAACGAGATAATTCAATAAGTATGCTCTAATTGTCACTATTTTCCCCCATAACTCGGAAAATATCGACCGCACGAAAAAAGTTGTAATAAAAGGAATTATAGAAAATTAAATTTTCAACAATTTTAGTTGATATACTTTTTGTCGAAAAGTTGAAAATGGCGGAGATATTCAGCAAAAACGGTTCTCGTTTAAAATCAAGATGGCGACCAACGCAAGGGCAGAATTCAGTCGAGATTTTAAATTTACACTACTACTGACCCCTCCTAAAGACAAGAAAAATAAAATTTGGGGCAGCTCCTAATGCAAGGTCAAATGCAATCCCGACTGGGCTATAGTGTTTATGTACTTTTATCATATTTTTTGTTAATTTCATAAAGAAATGTAAATAATTAA
Organism: Diabrotica virgifera virgifera; assembly: GCF_917563875.1. Taxonomy (NCBI): domain Eukaryota; kingdom Metazoa; phylum Arthropoda; class Insecta; order Coleoptera; family Chrysomelidae; genus Diabrotica; species Diabrotica virgifera. The sequence goes on along the minus strand of NC_065448.1, from coordinate 217,270,115 downwards.
CAATATTAGATATTAATTATTCACATATTATTTTCATTTTATATAATTATTACTGTTTAACAAATATTAGACCTTAATAGAAAAGTAATAGTTTATTATTTAATTTCTATTGTGCCGCCTATGTTTTACAGAAGCCGACACTTGGTGTCAAATTGTGTTTTTATACTTGGTCCAATTGACATCGTATAGACTTTACCTATATGCCCTAAGTTTTGCTGACGACCAAATAGTGATCGCACAAGACGAAGATGACCTCAGTTTATGATGATAAAACTGGAACAGGAATATACAAAAATGGAATGGAAATAAACCTAAAGAAAACTGAATACCTAACAAATGAGAATACAGAAATAAAACAGTTGGAAATAGACGAAGGTAAACAAGTAAAAGGAACAAACAGGTACAAGTATTTAGGTCTCGTAATATCAAATAAAGGAACAGCTGAAGAAAACATAAAAAATATACTAGGACAAAAAAGAAACTTCATACTATATACAAAAATGGAACCCGGTACTGTGGGATAAGAACATCAGTACCTATAAAAACAAAAAGAAAAATATATAACACCATGACAAGAAGTATCCTCACTTCTTCTTCTTTAGCCTACTTCTATCCAAGTTTGGACATAGGCCTTCCCCAAACCTTTCCATTTCCGTCTGTCCTTGGCTGCACTTTTCCAGTTAGTTCCTGCAGCTTTTACATTATCGTTTTTCCATCGCATCTGAGGTCTTTCTCTTTTTAATAGGTCTTCCTCACTTATAGGTGTGAAAATTGGCCAATAAATAAGAAAACCAAAAACAAAATATAAGAGCAACAGAGATGGAATTTCTAAGGAGAAGCTGCAGAGTAGCAAGAAGAGATTTACGAAGTTTCAAAAAGCATTTCTAGCTTGTTCTACTCTGCTCTTTAGTCCTTTAGCCCTTCAGTCTCGAGGTTTTAACTTTTGTTTGGCAGACATCCCAATTATTTAAACTGCATGACTTATTCGACTTCATCTCCAGCTACATATATCTCTGCGTTTGGGTAATTATTTCTAATTCTAATTGTTGCAAAGCATCACTTGCAAGATCATTTAGAAGGCATTGAAGATCTCCGATGTTATCTGCCACTATTGCTTTGTCATTGGCATTCCTTCATATCTTCAGATATTTAGCATAACTAAAAGTTTCTTCATTAATTTATCTTTGACAAAACTAGAACTACGCAGTGTGAATCAGCACTAAACTATGAAAAAATTAAAGGAATTCGACTTTCTGACAACATTTATTATCTGAAATAAATTGGCGCGTCAACCCGCATATTCTTTATTAATATTAATACGTACATTTCATAAATAACAAACTCTACTAGCTACATTAACATAAATTAACATTATGCATCTGGCTTCACTGAATAATAATTTTGTTACCTTCGTATGGTCCACATTAAAAAAACAAACGAAATTAGGAGAAAACAGGCCTTTAAATACGGAATATGAGATAAAACGTGCAAACAAAATAAAGTCGACAAAAATATGTATATATGTAAAATACATTATATAACTCTTCTGCTTACATGAAACAGTGGTGTCAATTTGAAGATTTAATTTAAGAAAAAAGCAATTTTTATTTGTCAAATAAACATTTTTCAGTCATACGTCAGTAAAATAAGTATGTAATTGATGGATTCGACCGTTACTTGATGGAAGTTCATTTTATCTAACAATAAAAAACTGAAAACGTTTGTTTTCTATACTTCCACAAAATTTATTATATCTAAGTGACTACAGCTGTTTCGGCGGAGTGCCTTTCTCAAGTAATATAGTTTACAATGTGTTTGCCTTTTTAATCTTCAACTGAAGAGGTTGAGGAGTGGGGAGCTGTTTGTCTCGAGTTGGTCATTCAGAATTATATCTGTATTTTTCAGTTTATTAATTTCCATAGATTCTAAAAAAGATAGCTTAAGGCCTTTATTTTGAATATGTAGAATTTTAAACTCTTCATTGAAAGAATGATTATGATCTAGAAGGTGAAGTGCGTATGTAGAAGTGTCTGTTTTTCTATTGTTGAATGCCCTTTTGTGTTCTGCTATCCGTTTGTCGAAAGTTCTGCCAGTTTGACCGATGTACGTTTTCGGACAGTCACCACAAGTTAGTTTGTACACACCACTCTGTAGTTGCTTTCTCTTTCGGCTTTTATTGTTCTTAATATATTTGCTTAAGTTGTTGTTAGTTCTGAAAGCTGGTGTTATTCCTTTCTTTTTTATGTATCTGGCTATTGTTGTTGTTATCTTGCCAGTATATGTGAGAGAGCAGAAGGTACTGGGTTCTTTCTGTGGTGGTGGATACACTAATTTCAGGGCTTTCTTATGGAGTTTTTGGTTTAAAATTTTGTTAACTGTTTGTTCGTTATAGCCGTTGTTTACTGCTATTTGTTTAATGATGTTTAGTTCTATTTCGAAGTTATTTTTTGTCATGGGAATTTCTGTCAGTCTATGTATCATGCTATGGTAGGCTGCTAATTTGTGTTGTGTAGGATGGGATGATGAATTGTGTATAGTTGTGTCAGTATGGGTAGGTTTATGATATATGGAGAACTCATGTTTGTTGTGTAGTCTGGAAATCGTTACATCTAGAAAGTTTATAGAGTTATTCTGTTCTGTTTCTACTGTAAACTCAATATTATTATGAAGTGAATTAATATATGATAGAAATTGGTCAAGTTGTCTGTTAGTTCCTGTAAAGCATACTAGTATATCATCCACGTATCTCCACCAATATAAGAACTGTTTAAATACGGGATGTTTAGAAATTTTTGTTTCAAGTTGGTTCATAAATATATCTGATAGCAATGGGCTTAGAGGATTACCCATAATAAGTCCTGCACTGTTGTTTGTGTATATTTGATTATTGAATTCAAAATAGTCTTGATTTATGCAAATTTCAAGAAGGTGTAAAATTTCAGATGCAATGATCGGATTTGTACTATTATGGTCTAAAAGATTCTTAACTAAAACAAAAGTTTCTGTAGGAGGAACACTAGGAAAAAGATTTTTTACGTCAAATGAAATTAGTCTGGAGTTTTTGGGCAATTGAAAATGTTGTATTTTATTAACTAGTTCTAGTGTATTTTTTACGGTGAATTTAGGTGAAAATTTAGTGTATTCTGTAATAATATCTGACAGTTTTTTTGAAATTTTATATGACGGAGCTGTATAAAAAGAAACTACAGGTCTTATTGGGTGGTCAGGTTTGTGTAGTTTAATAAAAGAGTATAATTTAGGAGGTTGTGGGTTCATAATATTAAGGTATTTCTGTTCTGTTGGATTTAGTATTGATTTTGAATTTTCAATGGCTAGTTTAATTTGTTTTCGGTATTTTTCTGTGGGGTCTTTGTTTAGTTTTATACTGTTTTGGTTAGTTAAAAATTCTATTGTTTTGTTATTATAATCTCGTTTGTCGATAGCAATAGTAGTGTTACCTTTGTCTGCTTTTGTAAATATTATGTCATGTTTTATTGATTTATTTTTAATTGAAACGGCTATTTGGTTTTCTTTGAAACAGGAATTATTAGTTTCACTACATACATCAGTAATAGATTTTGCAATGATGCTTTTTTCTATGTTTTTACAACGGCTTATGAACAACGGCTATAACGAACAAACAGTTAACAAAATTTTAAACCAAAAACTCCATAAGAAAGCCCTGAAATTAGTGTATCCACCACCACAGAAAGAACCCAGTACCTTCTGCTCTCTCACATATACTGGCAAGATAACAACAACAATAGCCAGATACATAAAAAAGAAAGGAATAACACCAGCTTTCAGAACTAACAACAACTTAAGCAAATATATTAAGAACAATAAAAGCCGAAAGAGAAAGCAACTATAGAGTGGTGTGTACAAACTAACTTGTGGTGACTGTCCGAAAACGTACATCGGCCAAACTGGCAGAACTTTCGACAAACGGATAGCAGAACACAAAAGGGCATTCAACAATAGAAAAACAGACACTTCTACATACGCACTTCACCTTCTAGATCATAATCATTCTTTCAATGAAGAGTTTAAAATTCTACATATTCAAAATAAAGGCCTTAAGCTATCTTTTTTAGAATCTATGGAAATTAATAAACTGAAAAATACAGATATAATTCTGAATGACCAACTCGAGACAAACAGCTCCCCACTCCTCAACCTCTTCAGTTGAAGATTAAAAAGGCAAACACATTGTAAACTATATTACTTGAGAAAGGCACTCCGCCGAAACAGCTGTAGTCACTTAGATATAATAAATTTTGTGGAAGTATAGAAAACAAACGTTTTCAGTTTTTTATTGTTAAATAAGTATGTATTTTTTAATAAGTAAATTAAATACATACATATTTCTTGTTGTGTTCAAAAATGTATGTCCCTAAATACAGAATTGAATAATTTTCAAATGAGCTACCACATGATCCCTATTCTCATTAAAAAAATCATTGATTACGTCATCAGGCTCAGATAAATAGCTTTACTATGTACCTACAGTCCATCTAATTTACTTACCGTTGCACGTCATTATTTACGTTAGAGATCTAAGTTGACATTGTTGCCCAAATACAAAAAATTCTTGAATTCATTTTATATGAAATACATCACACAATTTTTGCGGAAGTGGATTATACAGCAAAACAAATTAATATTCAATGTAAATACATAAAAACTTTAGAAATAGAAAACAAGAATTAAGTTATATTCTTACGTTAAAGTACATAATAAAAACAGTAAATATAATGAAACAAATACTTATAGTAAAGAATATAAACAAATATGAAGTGTCATCACCGCAACTGTCAAATAAATGTTACCAATTTATGCCAAAATATCACCTTCGTTCGATTATAGTTACAGTGTATTCCGAACAAATGTGCTTCATAAAAACGCTTTACGATCCATTTATACAAATTAAATGAAACATATTATTGTGTATTTCTTTAAGTTAACATTAATAGAAATTTTTAAATATTATTTCTACGCGCATATAATAAAATATGCCTAGTGGCTGTAACGCCAGTGTACTCGGCAAAGTGATTCTAAAAAAGAACACACCTACCGCCGAAATATTTCTTGTTGGTATCATATGACATCTCGGACTATGGCGCGGATGACGTGCAACGGTAAGTAAATTAGATGGAGTATATATGCCAAAAAATCACAATTTAAAAATAAAAATCGACTTGTTTTGGGATTTTTCTCCAAAGTTGCCTATTCCCGAAAAAGTAAATTTATTGTTGACCCTTACTGTATGTTTTTTTTTTGTATAAGCTTAGGAGACTTCGTATTTTAACATCCATCTTTTTTGTTTTTGAAGTCATACTTTTTTAAGCGCGATTGGGAAAATAGTCCGTGTGGTGAGACCGCTCCCGTCTGAAAAAATTTCTGATTCGATTTCTTTGTGGATTCATATTAAAAAATGTCGCCTTTAAAGAAATCTGAAGGATGTCGGGCGGAATTTTTGGGCAGAAATTGTTTAAACAATTTGTTTAAACAAATACAAAAAATCACGTTTTTTTGCTCTGGAACATATTTATAGGTTTTTTGGGTTATTTTAAACAAGAAAGGTATCTTGTAATTTTTCTTAAAAATTGATAGTTTTCGAGTTATAGGCGATTTAAAATCTGAAAAATGCGAAAATACGCATTTTCGAGGCTTAAAAACTCATATTTAGATTAGTATTTTTGAGGTTGCCAGATACTTAAATTGAAGATTGAACATTCAGCTTCAAGATTCTAAAGAGTGATTGCGTCCAACCTTAATTTATACCGTTGTTTTTTAATTGTTAAATATGCGTGTTTATACGACTTTTTTCCGGTGCGGCGAGCTCTATTTCAAAAATCTCCTATTTTCCTCCGAAAAATATTTTTTCTGGATTCTTTGGGATATTCTAAATAAAATAAGTTTCTTGACATTTTTCTCAAAAGTTAATAGTTTTAAAGTTATAAGCGATTTAAAATCCGAAAAATGCCAAAGAAACGCATTTTTAGATTTTAAATCGCTTATAACTTTAAAACTATTAACTTTTGAGGAAAATGTCAAGAAACTTATTTTATTTAGAATATCCCAAAGAATCTAGAAAAAATATTTTTCGGAGGAAAATTTGAGATTTTTGAAATAGAGCTCGCCGCACCGGCAAAAAATCGGATAAACACTCATATTTAACAATTAAAAAAACAACGGTATGAATTAAGGTTAGACGCCATCACTCCTCAGAATCTTGAAGCTGAATGTTTAATCCTCAATTTAAGTATCTGGCAACCTCAAAAATACTACTTTAAATATGAGTTTTTAGGCCTCGAAAATGCGTATTTTCGCATTTTTCGGATTTTAAATCGCTTATAACTCGAAAACTATCAATATGTGAGAAAATTTACAACATTCTTTTCTTGTTTAGAATGACCCACAAAAAAACGTGATTTTTTGTATTTGTTTAAAAAAATTGTTTAAACAATTTCTGCCCAAAAATTCCGCCCGGCACCCTTCAGATTTGTTTAAAGGAGATATTTTTGAATAGGAATCCACAAAGAAACCAAATCAGAAATTTTTCCAGACGGGAGCGGTCTCACCACATGGACTAATTAATAATACGTACATTTCATAAATAACAAACTCTACTAGCTACATTAACATAAATTAACATTATGCATCTGGCTTCACTGAATAATAATTTTGTTACCTTCGTATGGTCCACATTAAAAAAACAAACGAAATTAGGAGAAAACAGTTTGGCCTTTAAATACGGAATATGAGATAAAACGTACAAACAAAATAAAGTCGACAAAAAAATGTACATATATAACATACATTATATAACTCTTCTGCTTAATACATGAAACAGTGGTGTCAATTTGAAGATTTAATTTAAGAAAAAAGCAATTTTTATTTGTCAAATAAACATTTTTCAGTCATACGTCAGTAAAATAAGTATGTATTTTTTAATAAGTAAATTACATACATACATATTTCTTGTTGTGTTCAAAAATGTATGTCCCTAAATACAGAATTGAATAATTTTCAAATGAGCTACCACATGATCCCTATTCTCATTAAAAAAAATCATTGATTACGTCATCAGGCTCAGATAAATAGCTTTACTATGTACCTATATGCCAAAAAAACACAATTTAAAAATAAAAATCGACTTGTTTTGGGATTTTTCTCCAAAGTTGCCTATTCCCGAAAAAATAAATTTATTGTTGACCCTCACTGTATGTTTTTTTTTGTATAAGCTTAGGGGACTTCGAATTTTTTTAAAGTTGTCAAAAAACCAGTAAGTAAGACATCCGTTTTTTAACATCCATCTTTTTTGTTTTTGAAGTCATACTTTTTTAAGCGCGATTGGGAAAATAGTCCATGTGGTGAGACCGCTCCCGTCTGAAAAAATTTCTGATTCAATTGTGTCGCCTTTAAAGAAATCTGAAGGGTGCCGGGCGGAATTTTTGGGCAGAAATTGTTTTTTGAACAATTTTTTTAAACAAATACAAAAAATCACGTTTTTTGCTCTGGAACATATATTTATAGGTTTTTTGGGTAATTTTAAACAAGAAAGGTATCTTGTAATTTTTCTTAAAAATTGATAGCTTTCGAGTTATAGGCGATTTAAAATCTGAAAAATGCGAAAATACGCATTTTCGAGGCTTAAAAACTCATATTTAAATTAGTATTTTTGAGGTTGCCAGATACTTAAATTGAAGATTGAACATTCAGCTTCAAGATTCTGAAGAGTGATTGCGTCCAACCTTAATTTATACCGTTGTTTTTTAATTGTTAAATATGCGTGTTTATCCGATTTTTTTTTTCGGTGCGGCGAGCTCTATTTCAAAAATCTCCTATTTTCCTCCGAAAAATATTTTTTTCTGGATTCTTTGGGATATTCTAAATAAAATAAGTTTTAAAAATAAGTCATTTAAAATAAGTTTCTTGACATTTTTCTCAAAAGTTAATAGTTTTACAGTTATAAGCGATTTAAAATACGAAAAATGCCAAAGAAACGCATTTTTAGATTTTAAATCGCTTATAACCTTAAAACTATTAACTTTTGAGGAAAATGTTAAGAAACTTATTTTATTTAGAATATCCCAAAGAATCTAGAAAAAATATTTTTCGGAGGAAAATTGGAGATTTTTGAAATAGAGCTCGCCGCACCGGCAAAAAAATCGGATAAACACTCATATTTAACAATTAAAAAAACAACGGTATAAATTAATGTTAGACGCCATCACTCTTCAGAATCTTGAAGCTGAATGTTTAATCTTCAATTTAAGTATCTGGCAACCTCAAAAATACTAATTTAAATATGAGTTTTTAGGCCTCGAAAATGCGTATTTTCGCATTTTTCGGATTTTAAATCGCTTATAACTCGAAAACTATCAATTTTTGAGAAAATTTACAAGATACCTTTCTTGTTTAGAATGACCCACAAAACTTAAAAATATATGTTACGGAGCAAAAAACGTGATTTTTTGTATTTGTTTAAAAAAATTGTTTAAACAATTTCTGTCCAAAAATTCCGTCCGGCACCCTTCAGATTTGTTTAAAGGAGATATTTTTGAATAGGAATCCACAAAGAAACCAAATCAGAAATTTTTCCAGACGGGAGCGATCTCACCACATGGACTAAAAGTGTTGTCGGTAAATTTTCAAAAAAATGGCAGTATGAAGGACGTGCACACCGACAGTATGAAGTTAGTTGCTAAAATTTTCAAGTTACATATGTATCAGTAGAAAGTGTGAAAAAATATATTGGTGTCTTTAGTAAATATATTTATTATAATTTTTGTATCTTTGGATTTATCTTCGTCGGGAATGGGATAATAAGTATTAAAATATGGTAAAAAGAAGATTAAAAAGCAATCTTATTATTTGTACAATCTGTCAAAATAATTCATTTTGATATCAATTTTCCGGCCATAGCACACTGACTAACACGGTTGTCGCCCAAAAACAGTAGTCAAACAATGTTGAGTGGGGTTATATTTTGGATGGGTGACCGCTTAGGAACACCTATGTTGTTGCCTTGCCTTACTTTTTTTTTAATTTTTGGTATTGTTTTAATAAAATGTTTTGGAAAGTAGTAAGTATTAAAATTAGTTTAATATTTAAATATAATACAAACAAGCTGAAAATGCGAGCATTATCATAACGAAAACTTTGTTTATTTACGTATTTTAATTCATAATATGGAAAATTGCTATTATGAAAAGTAGTTTAGAATTAATAATTATGTTTTAATGTGCAATTATATCATTCTAATTTAAATGTTATGAACTATAAAGGTAGTTTACTCTTGATCGAAATTCATATTTTTTATATGCCTCGTATAAAATTAATAAAATTTTATATATGATGGTTGCATCATAAATCTTAGAACATTAAGAGCTTTTTATGAAGAATAACTTTTCTTCGTCAAATTAAAAATAAAAAAGTTATAAATGAAAATGTTGTTGGTATCCATTATTTGAGAAAAATCTTCAAATATTTTTTTCCATTAGAAGGATGTAATTGCACATATCAGACCATAATTTTTTATACCAAACAATATTATTTCATATACTATATACTGTTGGTTCGCTAAACTCAGACACAACTGGCTAGTTGTTTTAGTCAATAATTTTGCCAATGTGGCAAAAAAATGATTAGTAATTAGTTAATAATTACTAAGTAATTAGTAATTTTGGCAATTTTTGTCAAAATTCGCAAAAAACAAAAAAATTACCTACTAAAATCACTAGCCAGTTGTGTCGAGTTTAGCGAACCGACTATATTTTAATTTCATAGCAAATGGAACAGTCCATTTATCATAAAGGGGAGGCCGTATACTCGTATAAACCTTTTTAAAGCCGTTAATAAATTATTGCTTTTAAAATATACTTAAATTGTATTTTTGAACATCTTATTTATTTTATATAATAATTAAATTCACTATCAAATGTCATTGATGTTTTATTAATACTTAATTTAAAATTTAGTTTGACATTCACGAAGTGTCAAACTCAAATGTAAATAACCTATGCTTTGCTTAACAAATTGAAATTAAAAAACTAGACTACTTAACAGCAACGATTTCAGCTGGACGTGTAGTGTGTCGGAAGAAAATAAAACGATTGTGACGTCACATTTTAGACTTTGAGGTCGATAATCTCGAAAACGGTTAAAAATATCGAAATGCCGTTTTCAGATTTGGATTCAGAAGAAAAAACTACATAAGAATCCATTGATAAATCTGATCTGTGTATTGCAGGAGCGGCAACGAAATAACACACACACTTTTGCGAATTTATAAACGAAATGTTTTCGTTGAAAACTAGCCTACTTAATAGCAACGATTTCAGCTGGACGTGTAGTGTGTCGGAAGAAAATAAAACGATTGTGACGTCACATTTTAGACTTTGAGGTCGATTATCTCGAAGACGGTTAAAAATATCAAAATGCCGTTTTCAGATTTGGATTCAGAAGAAAAAACTACATAAGAATCCATCGATAAATCTGATCTGAGTATTGCAGGAGCGGCAACGCAATAACACACACACACACTTTTGCGAATTTATAAACGAAATGTTTTCGTTGACAAACTATTTAAGATATATTTATTTCGTTGAAATCATAAAATAGAAGTAGGTATAATGTATGCGTATGTAGGTACAAAGTAGGTACACACACATTCTTTTTTTTTTCGTTTTTAACTTTTGGTCTGTTTTCATTTTTCTTTTATTGATACTATGTCCCTATTTTTAATTTTTCTAATGGTTTTGACACAAACTTTTAATGTGATTTAATATGACTTTGGTGAGTTTTTTCAATATCGGGAAACAAAATACAAATAATTTTAATTGTTAACATCCGAACAAGCATCACAAAAATATAATGTATTATAATAATTAACTTGCTGATATAAAGATAAAAAAAAGTAAAAAATCAGAAAATAGTGCTTAGGGTTTTGTTTAATAAACTCTTATTTTATTCATACTGATATCAAATTGGTATTGTTTGTTAGAATTATAAAAGTGATGAATCATAATGTCATTAAAAAACATTCGTACCATTTCAAAATCGTTTTTATACGTTTTTAAGTATTTTTCTGCTCAATTTAATTTTATGTATAAACTTCCATGATATAAAAGATAAGCGGGTTTTCCATACGACTGTACATAGTAATAAATCTTACTAAATACACAATAGCTTATTTACAGATCATATCAACTTTATTTTGATTACCTTCTTATCAGTTCAGGGAAGTTATCAAAAACATCGTCCCATTCAAGTAACCAATAAAATTACAGAAGGAATAATAATTGCATTACAAATTTTATTCAAAAGTGAAGCATTGAAGAATTGAAGCATTGGAAATGTGGATTCTAAGGCCGATGCTACATTATGCGTTTTGACCGGATGCGGTGAAAACGCATCCGTTTCCAACGCAACCGGACCGACCTGTCACACTATGCGTTTAGTCTGATGCAGTTTGTAAGCGCGTACCTATGACTCAAAACGCATCCGTCTCCAACGCAACCGGACCGATCTGTCACACTATGCGTTTTCACCGGATGCGCCGGAAACGCATCCGGTCAAAACGCATAATCTGACATCGGCCTAAGCGCGTACCAAGGGGTGCGTTCACCAGACCAGTGCGCTACGTCAGCGCTCTGAAACTGTTTAAGATTTTTCTGGTGAACGTCATGTCAATTTAGGCTAAACTTCAACGTGTTGACGAAGCGGTCGCCATTTTATTGAACGTAGTATTTGTATCGCTTCAATATTGAACGTGTTTAAGAAATATATTGTAATGGCGCGATTATTTGAAAATATTTATTTTACAATGGTTTTAATTATAAAGTAATTGAAACTTAGGAGATATAAGATAAATAATTGTATATGCTCACGAAATTGTAAATATGTGTATTAAGGAACAATATTTTCAACATAATTCATATTTACGTGATAATTATTATTTATTTATGGTGGGTCATCCAATGGTTCTGCTCTGCCAAGTCCAGCAGCACCAAAAATTATTTCTTGTTCATTTCATTATCAAACATCAATAAAGGTAGTACTTATAAATATTATCCATTTTTGAATTAAATTTGTTTAAGATACGTCCAATTTATCGTTGAACGATAAGTATAATAAATCAACAAAAACAACGAATCTCGTTTTAGGTTAGGTTCATACATAGAACAGGTGGGAACACAAAAAAAAAACTATGAAAGTGTCAAACGGAAAAATACCATTCACCAGACTAAACGTAGTTTTAAAGCGCTGCAACATAGCTGTTTAGTTGAAACTTAAACCGATTATTTCTGGTGAACGCAGCCAATGACTCAAAACGCATCCGTTTCCAACGCAACCGGACCGATCTGTCACACTATGCGTTTTCACCGGATGCGGCGGAAACGCATCCGGTCAAAACGCATAATCTGACATCGGCCTAGACGGACAGCAAGAAAAAGTAATGAAGAAGTACCAAGGAGGGTCAACAAAGGTAGAGAACTGCTAAGGACTGTTAAACATTGAAAAATGTCTTATCTGGGACATATAGTGAGGGGAAGTCGATTTAAAATATTACAACTGATCCTTAAAGGCAAAATAGAGGGCCGTAGAGGTGTAGGCACAAAACAAGTTTCTTGATTAAAAAACATTCGTGAATGGACTCAAATCAAATGCAGGAAAACTATTCCATATTGCAGAAGATCGATAAGCCTTCGGAATGGTGATCGCCAACGTCGGATAATTCTGATATGGCACGTGAAGAAGATATACAGGGTAGAAACCTCTTATGGAATAAAATTATTTTTATATTACATACTATACGCATATAACCTAAAAAGATCAGGTTATGAAATTTTCCAGATTTTTCTACTTAAATTCTTTTTAAATTATTTTTGTCTTTGTTTTAAGAAATTATAAAAAACGCTGGATACGTCAAATTTTAACCCTACGTTAGGAGCGCGGTTATTGCTGACGAGCTTAGTCGCGCGGTCTACGATTGTAGACCAATAGTTTTTTGTCGTATAATACCGGATTTTGACAAAATTAACAAATGAATGGTTAATAACATGTTTGTTTGTGTCCGTACTTTGATATTATATTAGATATGTTTTGTTCCTTGGCTTTTCTCATTTTGACAGTGGTCAAATTAAAAACGAGGTCATGATTTTTTGGGTCTTTATTCGCAAGTAAATGAAAATGGTCACAAAAATAAGCTCAATTTAGTAAAAAACACAAATATTTTTTATCTTTGAACTTATAGAATGACCAATAGGGATGAATAATAAAGAATATAACTACAAACTAAAAAAAAAGAACAAAACTATTAAAAATGGTAAAGTGGCATAATTTTAGTCCGTCAAAACATTCAGTGCAAATATCCCTGAGATGATCCTTGCATGCAAATTTGTCACATCTTTGGCATGCCTTTCTTGTTGACATATTGCAAATTCGTGCACAAATACAACATCGTCCCACGTAATTTGTTGGAATATTAGGGGGAGGGGGTACGACTTCTAGAACTCCGAGCAGTACGCGAGCTCGTCGTCTAAGTTTCTTAGCAGGGAATGTATAGTTGACTCTCTTGACCTATATTCAATTTGCGGTTTGATTAGTTCCCATGCTGTTTTTAATGAAGTCGCTTCTTGAAACTTTTTCATTTATATTATTAACTTTATATACACAGCAGGCTACATATTAGCTTTATATATACAACTAAAAACTGGAACGCGCTTAGTCGCGCGGTCTACGGTTGTAGACCAGTGCTCTTTGAATAATGGAAAAAAAATATGCAAACAGATCGGCGGCGTTTAGCAAACTGAAGAGTAAGTTGGAAGTATTAGTGACAGCTACTAAGCGGGATGCATCTAAACATTCCGTATATGTATTTGGACCATATGAGTTTTCTATTGGTTCGTTGCAGCACGCGGTAATATTTTAACCAATAGGCGGCGAGGTCCCAAACGCATATACGGAATGTTTGTCGGTCCCAAATTCATATACGGAATGTTAAATATCGTACACCGAAAAAGATAAGTTTTTTTAGAGTCTTTTAAAAGAAGATTGATTTTAAAATACTTGTAACTGTATTATTTCTGTAAATATATTTTGTTTTATTTCCTATTGCATTGTGTTATTTCTCTTTAATTATTGAATAATACAAAAAAACGAATAAAGTCCTTTATAAAAGGTATTTATTTAAAATCCCTAAAGGGCTACATCACAGAACTAGTTTTCGATTGGTTGACCTTGACCAGTCATTATCAGTGCCTTCCTAAAATGAATATAACCTGATACAATGATGCAAAGGTTTTAAAATTTTGACTACGGTTAAAAAAAGTTGTAGGTTATACTCACGTGACCTTACCATGCTAACCATCAAAATATACCTAATATTACAAATTTTATTTTTAACCGTAATCAAAATTTTAAAACCCTTTGCACCATTTTATAAGATTATATTCATCTGAATATAATCACACACACTTATAGGTCTGAATCCCGCGTATGAAAAAAAAGTTGATTAATAGCAAGCTGAAAATTTGGTAATAGCTTAAGGGTGTCCAGTCGGATAAACTTTGATATATGGGAACATGTGTATGTGTGTGTTTATATGTGTATGCGTATATGTGTGTATATATGTGTATATATATATATGTATATATGTGTATATGTATATTTTTGATTTTTCAGTCTTTATATAGTGATATTGTTCTTTATTTTAATATGTATTTATGATTGTGATACTACCTATACCTATTGTGATATGTGGTATTTTTGTAAATGGTATTGGCCGTAAATAAACTATTTATTTATTTATTTATAACACTGGAACAGGGGCAGTTTTAATTGTGGAACAGGTTAAAAATTTGGAACGGTCACACCACGAAAACGGCATATTTATTTTGTCCGACAAAACAGACTTAAACTCTTCGAACAGAGATTAAACTCTTATGCAAAAATCAGAGTGCTATTTATCACCAAATGGGCGTTTTAATGAGTGAAACATGTAGAATATGTCAAATGACAGGAATTATGACAGGTGATAAATAGCAGTCTGATTTTTGCATGAGAGTTAAATCTCTGTTCGGAGAGTTTAAGTCTGTTTTGTCGGACAAAATAAATGTGCCGTTTTCGTGGTGTGATCGTTCCAAATTTTTAACCTGTTCCACAATTAAAACTGCCCCTGTTCCAGTGTTCCCATATATCAAAGTTTATCCGACTAGACACCCTTAAGCTATTAACAAATTTTCAGCTTGCTATTAATCAACTTTTTTTTCATACGCGGGATCCAGACCTATTATAACACAGCCAAAACAGATTTAAACATACTAGTACTTAACAACACGTGCAAGTCATTAAAAATTCTGAGAAAGCGAAACCTTAAGGGGCGTTTAAACACAGCGATAAGTCCAGCAACTAGTTGTGATGACAAGTTGCTGTGATTTGTTGAGGTTGAAACGCTGTTTAAGCGTCGTTTAAACACAACGATAAGTCACAGCAACTAGTTGTGATGACAAGTTGAAACGCTGTTTAGACGCTGCGATTCAATGCGATACCACCTTCAACCCAACTCCAACTTTGATAAGTTGTGCGATGCACCGTTTACACACAATGATAAGTTGCAACAACTCGATTCACCTTGATAAGTTGTTTGATTTATCGCTGTGTTTAAACGACCCTTTAGACGCTGCGATAAGTTGACCACAACAAGTTGAAGAGGGGACCATTGTGTACATTAGACCCTTTTAGACCCTTCAATGAATTATAACTAGTTTTCATCGTAAACAAATAGATCCTGTTACTTTCAAAATATAAAGGTTGGGTATGTTATACAGGGTATTTACAAAGTTATAACCAATTTTATATGAAAATCGTAACAAGTTCCTCACTGTATAAATAAAAATAAGCACAACGGCAATGGTTTATTGATGCCATATTTTATTTATTGTCAAAATTTTTAAAAATGATTGATATTGCTAATTTACTTTATATCTAATAAAGGGTGAGTTAAAACTCAAGTAGGTAGGTACATTATTTTTTCAGTAAAATTTAAATGGGATACCCTGTATTTTATATCACTATTAAAAAGTACCATTACCGTACTTTAATTTGTATACAACATTCCCTATTCGTCTGTCTACGCAAAAGAAAAAGTAATTAAAAATGCGTGATCAAGGGATCAGGCACGTCAACTTCTGTCGGTTTTTCAACAAAAGCTTTGATGGTTCGCAATACGTATTTGGACGGGTTTGCGAGTGGTTTGTTGGTTTTGGAGCGCCTGAGTTGAAAATATCAACAAAAAACATTCATACATTAAAAATTTAACTTTGTTTCTGGTGAAGCAACACAGTTGGAAAAAGCAGCTGATATAATATTATAATTGTAACCGGAAAGCAAAAAAGGTAACGCACAACTTGGAAGAACCTATAGTTTTCTAACTTCGCTTCTGGTGAAGCAACAGGGTTGGAACAACCAGATATATTATAATTGTGTCACCGGAAAGTGAAAAAGGTAACTCACAACTTGGAAGAGCCTATAGTTTTCTAACTTCGCTTCTGGTGAAGCAACGGAGTTGGAACAAGCAGATATATTATAATTGTGTCACCGGGAAGCGAAAAAGGTAACGCACAACCTGGAAGAACCTATAGTTTTCTAACTTTACTTCTGGTGAAGCAACAGGGTTGGAACAACCAGATATATTATAATTGTGTCACCGGAAAGTGAAAAAGGTAACTCACAACTTGGAAGAGCCTATACTTTTCTAACTTCGCTTCTGGTGAAGCAACGGAGTTGTAACAAGCAGATATATTATAATTGTGTCACCGGGAAGCAAAAAAGGTAACGCACAACTTGGAAGAACCTATACTTTTCTAACTTCGTTTCTGGTGAAGCAATGGAGTTGGAACAAGCAGATATATTATAATTGTGTCTCCAGAAAGCGAAAAAGGTAACGCACAACTTGGAAGAATCTATAGTTTTCTAACTTCGCTTCTGGTGAAGCAACAGGGTTGGAACAACCAGATATATTATAATTGTGTCACCGGAAAGTGAAAAAGGTAACTCACAACTTGGAAGACCCTATAGTTTTCTAACTTCGCTTCTGGTGAAGCAACGAGTTGGAACAAGCAGATATATTATAATTGTGTCACCGGTAAGCGAAAAAGGTAACGCACAACTTGGAAAAACCTATAGTTTTCAGGGACTACCTTTTTCGCTTTCCGGTGACACAATTATAATATATCTGATTGTTCCAACTGCGTTGCTTCACCAGAAACGAAGTTAGAAAACTATAGGCTCTTCCAAGTTATTCGTTACCTTTTTCGCTTTCCGGTGACACAATTATAATATATCTGCTTGTTCCAACTGCGTTCCTTCACCAGAAACCAAGTTGGAAATCTATAGGTTCTCCCAAGTTGTGCGTTACCTTTTTCGCTTTCCGGTGACACAACTATAATATATCTGCTTGTTCCAACTGCGTTGCTTCACCAGAAACGAAGTTAGAAATATATAAGTTCTTTCAAGTTGTGCGTTACCTTTTTCGCTTTCCGGTGACAATAATTATAATATTCTGCTTGTTCCAACTGCGTTGCTTCACCAGAAACAAAAGTTAAATTTTTAATTTATGAATGTTTTTTTATATACTGATAACGATTTCCGAAGTGAAACTCGAAACGTCAAGTAAACTTGATTTCAAACTCGAATTGTGACTTATGTCCAAATAAAATAGTAAATCTTATTTTGTATTTCTCACGCCGGTAAGAAGACAACAATGAAATGACCTTTTTTACATTGGTCCGCATGTATATTTTTTATTTCAGCTTCGAGATGGATGACGTCACTAGTATGTAAATGCCAAAAAATCATAATTTAAAAATATGTCCGGATTTTTTAGTCGTCGGTTTACGAAATAATGAATTTATTCCATTTGGTTTTGCCACACTGTAGAACGTAGAACTAATAATAATTATTAAGTTACATAATATTTATTTAATTATAAAATTGCATAAAGTTATAAATTTAAAAAGCCATCGTCGTCATCTGAATAGGGAATCTTACTGATTCAAAAACAGCTTTCTTTGAAACACTTCAGATATCAGGACATCGAGATTCATTTTTCGGAAAAATAACAAAGAGTGCGAGCGGAGAAATCAAACTTGTTTGGTTTCGCTGTTTTGCTCTATGATTTCTGCCACTATGTTATCGAACACCCTATGTAACATTCTAATTAATTTTATAAATGTGAATCTAAAAGTTGGCTACAATTTTTGTTATTAACTTTTATTTCTATCTATTACTATAACGGATCTACGTAGCTTTACCCCACTAATCAATCACCCTGTACATTATTTAATTATATATGTAAATAAATTCTAATACGGTAAGATTCTCCTAAATTGATACGACCCAAGTCCAATGATAAATCGCTGTACCGTTTAGACACGACGATAAATTAAAACAACTCGATCCTTGTGATAAGTTGATACCAACCTCAACCCAACTCCAACTTTGATAAGTCGTGCGATGCACCGTTTACACACAATGATAAGTTGCAACAACTCGATTGACCTTGATAAGTTGTTTGATATATCGCTGTGTTTAAACGATCCTTTAAGGGTCGTTTAAACACAGCGATAAATCAAACAACTTATCAAGGTCAATCGAGTTGTTGCAACTTATCATTGTGTGTAAACGGTGCATCGCACAACTTATCAAAGTTGGAGTTGGGTTGAAGGTGGTATCGCATTGAATCGCAGCGTCTAAACAGCGTTTCAACTTGTCATCACAACTAGTTGCTGTGACTTATCGTTGTGTTTAAACGACGCTTTAGTCAAATAAAGAAATATGTCTCTCAAATCTTACCATCCCATTTATGAATTTCGCACCAAATAGGTACCTAATCATTGTTTTATTTTTCTTTAATACATTAATAAAATAGGTATTCTAAAATCAGTCTCCTTTAACTGATTAATAAAAAGTCCCATTTTTTGGTCTACGAATAATATTAACATTCCGCATATGAATTTCGCACCAAATAACATAGTCCTGTCGCCAGGGGGGTACAACGGCCTCCTTAATTCAGATGGACTTACCCAAGTTTTTTTTTATATATTTTGACCCGTAGAATACGAATTTTTTGGGTAACAGTTGATCCGGATGTCGATAAGATTGTTATAGACAAAGAACTTGAGGAATTACATAACAGCGATTTCTCGCAAAACAAAACATATTTTTGTATTTTTTGGGTCATTTTAAGCAAAAAATATTCCTACAAATTTTTTCGTAGAATGCATAGTTTTCGAGATAACCGCGGTTGAACTTTCAAAAAATCGAAAAATTTCAATTTTTGAACCCGAATAACTTTTGATTAAAAAATAAAGTAGCAATTCTGCTTACCGCATTTGAAAGTTTAAGTCAAATTATACCGGTTTTGATTATTTGCATTGCTAAAAATTAATTTTTTTATTGTTAAACTAATCTATAAACACATAGTGTTTCCCGTGCCTAATACATGCGTTTTAACGCATGCTACGTAGAAATTGCCTCGCTTGCACTTGTAGCTACTCTACCTACTCGTTCGATTTTAAATGAGAAATCATTGAAAACATCACTCACATGCTAGGTGTTTATAGCTTTGTTTAACAATAAAATCATAAATTTTTAGCAATGCAAATAATCAAAACCGATATAATTTGACTTAAACTTTCAAATGCGGTAAGCAGAATTGCTACTTTATTTTTTAATCAAAAGTTATTCGGGTTCAAAAATTACAATTTTTCGATTTTTTGAAAGTTCAACCGCGGTTTTCTCGAAAATTATGCATTCTACGAAAAAACTTGTAGGAATATTTTTTGCTTAAAATGACCCAAAAAATACAAAAAGATGTTTTGTTTTGCGAGAAATCGCTGTTATGTAATTCCTCAAGTTCTTTGTCTATAACAATCTTATCGACATCCGGATCAACTGTTACCCAAAAAATTCGTATTCTGCGGGTCAAAATATATAAAAAAAACTTGGGTAAGTCCATCTGAATTAAGGAGGCCGTTGTACCCCCCCCCCCCTGGCGACAGGACTAACATTCGAAATACTATAATTGTTTTATTTTTATTTAATAATACAGTAACAAGTATTTTAAAATCAATCTCCTTTTAAAAGACTCTAAAAAAACTTATCTTTTTCGGTGTACGATATTTAACATTCCGTATATGAATTTGGGACCGACTAACATTCAGTATATGCGTTTGGGACCTCGCCGCCTATTGGTTAAAATATTACCGCGTGCTGCAGCGAACCAATAGTAAACTCCTATGGTCCAAATACATATACGGAATGTTTAGATGCAAGCGGGATGGGGGCGTATGTGCAGTTTTCTGAAATTAGCGACCACTTAAAGGAGAGTGGTCTACGATTGTAGACCGCGCGACTAACGGAGGGTTAAAATCAAATGTGCGTTTTTTAACATAAGTAAATTTTAATATACGGGGTGATTCATGCAAGCCTAGCATAGTCTTTGACACCATAAAGAAGAATAGTGTGGATATGACATTTTAAAATGCGATATCGGATTTGCAGATTGTCTTTGGTTATTCAGTTTCCTCATCTTCAAAAAGGCCGCTCTTGAATGCTCTATTGTTGATCAAATTTTTGATTTCGGATTTCTTACTAACTGATATCCATGGTTTTTGTTTTCTTTTTATTTATTGTTAAACCAAACTGTTCCCCAACTAAATAGATAATGACAGAAAACCTGGTAGAAAGCTTAGCGGAACGGTTGTACGTCGCGCGTTGGTCAGTAGGAAGACCAAGGAAAAGGTGGATAGACGAAGTCTGAGCAGACACTAAAGAGATATTGAGGATGGATAACTGGAGGAGAGCAGCCAGGGACAGAGATATTTGTCCCTCAAATACAAACCCTCATTGATTTCGGAATCTATTAAATTATAAGACATCTATTAAATTTTGGTGTGTAAGTTTTTATTGCAATTAATATTATTGTAAGTATTGTATTCAAATATAAATGTCGAAACTGCAATAAACTAGCATACCTAAGAAGGTGTTTTTTGACCGTCACCCGAGAAACAAATAATAAAACAAAAATTAAAACAAAAACGCCAATGAATAAAAAACAAATACATATTTTTTATTTTTCTTTATTTATAAGTACAGATATAATTACTCGTATAGAGTGGGTCCATAAAGTAACGCATAAATTCATTATTAACTAAATAAACAACATTATTAGAAATTACCGAAACAGGTCGATTTGTGATTTTAATTTATGATTTTTTGGCATCTATATCAGACTAGTGACGTCATCCGTCTGGACGTGATGACGTAATCGATGATTTTTTCAATAAGAACAGGGATCGTATGATAGCTCATTTGAAAGGCAATTCAATTTTCTACTCAGTAATATAAACATTAACATAATTATTTATACAGGATGACCAAAAACAATTTTTTAATTAAATTAATTGACACAAAAAGAAGACTTTGCGTAGTTTATTTAATTTAAAATACATTTTACTGCTGTCAGAAAACAGAAATAAAATATTTATTTCAAATATAAACATTACTTTTTGCTTAAATTCAATGTTTAAACTGCCACCCACCTACCTCTTGACAGTTTGAACATTTAATTTAAGCGAAAAGCAATGTTTATTTGTCAAATAAAAATTTTATTTCGGTTTTATGACAGCAGTAAAATGTATTTTGAATTAAATAAATTACGCACATTCGTCTTTTTGTGTCAATTAATTAAATATAAAAAAATTTGGACACCCTGTATAAATAATTATGTTAATGTTTATATTATTGAATAGAGAATTAAATTGCCTTCCAAATGAGCTAACACACGACCCCTATTATTCTTAAAAAAATCATCGATTACGTCATCATGTCCAGACGGATAGTATTTATAGGAGCATCTCTGTAAATATGCGGCCGGGGCGCATATTTACACACGCTAGCGTGTGTAGACACCAGGGTGTTGAAATCAGTTAGGGTTTGGAAAAACAGTACATTTACAGATGCTAGCGCGTGTTGACACCACGGTGTGCCGCGGTGTTGAAATCAGTTAGGGTTTGGAAAAACAGTACATTTACAGATGCTAGCGCGTGTTGACACCACGGTGTGCCGCGGTGTTGAAATCAGTTAGGGTTTGGAAAAACAGTACGTTTACAGATGCTAGCGTGTGTTGACACTATGGTGCTGAAATCAGTTAGGGTTTGGAAAAACAGTACATTTACAAATACTAACAGATTTGGACACCAGAGTGTTGAAACCAGCTAGCTTTTTTAGTGGAATTTATATACCTACTGGTGTAGAAAAATATTTAAGTGATTTAGGTATTAATAAATAATTAAACGTTGTTGGGATATAAACATTAATATATTAACACAAAAGAACAACATAAAAAATAATGTTGTTCTGAGGCTATTTCCTTGTGGCATTTTTATAATAATTAACTATTTAGATGGGAAATATGAATAGATAATAACACCCAAGACTTTACCCGTGAGGACTACTTCATTACTCACGGGTCATTACTCACGGGCTGAAGTAAGGTTCAGTAGTGCATGCCACTTTTAGTATATTAGTTGTATATAAACCGCAGATAATAGTATATTATTCAACGAGCTTCATCATGTAATGATGGCTATTACTCACGATGATGAAGTTTGAGGCACGAGCCGAATTCGAGTGTCGTAATTCATCAGAGTGAATAATAGCCATTACGTGCGAGTATAATCCTATACTTTTTCTACGACCTTTTTTATTTTAATTAGTAAAAACATGATTATCAACTACTCGAGATTAAAATTATACAGAATTATAAAAAATGTAACAATGGTTGAGTATACTTTTACGTTTATACCTTGTTTAATATGTATGAATTTTGACCTTTATCATTTTTAGTGAAAGTGACATTAGCGCATTTGCTGTGTTTATTGGAATTTATAACTTACACTTATTATGTTTATTTTATAAAGTTATAGTGTCTTAAATATATTATAACATAGTTATATTATTATATTATATAGTTAAATTTAAAAACGTACATTATAACTTTATAACATACGTCCACCAATAATAGCCATTTCTTATTTATTACATTGACAATAGGTACAAAGTGTTTAAAATTTTCGTAAACGAATAGAACTTGAATTGACTATTTCTTGTTGTATTTTTACAATACATAAGACAGTATTTGCCGTTTTTTTAAATTTTATAAAGCAACATTTATTTTTGTATATTATAATTTTAATCTCGAGTACCTAGCTGAAAATATTATTTTTTTACTAATTAAAATAAAAAATGTCGTAGACAAAGTATAGTATTCTACTCTCATGTAATGGCAATTACTCACTCGCCTTCAGCTCGTACCGCAAACTTCATCGTGAGTAGTAGCTGCCTATCAATGCATGCTCGTTGAATAATATACTATGAAGACCTAAGTGGAAGAAGGGAGTATGTAACATTTTCTAAAATTTTGAGTTTCTTAGTGAATCAATTTGGTATGTAACTTCACTATCATATGACACTTATACTGTATCTCTAAAAAGCTTAATAAGAGATATTCTAGTGGATGAAGGAGGTATGTAACATTTAAAATACGATTCTTGAATGGAAGGAGGTATGAAATATTTTTCGTCTTTTTCAGGTTTAAATTGTTTATAACTCAAAAATATTAACTTTAGAGAAAAATTACAAAAGACCTTTTTTGTTTCCAATGATCACAATAACCTAAAATAATGTACCCGGGTTGAAAAAATTGATTTTTTTAATTTGTTTAAATTTTTTTTTTATTAAATGTAGCTAAATAGCTACGAAATTACGGTATTTAGATATAGGGAATATAACACGAAAAATAATCAGCATTTCTGAAGGACTTCAAAACGCAAAAATATACAGAGTGTTCCATTTGAAAAATGAAAATTCATTAGATTTACAGAAAAACGGAAGTTCTGACAACAATGTAATTATCACTATTATATCGGCCGCATTAGAAAACCCTTTGTCACCAAAATCTATAAAAAATCGTGCATGCCGTTTCCGAGATAATTGAGGCTTTCCATATATAAAACTCAGTCTGTGTAATATACTCCATTTTAATAATACAAGGCAAGGTATACGGAAGAAGGAAGGTCAGGTCGAATAAGACCGTCATGGCTTAGACACCTGTGAGAATGGTTTAACATATCCTCTCCATCCCTTTACCGAGCTGCCATTAACAAAATTACTATAGCCTTGCCAATATAAATAAGTCAGATTAAATAAATTATTACAAGAATTTTTTACTAAGCAACAACATTTTTGTTTAATTTGATAGTATTTTGTATTTTGACAACGACACCTGATTTGGGCATCGAAACGTTAATAAAATTATTTTTTTCAATTTAATTGTGGCTTATTTTCTAGTTTTTCCTATCTAAATAGTTAATTATAAAAATGCCACAAGGAAATAGCCTAAGAACAACATTATTTTGTAAGTTGTTCTTTTGTGTTAATATATTATTGTTTATATCCCAACAACGTTTAATTATTTATTAATACCTAAATCACTTAAATATTTTTCCACAGCAGTAGGTATATAAAATCAGTGTCAATAGCCGTTAGCATATATGCACGTATAACCACTAAAAAATCTAGCTGCTTTCAACACTCTGGTGTCCAAATCTGTTAGTATTTGTAAATGTACTGTTTTTCCAAACCCTAACTGATTTCAACACCCTAGTGTCAACACACGCTAGCATCTGTAAACGTACTGTTTTTCCAAACCCTAACTGATTTCAACACCGCGGCACACCGTGGTGTCAACACGCGCTAGCATCTGTAAATGTCCTGTTTTTCCAAACCCTAACTGATTTCAACACCCTAGTGTCTACACACGCTAGCATCTGTAAATATGCGGCCGGGGCTCAACTTGGGCTGTGCTTTATAGGGGAGAGACGTTCGGATAACTGAAAGTTCCACCAACTTGAAGATGAACGTTAACTCACAAGTTATCAGATCAATTAGTTTTACAGAACATTGCTTTCGTGATGTCACATTATAAAATTCATACTACAACGATTTTCAAATACATTTATTATGCGTACACTAATATTACTTAAGTCAAAATGTTAGTAATTTTTAAAACATTAATTTAAATATTATATGCAACTGTGCGGGCATAAAAACTAATAAATATGTATTAACGTTTTCTTGTATAAAGAAGACACTATTTCTGACATTTGTATTCCTCCTGATGATATTTCCTAGAACTTAACCCAAATTTTTTTATCAGTAAAAATTTGGAAATTTAGCTATAGGTAATATTGCCAAACATTTATTGACATTGTTCATTAATTGGAATTATTTTCACGGAAAGGTTTTTCCACAGTTCGATATAAGTAGATACTGTTTAGATATTTATTTTGATATGAGATAAAAATATATTGTCATCTAGAGATAAAAATTTCTTTTTCTAAGAACCATATCAAAAAATAATTGTATTGATTGGATAAAAATAATCAGGAGAGTATTAGTCCTGTCGCCAGGGGGGGTACAACGGCCTCCTTAATTCAGATGGACTTACCCAAATTTTTTGTATGTATTTTGATCCGTAGAACACGAATTTTTTGGGTAACAGTTGATTCGGATGTCGATAAGTTTGTTATAAACAAAGAACTTGAGGAATTACATAGCAGCGATTTTTCGCAAAACAAAACATTTTTTTGTATTTTTTGGGTGATTCTTAGCAAAAAATGTTCTTACAAGTTTTTTTGTAGGATGCATAGTTTTAGAGATAAACGCGGTTGAACTTTCAAAAAATCGAAAAAGTGCAATATTTGAACACGAATAACTTTTGATTAAAACATAAAATAGCAATTCTACTTACTGCATTTGAAAGTTCAAGTCAAATTCTATCGGTTTTGATTATTTGCATTGCTAAAAATTAAGTTTTTAATTGTTAAACAAAGCCATAAACACATAGTGTTTCCCGTGCCCAATGCATGCGTTTTAATGTACGTAATCTATGTAGAAATTGTGTGTATGCGCGCCTACTCGTTTGATTTCAAATGGGAAATGCATTGAAAACATCATTCAATCACTATGTGTTTATAGCTTTGTTTAACAATAAAAAAATTAATTCTTAGCAATGAAAGTAATCAAAACCGATAGAATTTGACTTGACCTTTCATATGCGGTAAGCAGAATTGTTATTTTGTTTTTCAATCAAAAGTTAGTCGGGTTCAAAAATTGCAATTTTTCGAAAGTTCAACCGCGTTTATGTCGAAAACTATGCATCCTACGAAAAAACTTGTAAAAACTTTTTTTGCTTAAAATGACCCAAAAAATACAAAACAATGTTTTGTTTTGCGAAAAATCGCTGTTATGTGATTCCTCAAGTTCTTTGTTTATAACAATCTTATCGACATCCGGATCGACTGTTACCCAAAAAATTCGTGTTCTACGGGTCAAAATACATAAAAAAAACTTGGGTAAGTCCATCTTAATTAAGGAGGCCGTTGTACCCCCACTGGCGACAGGACTATATCCAAATTGTTCGGTTTTTTATAGAGTACAAGGGTGGTACATAGTCCATGCGATGAGACCGCTCCCGTCTGAAAAAATTTCTGATTCGGTTTCTTTGTGTCGGGCGGAATTTTTGGGCAGAAATTGTTTAAACAATTTTATCTACTCTATGTCATATTGTGTATAAGTTTTTAGTTTGTGAAAACTGTCATTATAGATAGCAGTGCGTGAAGGATTTAAAGTTTGCGTGAAGTAACCTTAGACCATAAAATCAGTTTTTATGGTCTAAGGAAGTAACAATGTATTTTAAATGTACTTTTTTGCACTGTTTTTAACTTTCGCGTTCTCATGGTGACAATCCTTACTTTTGCGTTGTTTTGTCAAAACAAAAGTTTTGACAGTTTTGTGGTTTGAAAGTAGTTAGAATTTTTAAATGTCAAAGTTCTAAAAATTGTAGAATAGAAATGAATTCCAGTGACGAAGAGTTACAGCTTTTTTTATTTGTTTATCGTAGATAAAATATTGTATGAAACTGTGCGTGAAGTACTTTTTACGAACTTACGCGATTTATAACACTCGCTCCGTTGTCGCTCGTGCTCTAAAAATCGCGTGCGTTCGCAAAAAGCATACTTCACGAACTGTTTCATAAATAACTATTTTTAAACAAATACAAAAGATCACGTTTTTTTTTGCTCCGGAACATATATTTTAAAGTTTTGTGGGCCATTCTAAACAAGAAAGGTATCTTGTAAATTTTCTCAAAAATTGATAGTTTTCGAGTTACAATCGATTTAAAATCTGAAAAATGCGAAAATATGCATTTTCGAGGCCTAAAGACTCATATTTAAATTACTATTTTTAAGGTTGCCAGATACTTAAATTGAAGATTAAACATTCAGCTTCAAGATTCTGAAGAGGTATCGCGTCTAACCTTAATTTATACCGTTGTTTTTTAAATGTTAAATATGCGTGTTTATCCGATTTTTTGCCGGTGCGGCGAGCTCTATTTCAAAAATCTCCTATTTTCCTCCGAAAAATATTTTTTCTAGATTCTTTGGGATATTTTAAATAAAATAAGTTCTTTCACATTTTTCTCAAAAGTTAATAATTTTTGAAGTTATAAGCGATTTAAAATCCAAAAATGCGTTTTTTGACATTTTTCGGATTTCTTTATTTGCCGATAGTTGAATACTCTAAATACCTAATATATTTAATTAATACCCTATTTTTACTTGTAGTGCAGTGGCGGTTCTAGATCAAAAAACTGTGGGGGGGGGGGAGGTAACACAACCGGTGAATAAACAAGATAACGTGCCTTTTTAACGAAGATTATAGTACAAAAGTCCTGTAAAAACTGGAGGGGCGGCTGTCCCCCCTGCCCCAGGCCAGAACCGCCACTGCTGTAGCGATTTAAAGGAAAAACTGCCATTTTTGACCCTTATTTGTTCATAACTATTATATGCCTCCGAACTGTAACGGGCATTTTTGTATTTACAATATATTAGGTACATAGCACCTACCCAAAAAACCCATTTGCAACCTAGCTGGATCAGTGCCCCGACACAAAACCTGGACTATAAAATTGTTTTTATTCAAAAATTTAATATTTCTGAATTCAGATTTTATATCCACATTATAAACAAAATATTAATAGAAAACCCAAAATAGAGAGCAATAATCTGATATAATAAATTAATTATTTATAAAAATAACCTCAAAATGAATAATTAAGCAAATTATTTAATATACATATTTGATAAATCTCAAACTGTAATTAAACATTGAAACACTTTTATGTGGTTAAACCACATCACTGTGTACTTATTTTTATGTAAATGATAATTTAAACTTTCGTAACTGATTAACTAAGCTTTTTAGATAAACACAAACATAACAAAAACATCGAACTAAAACATAGGTCACTGAGACCGCTCATCACAGTTCTAAAATTTTGATCGACAGTTCAAAACTTCAGAACTATTTTAAAAATGCATATAAATTATTATGCCTTGCCTGCATATTTGTTTACAAAAAGAAACCCCATAATATCCTAACCTACAAAGCTTAACACCAGCTGTTGTTTAGATAATAAATGAGACAAAACTTACATTAGTGTGGCTCAAAATAACTCCGTTTCCCATATTTGCCAAAAACTCCGCAGTGGACACTGAATTTTGACTGTCATTTGAAAAATCTGAGTGATTTGACATCCCGTCGCTGAGATCAGACTTCATCTTGTTTTTATTAACAATCAAGTTAACCTTGATTAACAAAACAGCTGGCTCTTTTCTCGACGCCAAACCGAACACTAGAGTTAATATTTACAAACTTCTACGACAAATTAGGTTAGAAATTCGCGAGAGTTGTATCAAGTTTTTGAAAAAACACGAGTTCCTGCTAGAAAACACGACGAATGAGTCACTACAACAGGGAAACCCTTTCTAAGAACCACCGACTGGATGAATATGATGTCACCGCTAGAAATACCAATCGCGCTGTTGCCATATCAGGCCGGTGCACCGTTAAGAATGGGCAAATTTATGCTGAGATAAGTTAACAAAGTTCATTATATAATACTTAATGATATTTAGTTTTCTGAATTAAACTTATTTACCTTTTATCAAGTAAGGGTTATAATTATAACCAAAAAAGATTGTGTGCATAATTTAACAATACCAGAAAATGCTTTGGATTAGCTTATCTTTTATAT
Source organism: Diabrotica virgifera virgifera (assembly GCF_917563875.1). NCBI lineage: Eukaryota > Metazoa > Arthropoda > Insecta > Coleoptera > Chrysomelidae > Diabrotica > Diabrotica virgifera. Next base: position 217,240,882 of record NC_065448.1, on the reverse strand, counting down.
ATTATCAAGATTACAAGTATACACCTAGATATTTAACGGATGTTACTGAATACGGCTAACACGAGATGTTTTGATTGTTTACAAGGAACTAATATTCAGGGCCGATTTTATCACTAGGCCCATGAGGCCCCCGCCTCGGGCCCGCATTTTAATGGGGCCCGAAAAGATCACTAAAAGGAAATTTTTATTGAAAAAACAAAATAAATTTTCAAAATTATTTCATTTTACGAACAGGAAATGATAAATGATAACAAATTGGGTTAGAGTTATATTCATAAACCATAAACCATTTTTATCATAAAAGTGCAATAACAGTAGGTATAATAGTTTGCCTTGTCGGCACCAACAAAAATAAGCAAAATTTAAACACCACTCCGAAGGTTTAAAAAGAGGGAAGAATAACAAGAGGTATAGTCACGTATTGCCATAATATTTATTCAGAATGCACTTTTAAATTTAATATTTAGTGTGATGTTTGATGCCATTTTATGCAAATATAAGGTATTGCTTGCTTGTATGTTACTAGCTTTCAGTCCTGTGCTTTTTAAGTTAGTTCAACTAAGCTATTCATTAGTCATTAGTAGTTTTATTAGATTTCTTTAAACACTTATTTTTCTTAACTAAGTAATCGTTTCGGTATTATCATGAGTTAATCATTTAAGTGGCAGTGAAAAACGAAAAAAGCAAAAATTAAGAGAACAGGAACGGCAGGCACAAAAAGATGCAATATTATTTTATTTACTCAAAACAGTGCACAAAAAGGAAGTTTGTCCTCCCATTCTGTTCTTCTTCTTATTCTTCTATCGCACTACAGCCCAAATTGAGCCTTGACCTCCTTTATTTTTTGCCTCCGCCCTTTTTTATCTGTGGCTGCTCTTATCCATACACGGGCTTCTAAAAATAATGCTTGTGCATCGCTGGTTACTGTGTCTTCCCAGCGCTTTCTTGGCTTTCCAACCGGTCTTTTTCCCTGCATCCTAGCGTTTATTGTTCTTTTTGGTAGCCTATTCTCTCCCATTCTTATCACATGTCCAGACAATTGCAATTTTTGTGTTTCCTTATAAAGTTGATAAAGCTCGTTGCTGTATCGAATTCTGAAGATTGCGTTTTCCCTCACAGCTCCTAGTATTCTTCTCAGTACTTTCCTTTCGGATGTGTTGAGTTGGTCTTTGGATGTTTTTTTCAGGACCCATACTTCACTGCCATAGCATGCTATTGGTCAAATTAAGGTTTTATAAATTCATATCTTTGTATTTCGGTAGATACTTTTAGACCGAACTATATTGGAGGGGGACAAAATAAGCTCTGTTTGCCTGCATTATTCTCTTCCGTATTTATCCATCTGTCGGCATATTAGGCAGTTAAACGGTTCTATTGGTCAGGAGGTTTCCTCGTCCAGTTTGCATTTGCCTAACTGCATACTGCAGTGCCAGGTTAAACAATGTTGGGGCTAGCCCATCTCCTTGCTTCAATCCCTGCGAGATTTTGAAAAAGTCTGTCCGATGGTTTTGTATTCGTACACATGCCTGAGTTTCATACATTGTGGCTTTAATGAGTCTAATTAGCTTGTGTGGTATTTCCAATTCAGCCAATAAATGAACAGCTTATTTCAGAAAAGGGACCTGAGTCAGTCTTGTTATTTTTTTTAAGAGCGGATTCATTCACTATGGTGGCAGACAAATCTATGGTCGAAAGGGACCCGATTCATTATATTATATTAATAAAGAAATCGTATGGCGTACTTTTCGTTTACTACAGAAAAGGACTGCATATCCAAACAGTTTTTTGCATATATCTCGAAAGTTAGTTAACATGACTCCAGTCTCTTTCTGAAATAAGCTGTTCATATAATACAGTTTGTTCCTTTTGACTGAGTCGTATGCCTGTTTGAAGTCTACAAACATGTTGTGAACATCAATGCCGTGTTCCCATGATTTGCTCAAGACCTGCTTGACTGTAAATATTTGATCCATTGTTGATCTTCCCCGTCTGCTATTATATTTTCTGATACTCTCCAATTATATATGTTCTGCTAGTGGTTGGAGCCGCTGGTTTATATTATACTTACGTGAGGACTTTATAATAATATACTGTACATAGTAGAGAAATTCCACGGTAATTTTTGCACTTTAGACAATTAAACAATGTTAAATTATTTAAGTATAAATTTTATTTATTGTTATTAAAAATTTAAATTTCTGTGCAACTATATTTCTATTAAATAATCAATACATTTAAAAAAATTATTATTATTACATACTATTCAATTTTTGTTAGGGGCCCGAAAATTATGTAGTGCCTCGGGCCTGATTTGAAGTAAAATAGGCTCTGCTAATATTTCGTTGTATTATTATCTGTTTGCGAACATTTAGAGACTTTAAGATTTTAAATACCTATTTTGAGCTTGCCTTGGTAATTTTTTCTTATACACTCACCGGCACAAAATTCCGCCATCCAAAATTTTTGATTAAGTTTGACAATCTATAACTTTATTATTTGTACTCCGATTTTCAAGATTCTTGCATCAGTTTGTAGGTACATGTATTGGTGTCGTTTGTTATTATTCCGGTAACAAAAATTTTTTGCTTAGATGACATTATACGGGGGTGAATGGAAGTGTTGTTTTTTCTAAAAAAATTCTGTGAAAAAATTGGAGGGCTGATTTTGTTTCATACTCCTTTTGTATTATCCTGGAGGTACCACTAAAGTTTTTTTTAATTATCCGAATATCGCTTTTCTTGTAAGAGTTGTAAATAAAAACACTGATTTGAAGGTTTATTTAATTAAAAATATCAAACGCACTAAAATTAACAAATCAAAACAAAATTAACAACAAAACAAAACAATTCAATAGCGGATACGTCCACCTCTTGCAGCAAAGACTGTTCGCAATCAGTTTAGCATCGAATAAACATGTGTTATCCTTGCCTGGGGAATAGCCCGATATTCCTCTACCAGGGCCATAACTGTACCAAATTTTCTGGGGGCCTAGGATGACGGCGAATAGCTTTTTTAATTCATCCCATAAATGCTCAATAGGATTGACATCTGGGCTGCATGCGGGCCATTCTACTCTTATCAATTCAACCTCTATTTTATGAGTTAATCAGTGTTTTTATTTACAAAAACAGGTACAGCTCTTACAAGAAAAGAGATATTGGGATAATCAAAAACAAAATTTTAGTGATGCCTCCGGGATAATATGACATAACTATGAAACAAAATCAGCTATTCCATTTTTCCACAGATTTTTTTAAATTTCACCCTTCTATGCACCCCTGTATAATGCAATGCAAGCAAAATTTTTTTGTTACCGGAATAATACCAAACGATATCAATACATGTACCTACAAACTGGTGCAAGAATCTTGAAAATCGGAGCACAAATGAAAAGTTATAAAGTGTCAAACTTCAAAAGTTTTGGGTGGCGGAATTTTGTGCCGGTGAGTGTATATTCTGAATTTATAAAAATATTTGGACAATGTAGGTGATCCTAGGCAATGTAGTAACAATATTTCATTAGATTGTGACATTCTTCTTCTTCTTCTTTCGCTTTATAAGCAATTCTGCTTGGTCATTGGCGGATTAATTCCTCTATGGAAGGTTGTCACCCCATATTTTGCGCGGTTGGCCGATACTTCTACCTATTGGTGATGTATGTCTTGCTATTTTGACCACACGTGTTTCCCCCTTCTGCTTATGTGGTATGTGGTTATTCCATTCATTTTTTCTATTTAGTGTCCATTAATTTATACACTGTCTGTTAAATTTTCTTCTGTCTACACTCCTCTTTCGATTTCTCAGCGTATTTCCTGTAATTATTCTCAGTACTCTCATCTCTGCCGTTTCCAGTAGTCTTTGTGTTGTGGCTTTATCGGGTCTTGTTTCTGATGCATATGTGATTATTGGTATTGTCTCTTTTGTCGTTTCCCCATTACTGAGGATCGTGATTTCTTCCAATATTCCTAACAATATTTCTCCATTGGTCTCTATCTTCAGCTGCTCTAAGAGCTTCGCAGAATGAGTTTCCAGCTGAATTCTTTATTTGGTCGGACCATCTAGTTGGTGATCGTCCTCTTGATCTTCTCACCGGAACGTTTCCAGAAACAAATAATCTCTCTAAACTGTCGTCACCTCTGCGAACCACGTGACCAAAGAACTGCAGTATTCGTGGCAGACATATTGTGGGCAGCCTTTTTTTAATCTTGAGTTGGTTTAGAATGGAAGCGTTTGTCCTATGAGCTGGACAAGGTATGCGCATCATTCTTCTCCAGCACCACATCTCAAAGGCATCAATTTTTTGGCGCTCGCATGCACGAAGAGTCCAAGTCTATGCTCCGTATAGAAATATTGAGAATACAAGGGCATTCGTCAGTCTTATCTTGATATTTTGAGAGATAGATCTGTCTTTTCAAACTTTAGTTAGACGACTCATCACATTTTTTGCCATACCAATACGTCTCCGAACTTCTGCTTCACAGTTACCATCTTGTCATCAGCAAATCTTAAATTGGAGATTTTCCTACCAGCTACTGTTACTCCACCGGCCCATCCTTCTAAAACCATTGTCATGACATGTTCACCATAAATTTTAAATAAGTCAGGTGACAACACGCATCCTTGTCTAACACCTCTCTCGGACTTGAACTGGCCTTACACTGGTCTTACACTGGCTTTATAAATTCTTGATTTCATCTCAGTGTTAATATGTCGGTTTCGCCGTACAGCGTTATTAAGGTATGCTGCCAGTCTATTTGCTTTTTGTACTTAATTTCTCACTTCTTTGTCCAGGTCTCCATAGCTGAACAGTGATTGGTTCCATCTGATTGGTTCTTTACTGATTACCTACTATTGTTTTAGTTTTATGAGATGAAATTGTCTATTGAATCCTGAATACTTAAACTGTGTAAAAAATCAAATTAATGAAGTGCGAATCATTTAACAACGATATCAAATGATTCTCCTTTTTTTCTTTTAAAAAAAGTTTTTTCTTTCTTTTAAATGTTTTCTGTCATAAGATTTTTGTGTTATATCATGTGTGCGTATTGAATAGATGCCTTCCTACTTAAAGCCTTCTTTTTTCTTTATAAAATAAACTTTCTTCTTTTTTATTCTTTTTAATATTCGAAGAGCCTGTCCAATCTTTGGTATCTTCTACATTCTGCACAGTCACACTAGCATTTTTCGGTCAACCTATCGGAGATTTATCCCCAGATATTATTATTGGAGGGTCAGATAATAGAAGAAGTAATGGAGTTTATACTTAAATCAAAATAACGATGCTCTAGAAATAAACAAACCAAGACACTTTGAATGTTACGAGGAGCACTTCCGAATCATGATTTACAATGTATATATGTAGGGGAGAGATTTGTAAATATATGCAAAACAGTGTATATTTCAAAAATCTGACGATTTGAGCGGGGCGTAAGGAAATGGGTGAGTCCCAAAGTTTCACAAAAAAGCGAATATTTAGCGAAATGAATGACAGATCGAAAAACTAAAAAATATGTACTCAATATTTTCCAAAAATATATCTTCTTCTTCTTTGAGTGCCTCTCCTATCGGAGATTGGATATCATTAGGGCGATTCTAATTTTATTTACTGCTGTTTTGAACAATTCGTTAGTGGTACAGCCAAACCACTCTCTCAAATTTCTCATCCAGGACATTCTTCTACGGCCTGGATTTCTTCGTCCTTGGATTTTTCCTTGCATTATGTTTTGTAGGAATGTGTACTTTTGTCCCCTCATCAGGTGGCCTAAGTATTCAAGTTTTCTCTTTTTTATATTCAGTAGAACTTCTGGCTTGTTATTTATCCTGCGTATTACTTCTTCATTTGTAATTTTATCCACCCAACTTATTCTTAGTATACGGCGGTAGCACCAAAAATCTATGGAATTATACTAAACACGACTTCCCACGGAGAGCGGTGGGGGTAAATTTAATATTACAAAAATTGAACAGAATTTACAAAATAGTCATCAGACCAATAATGACACGCGGCAGAAACACGACCTGATACAGAGAGGATAAAAAGTAAGCTGGAAACAGAAGAGATGAAAACCCTTCGAAAAATCGATGGTAAGATCCTATAGGATAGAGCTAGAAGTGTAGATATACGACGGATATGCCAGGTGGACAACATCAATAGTAACTGGGTAAAAAACAGAAGAATATAATGGAACGACCACATAAGCTGAATGGCAACAAATAGAGGAGTAAGGACGGCGAGAGACAGTTCCCCAATAGGAAAACGATCGATCAGTGGGAAGACCATAAAAACGATAGAATGACAACTTATATATATATCGGTTTTAAAACGTTCTCCTACGTCTTCCGATGCCTAGTCGCCATTCACTTCGGTCCATCCAAAGGTCTTCATCCAATTCTCTTTCTCTCATTTCTCGATTTATGCCTTCTCTCCAACTCAGGCGGGGTCTTCCTCTTTTTCGTCTACCATGAGGGGTCCACGTTAGGATTTGTTTCGGGAGTCGTTCTTCGGACATTCTTTGTACGTGTCCATACCATCTAAGCTGTTTGGTACTAATGTCATCTACTATTGTGTGTTTCACATTCATTATTTCCCTAATTCTGTTGTTGGTTACCCTTTCTAATCTTGATTTTCCTGCTGAGCGCCTCCAGAAATCCATTTCTGTTGCTTCAAGTTTTCTCTTGTATCTTTCTTTTATTTGCCATACTTCACTGCTGTAAGTGATTATACTCTTAACAATTGTATTGTATATTCTATGTTTGTTGTTGTTTGATATTGACTGGTCCCAGAGGATGCTATTGAGAAGGGTAATTGCTTTTCTTCCCTGGTTGTTTCTTTCTTCTATCGTCCGGTCTACGCTTCCTTCTTGTGTGATGGTCATACCAAGGTATTTATATGCGTCGCAATGTTTAATAATTTCGCCATTCCCCAGTGTAAGGTCCTGCTGTGTCCCACCGATACACATATATTCGGTCTTCTTTATGTTTATTTCCAAACCACCTTTTTTGTACTCCTCTATTAATTTCCTTGTCATATATTCTATATCATCGTAGTCTTGCGCTAGTACAAGTTGGTCGTCTGCAAATGACAAAGTGTATATTGTATTGTTGCTGATCGGTAATCCCATGTTTTTGCATTTGCGTTTCCAAAGTTTTAGAGTTTGTTCAGAGTAGAATGACAACTTACTGGAGGCAAATTGAAAAAACAGACATGTCTACACAAAAAGAAGAAGAAGACAATCCCTACAAACCTTGCCAACAATTTTAGAGAGGAAATATAAGGAAAAGCACTTAAAACATTTATATGAAAGTGGTAAATGTATAGTGATATAAAATAAATAAAAATTGTTATCTACCTACTGTTAAAGTAAAATTTTATAATAATTTCTTCTTCTACAGCAAATGGTACATAGTACAAAATTAGTATTCGGACTTGTAAGGCGACAATAAATACCACAATTTGAGCGTTTCCACCAGACTCGAGTTTCAAAACGTCAAAACGCTTTGAACACCACTTGCTAGCGGGACCCGAAAAACAAAACTTTAACTTTCGCAAAACTCGTCAGTCGACAAAAAGTTTACGAAAAGTTATGTTTGTTTTATTCGACACGAGCTTGTGTTTTGGAAAAATGGGTTGACAATTGAAATATTGGTGTATTCAATGGAGGATCGCAGTAAACCCAGAAAATCGCAGGCAGTCACGTTTCAAAAAAGATTCGATAGCTCATACCGACAAGTGAGGATGTTCTAAACACAGATAGAATGAAATCCACAAGGAAAAATTTCCTGTAGCTGGCTGTAATCCATTAATTACAAAAAATTGAAGAGAAATCTTCTGTGTAAAAGGTATATTTATTTTAAAAACCCCAATAAAGGGCTACAATTATAAAACCGAACGTTTTCGCTCTAAAGAGAGCATTATTCATTGCAAGATCTACATGCTAAGCCACCAAAAATACATGGGTTAAAACCCTTAAAATGTCGACTAAAAGTTTTACATTGAAATGTTATATACTAAATCCTGACGATGGATGAAATTAATATAGATAATTAATGAATAGTCATATAATGCCTTAGGGTATCTATATTAATTTCATCCATCGTCAGGATTTAGTATATAACATTTGAATGTAAGACTTTTAGTCGACATTTTAAGGGTTTTAACCCATGTATTTATGTAGAGCTTGCAAAGAACACTAATGATGCTCTCTTTATAACGAAATTGTTCTGTTTTGTAATTGTAGCCATTTATTGGGCTTTTTAAAATAAATATACCTTTTACACAGAAGATTTCTCTTCAATTTTTATTACAGATAGAATGGTGCCACCAAGCAAAATACTTAATAGTACTAAAGGACAAAAGAAGGGCATACACCACGCATGTCAACCGTGCTATCACATTAAGAAGCACGCTAAGATCTTTTATTAGAAGAAAAGACAAGTTAAGTCTGAAAACGAAGCTAAGAATGGCAAACAGCATCGTCATACCAGCAATAACATATGAATCAGTAGCTTGGGACCAAACCTGTAAAACCAACAGGAAGAAGATTCAAATAGCACATAACCATATTATTAGGGAGCATTCCCACATACGTATCCGAAAGGTTCCTATACAGGATCCTAAGGTAAGGATCCTAAATAAAATGAAAGAAAAAGCGTATCAACCCAAATAGTGAATCATGAAAAGGTAGTCACATAATAGGTAACGGGACCTATGGATTGGAATTGCACTGGACCTGGCAATTGAAGTATAATTACCTTACTTAGAATGGGTTAGTTAATAAAATCGCCCAACGCTGCGAAACCAAAACGCCAGAATTAAGATCGAAGGTTGCACGACCTCAGAAGTAGAAATTAGGAGGGGAGTTAGACAACAAGGATGTGTTTTGTCACCCCTGCTATTTAATCTTTATTCCGAGTTTCGATTTAACAAGGAACTGGAGGATTCCAAGGAAGCGGTGTTAATTGCGGATTCGGACTTAGAACGACTCATTGACAGGACCAACTCGGAGTAAGAGCAAGTCGATATGAAAATAAACATTAAGAAAACCAAAGTGATATCAGTCATCATTACATGATGCTCGTATCATCTTTTAGTCAGTCTTTTAATCTACATTTGAAAAATTCTTGTTCATTCAGTGGTTAGAAAATATACAGACACATAATGATTACCTTATAGTACCTATCAAAATATTTTAGAAAACCTTAATATTAAGCTTATTACAGAGTCATTTGTATTTGCATGGTGTGGTTACGTTTTCGGCCCAGGTAGAAAGTATTAAATTTTAATCTATTGTACTTTTAATTATTATAGCTGCTATTCAGTATGTTCATCTGTCGAAATTGAACGATACTACTCAAATACAAATAACTTTGTAACAGGATTAAGCAGTGCCGGATTAACCAATAGGCAAAGTAGGCAGTTGTCTAGGGACCTCGGCCCCAGAGAGGGCCTCGCAGGGCCCAAAACGAAAAAATAATAATTCGAATTAAATAAAAACTGTACCTAAATCATATTATGATCAAAAATTCAAATATGATGCCATAAAAGTGATGGTGGACGTATAAAATACGTGGTGAATATAGAAAACCTATGTTGTGAGAATAAGTCGCTATTGAATGCCGTTTGGTAGAAGGAACAGTAATGTGGTACTGCCTATCAGTCTGCACGGATTCTTAAAATAAGTAGTAAGAGCAAGAGCAACAAATGACTCAGCGCCCCCTCGCTACCCTCTCCTTCATTACCCATGCCTTTCGCTACATGCTAGGCAAATACAATGGTCTCCAGGCTCATTTATCTAAGATTAACAAACTTGCAATTTACATTTTTTGTGCTACACACTCGCTTTAGTTGGAGTAAGTGCTACTAAAAGTTCCGTTGGACCCGTTGGAGCATTATCGTATTTTGGATTTGTTCAGTCCGTGTACAACTTTTTCAGCCTCTACCCACCGTTGGGAAGCTACGATCTAAACCTTGTCCTTTAAAGAACAAGCAGCACTAGATGGACTGCAAGGGCTGATGCAACAAGAGTTTTGTCTCAAGGTTACAACTTCAAATCTGCTCTTCGTACTCTTGCTGAAGACCCTCATCAGAAAGCTGAAACAGTTCCTGAGGTGTTTGTTGAAAGAAATGTCAAAACAGAAACATTCATAATAAATGAGTTCTGGGCAACAATTTTAGAACTTATCAACGCTGTTTAGAACTTATCAACGATAGAAGAGGTTGAACTTGAAACTGCAGTTCAGATTCTAAAATGACTTTTGGAGTTCTTAAAATCCCAAAGAGATAATTTTGCTTACTACGAGAAGAAGGTCTGCGATCTACAATACTCTGAATATACCGACGAGAGTAAACAAACGCGAGCAAGAAAACTACATTTTGATGATGCTAATCCAATGAAGTTTTTCTACAGGGTGGAAAAAAGTTAAAGGTTGAAATGAATCTACCAATTTTAGATAAGTTAATTATTTAGCTAAGTCGTCAGTTGACAGCGTACGTGCCAGTAACTCAGTATTTGGTGTTTTGTTTGTTTTTCCAAAACTGAGTGATACTCAAATAAAGGTGTATGCTTCAAAACTACATGAAAACTATATTGATAATATTGAACCTTAAGTTGAACTACTGCAGTTCAAATATTTTATAGTCCATCTTCATGACTTCTGGCGAAAATAATTTATTCCTGCTTCATAGTCTTTTTTGGTTATTTACGAGAACAAATTAGAATCGAAGTTTCGAAATTTGTCAATAGCTTGTAATATTTATCTTACGATAATGTTTACAAAAATGCAACAGGCGAACGGTTATTTTCAAAAAATATAATTATTAAAAACTGTCACCGGCACAAAATAGACTAGCATTACCCTCAATTCCGAGCCGAAGGCGAGTGTCGTTTTTCATCAGAGTGAGTATTAGCCATTACATGAGAGTAGAACTTTTTATATATATACTATATTATACAAGTATACTTTTTCTACGACCTTCTTTGTTTTTCATTATTAGAAAAATTATTATTTCTTAAAATTAATCGTTCGTTTATTGATAACTATAACAAAAAAAAACTAAAATAATTTTTTATTGCAAAATTTAAGGAAAATTATATAAATTAACAGTTTCTTGACTATTTCTTTGTTTTTTTCTTCAAGCAAGAAGTTTTACAAAATGAAACAAGAACTTAAGTATAAATCTACAAAATGTGCACTAATATAATATCAAAGGAATACCGCTCGGAGATGAAGGGGATACCTGAGCTTTTGGAGGGAAAAGACAAAAGTTTCTTAAGGGGCCTCCTAGCTTGGGTTGCCTAGGGGCCTCAAGATTCTTAGTCGGGGACTGGGATTAAGATACGGTTTTCTAAAATATTTTGAAAGGTACTTACATTAGTTTAATTGTTAGGAATTGAGTTGGTATAAAAACCAGCAGATATAAATATATGATACAAAAAAACTGGGAAATGTTCACTATACCATATTTCGTTTTGACAAAGCAATATAATTATTATTATTTGCATTGCCTTGTATAAATTAACAGGTGTTTAACCCTCAATATAATATTTACATATAGGGTATTTCCTAAGAAAAATAATAAATATGGCAACACAGTCACCATAGACAGTGGCCGCAAAAGTTCAGCCCAATCACGTATCAATTCCTAGCGGAACAATACGATCTGTGCCGACGAAAGTGTTTTCTTGGAAAAGAAGCGAAGAGAACAACGAAGTATGAGTCATCAGCATCAGTATTCCTTTTTGAACTGAATTTAAATGTGTGGGTAGGTATACTCAGGACCGTATTCACAATAATATCAGACCTTGAACTTTAAAATTTGCCCTTGCACGCGTATGTGAATAAAACAACTGTTGCTATCTTAATTTAAGAGATAAACAAGATCATTAGTTATTATTTACAGAGTACCTTTTTAAAACCGTTTAGATTTGCCAGAAAACTCTGATGCAATGTAACAGTATAAAAAAATCAAATTTTTAAAGGTATTTACAGATATAATCTACTGCTCATAAAAATTGATACTGATTTCAGTCAAAGTCTGCTTTTATTCTAAGCAATTAACTAATTAAGCTTATACTAGAATCTAGAATAAGATTTTTAACCAAATAATGTATGGGCCATTCCACGAACATACGCCTGTTTTGGATTACTTCGACAACGGATATTTTACTGTGCAACATTAAGAAGTACGAAAGTAAATGGCGCTAATAATTATTCCAATAAAGAACAATGTAAATTGCAGTTTACTTTCGTTCTTCTTATTTTGCACAGAAAAATATTCGTTGTCGAAGTAATCCAAAAGAGGCGTATGTTCGTGGAATAGGGTATATTACTTGCATTATAAAAAATAATTTAGAATTAAACTTACTTGCAAAGAAATTGGCCCTCTTTGATTATTTGACTTGAACTATATTTATTTCTGAAACTTCTTCTTTTTCAGCCTGTTTGCATCCACTCCTGGACAAATACCTCCCCATGAGTTCTCCATTCTTCTCTATTTTGTCCTATTTGGTGCCAGTTTCTCCCAATTTTTGCTTTGATGTCGTCTCGCCATTGTTTTTGTGGTCTTACTCTACTACGACTGTGCTCGCGTGGTCTCCAATGTACGTTTCTAGTCCACCTCTCGATGTTTTGTCGTGCCACGTGTCCCACCCAGTTCCATTTCATTTGCGCAATTCTTCCAATTACATCTTCCACCTTCGTCCTGCTTAGCACGTCCTCATTTCGTATATGTTCCCTCAGAGATACTCCTAATATACTCCTCGTTCGATCGCCCTCTGTGTCGTTCTCAATATATTGGCTGATACCTCTGTAGGTGTCATCGTCTCCATTCCATAGGTCATAACTGGTAGAATACAACTGTTGAATACCCTTTTCTCTAGATTTATTGGTATCTTTTTGTTTTTCAACATACCACCGAGTCTTCCTACTGCTGCCCATATCATTCGGATTCTTCTAGTTATTCGTGTGACCTAGGTATATACACTCTTGGACAATTTCGATCTCACTTCCATCTAAGTCGATTGTGATATATTGAGTTGTCATCACTTTTGTTTTATATAAGTTCATTTTTAAACCGACTTTTTCAGATTCTTGTTTAAGCTCCTTTAGCATGTAGATCAGTTCTTCTCAGGCGCGGATCCAAGGGGGTCAATGGGGTCCATTGCACCCTCCTTGAGACTTCACCTGGTGTCGCCTTTTTTAAGAAAGAGATAATTACGATTGAAAATAAATAGTGAGTTTTGTGTCCTGTTGACAACTGAATAAAGGAATGAAACATAAAAACAGAATTCCTTCGCCAAAGTACGTGTTCTCGGCCTTACTGTATGGTGTCAAGTCTTGGACTGTGAATAAAATCGATCTACTTACCTAAATCACCTTGAGGCTTTCGAAATGTGGTTCTATAGAAGAATTTTAAAAGTATCTTGGGTGAAGAAGATTCGAAACTCCACAATACCAGAACGTCTCAGCAAGACTACTGAGATTATAGAAGGCATCAAGAAGAGAAAAGTGGAGTATTTTGGACATGTAATGAGAAGTTTCAAATATTGGTTGCTGCAAAATATTATGCAAGTGAAAATAGAAGGCAAACGCAGTCCAGGACTAAAAAGCACTTCGTGGTTGATTTAGGATGGCAGCGAAGAAAATTAAGATAGCTATGATAGTAACCAACGATCTGAAAGGACATGGTACATGAAGAAAAATAAAGTAACAGCCCATACCGAAAAAGAATCATGCGTACGCGAGTGACGAGAAAATTTTTATTTCATTGCCCCCTCCTCGCAAGGTTGCTGGATCCGCCGTTGGTTCTTCTGTATTGTTACTAATGAGTACTATGTCAGTGGCAGATCTTAGATGACTTAAAAATCTGCCATCGATCTTAATTCCACGTTGTTCCCAATTTAATTTCTTGAACACATTTTCTAATGCAAGAGTAAATAATTTTGGAGAGATAGTGTCTCCCTGTCTAACTCCTCTCTCTGTTCTTATTTTGCTTGTTGTTAGACCTTCTGATACATTTATTTGCATAGTGGCATTGTCGTATACATACTTGAGGAGTATTCTATATCTATGTAGATTCAATCCTTGCGTTATTCATTCCTTCTAATACGTCCCAGAGTTCTATGGAATCGAATGCCTTATTGTAATCCACAATTGCCAAATAAAGAGGTTCACTGTATTCGTTACACGTTTCGATAAGTGACCTTATTGTCTGTAGGTGTTCTATGGTACTATAACCTTTGCGGCAGAGGTGTAACCAGGATGATCCTAAAGAGGGGGTTACACCTAGTTTATAGTCTCTGCGGGGTATGGAATAATAAAGGTATTAAGCGTATAGAGCTCAAAGTAGGAAGAGATTGGAATAGCATCCCAAAGAGACACTTGTTCATTACGATTTTAACTGCCTCCAAATTTGTTTGACCTCCAGGTGTAATCATTTTTCATCGGTTTTAAGGCAGTTATAACTTTCTCGTTTCTATCTTTCTCTATCCTACATTTAGTATTCTTCGTTCCATATCGTAGGTTTCAGGTTTTGCTACACTGGACGAGTATAATTCTGTATAGTAATCTTCAACAATGCTTACTATCTAGTTTTTGTCATTTATAATGATTACATTTTTATCTTTTATCTGATGTACTTGTCGGCCTTTGCTATTTAGAGTCTTTAACACTTTCATACTCTTGTTTTTCTCTATATTATTTTCAATTTTTTCGGTATTGTTGTCCCTGATGTCTTGTCTTATTCTCGCTCTTATTGCGGTATTAAGTTCCTTATATTGTAGTGAATATCGATCCATGGAACTTCTGTCCTTAATCATCTGTTGTGTTTCTGTCTTTAATTTATTATTTTTCGGTTTCGGCGTCGTATGGGTTTTTTTGATCGCAGTGATGATACCCGTTCTTACTGTTTCTTCCAAATCATTTATGTCTTTTTTTAATTGTTCTATTGACTTTAGGTTAGACTCAAGATGTTTCTGGTAATTGGTACTGTTTTGCATAAGTTTTTTAGTTACTGGGGTTCTTTTTGCAAGATTAATTTGTTCCTTTCTAATTTTTTATCGATGACTCTTTTTGCTCTTACTAATCTATGGTCACTTCCGACTTCCGAGACTGAATCTATTGTATCTAATATATGTTTCTGGTTGGCTCATATACAGGATTTCCCCGAAAATAGTGTGTTCCTTTAAGGTATGGATATAATACACAATTTAGAACAAAAAAGTCCTATAACATTCTTTTCTAAAGTTGACCGTTTCCAAGAAAAAAATTATTGTTCTCCATATAAGTGAATTTTTATTTTCATAAATTCAAATGACATGGCAACGTGTTGTAGAAGAACATGTTGTGACTGTGGAAATTTAACCTAATCCATCTCCTTGTTCATTTAATATTTGAGGTGTGATTTTTTATGGTTGTTGACATCAGTAGGTATGTACCTACCTGCAAAATAATTATTTCTTGCTTTAATAATGTGTCATTTTTGCTATTATCTGAATTAATTAAGGTTTTATAATTAAGGCTCGAAATTTTACATAAATTATAACTTTTACGTAAGTAACTATGGTTTAATTACTAAAATGTAAATGCACCTAGGCAATAGCTATTTGTATAACAAGGGAGGAAAGTGCTACTTTTCCTCCCGAGAATATTTACTGTCCGACGCGTAGCGGAGGGCAGTAATCATTCAAGGGAGGAAAACGCACTTTACTCCCATGTTATACATATGATTTTTCCACCTTCCTCAAGTAACAAGTATTTTTTTTAATTTTTAAATAATTTATTTATGTAACTAACTAACAAAATTTATTAGAGCACTAAAACTAACAAGTAGGTACAGTATAACTGTCAACTGTCAAATATAATTCAAATTATTAATGTAAACATTGTTAAATCAAAATTACAATTTACTTTTACCATTCTGCATAATACAGTGTGCTCTATATATAAATAAACGTTAAAATGTATAGATACTTACGTAAAAGATAATATAATATTCTATAGGGCGTCAATAAGTTATTTCATCAATGACATACGTCACTTTTACTTTTCCTCCCTAGGGAGGAAAAGTACTTTTACTCCCTAGGGAGGAAATGTACGACTTTGCTCCCTACAATCAGGTCAGGAAAAGTATACTTTCGGTAGAGGTAGGTGGAAAAATTATTTGTACCTAATGTTTTTCTGAAATCTATTGAAATATGGAATAATTTTAAACGAATTGACAAAATGTCAAATAGGTATTTACAATAAGAAAAACTTTATCTTTATACTAAACTAGTACATATTATGTATTAATGTATGTGAATGTGTTGAATACATAGTGTTGAATACAAGGGGTTTTAACTCAATCACATAGTTTACAGTAGAAATTAAATACAACAGACAACGTTTAATAATTCTAATTTAGTTTTTACATTATGCTCCGACTATCAGTAGTTTGTTTACTTGGTGGCCACAGAATGAGTCAATTCCTACCAATTCAACGATGAGGATAATTGGTATTCAGAAGATTTTTCACAGCTCTGGGGCTCCGTCGTGAAGAAACCACATTTCACGTCGTGTTTGCAAATGCACTTCAAGAAGTACCGGCAAAATATTTTACAAGA
The DNA here is from genome assembly GCF_917563875.1 of Diabrotica virgifera virgifera. Lineage (NCBI taxonomy): Eukaryota > Metazoa > Arthropoda > Insecta > Coleoptera > Chrysomelidae > Diabrotica > Diabrotica virgifera. The sequence continues at coordinate 217,224,281 of NC_065448.1, read as the reverse complement.
AATTTATAGGCCTCCCTCTTTAGTGCTTTGGGTAATTTATAAAATATTGCACCCTTTACCCGTTCTGTATCCTTTACAAAGTAATTGATATAATATTTGTTTAATACCCAAAATACCTACTTGTTAAGAAATAAGAAATACCCGTTCTTTTCTTCTTCTTAAAGTTCCATCTCCTAGCGGAGGTTGGATATCATAATGGCTATGGTCACTTTGTTCTCTGCTGCTCTGAACAGTTGTAATGAACTACAGTTAAACCATTCTCTAAGGTTCCTCAGCCAGGAGATGCGTCTTCTTCCTATGCTTCTTTTTCCTTGGATCCTTCCTTGCATAATAACTCTCAGCAGCTCATATTTCTCTCCTCTGGTAATGTGACCCAAATGTTCATAATTTCTAACTCCTTATTTAAACGTCGTAGCACTTCAACATTGGTAATCCTTTGCACCCACTGAATTTTCAACATTCTTCTGTAACACCACATTTCGAACGCTACTATTTTTCTTATATGTTGCCTTTTCAATGTCCAAGCTTCCATTCCGTATAGTAATATAGAAAATATGTAGCATCTTATAGCCCTCAATCTGAGAGGCAACTGAAGGTCTTTGTTTGTAAGCAGTGTCTTCATTTTTATAAATGCTTTCCTTGCAGTTTCAATTCGGACTTTAATTTCTTTGCTTTGGTCATTTTTGTCATCAACCCAGGTTCCCAGATATTTGTATGTCTTTACTTTTTCTATTTGGGTTTGCTCTAGTATTAACCTTTCATTTCCATGTTGTGTTTTTGAGACAATCATAAATTTAGTTTTTTTCTTGTTTATTTTGAGTCCATATCGAATGCAATAATCGTTAATTCTATTTAACAATTCTTGTAGCGACTCAAGGGTGTCTGCCATTATAACGGTGTCATCAGCGAATCTTATGTTATTTACTGTTCTTCCATTTATAGAGATTCCATCACTTAGTTCCTTTGGTATAGAATAAAACTAGATAACCAATAATTATGCAAAATATCCAATGTCAATAACATCAAACATACCAAAGATGTGAGGGGACGACCACGGACAGGGTGAAAAAATGTAAACACTAGACCCCTGCAGAAGTGGTTGATATTTACATTACTTTACCTACCAGATACAATTGACCTACAAACCTACTATTTTTAATTGTGACTGTCTACTTTAAATTTTTGAATAACGCTTTTTTGCCAGACTTCAATTTGCATATCAAAATGTATTTTCGTTTTTTGGTCAAACGGCTGAATTTAGAAAAAAATGTTATAAGACTTTTTTGTTCTACATTGTGCCTTCTACCTATACCTTTAAGGAACTCACTATTTTCGGGGACACCCTGTATAGTCGATTTCGTTTTTGTTTTTCCTGTCTAGGCTTCTCCAGGTCCACCTTCTATTATCAGGTTAAATGTATTCATACAAAATAGGTTTTGTTCCTGTGTATATGTTAGTAACCGTTCCTCCTCTTTCGTTAGTAGTTCCTAGCCCATATATTCCTTTATTTGGTACGTTGCTGATGTTGTGCTTCTTTACTTTGGCCCTAAAGTCTGCTATGATTATTTTAAAATGAGCTCTTTCTGTCTGTCATTGCTTTAGAAATATCTTCATAGAAATTCTCTATTTCTTTATCTGTTGATTGGTTAGTGGGAGCGTATAATTGAACTATGAAATATGTTGAAGACTATTGTATTGACAACAAACCATAGACATATTAACCTTAGACACGGCATGCTGAGCAAAAAAACGTAACGCGGAAACAGTCGATCGGTGGTCTATCTATATCTTTTACCCAAGCGATCACGGGCATGTGACAGACAAAGATGGCTAGACCACTTAATACTTAATATTAGCGTTACACCTCAATGCACAGATCGTCCCATACCTTGCCTAATCTACAGGTTATTATATCTATGCAACAAACCCGTTCAAGACCAATATCTATAATAATGGATAATATCCAGTGAAAATAACAATACATCGAGCAGTAGAAAAGGTCACGGTACACACTATATTATGACGATTTTTGTAATATCTAATACATATTTTGTATTCACCTTTATCATAATCGCTATTTAAATAAAGATTCCTAAATACACCTCTGTATATATTCCTGGAAGGGCCAACTTAAGGAGGATAATGCACTTTCTTTTATAATACCTGTTCACAGATCTCTATAGGAGGTGTTATTTATTTTTATTTGTATCAATATAGTTCATCGGAAGTATTTGACCACCCACTCTTTACCTTTAAAAGCAATTATGTTCTGTTATTTGACTAACAATAATTAAATTTAAGAATATACTAATTTAATGAAGAAAAATTGAGTATTTTTTAAATAAAATTTTTAAAGCATTTTAAATCGTATAGAAATAAATCATAATCCTTATCATATTTTTTGATTTTATTAAAATAATTATTATAATTTTATTAAAAGATGTAGTTCCGATGTATGCAATACTTTATGCACCGTAGTGGATAAAATGTTGCATAACTCCGGCAAGATGTAGAATGACTGACTGCAGTAGTTCCAAATAACCATTACCTCATCTACGTGTTTAACCCCTCCACTACCACGACCTCGCATTTATATCATTCAATTTTAAATTGAAACAAGAAATATTTCTAGATCCCAGATTTAAAATTTAACAATTAGCAGCTTGGTGCTAAAAAGTATTTGTGTAGTTTTTACAATCATATCGATCTTAAATGGAGAATCCCGTTGTAAATCCGGTAAGTAGGCCATAATTCATTCACAAGTAGGTTAGCTGCAGTAGAAATAATTTGCAAATAATTAATTTATTGCAGGCGATTCCTTTTAAAGGAAAAATTCCTGGAGGGCTAGTTGCTGGACGAATGTGTAGAATTCAAGGGGTGAGCCATCCCGATTCTGACAGGTTAGAATTTTTTATTTAAAAAGCTTACTTGATTTTATTTTTAGCTGTTTATTTTTCTTTTGATGATGGCAGTGCTTAAAATAGTGTTGTTTTGTATACTCAGATATTTATTAATTAACGTATAGCGTAACCTTCGACTGCAACAACTATTTACCAGTGGTGTCATGGCAAAATTAGCAGTGCGGGAACGCAGTGCCGGAACGCACTGCTAATTTTTGTTTACAAAACCTAAATTCTCTATTATTTTTTTTTCTTTTCTTAACCAGTGCGGGAACGGCGTTCCCACGCGTTCCCACACCATGACACCACTGCTATTTACCTTGAAAAATGTTGTCTACATACTTACATAGGTAGAGGATTACTTGAAAAAAGTCGAATAACATTTTAGGGCTTTAGAGGTTTTAAGGATTAGTTTTTTATTCAAAAATTGCTTATTCCGGTAAATACGCCAGGCAATGAGAGCAAAAATAGGATATTACCTCCGAATTCTATCCTAATGCATGGATTTTAATGAAATTTTGGGAATATGCTCTATACTTACCTCCTAATTCAAAGTCTACCCTATGCCAATAGGCGCTTATTATTTGTTAGGGGTGAAAAGTACCCCTTATTGCCAAAATTGAATAAAACCAGTTGTCACGTAAATCAAAGTACTTTTCAGGCGTTAATAGCGTTCGATGAAGTTAAATAACGTGGAAAAAAGTGATTTAAGTACATATTAATATTTTATCATTTAACACGTTTGGTGCCCACCTTGAACAAACGTCACATGGCTGGTACCACGTACTTAAATGGTTCATTTAGTAATGCAGTACTACCGCCGACACTTGTGCGTCGTTGTCACCCTTGATGAAACCCTCGTGCCGACACACTGTCGGCATGGGCACTGAACGAGTTAAATAAATTTTATATTGGTATTTTGGGTCAATGTTGTAACAACGCAGTACTACCGCCGACACTCGTGCGTCGTCGCCACCATTAATGAAACCCTCGTGCCGACACACTGTCGGCGTGGGGACTGAACGAGTTCAATCAATTTTACATCGGTATTTTGGGTCAATGTTATTTTTCTTTGTTTCATTTTTCAACCTATATCTTTATAAAATAAAAATAAAAAAAAATACAATTGAACATCATTTCAACGAATATACAGGGTGAGTGGGTAGGAACGCCCCAAACTTTAAGACTGTATAATATACGTAATAATAATTAACAAGCTGAAAATGCGAGCATTATCATAACGAAAACTTTGTTTATTTACGTATTTTATTTCATAATATGGAAAATTGCTATTATGAAAAGTAGTTTAAAATTAATAATTATGTTTTAATGTGCAATTATATCATTCTAATTTAAATGTTATGAACTATAAAGGTAGTATATTCTTGATCGAAATTCATATTTTTTATATATCTCGTATAAACTTAATAAAATTTTACATATGATGGTTGCATCATAAATCTTAGAACATGAAGAGCTTTTTATGAAGAATAACTTTTCTTCGTCAAATTAAAAATAAAAAAGTTATAAATGAAAATTTCGTTGGTATCCATAATTTGAGAAAAATCTTCAAATATTTTTTTCCATTAAAAGGATGTAATTGCACATATCAGACCATAATTTTTTATACCAAACAATATTATTTCATACACTGTCGGTTCGCTAAACTCAGACAACTGGTTAGTGATTTTAGTCAATAATTTTGCCAATTTGGCAAAAAAAAAATTACTAATTAGTTAATAATTACTAAAAAATTAATAATTTTGTCAATTTTGTCAAAATTCGCAAAAACAAAAAAATTACCTACTAAAATCACTAGCCAGTTGTGTCGAGTTTAGCGAACCGACTATATTTTAATTTCATAGCAAATGGAACAGTCCATTTATCATAGAGGGGAGGCCGTATACCCGTATAAACCTTTTTAAAGCTGTCAATACATTATTGCTTTTAAAATATACTCAAATTGTATTTTTGAACATCTTATTTATTTTATATAATAATTAAATTCACTATCAAATGTCATTGATGTTTTATTAATAGTGGAGTCACTGAAGGTGGATATGAGCTATTACCTCCGATTTCGTTGAACCTCTATCGATTTGCATGAAAATTGGTGAGTGGTTAGAGGATATCTCAAGGAACAAAGGTGACATGGTGCCAACTTGCGCGTTTACCCTGGGAGTGGATGCCACCCCTTCTCGTGGGTGAAAATTATTTTATTAAAAATAACTCCATAATTCGATAGAGGGACAAATTTCAAGCAAAATTTGTTATATAAAGTTATTAAAATAAATCAAAACTTTTTGAGTTATTAAAAATCAAAAATTTTAATTTTTCTTGAGAAATGTGCATGTTTTTAACCAATTTTTCATCAATAACTCAAAAAGTGTAAGTTTTTACAAAAAAGTTGTTATTATCAAAATTGAAGCTAATAAAAAATGAAATAAACACCTTACAAAAACCTTTTTATGTTAACTAAAAGTGAGTTATAGGTAATTGAATGTATATTTTTTTCGGCGAGTAAAAAACTCTTAGTGTTCAAGCTGAAATAACGGGAAATTGATGCATTTTATAACATAAATTTATTAAACATTTGTCAAAGTACTTTAAAATATCTATTAAATGAGCCCCCGAACGTGTTGATAGCGTTAAAATTTATGCTCCAAAATTTTTTAAAAATTTATGTTTTAAAATTTTTTCCAAAAAATGTTATTGTTTTTTTTTATAACTCCGTTCGTGTTTACGATATCAGGTTCATCTAAAAACTGTTTGAAAGCTAATTCCAAGTGCTATTTAAGCACGTTGAATCTAATCTTTTAAACCCCTTACTTTTTTAAAAATAAAAGGTTAAAATGACCCCGGTTGCATGGTTCCCACAGCAAAATTTAAGATTTAAACGTTTCTATCTCGGTTATTTTTTTACCCTATGGAAATAGTAAAACAGGTAAAATATTTGGCACAGAAAAAACTAAAATTTGGTTAAATATATTTTTTTACGTATATTGAGTATTTTTAGAGTTATTATCAAAAGAATATGAGAATTACAATAATTTTAAAGATTATGATTTTCTTAAATTATACCTTTTTTTTAAAATATGCATTCTAAACCGGTCAAAATTATCGAAAGCATTACTTTTGCTAATATAAAGAAGTTCTTGTAAGGATTACTATAAATTTTAATTTTTGTGGAAATGGCGTATGTTTATTTTTCACTTTGTCCTAAAAATTCGAAACGGTTCTTTTATTTTCATTATAACTTGCTTAATTTTGACGCTATTACCTTGTTCTGAAGCTCATTTGATAGGTATTCCGAAGTACTTTTGCAAATGTTTAGCAGGAATATTTTATACATTGCATCGTTTTCCCGTTATTTAAGCTTGAATACTTAGATTTGAGTACTCGTCGAAAAAAATACACACTCAATTGCCAATAACTCACTTTGAACTAACATTAGTTTAGTTCTTTATATGAGGAATGTATTCAATTTTTTATTATCTTCAATTTCAATAATAACTTTTTTGTAAAAGCTTATAGTTTTTGATTTATACGTGAAAAACCGATTTAAAACATGCATTTTTTTACGAAAAAATAAAATCTTTGGTCTTTAATAACTCAAAAAGTGTTGATTTATTTTAATAACTTTATATAACAAATTTTGCTTATAATTTGTCCCTCTATCGACTTTATCGGTATTATTTTTAATAAAATAATTTTCACCCACGAGAAGGGGTGGGGTGGCATCCACCCCCAGGGTAAAAGCGCAAGTTGGCATCATGTCACCTTTGTTCCTTGAGGCATCCTCTAATTACTCACCAATTTTCATGAAAATCGATGGAGGTTCAACGAAATCGGAGGTGAAAACCTTCAGTGACTGCACTACAATACTTAATTTAAAATTTAGTTTGACATTCACGAAGTGTCAAACTCAAATGTAAAGAACCTATGCTTTGCTTAACAAATCGAGATTAAAAAAAACTAGCCTACTTAATAACAACGATTTCAGCTGGACGTGTATGTAGTGTGTCGGCAGAAAATTAAACCGATTGTGACGTCACATTTTAGACTTTGAAGTCGATTATCTCGAAGACGGTTAGAAATATCGAAATGCCGTTTTCAGATTTGGATTCAGAAGAAAAAACTACATTAGAATCCATCGATAAATCTGATCTGAGTATTGCAGGAGCGGCAACGTAATAACACACACACTTTTGCGAATTTATAAACGAAATGTTTTCGTTGAAAATAACTCATATCTTGTTATTCGATTTTCATTTGTTTCCGAGATACGGGGTGTTAAAATTTTGCTTACAGATTGACGATTTATTTATTTCTCTAAAACTGGTTGAGGTGTGCAAATGAAATTTGGTAGGTTTTAGGACGTAGTTAGTGCACATTTTTTAACAGAAAATTAAAAAGTTTATATTCACCATTGGCGCGCGTACGGGTAATAGTCTGAATTTTTTTAAAGATAAAAATGGTACGCCATTAAGATATTTCAAATTAGAAATCTTTCTTGAATTCCTCGTTAAATTTATGAGAAAAAAATCTATTTTCCCTTTTTTTCATGCAACGCTTCGTTTTCATGCAAAAAATAAAATATCGTAACGCTTACAAAGTATTCGACGAAGTTTTTATATGAATGTGTAGAAACTTATTTTGAATATTTTGTAAGCGTTAAGATATTTTTTCTTCAAACGTCAAATAATGATGACATTACTTATCTAACTTGATCCTGTCAAAGTTTGATGTCTCCGCCGGCAGCAGTTTTTTTCCCATTTCTTTACGGCGGAGGGAAAAATCTTGTCATGGCAACAATATGAAACATGTCACAAAGCAATAATACAAATGTAATTAACAACAATTAAACATCATTTTTATTTATAGTAATATTAAAAGTACAATTAGTTAATGAGGCATTTTCAAAATTGAAACTGTGCAAAAATGTTCCCGACTCTTGATACGCATTGGTAATTGTTGATGATACTGATGGTCGAGCACAACTTTCAGCAATCATTCCCGATGTTGGCGAATCATGAGGGTTTAAAATTTTTTGAGCATTATCGTTCTTATTTCTTATTGAATTCTCTATATATCCTTCGGCAACCGTGCTTGATTTCCAGCCCCCATGTCGTTTGAGGCATTCTAGATTTCCGCCTCCATCAATTAAAAGTGTTGCTGAAGTTCGTCGTAAAGAGTGACCCGTGTATGCGCTTGCATCGTTTAAATTTAAATAACTAGCTACTTTTTGGGCTACTGCGCTGATCGAATGTATTCCCATGACGCTTCGGTAACACTTTCCATTTTGGTACTTGATAAAAAATCGGTTTTCTGTGAAATTTTCAGGCCGCAGTGATGCATACTTTTTATACAGTTTAATGTAGTTTTGACCAATTATCGTAAAAGATCTAATTTGTCGTGTTTTACTGTCTGGGATTTTGATAATTATTACATTTTCTTTATCCTCAATGTCCACAGTCTTCATTTTTACCATTTCGTCGCATCGACAGGCGCCGGTAACCCCAATTAACAAAACAATCTGAAATATTTTTATAATTTAGTAGAGTATACTACATGCTTTGCAATATAATTTTTTTACCTTTAATCCTAAATACAACTTATCTGGCGCTTCAAACAAAAATTTAACTTGTCTTTAGTGAAAACTTTAGACTTCTTTGCAGTATATCCTTCGCTTGTCTTTTTCAGAAAGGCACGTAACTTTAAAAATTTGCTTATATCCACATTTTTTCTAATAACTAACTCGGATTTTATCATAGAGTATCGTGACCACATTGTAGAAGATTTCCATTTATTTTCATTTTCCATTATATTAAAATATGCCAGTAAAACGTCTTCGGTAACTTGCCGTACTCCTCTTGTATCGCACCACTCTTGGAAGTGCTTGTACGCTAACCGATACTTTATTCCGGACTTGGAGGGCCCCAAACGTGCTACTGCATCATTAGCCGCGGACTCAATTTGGTTTAGGTTTTCCATTTTCGCACTAAATTTGCGCTTGCGGTTGCAACAACAATAAGCTGTCTTTAATAATTGCAAACAACTGTCAAACAACTGTAACCAGGGAGACGCAAATCCCACCGACGACTTAATTATTTTAATTTCTAACATCTAGACGACTTTGATAGTTGTCACAGTTAATTTCGAGTAAAAATAGCGTATGAATTGTACTATTTATGGTTGAAAATTGCTACGTTTGAAGAAAAAATAGTATACTTTATTCGGCAAAGAAGCGACTTTTCTTGACTTGCCCTCTATTACGCGCCTCACTTCGTTCGGCGCGTAATATCGGGCGCGTCAAGAAAAGTCATGCTTCTCCGCCTCATAAAGTAATATACTATTATGCACGACCGGGCGGTAAAGTCCATATACATTTGGCGGGCGTAAAGTTCCACTTTAGCGCCCGTGGGCTTCTTTATCGCCCGCCGGACGGTAATGTTAGATGGCGGGTGTGGTTAGTGAAACACCAAAGTTTTTATTTATTGTATTTTATTTTAATAAAGGAATTATAACTTTAGCAATCAAACATAAGTTTGATATTTTCTAGATTTAGCGGGTAGTAAACTTATTTTTGCATCTTCTGCTGCTTTAAAATTTCCGGTGGTGTTCCAGAAAATGTTTCATCGTCACTAGTTTCCATTATAAAAGAACTTCTTAAAAAATGTGGAACGAAACTTTCAATACGATAAATAATGGAGACTTACTATTCTTGACTTATTTACTTTGTTGCTACTGTAACGCGAAATAGAGATTACTGTTCATATTATCATCACTGATCATATTATTATTTCTTACACATATTCCTTCCAATATGACATTTTTTATTAACTAACCAATACAAATGATTCGGTGAATTGTTATACAGGATAAGTTTTAATAAATTGAGCTATAAAATTCATGCAAATTTGAAACGGTATTTATGATAAATTGCTCGCAAAAGGTGGAAAGAAAAAGAAGCATTAAAAAGTAATCACTAAGACGATCGTGCAAGAAATTTTGTATCTTTATTAATAAATGATCATTAAAACAGTCGTGCATAAAAACTTGTATGTATTTCGGGCGTAAACAGCGTTTATGGACCTTACGTGTTAATAGCCCTCGCCTATCGGCTCGGGCTCTTACTTACACGTCGCGGTCCATAAACGCCTATTTTACGCCCTTGATACATAAATAACTACATATTATTTTTTTGCAGGAAAACGAAGCATCGTATGAACCAATGGAAAGATAGATTGTTTTTCAGAAATTGAACGGGGAATTCAAAAATAATGTTTAAATTTAAAATATCTCAATGGCGTACTATTTTTTTTCTTTAAAAAATATCCGACGATTTCCCGTACGCGCGCCAATGGTGAATATAAAATTGTTAATCGTATGTCAAAAAATGCGCAATTACGTCTTAAAATCCACCAAATTTCATTTGCACACCTCAACCGGTTTTAGAGTAATAAATAAATCGTCAGTTTGTAAGAAAAATTTTAACACTCCGTATCTCGGAAACAAATGAAAATCGAATAACAACATATGAGTTATTTTTAATTATTATTACGTATATTATATAGTCTTAAAGTTTGGGGCGTTAATCCCCACTCACCTTGTATACTCCCCTTACGTCTATGTTACGTCTAACGTCTATATTCTTTCATCATTTATTTATCTCTTTACTTATTACTTATAGTCTGGGCTGATTATCGGAGAATAGGCCATTTTTGGGAAAAGTTATTTACCAGCAATTTTATTGCTGGAATCGAATTATAAGATCCTATATATTAATAATATAGGTATGCAAAGTCCTCAGATAGTGTGCTACTTTTTTTATAAACAAAATGGCGCCCGAAAATCGTGTTTTTTTCAATTATTTCTCTAGAACTCCGAAGATTTTAACTTTACAACAAAAACACTCAAATAAAAATTCACCATGATTAAATTCTGCATAGAGACGTGTTTTTCCCGATCTGCTCCGACGAAAATTTTCCTCGGAAAATGCGGGTTTTCCCAACAAAATCTTTAATTTTCAAATAAAGTTTTAGATAAGTAATTATTTACCAATAATTAAATAATTTGGTGACTTAAAAGCCTTCTTGGTTTAGATTATAGTTCCAGAAGCTGGTGAAAATTAAACGAATATTTTAGCAACAATTCAATTGTTAATTAATAATTTACGGTCGCAATAATAACCAAAATAATTATGATGCACTGATCAAACTTTGAAATCTTATAAAGATGAGATGCCTATTTAACATTTTGTCGACAAAATATAAATTTTTTATTTTTTTGCATAATCTTTAAATGTTTAAAAAAAATAGTTATAAACAAATTAACGTTTCTCAGAAAGTTTTTATTATATTATAATTTTAAAAAATAGCTAAAATGTGCATTTCAAATATCTTGAAAATGAATGCTTTAAAACGTTTTTGCAACCATTTGCAAAAAAGTTATGAAACAGCAAAATAAACATACTATTACTACGGTGTTATTAATTTCTTTTAATTCTTTCAAAGCGTAGAAGTGAGTTTAAAGTACAAGCTAATTATTTATAAAACAATATCGATTATCAGCTTAATGGTTATATTTTAATTAAAGATTATAAATATATTTTTTTTGTAATTTACACGCGCGAAAGTAGAATAATACAGTACCGTAGCTACCCGCCCACATACACAACTCGCGCGAGTTTAAGCGTGTCAGTCGCTTCGAGTGAACATTTTATCTCCGGCTCTGTATCAAGCCTACTTTCGTGCTAAAAATTACAAAAAAAAGTATTTTTAATCTTTGATTAAAATATAACCATTGCACTAATTTTTGACATTCTTTGTCAGTAATTAGATTGTACCATAGACTCACTTTTAAGCTTTTAAACAATTAAAACAAATTATAAACAATGGAGCTATCGTATATTTATTTTGCTGTTTCCTAACTTTTTTGCAAATGGTTGGAAAATTTTTTTAAAGCATTCATTTTCAAGACCTATGAAATACGCATTTTAAGTATTTTTTAAAATTAGAATATAATAAACAATTTCTAAGAAATGTTAATTTGTTTATAACAATTTTTTTTAAACATTTAAAGATTATGCAAAAAAATGAACAATTTATATTTTGTCGACAAAATATTAAATAGGCATCACACCTTTATAATCTTTCTAAGTTTGATCAATGTCTCATGATTATTTTGGTTGTTATTGCGACTGTAAATTGTTAATTAACAAATTGAATTGTTGCTAAAATATTCGTTTCATTTTAACCGGTTTCTGAATTTATAATCTGTACCAAGAAAGCTTTTATTTCACCAAGCTATATAATTATTAATAAATAATTACTGGCCCAAAAAATTTATTTGAATATTCGAGATTTTGTTGGGAAAACCCACATTTTCCGAGGAAAATTTTCGTCGGAGCAAATCGGGAAAAACATGCCTCTATGTAGAATTAAATTGGGGTGAATTTTTATTTGAGTATTTTTGGTGTAAAGTTAAAATCTTCGGAGTTATAGAGCAATAATTGAAAAAAATACGATTTGTCGGCGCCATTTTGTTTATAAAAAAAGTAGCACACTATCTGTGGACTTTGCATACCTATATTAATAATATATAAGATCTTATAATTCGATTAAAGCAATAAAATTGCTGGTAAATAACCTTTCTTTGTACTTTACTAATTAGACCAACGTATTATAACTATTTTTTTTTCAAAATTTAAAGATTATGCAAAAAAAAGAAAAATTTATATTTTGTCGATAAAATATTAAACAAGCATCTCATCTTTATAATCTTTATAAGTTTGATCAATGTATCATGATTATTTTGGTTATTATTGCGATCGTAAATTGTTAATTAACAATTGAATTGTTGCTAAAATATTCGTTTAATTTTCACCGGCTTCTGGAATTACAATCTATACCAAGAAATCTTTGATGTCACTAAGTTATTTAAGTATTGATTAATAATTACTTACCTAAAACTTTATTTGAAAATTATAGTTTTTGTTAGGAAAACCCGCATTTTGCGAGGAAAATTTTCGTCGGAGCAAATCGTGAAAAACATATCTCTATGCAGAATTTAATTGCGGTGAATTTTTATTTGGGTGTTTTTGTTGTAAAGTTAAAATCTTCGGAGTTATAGAGCAATAATTGAAAAAAATACGATTTGTCGGCGCCATTTTGTTTATAAAAAAAGTAGCACACTATCTGCGGACTTTGCATACCTATATTATTAATATATAGGATCTTATAATTCGATTCCAGCAATAAAATTGCTGGTAAATAACTTTTCCATGAATTTTGCTAATTAGCCCAGAGTATTATATGACATTGTAGTCCGTTCTTTAACGGTAAAATATTGCAAAACCTCTAAATTTTAAAGAACCGCTTGGATTGACATGAAATTTGGCATACACATAGCTAACATGTCAAAGAAAAAAAGTGATATTGTGCCGATATGTGCTTTTGCCCTGGAGGTGGTTTTCACCCCCTCTTAGGGGGGTGAAAAAATATTCGTCTAAAGTAAGCCAGGAAATGGATAAACTGGCTAATTTTAAGTAACTTTTGTTCTATAGAGTTTTTTCACTAAGTCAATACTTTTCGAGTAATTTGGCAGTGAATATGTTCATTTTTTCAACAAAATAACCACGGTTTTAGACGGTTTTTCGCAAATAACTCAAACAGTAAGTATTTTGTCGAAAAACATTCTTAGCAAAAATATAGTCTGTAAAAAATTTAAAAAAAATGGTGTATATATCACGTCTCTATACCTAGTAGAAGCAGAGTTATAGCTAATGAAAAATAGGTTCATATTCGTCAAATTCCAAATGGGATACTTTAACGTGAAATAACCAAAAATGAAGCACATTTCGGGGAAAACCCATTACAACTTATTTAAAGTGTTTAAAAAGAGTTTCATTTTTTTTTATAAAAAAAATTTCTAGCATCAAAAGTAAACAAGTTACGCTCAAAATAAAGTTAGTCCCTTTTTGTTTTGGTAAAAAAATCGAGAAAATCACCCCCTAATTAGTATCTTAAATGAACTTAATCGTTACGACTTCACAAGTTTTTTGACTCGTGTACGTATTGTTTATATGATCTGTAAGTTTCATCGGTTCAAAGTCCTTATTATCGAAAGGGCTGTAGTTAAAAGGGGTTGAACGAGGCACTGATCACGAATGTATGCAAATTTAGAAACACCAAATCTTAATCAATTTTTGTCTAACAGAACAACAAAAAAATACATGATATTCAGAAAAGCAATGCTGACTTTTTGTTGTTTTTCGAGATTTTTGGTATCTCTAATAATTTTTAAGTTATTTTGAAAAAAGCATATTTTTCAAAATTAAAATTTTTAAAAATTTTACTTTGAAAACAAATTTTTTCAAAAATAAGAACTTTGAATCGATGAAACTTACAGATCATATAAACACAACATAAGTAAAATAATTTGTGGACGATAACAATTAATTTCATTTAAGTTGCTAATTAGGGGGTGGTCTTCCCGATTTTTTTTTGCCAAAACAATAGGGTCCAACTTAATTTTGAGTGTAACTTGCTTAAATTTAATGCTAGAAACTTTTTGTAAAAACAGAAATAAAGCTTTTTTTAAACACCTTAAAAAAATTATAATGGGTTTTCCCCAAAAAGTGCTTAATTTTTTGGATATTTCACGTCGAAATATTCTATTTGAAATTTGGTGAATATGAATCTATTTTTCATTGTCTATAACTCTGGTTCTACGAGATCCAGAGACCTAACGCGTACACCATTTTTTTTACTTTTTATAGGCTATATTTTTTCTAAGAACGTTTTTTTCTACAAAATACTTACTTTTTGAGTTATTTGCGAAAAACCGTTTTAAAATCTGGTTATTTTGTTGAAAAATGAACATATTCACTCGCAAATAACTCAAAAAGTGTTGACTTGGCGAAAAAGCTCTATAGGACAAAAGTGACTTAAAATTAGTCAGTTTACCCATTCCCGGACTTATTTTGGACATATATTTTTTCACCCCCCAAGAGGGGGTGAAAGTCACCCCCAGGGCAAAAGCACACATCGGCACCATATCACTTTTTTTCTTTGACATGTAAGCTATACGTATGCCAAATTTCATGTCAATCCAAGCGGTTCTTTAAAATTTAGAGCAAAAACCGTGAAAGAATGTACTATTGATAGTTTTGTGTTGTTTACAATAAAAATAGTTTTTTGTAATTTTACATCAATTCAAATTTCTGCTCATGATGGAAAATATTAAAGTATAGAACAAAATGATGTTGAATCTTTTACTTCATTAAAAAAAATGATCTTTGCAGAAAAAGCGCATAATAAAATTTATACAAAAAATGTATAGAAAGATATCCCAGCGGTGGATCCAACATCGTTAAGAGGGAGGGCCGATATCGATATCCTCATCTTTGTCATTTTGTGGGCTGCAAATATCCATTAGCATTATCCCATCCCCTCAATTGGATTAAGAGCTTTATCGCGTAGTCAGATTTGAACTTGGTAATCATCATCATCATCAAGCAACCTCACTGCTGGACATAGGTCTCTCCCATTTTTCGCCACTCTAGTTGCCATTTCTTCCATCCAGTTCTTGCCATCCAGCGTGTTGGTGGTCGTCCTCTGCTGCGCTTGTCTTCTCTTGGGCGCCAGTCAATTCGTTTTCTGGTCCATCTTGAGTCTTTTAGTCTTGCTACGTGACCTGCCCAATTCCATTTCAGCTTGGCTATACGTTCGACGACATCAGTGATACCTGTTCTTTTCCTTAGGTCTTGGTTCCTTATTTTGTCTTTTTTTTTGTCACGCCGAGACCGATAATCGATATTTCCATGCGCCTTTGTGCCACTCGCACTTTTAGAGCTGTTGTTTTTGCGAGCGTGAGAGTTTCTTCTCCGTATGTCATAATAGGAAGCAGTGGCGGCTCGTGACCTCAGTATGCGGGTAGGCTACACATATACTTCGGGTAGGCGACAAAAAATATCCTACAGTTTGTAATACATTTTGAGCCGTCTTGCAATACTAAATGTAATCTATGAGCGCAACAATGTGTAAAAATTGCCTTTGGAGCATCTACTTTAATTTTTGATTGTAATCTGTTTAAAGAGCCAGCCATTACACTTGCACCATCGTAAAATTGAGCAATTAATTTATTTTTGTAATCATATGGCTCAAGCACTTTGAACTTTGTTAACAAAACGGATTGTTAAAGTACACTGTGATTTTTCGGTTATATCAGTAGTATCGTCAGCTAGTATAGAAAAAAATTGACTTTCATTAATTTCTGTTGAAATTTCATTTTTTACGTAATCGGCAAGATAATCTATTAAATCATTTTGTATTGTTTTTGACAAACCCGTGAACACCCCTTCTATTTTTTAACATGATCCTGGATTTCCTGATCGCGTTTAACTACTAAATTAAAAATTTCTTTAAAATTACCCATGTTTGAAGAATTATGGCTCTCATCACGACCGCGAAATGTAAGTTCTTGTTTTGCTAAAAGAATTGTAACATCAATTTCTTCAACTTTTTCAATCTTTTTCAACTTCTTCATTATATATCTTATTAGATAGAGAAATATGTCCAGCGAAAGCACTGTCAGTAGTTTGTTTATTTTTTTCTAACCGTTTTAAATCTAAGCAATGTTCTTTCGAAGATTCATGTTTTTTTACACTAGCTGATAAATTTTTAAAATCTGAATATCCCTGACTCACCCAAACATTTTGCTTCAAATTTGAGAGCAACAGACAAGGCCAACAGAAAAGTGAATTTTTAAAATAACTTCCGCTTAGCCATTTATGATTTTCATACCATATTGTTTTAAACGATCTCGAAAATGGTTGATTGTCTTTTGTCTTATCTGTGGATAAAATTGTTAAATTTTGTAAAGGCCGGCCCATTGAAATAATTACTAATCTTTCTTGATTTTGGCGCCTTGAAAAAGGCGTCTCGATCAAACTGCATATTACATCGTTTAAAATATTCATATTCGATGACTAAAGTTTTTCCACCAATAAAACTAACACACATACGTTTCAACAACGTCAAATATTACCTACTTATTTTATTTATGTATCAAATAATAATTTACTATTCGAATAAATTGATAAGTTAACAATTAACCTCGCTTTAAATTTTTAATTATCTATATAATCTAATAACACATTATTCAGTTTTCATAAACAAATTTAAATTGTCCTACCTAGTTTTATTCAATACTTAACCTACTAATAACAGCCAAAATCAAAAAACAATTATTTTAAAACAGTTTCACAAGACACAAGAGAAGCAACTGATAAAATTTTGTAGGTCCGGCTATAAGACTCTGTGCCTATCCGCCCGTTCAAAATCGTAGAATAGGGTCGCTACGAGCAGACCTGCAGCAGGCCTGCTCTCGTAAACAGAGAGAGATCGCACGTCAGTTCGGTGTTGGCGTCGTTCTATTTCAGGCTACGTTCCTGAGTGCCTGACCAAGGAGAATATAGAATCTATACAGTACTACTGATACTACAAGGAGCGTACAATAATTATAACTACGGAGAAAATTTTTTGGATATTTTTAAAAATAATTTGGATAATTTTTGCTATTTTATTGTAGATATTGTGTCAAAATTTATAAATTACAATTTTGAAATAAGTAATTTATATTAATAATTTATATTATTGTACTACATTTGAAGAGGGTAGGCGGCGCCTACCTTGCCTACCCCGACGGGCCGCCCCTGATAGGAAGAACGCATTGGTCAAATGTCTTCCGTTTCAAAGCTATCGGGATGTTGCTCTTAAATATGCCTTTTAGTGAACCATACGCCGCCCAAGCAAGTGTTATTCGTCGTTGAAATTCGCTGGTCTGATTACCCTTGCTTATTCTGATTTCATGACCGAGATATATGTAATAAATACTTTTCTGTCAATTCGATCACTTGATTTTGGATGGTTAGGTGTTCGCTTGGAACTAAGTTTGTCATAAATTTGGTCTTACTGATGTTCATTTTTAGACCTATTATTGAAGATACGCTTTCTAATTCTTGTAGCATTTGTTGTGCTTCACCCAGATCTTCGGTAATAAGTACTATATCATCGGCAAAACGCAGATGATTGAATTTGGTAATACACTCTCTTAATGAGCTCGTCCTAAGCATATAATATAGGTACGAGTGCTTTTCACCAGCAGCTGTGAAAAGTGAATAGTCGGTATACCGAGATTCCATTTACGTCTGCTCCAGTGGCGGCTCGTGATTTTTACAACAGGGGAGGCTATACCTAACTGTAAAATATCTAGACAAATTTGCACTAGCAAAAAAATGCGCCAAAAAATGTAATTTAAGGCCCCATCTTTTGACCATTTTTTATTTACATTTCATAATATCATCCTAATTCATAATTTCATGATATCATCATTTTAAAAATAGTTAGTCTAATAGTAAAAGTTTAATACCAAAGTTTGTGTCGTTTATTTGTTAACAATTCGATCTATTTGTAAATAGATACCTATGCATATCAAAATAAATACAGATTTGAAGTTTTGCAGTCCATACATAATGAAGCTTCAAATTTTTTAAGATACTCAACTGAATTTTTTAATTCTAAACGCGGCCTACTGCGAATTCAAAAACACGATAAATTACCGATATTTTGCTTTGAGTTAGAGATATCGGAAAAAGTTATTTGAGCAAGTTGTTCCAAATATTATTATAACCCCACATACCAAATTTCATAACAAAATTCGCACTTTTAGATTTTTTATTATTTTTAGTCAGGACCCTAAAATTCGTTGTCCCGAGACGCACCCAACCACCCAACGGAGCTGAGAAGCTACACTGCCTCCCTTGGTATATCTCCGGGCAGCGTGTGATGGCGCCGTAGATGCCACTGTTAGACCGGGTCTCCTTAAACGCCTGCTGCGCTGCACGGAGCATTAGCAACGGAGAAAGCAGGGCTTCTCGGCTCCGTTCGTGCATCTCGGGATAACCCAGGGTCCTGCCTACAATAATATGTAATAAAACTGAGACGCGATCATGCGTTCTAATGCTAATGCTCCGTACGTATGGATAATTAGTGATAATATGGAATTTACACGTTGTATAATAGTGAGAGTAATTGTTGTGTTCGCGATTCATGATAAACAAAACAGTATAGAGTGTGTAAAAAATTTATGGGGAGGCTGAGCCTCCCTTGCCTCCTCTAACGAGCCGCCACTGGTCTGCTCCAAAATTCGTATAATATGCTCCAAAATTGAGAAAAAGTTGTTTGGCTCTTTTTTACAATAATTCCGTTCATTTTAAAGATATCGTATCCATTCAAAAACCATTTTAAAGGAAATTTGAAGGATTATAAAGCTACTTTGATCATACCAATTCAAAATCTTTAGTTTTTAAAAAGTAAAGGGTTAAGGAGCGCAACGTTGATACTCGCGCTATCAACCTAACTTAAAGTAGTTATATCTCTGTATTGAAAAATAAACAAAATTTTTGATAAAAAACCCTATATTTTTGCACCGAATCAGTTTTATTGTGCCATTTCGACAATGGAATGATCACTTTCTAGATCGTACGTCCTTTAAGATGAATCATTTGTTAATTTTAGTTCAAAAATAGTATCTGTGTAACGTCAATTATAATCATTAATTATTTATTAGAATAATTACTGAAATCACTGAAACAGACGAACCACTGTTTGAAATAAAAATTAATATAGTTTATTATTCTTGAGTATTTTTGTTAAACTGTGATCCAACGGAACGTGGCGTGGCACGCCTTGGGAAATATATAATATATATTTAAAATATATAATAGAAAAAGACAAAAACTAAATTGAAAAAGACTATATGACTTGTACATACTTCTAAGAAGCCATTCTAACTCAAGACCTAACTTTTCCCAATTTGTCAAAATAATAGACGGAGAGCTAGAGCCGAAAAATCATCGTCATAAGTAATATGGAGTTTTTCCTGTAAAATATGTCCATTGTATATTGACAATTATGACCCCTTTCAGACTGACACCTCAGTGGATACAGGAAGTAGCAATAAGGGATGAAAGGGGAAAGTTAGTGCAGTGATTAAAGGTTTTCACCTCCTATTTTGTTAAATCTCTATCGATTTGCATGAAAATTGGTGACTAGTTAGAGCATACCTCAAGAAACAAAACTGATTTGGTGCCAGTTGCACTTTTACCCTGGTGGTGAATATCACCCCTTCCCGCGGGTGAAGACTATTTTATTAAAAATAACCCCACAAATCGATAGAGGGACAAGTTATAAGTAAAATTTGTTATATCATGTTATTAAAATAAATCAATACTTTTTGAGTTATTAAAGATCAAAGATTTGTCTATTTAAGAGCATATGCGTGAAGTTACGGATGATAAAAAGAACATGTTAATTAATTTTATGTTGGTAAAATATTATTTTTATATTACTTCGATGTTTATTTGAATTTTTTTTCATTATAAACTGAATATGTCCAGAAACTGGGGGTGTCCAATAATGGGTACATTTGACATATTCGAATACACTTTTGGTAAATTTATAATATCGAAATAATATAAAAATAATATTTTAGTAACATACAATGAATTAATATGTTCTTTTTATCATCCGTAACTTCACGCATGTGCTCTTAAACAGACAAATATTTGATCTTTAATAACTCAAAAAGTATTGATTTATTTTAATAACATGATATAACAAATTTTACTTATAATTTGTCCCTCTATCGATTTGTGGGGTTATTTTTAATAAAATCGTTTTCACCCCTGAGAAGGGGTGGTATCCACCCCCAGGGTAAAAGTGCAAGTTGGCACCAAATCATTTTTATTTCCTGAGATATGTTCTAAATAGTCACCAATTTTCATGCAAATCGATGGAGGTTTAACAAAATAGGAGGTGAAAACATTTAAAGACTACACTAACTTTCCCCTTTTATCCCTTATTGCTACTTCCTGTATCCACTGAGGTGTCAGCCTGAAAGAGGTCATAATTATCAATATAAAATAGACACATTTCACATGCCCAACTCCATATTACTTATGACGATGATTTTTCGGCTCCAGCTCTTAGACTATAAGTTCAACCTTCACTGGTTGAATCACTAGCTTCAAACAAACGAATAAAAAATCCTTCGATATTATAGGTATTTGTTCTGACAATAATTAAAAGCGACAACTCTTATCGTCAATGCGAGCTGTTCAATATGACTTAAGGCTGTATGACACTATGCATTTTCTTGTATCATTTCTAATATCGTTTCTGATATCGTTTCTTGTATACATTTTATTGTATCATTTCTTGTACGTACATTTGTGCCCTGTATGACACTATGCAAGTTCTTGTATCGAAAATTGTATGAAATTCGGCACGTGATTGGTCGAAATTTTGTTTGTCACCCTGTGTCACGTTATGGTAGTACTGCATCTACAGCTACAGCTGATTTTACCAGAATTTTACGTCGACTGTTTGAGGTTGATTATTTGTGTTTTTATTTTGTTTTGATATTTGTGCTAAAATATTTGCATTAGAATTATCTTCAGTTTGATCCAAATTAGGAACTATTGTATTTTCGTCTATTAAAAAATTATCCACCATGAAACCTAAATTTATAGTTTGAACTTTACTAGGAGCTAAATATATGGTTATTAGTAGAACAGTAGTCCATACCAAACGGTATATTAAGTATCAATAAAAGATTTATAAATAATACCTACAAAAACACAAATAAATTTATCAATACATGATCTCATTTTCATTTCAGCCGCCATTATGAGTAAGTAAGTAATTATGACATTTTAGATGTTTTACCAGCAGGTTTTACATTTTTGCTCTTTGCGCAGAAATTGGCGCAGTTCTTGTACCGGGTGTCCCAATAAGAATGGCTCTCGGCCATATCTCAGGAACCGTTTATAGTAGAGCTTTGAAATCAAAAATTTTATAACAAAAGTTGCCTCAGGAAAAGCCTGGAAATTATTTTCATAATTGTGGGTCCACCGCTAGAGGGCGTAATTGAATATCAAAAATAAAAAAATCTAAATTTTACAAAATTTTCCTAATGAAGGGGCACTGGAAAGCCGATTATTGTATTCTTCATAAAATTCTGCGCATATTTGATTTAACAAGTTTAACTCTACCTTTGCAAATAAGAGGTGGGGGTGAGTGGGACCCTTATTATGAAAAAATGGCTGTAAGTCCGGTTCTGCTAAATCAAATTTTGAAAACTGGGTCTTGTTGAAGACAGATCTTTTTCTTCAATGTAAGCGTGATAATTTTGAACCATCCTAATAAGTGATAAGCCAGCTGGGAGGCGTTATTTAATTTTTTTCAGAAATCTAGTTTTCTTTGGAAAATATTAAATACAAGTATACATTTTTAATCATACTTTATAAAATTAGATTAAATTAGCAACAGAATAGCGAAAACCGCATGTCGATATCTTTTTTCTATCTCAAGATATCTCGAGAAACGTGTAAATTTTATACATAACTGTTACTATCACCGGTAAACTAAGTTAATGAAAAGTAGTGTGCTGTGGAAAAAAAACAAAATAACATTTTCCAGATGTCAACGTATAAAAATATAATTAATTAAAACAACAATATAAAGAGGAACAATACTATTAAAATTAAATATAACACAGAACAAAAAGAACTACTTAGTGACGACCTAAACATTCAAATTGTTGCCCATCATACATAATATACTACTCTAGAATACATTATCCAGAGAATACTAAACGCCATTCAAAGCATATCGAGAGCAGAAATTGAGACTGCTGTTCAATCTACTCTTGAAAGAGTAAATGTTTGCAACGAAAAAGATGTGCAAAAATTTGAACGTTTATGTCATCACTAAATAGTTGTTTTTATTTCTTTGTAATAGGGCTTTTCCGTATAATCCGTGTATAATATTAATATACGAGATATGATCGAGGCTCGAAACAAATGAGAAGCGTTGAAAAGACCTAATATACGTTGACAGCTGGAAAATGTTTCTTTGTTGTTTCCATAGCACACTACTTTTCCTGAACTTCGTTTACCGGTGACAGTAACAGTTATGTTTTTAAATTTACACGTTTTGTAAGATATCTCGACATAGAAAAAAGATATTAACATGCGGTTTTCGCTATTCTGTTGCTAATTTTGTGTAATTTTGTAATATGGTATTAAAAATGCATGTTTGTATTTAATATTTTCCAAGGAAAACTAGATTTCTGAAAAAAATTAAATAACGCCTTCTAGCTGGCATATTACTCAGTAAGTTGATTCGAAATCATAACTTTTACATTGAAGAAAAAGATCTGTCTTCAACAAGACCAAGTTTGCAAAATTTGATTAAGCAGAACCGGACTCACAGTCAGTTTTTCATAACAAGGTTCCCACTCACCCCCACCTCTTATTTCCAAAGGTAGACCTAAACTTGTTAAATCAAATATGCGTAGAATTTTATGAAGAATACGACGATCGAATTTCCAGTGCCCCTTCATTAGGAAAATTTTGTAAAATTTAGATTTTTTAATTTTTGATATTCAATTACGCCCTCTAGCGGTGGCCCCACAATTATGAAAATAATTTCCAGGCTTTTCCTGAGTCAACTTTTGTTATAATTTTTTTTATTTCAAAGCTCTACTATAAACGGTTCCTGAGATATGGCCGAGAGCCATTCTTATTGGGACACCCGGTACAAGAATCTGTGTCTGACTCAAATTCTTGTATCGTTTCTGATATCGTTTCTTGTATCTGTGTATGACACTATGCATTTTTTTGACATATCAGAAACGATATTAGAAATGATACAAGAAAATGTATAGTGTCATACAGCCTTTACGTCTGGGATACAATCGGCGATTATCGAAACATATTTGGCGATTTTTGTTATTTATTCGACAATTTTGTTTAAGATAATATTACCCATTAAACTTATCAATTCATCTTGCCTACTGTTGCTTAAATAAGTCACAAACCATGTATCAGACTCTCTTTGAACTATCCCTGATATGTTCTTTCATTACTGGATCAAACTCAGAGAGCAATAGTTAGTATAATTATTATACATATTATGTACTAACTTAAAAAAGTTTCCATTATTAGGTAGAAACAAATGATCAGTTGTTCCACGAAAAGCTAAACATTGTGAGGCCAAAAATCTAATTCTTTTCAAAACTTCTCTCCAATAATGTTGCATTATCTATTATTATATTAGATTTTACTGATTATGCCGCCCCCCTTGTGATGCCGCCTGATGCGGCTGCCTCACCGCATCATAGCACGGCACGGCCCTGATTTTGAACCTCTCTATAATGTTTAGGGTAATACTGCTCAGTAAAATAAAGCAAAATTTGCTTTATATTCTGCATTATTTAATTTAATTCCAGATTTAACATAAACTTCCAAGTGGGTCCTAAACCTAGCGATGATACAGCTCTCCATATTTCCGTTCGACACAAACAAGGATACATAGCTAGAAACTCATACATAAGTGAAGAATGGGGAGAAGAATCAGGAGATGGCGAATTAACAATTGGACCAGGAGAATCTTGGGAAATGATAATTTTAGTGGATCAAAATGAATACAAGGTAAGAATATTTTCTTTTATTACAATTTTATAGACCCTTTTTTTTTGTCTGATTTAATACTGAAAGCCACTGAAGTATCCGCTGGGAGGGTTGACATGGAGGGAATATGACATGTCGACTGTGTTTCTCATGGTGGCATAATTTGTAAGCCCACGTCCCCCACGTGCGATAAATTCAGTTCTTTTTCTTCACTATATTTTCTTACCTTAGTAATGAAATCCACCCCTTCTGTTCAACAAGATCCTTTGGAAACAAAAATAATCTACATATCCCTCATTCACTGTAGTGTTTACAATCCGGGGCACATTATCATTTTTAGTATACAAAATACAATGGTTCACAAAAGTTCCTAACCTTTGCTTGGGAAATATCACTAAAAAACTATATTTCATAGAAATTTAAGACCGAATTATGGTGGTATTATCTTAAAAACACTATACTTAAGCAGAAAACGCAACAGAGAGCAAAATTTCAACTATATAGGAATTAAAAATGCTTGAGATTGGGAAAATCCTGGCTTTTCAACTTCAACCTTTGTTTACAAAGTATGTCTCTAATAATAAAAATATGATAGTCGTGACGTCACACTTCGGTTGTCAGCCTTAAAATCTCTTCGTATTTTTCTATATTTAAACTATATTTATGTATTAGGTATACCAGACATTTTCTTCTGTATAGAGTATTTATAGCAAATTTGTAATAATGTATATAAACTGCGCGTCATAGAAAACGGGCACCCTAAAAAATGGCTAATTTTTGAGGTTGCGTATCTCCTAAACCTGTTGTCCAATTTAAGTGATTTTGTTTTAATATGTTATAGCCTTGTTATTTGTCAATATCCCTGTAATAATATTTTTGCTAAACAGGTAAATTTTCATTGTATACCGGGTGTACGAATCAGACTGTGTTTTTTTCTCAAAGTTCGCAACACCCTGTGGAATATCCTAGCATTTATAAAATACTGAAATTAAAACTCAACTATAGCCTCAGGTTTTCTCAACATTCTGTTTTTTGATTCATTCGCTTATGTTGGATAATACAAAAGTTAGGTACTTTAACAATTAGCCATGTTCTTTTTCGTGTTTCTAAACAAGTGCGACAAACTTTAAGGGGTAATTCTCCATTAAAAAATAATGACAGTTTGCTTTATAATCGTATGTCCGCAAATGCTTCGTTTGCGAGATACGGGATGTTGAATTTTTTGTTACAAACTGACGATTTATTTATTGCCTTAAAACCGGTTGAGATATGCAAATGGAATTTGGTGGGTTTTAAGACGTAGTTATTGCACATTTTTTGATATACAATTAAGAATTTGTTATTCACCATTGGCGTGCATACGGGTAACATGATCGGTCATATTACCCATATGCACGCCAATAGTGAATATAAAATTCTTGATTGCAAGTCAAAAAATTCGCAATAACTATCTCTTAAAACCTACCAAATTTCATTTGCATATCTCAACCGGTTTTAGGGCAATAAAATAAATCGTCAGTTTGTAAAAAAAATTTAACATCCCGTATCTCGTAAACGAAGAATTCGCAGACATAAGTTTATAAAGCAAACGGTCATTATTTTTTCATGCAGAATTGCCCCTTAAAGTTTGTCGCTCTTATTTACAAACAACCCATACTGATGAAGAACATGACTAGTTGTTAAAGTACATAACTTTTGTATTATCCAACATAAGAGAATGAATCAAAAAACATAATGTTCAGAAAACCTGAGGCTATAGTAGGGATATCATTTCTGTATTTTATAAAAGCTAGAATATTCCACAGGGTGTTGCGAACTTTGAGAAAAAAACACAGTTTTATTCGTACACCCGGTATACAATAAAAATTTACCTGTTTAGCAAAAATATTATTACAAGGATATTGACAAAGAATAAGGCTATAACATATTTAAAAAATCACTTAAATCTGACAACAGGTTAAGGAGATACGCGACATCAAAAATTACCCATTTTTTAGGGTGCCCGTTTTCTATGACGTGCAGTGTATTATACATTAGCACTAAATTAATAGTGTAATTTTAAATAATCTCTTGGTTTTTGTAGATCACACATAAAGCATACCCATAAGAGTTAGCGCCAAAAAGGCAAGCTAGGAAAAAATATTAATTTATTAATGCTTTGTGTTTTGATTTAAAATTCAAATTGTGGCTTCTTCCCGACAAAAAAAATAGTACATAAGAAAAATAGTCCAATTGACTAGTTGACAAAAACACTAATAACCTTTAAGTTAAGTTAAGTTAAAATTGTAGAGGGCCATTTTAGTTAGTAAAATGCAATCTTTTTTGTTAAATTTTAGGTAACAATTTTTTTCTTTCATCAGAACATGTACTTGATAAGCTTGGTCCAATCATCGTTTATTCCTGTATTATTTAGGGTCCATTAAAAATTTAGTTTTTTAAAGGGGTCCACCACCAAAAAAATTGAGGACCACTGACATAGTCATAAACCCCCCAAAACAATCGCATTTAATATTCCGTCTAAATTTTTAACTTTGTAAAGGATTTAGGCCTGGATTCCGCGTACAAAAAAAGTAATAAATAGCAAGCTTAAAATTTATTAATAGCGTAACGGTGTCTAGTCGGACAAACTTTTATGTATGGGAGCACTGGAACAGGGGAAGTTTTAATTGAGGAACGTGATTTTAATTTTGCAACGTGTTATCCTGACAAGTTTATGATTGTGAAAACTAGCAGGTTGTTTTTAAGTTTATTCAATAGCAAACTTTATATAATATATGAAAAATGTTTGTCCGACAAATATGTTGGGCATTTTAATAAGTCCGACACGAAGAACATGTCAAATGACAGGAATCATGTTGGTTCGTAATAGCAGTCTGATTTTTGCATGAGAGTTTAATGAAAGGGTAACAAATCAATTAGAAGTTCTGTCCGACAAAATACATGGGACGTTTTCGTAGTCTGACGTTCCAAATTTTTAACTTGTTCCACAATTAAAACTTTCCCTGTCCCCTGTTTCAGTGTTCCCACACATCAAAGTTTGGCCGACTAGACACCGTTAAGCTATTAACAAATTTTCAGCTTGCTGTTAATAAACTTTTTTTTGTACGCGGGATCCAGGCCTAATTGTAACTGAACGGATATATTTAACTTATTATCACTTTACGTGTAGGTGATAAATGGTTAATTGTAAATAGCTATCATACACAAAATATTCATTTTTCTTAACAAATATTTCGTAATTATTTAATGAAATTTTACATCAAGGTTAAAGGTTTTAAAATAAGAATATTGCTAAGCGGGTGTTGCGGGTGTCCCGCAATTTAGAATCATTTTTTAAATTATTTCACTCCTACTTGTTCACTGATTTTATCTCTAAAATTTAAGCAAAGAAAGAGTGGAGTATAGTAAAGTATATAAAGTACGTATACATTATGAGCAAAAAATATAATGCCATATTAAACCGTTTTTTAGTAATATTTTGCTTTTATTTCACAAAAGAACTTTTAATTTGTATCTTCGTTTATAAAACTGGTCCTTATTTTTTGCCGTGGCCGTCTTCATACTAATAATATCAATCCGGTTCCGAGGCTTCACATTGTTTCTTTGAGAAGTATTCGTTTTTACGATTGGTAGCTTGCTAACTTTGCCAGTCACCCTCCACATTTGATCCGGGCTTGGGACAGGCTGTGGTATAATAACCACAAAGCTACTCGATCTACCCCACAATTACCCCAGGCAGTGTTGCATTGGCACTGGCAGTACCGGCGCTAGGGTATCAGATGCCCGCCTGCAATACTAGCACAGGCGCCCCCCCCCACACATAATATATATATATATATATATATATATATATATATATATATATATATATATATATATATACTTGTACAATCCCAGCCTCGGAGGATATGTGTGTTCTAATAAAACATTGGACCCACATGTTTGAAGATCAAACCGGTCGCACTCCGTAATGGAGTGATACCTATCTGACCCCCCAAGAAGCTATACCACCAGCCCTCCCATCGCAGTACATAACGAGTGAGGAGGCTTTGTACTGAACGTTAGCTTGGATGTCCTGGATAATGGGACAACCTCTATGTTACTTTATGTGGTTAAGCCACCTGATTTTAGGGATAGCTAGAACTTCTCTTCTCCCTATTAATGACTTGACTTTGGACCTGTGTCTTAAAAATGTGTGTTCCATACTGTATGTGTCTCGATGTCTGGACTGTGTGTGTTCGGTCACTCAACCGTCGAATTGGCAAAATAAATTTTGTTCTCCTCGACGGCTGAGCGCCCGAAAGGTGTGGCTATCGAGCTCACGTCTATCGGTACGTCACCTTGATGCTCAACTTCCGCGAGTATGGTCCATTTGACCTTCCTGAAGGGTATTTAGTGTCCAAAGGGCGACTTGTCTGTGTTTGCCGTTGTGATGTAATTAATGGTTTAAAAAAAATTTATTCTCCTTGTTTTAATCATCATCATTGGACAAAACAACATCACTTTTAACCTTTCTCAGAAATTGGCTAAGAGAACCAGATTGCTTTTTTGCAATTTCTTCTTATTCAGCTTTTGTTTTTATATTTTGCTCCCTAGATAACTTTTTTTTGGATTCCATTTTTATTTAGGTAACGAAATAAAAAAAATAATTTAATTATTTTAAATTATTTAAAAATAATAATAATTTCTCAAAATTACGCCCTAGCAGTAATAATAGTATTGAGTACTTACCAAAAATAATTTTATAGATATTAATAATTGAATGCCAATGCAACACTGATAATGTTTATTTTACTGCATAGTAAATTGACAAACTATTTCTATTCAGAAATTCACCAAATAGATACTAAATTGAAAGGGCTTTGAATCTAAATTTTATGCACACTGTTTATTTTAAATAATATGGTTATATGGGATTAATACATAAGTTATTAGTAGGTAATACATAATACATACTTAAATTAGATGGGCCGCAAATATTTTCTCTCCTACTGATCTGATACAAAATTTACAAACATTTGAATAAAATAAGCAAAGCGTGAATAATAAGTGTAGAGTTATTTGTTTTTTTTTTAAATATAATATCTTTGACGGCTGTGCTTTGATCATAAATTATATTACTATTGACATGGTAGGAATTCTACGGTTGTATATTTTTTGTATATGTATTTACGTGTGTAATATGCAAAAATAACCGACACAGATTAAGGGTATCATGAGGAATTTAAATCACATTTAAAAAATTAATTTCTCTATTTTAGTATTTTTTCCAACAGGAAAAAGCTAAGTTTGGCGCCCCCCAAACAAGGGCACCCACCTGTAATGCATCCCTTGCAGGCCCGTTATCGCCGGCCCTGGGCACTGGTTATACAGCAAATATTGCAGTGACATTGGCTAACAGAAAATCCAATACGATGTAAATTAGAGCTAGCAGCTAGAGGGTCAGATAATAGAACAAGTGATGAAGTTTAAATATTTAGGCATCACACTATTTACCTAAGGAAAGCTCGAAACAGAAGCGGAAGATCAAGTGATTAAAGAAAAAGAGTCGCAGGTTGCCTGATTGAAACAATATGGACAAATAAAAATACCGGAAAAAAGCAAAGTCATAATTTACAAAACAGTCATAAGACCAACAATACATATTATGTATATTTAGTGCAGTCACTGAAGGTTTTTACCTCCGATTTCGTTGAACCTCCATTGATTTTCATGAATATTGGTGAGTAGTTAGAGGATACCTGAATGAACAAAGGTGACATGATGCTAACTTGCGCTTTTACCCTGGAGGTTTATGCCACCCCTTTTCGGGGGTGAAAATTATTTTATTAAAAATAATACCATAAATCCATAGAGGGACAAATTCTAAGCAAAATTTGTTATATAAAGTTATTAATATAAATCAATACTTTTTGAGTCATTAAAAATCAAAGATTTTATTTTTTCGTAAAAAATGCATGTTTTAAAGCTGTTTTTCACGTATAACTCAAAAACTATGAGCTTTTACAAAAAAGTTATTATTACCAAAATTGAAGATAATAAAAAATTGAATACACTCTTTACTTAAAGAACTAAACTAAATGTTAATTCAAAGTGAGTTATGGGTAATTTAGTGTATATTTTTGTCGACGAGTACTCAAATATAAGTATTCAAGCTTAAATAACGGGAAAACGATTCATTTTATAAAATATACCTGCTGAACACTTGTCAAAGTACTTCGAAATACCTATGAAATGAGCTCAAGAAGAAGTTAATAGCATCAAAATTAAGCAAGTTATGATGAAAATAAGAGAACCTTTTCGAATTCTTTAGGAAAAAGTGAAAAATAAGACAACGCCATTTCCACAAGAATTAAAATTTATAGTAATCCTTACAAGAATCTCTTTGTATTAGTATAAGTAATGATTTTAACAATTTTCGCCGGTTTAAAATGCATATTTTTGAAAAAAAGGTATAATTAAATAAAAAAAATAATGAAAAAAAATTTTTAGGAAACGCTTTTCTTTAGTTACGAGTGACTAAAATTAAAAATATTATAAAAAAATCAACTAAAAAGCAAGAAATAAAAAAATTGAAAAAATCTAACACATTCGTCAAAGAAAAGCGTGGCGCGTCTTCATCGAATAAACGGTTTTCGCCTCACGCTCTTCTTTAACGAATGTGTCGGATTTTTTAAATTTTTTTATTTTTTTGCTTTTTAGTTGATTTTTTTTATAATATTTTTAATTTTAGTCACTCGTAACTAAAGAAAAGCGTTTCTTAAAATTTTTTTTTCATATTTTTTTATTTTTTACTTTTTAGTCTTACACTTTTCAAACATTAAAATGTATCGTCATGTTTCTTAAAATATGCATAAAACATATGATGTACTAACATGAGAAGTAGTCGGAATCGGCAAAAAATTTGAAACTTTATTGTTTATTTATGAAGCATAACATAAACAATTAACGTAAAAAGTGAAATTATGTATAGTTCGTATTATTAGCTACAACACGTAAAAGTTTCAAGTTTTTACGTTGTAAAAAACAAGAGAATTTAAGCATTTTCCATTAAAATCGTTTTTTTTTATTTAAACAATTAATAAACATAAAAAAAATTATTGATTATTCGTGTATTGTTCCCGCGAATGCATATGTCTGCAAATTTTCATTCATTTGCATTGGAGAAAAGGCACTCAAATTAACGTCTAAAGATTTGACGCAAACTATTGAACTAAATAAAAGCGTTTAAAAAACAAGAGAATTTAAGGATTTTATATTAAAATCGTTTTTTTTTATTTAAACAATTAATAAACATAAATTTTTTTTTATTGATTATTCGTGTATTGTTCCCGCGAATGCATATGTCTGCAAATTTTCATTCATTTTCATTGGAGAAAAGGCACTCAAATTAACGTCTAAAGATTTGACGCAAACTATTGAACTAAATAAAAGCGTTTAAAAAATCAGAATTTTTAAAATTACCGTCATTTTAATTTTCTTTCGATAATAACTCCAAAAATTCTCAATATACGTAAAAAATGATATACATATAACCAAATTGTAGTCTTTTCTATATCAAATATTTTAACTTTTTTACTATTTTTGTAGGGTGAAAAATAACCGAGATAGAAACGTTTAAAGCTTAAATTTTGCTTCGAGAACCATGCAACCGTGGCCATTTAACCTTTGATTTTTAAAAAAGTAATGAGTTTAAAAGATTAAGTTCAACTTGTTTTAATAGCCCTTGGAATTATCTTTAAAATTGTTTTTAGGTGAAACTGATATCGTAAAAATTAACGAAGTGTAACAAACTAATTCCTTACGATACGCCCCTGGAGGGTGACTGTAGTTATGATCGTCAAACGACACATGCTTTTGCAAAAGTTCTGTGTTTTGGGAAGTGACCTTTTCATTGTAATAAACCCTAAAATCTGAGATAATTACCTTAATTTGCCTTTAGAGGAGTTATTAAAAAAAAAACGATAACATTTTTTTGAAAAAAATTTAAAAGATAAAATTTGAAAAAATTTTGAAACATAAATTTTAACGCTATCAAATTGTTCGGGATCTCATTTGATAGATATTTCTAAGTACTTTCACAAAAATGTTTAATAAGTTTATGTTATAAAATGCATCATTTTCCCGTAATTTAAGCTTGAATACCTAGATTTGGGTTCTCGCCGAAAAAAAAAAATACATTCAATTACCTATAACTCACTTTTAGTTAACACTAAAAGGTTTTTTTAGTAAGGAGTTTATTTCATTTTTTATTAGCTTCAATTTTGGTAATAATAACTTTTTTGTAAAAACTTATAGTTTTTGAATTATTTATGAAAAATTGGTTAAAAACATGCATTTTTCTCACGAAAAATTAAAATCTTTGATCTTTCATAACTCAAAAAGTTTTGATTTTTGCTTATAACTCAAATTTTGCTTAGAATTTGTCCCCCTATCTAACTATGGGGTTATTTTTAATAAAATAATTTTCACCCCCGAGAAGGGGTGACATCCACCCCCAGGGTAAAAGCGCAAGTTGGCACCATGTCACCTTTGTTCCTTCAGAAATTCTCTAACCACTCACCAATTTTCATTCAAATCGATGGAGGTTGAACGAAATCGGAGGTAATAGCTCATATCCACCTTCAGTGACTGCACTAATTAGGCAGATGGCAGAAATACGACCTGACATAGAGAGGACGCTAGAGAGATAATGCTAGAAACAGCAGAGATGAACACCCTTCGAAAAATCGATGGTAAGACACTATGGGACAGAGCTAGAAGTACATATATACGACGGAGATGCAAGGTGTATAACATTTATAACTGGGTAAGAAACAGAAGAATAGAATGGAATAACAACAAATAGGATAGTCAGGACAGCGATAGACGGTTCCCCAATAGGAAGACGATCAGTGGGAGGACCACGAAAACGTTAGAACTACAACTTACTGGAGCCACATTGAAAAAACAGACAGAGTTGTGTTTACACAAAAGGGAGAAGAAGTTTATAAAACATACCCATAAATGCACACTCATTTTCCAATAACGCAATGACAAAAGACATATTTTTTTCCAAAAAATTTAACTAACGTTGTCTAGCTAATCTTGTCAAACCGCAGTTAAAAATATAATTTTCATTACAATTAATTGTGACTTACTTTCACATTTAAAATATTTAAATTTGATTACAGATAGCAGTGAACGGTCAACATTTCTGCGAATTCAAGCACAGGGTACCCTTCTCCACAGTGACTGATCTGCAAATAGATGGAGACGTCAGTATTACTCTCATATCCTGGGAAGGAATTATGGGTCTGGGTGCTGGCGAAGACATTAAGAAAGTCAGCCAAACAGACACTCATTCTCAATGGGCTCCCCAAGAAGGCTATGCACCTCCCCCAGGCGGATATGCACCTCCCCAAGGCGGATATGGTCCTCCTCCCCAAGGGTACGGTGGCTACGCACCATCAGGTCCAGGATACGGACCTCCTCAAGGATATGGACCACCACCCCCACCTGGGGTAAGTTATCAAAAAACTTTTAAAATTTATTACGTGTAGGTACACTTATATAATATACTCTTTATTGCTTGCATTAGCTTTGGTTTCACATTTCTACGGTTGAATATTTCCCAGATCTTCTTACGTGGGGCACGATCAAATGCGTTTTCCAAGTCCACAAAATAGAGAAACACCTTACTGTTTGCTCTAGAGGGCTTTTTCTGATAACTGTCTCACCGTGAATATGAGATCGGTTGTACCCATTGACATATTAAGCGTAGACTCGGCATACTCACCAAAAAAGCGTAACGCGGAAACAGCATGGAAACAGTCGATCGGTGGTCTATTTATCTCTTTTAACCAAACGATCCCGCGCATGTGACAGACAAAGATGGCTAGACCACTCAATCCTATGTCGGCGTTACACCTCGATGCATTGAGTGGCATATCCCTAGTCAAGTCTATCCTTTTACATGTCTCTGGTTGTACCTTCCCCTGGCCTAAAGCCGCATTGGCTGTCATCCAGCGTGGCCTCGATATTTTCTCTCAGCTTTTTCTCTAGTAGTTATTATTTCGTAGATTTCACTAGCAACTACCAACAATGGTATTACCCTGTAGCAGAGCCTATTTTACTTTAAATCAGGCCCGAGGCACTACATAATTTTCGGTCCCCTAAATATAATTTAATAATAATACCTTTTTTAAATGTATTAATTATTTAATAAATAGAAATATAGTTGCACAAGAAAATAAAATTTTTATTAACAATAAATAAAATTTATATTTAAACAATTAAACATTGTTTAAGGGGATAGGTGCAAACTTTCGGCTTCAATGCTATTTAAATGCATTCGTTTTTTTTTTCGAAGCCTGAGAAAACTAATAAGTATTTTTGAAAAATTTAAACGCAGAATGAAAGATTGTTACTACCGAGGGCCGAAAGTCCCTGAAATCTTCGATAATGTTTATTTTAATAAGTTATAGGGCTGAAAAAAAGAGAAAATTGAGTATGATTTTTTATTTTAAATACATATCTTATTCAAAAGAAACTTTTTATTTATTCCAAGGGACATTCGGCCCTCGGTAATAATGTAATCTTTCATTCTGCGTCTAAATTTTTTAAAAATATTTATTAGTTTTTTGAGGATCCGAAAAAATGAATGCATTTAAAGAGCATTGAAGCCGAAAGTTTGCGCCTATCCACTTAATTGTAACTCTCATGGTTATCATTGCCTGTTCGTAAAATGAAAGAATTTTGAAAATTTGTTTTGTTATTGTAATAAACATGTTTTGTTTGGTGATCTTTCCGGGCCCCATTCAAATACGGGTCCGAGGCAGGTGCCTCACGGGCCTAGTGGTAAAATAGGCCCTGCCCTGTAGTTAGAACACTTATGTTTATCACTTTTTTTGTGTTATGGGAGAATCGTTGCAAGAGACCAATCTCTAGGTATGCATCCAGTATGCGAACAGCTCCCTATGATCTTCCATAGTAATTGTAATCCTTCTCCTTCCATATATTAAGTTTTAGCTCAGCCCAGTGGCGATTTTTATAATAGGGGAGGCTATAACTATAAAATATCTAGATAAAGGACATCGCACACATCTTATGGAAAATATAATGTCACTCAAATTCAATAAAATTTATACGAATATATTCGTTTTAAATTAACGGTCAAATCTTATCATTGCGCCAACTCTATATTTTCAATAATAAGAGCAGAAATTGATATAAATAAATCTGAAATCAAATGGGTACGTGCATAAGTTAGAGAGAGAAAAAATATTTTAAAACACCCAAATTGTCGGTACTCCATAAATCAGCGGATTAGTTTCACTAATCCGCTTAGGCCCAGCGGGGGTTTTAAGCTCTTTTGAATAGCACCCAGAGCAATAGTGATGGTAACTGACACTTTTACTGACTCAAAAAATGTGATTTCGATAAACTTTAATTGCAATTTGCGCCGTAATTATACGTAATTAAGAGTTGGCGCAATGATAAGATTTGACCGTTACTTTAAAACGAATCTATTCGTATAAGTTTTATTGAATTTGAGTGACATTATATTTTCCATAAGATGTGTGCGATGTCCTTTGTACTAGCAAAAAAAATGCGCAAAAAAATGTAAATTAAGGCCTTATTTGTTTTTGACCATTTTTTTGAAGTGAAAACTTCTTTAGGGACGTTGTGCACTTTTTGGATGGGGAAAAGTATTAAATTAGCGAATGTCATCGCTTCGACGAAATAAATTTTTGAAATGAAAACTTCTTTAGGGACGTTGTGCACTTTTTGGATGGGGAAAAGTATTAAATTAGCGACCGTCATCGCTTCGATGAAATAAATTTTTTAAGTGAAAACTTCTTCAGGGACGTTGTGCACTCTTTGGATTGGGAAAAAGTATTAAATTACCGACCGTTGTCGCTTCTGCGAAATACATTTTTGAAGTGAAAACTTCTTTATGTTCTGTTAAATAAAAGGGTTCTTGCACTTTATCAGGTTTATTGTCTCAATACAAAACAGTCAGATTAGGAGGTTAGGAGAGATGAGATCTGCCATCGGCCTCAGCCTTGACGTATTAGTGACTGACTTCACAACTTACAGAGTTGCCATATTGTGCCGATAGTACATCTCCCTCTTTACAAAAACAAGTTTTCATGAAATTAAATAATTTTCAAATACGCTGGCCGTCGAGATATTCTTTTCGGACGGGAAGAATCCTGTTCCATATCAGAACAGTTATTTCCTGCATTTGGAACTGTTAGCGCATTATAATTGTTATCACTACACAACTCACTGTTTCCCGGACAATCCTTCCGACTCGCACAATCTTCCCAACTACCTTCTTTACAATTGGAATCAGAACCAGAAGTGGGCAGAGGTAGTGCTGGAGTAAATTCAGGTTCAATGTAGTATGGTGCTGGAATAAGGTCATGATGGTTTCGTCTGTAATTGTCAGACTTGGTTTTTAATATATAAGATCTTCATTTAAAATGGACCAAATTTTACCGTACAACCTCAAATCAATTACCCATACACTGTCTCCTATAGATAAATCTGACAAAGTCCTGGCCATATGTCTTTTATTAAATTGGGAAGCTGATTTTTCTTTCACTCTATTTTCTCTTTCTACTACCGAATCGGCATTAACGGGATTATTTAACAGTTCTGGAATTACGGGTAACGTTTAAGGGAGATCTCAATTTACGATACATTAATAGTTCGGAAGGTGAAAATCCACATTCAAGGGGTGTGGTACGGTAAGCTAATAAAGCTGGACTAAGGTCTTCATTTTTCTTAAGGAGATTTTTCGCTATTTTAACTGCAGCCTCTATACATCCATTGGATTGAGGGAAATAAGGACTGCTAGTAATATGTTTGAAATCAAATTGAGTACTGAATTGAGGCCCATTATCCGAACACACTATCTCCGGAATCCCATACCATACCGACTAAAAAGTTTTTAAGTTCAGATATTATTATCTACCAATTCAGTCAATAAATTCGCACTTTTAGTTTTTTCATTATTTGTAGTCAGGATCCTAAAATTGGAGCGGAGGCTGCTGGCTGGTCAGCCGCCCTTGCTAAATCTCCGGGCAGCGTTTACGTTAAGCGATAATGCAGCGTTAAGAAGACCGGGTCTCCTTAAACGCTGCTGGGCTGCGCGGAGCATTAGCAAGTGAAGCTTCCCCGGCCGGCAGCCTCCGCTCTCGGGACAACCAATTTTAGGACACTGACGACAAATAATGAAAAAACTAAAAGTGCGAATTTTGTGATGAAATTTGGTATGTGGGGTTAGAACATTATTTGGAACAACTTGTTCAAATAACTTTTTCCGATATCTCTAGCGCGAAGCAAAATAGCATGTGTAAAAAATTTATGAGGAGGCTAAGTAGGAGCGTCATTTGAAATTTTGATTGGGGGGGGGCAAGCATTATATATACAATACATTATCTATCATGTAATGATGAAAATTTATGTATTTTTTGTAAATTTCAGTCATTTTCAGGGTCAGGGGGGCAAATGCCCCCCTGACCCTATCAAATGACGCCCGTGAAGCTAAACCTCCCTTGCCTCCTCTGACCAGCCGCCACTGGCCCAGCCTTAATATTATCGTGTCCTGCAGCCTTATCATTTTTTAATTTTAAAACTGCTTCCCTGAATTCTTCGTATCTTATCTTATGTCATCATCATCTTGTTGTTCATTTAAATTGTACTCCACCCTGTCATTCTCTATCTCGTTATTGTCTCCCATAAATAATTCCATAAAATGTTCTCGCCATCTTTCGGTAATCTCTTCATTTTTTAATAATATGTTACCATCTTTGTCCTCTAAACCTGTTACTCCGTTTGATTTCTTTTGTCTTAGATTTTTTAGGGTCCTGTAAAGCAACTTCGCATTATCTTCATTATCACTTTCCTTTTTATTTCCAAATTCTTCCCATGACCCCCTTCTCCCATGGAGAAAGATATGTACATCACGCTATCACCATCATATTAAATTCCTCCAGTATGTATACCTCTATTCTTCTCTAGAATCCGAAATTGAAACTTCAAAATAAAAAAAAAATATAATAAGTATAACTCGATAAAATGCATAGTTCGCTAACTTCGTTTCTAGTGAAGATACGACGTCGAAACGAAAGATATAATATGATTTATGTATTGTAATAATTCATAATTTCATTTATTTTTTATAAAGTATATTGTATAAAATAGCCTTTATGTACGTACGAAATATAGAATTCGGTTCACATCGTCAGGTTGGCCGAGCGGTCTAAGGCGCCAGATTTAAGCTCTGGTTCCCGAGAGGGAGCGTGGGTTCGAACCCCACACCTGACAAAACTTTTTGTTTTTTTTATTCTTTAAAATAATAATTAAAATTTTTGTAAATAAATTAAATTCATTATAATCATATCAGATTATGTAATAGTCCAGGAGAAGACTAAAAATGCGTTTTTAAATTTTAAATTAAATTTTAAATTTTAACATTTCTTTAAATATCGGTAATATTTTACATTTGAATATTTTATTAAATGTGATATAGAAATGAGCATTAAAATATAGGTATATATTTATAAAAGTTATTTAACAAGAAAATTCATGTTTCAATTCTCAGATTTTGGCTCTACTTTAGGAGCTATATTCTGGTAATGACTGCTGAATAAAGCTTAAACATTTTTTTTATAATTAATTACCTAACTCGAATATTATGTACTTGTTAAAAGTAACCTTCTTCTTTAACCCCTTGTACTACCTAGGGTGTCGGATTTTTTGTTTTGTTGGTGTCTATTCCGTTTTTTCATTCTTTTTTATTTCTTGATATAATTTTCATTTCTCTGTAATTCATCCTTCTGACTATCTGCTTTTATAATTTAATTTAGGTATCCAACTTTTTCTTGGTAGTCCGATCTTTCGTTTCTTTGCTCTATTAATTTCTAATATTTTTTTTGGTCATATTTCTTCTCTTATCACATAAAAAAAGAAAGGAATAACACCAGCTTTCAGAATAAATAACAACTTCAACTTATTAAACAAATACATTAAGAACAATAAGAGCCAAAAGAAAAAGCAATTACAAAGTGGTGTGATACATGAACACATCTGAATCGAAACGAAACCAGGCTGCCTATTTAAGCAAAATTGTAAAAACCCCGCGACAAACTTTGATAGGGGGCCCCTGTGGGGCTAGCTCCTCCACTGTGGTGTATACAAACTTACTATGGTGACTGTCCAAAAACTTACATCTGTCAAACTGGCAGAACCTTTAACAAACGTATAGTCGAACACAAATGGGCTTTCATGCTTTCAATCATACAAAAATAGATCTTACGTATGCACTTCCTCTTTTAGATCATAATCATTCTTATAATGAACAGTTTCAAATTCTCCTTAGTCAAAATAAAGGCCCTAAGCTTTCTTTATTAGGATCTAGGGAAATTAATAAATTAATAATTACACTTTTATGAAAAAGAACTTTTTTATAATAAAACGTTTTTATTATTTATAGGAGATAATATAAAATAATTTGACGATATAAAATGCTTAAAATTACAAAACTTACACTGTAATAAATAAGTACTTTTTATAACAAGTAATTGGACTTCGTAAGTCCTAGGTTTTCACCCAAAGTAATCGAAAGTAGAACTGGAAGACGATATTTGAATTTTACGTGTAACTTTGCGTGGATTGATATACGAATTTACTAATGTTGAGTCATTCTTACTAA
This sequence comes from Diabrotica virgifera virgifera, assembly GCF_917563875.1. Taxonomy (NCBI): domain Eukaryota; kingdom Metazoa; phylum Arthropoda; class Insecta; order Coleoptera; family Chrysomelidae; genus Diabrotica; species Diabrotica virgifera. Next base: position 217,184,134 of record NC_065448.1, on the reverse strand, counting down.
ACTTTGACATTTGTCACCTCATTTGTGATTGTACCCGGTATAACGGCAGAGGAGTTACATTGGCGGTCCTATGGACCGACGGAAAGATTTCCCAGGTCAAATATCTCACCTTAGTACCATCCTTGGATTATCAGCTTTTATTTGACACCTCATTTGTCATTCTACCTGGTATAATGACGGAGAAGTTATATTCGTGGTCGTACGGACCGACGGAAAGACAGCCTAGGTCAAATATCTCACCTTTAGTACCATCCTTGGATTATAAGCTTTCATTTAACACCACATTTATCATTCAAGCTGGTATAACGATGGAGGAGTTATATTCGCGGTCGGAGGGACCGACGTACAGACCGCCTAAGTTAAATATCTCACCTTTAGTACCATCCTTGGATTATCAGCTTTCATTTGACACCTCATTTGTCATTCTACCTGGTATAATGACGGAGGAGTTATATTCGCGGTCGGAGGGACCGACGCACAGACCGCCTAGGTCAAATATCTCACCTTTAGTACAATCCTAGGATTATCAGCTTTCATTTGACACCTCATTTGTCATTCTAGCTGCTATATTGCCGGAGGAGTTGTGGTTACGGACAGACGGACAGACGGACGTGGATAATACAAAGATTTCACATTTTTTCAAAATGGGTGAAAACAATAAAACGGTTTTGTTATACAGGGTGATATTAAGAACGTCCAATCTCCGAGTTATAGATTCTAGACCTCAAAATATTAAGATTAGCCCAAATCACTTAAATAAAATGTGGCTCGTTACTGAGTTACAGGGTGTTTTATTTAAACATTTAATAACTATTTTCACCCATTACTTTAAAACTATTTCGCGGATCCTTATCATAATTGGCAGAAAATATAGGTACTGGACACTATACGAAATTATGATAAACAAACGTTTCTGCCTACTACCAGAGGCGTACGACAGGGGATAGTGAATGATTGACCCTTCCCAAATTCTACTCCACTGGCGGAATTGCTATTTTAGTGTAATATTTAGATTCTCCATTACTTTCTATGTAAATAATATACTCTTCATTAGTAGCGATAAAGCCATTAGTTTTCGAGATATTGAAGTTAAAAATGAAACGGCATAGCTATTTTGGTTTAACGTGTTGAGCCCGTTCATTTTTAACTTCAAATATCTCGAAAACTAAGGATGCTATTGTTACAAATGAAGAGTATATTATTTACATAGAAAGTATTGGAGAATCTAAAAATTATGCTAAAATAGCAAATTCATCAGTGGCGTAGATTTTGGGAAGGGCCAACCGTTCATTTTCCCCTGTCGTACGCCTCTGGTAGTAGTGAGAAACGTTTATTTAACATAATTTAGCAGGATACACAGTGCCTACACTGATTGGCAAGTATTATAATGATATGTCGAATACTTTTAAAGTACTGGGTACAAATAGGTAATTTTTAAATTGTTAAATCAAATATTCTGCAACTCAATAAGAAGCCACATTTTATTTAAGTGATTTGGGTGAAATATTAACTATTTGTAGGTAGTGTATACAATGCAACATTATGTTAAATAAACGTTTCTGACTACTACCAGAGGTGTACGACAGGGAGCATTGAATGGTTGACCCTTTCCACATTCTACGCCACTGGCGGAATTACTATTTTAGCGCAATTTTTCGATTCTCCAATACTTCCTATGTAAATGATGTACTCTTTATTCGTAACGATAAAGTCATTACTTTTCGAGATATTTGAAGTTAAAAGTGAATGGGCACAATAGCATAACACAAAATTGCTGTGCCATTTCATTTTCAACTTCAAATATCTCGAAAAATAATGACTTTATCTTACTAATAAAGAGGACATTATTTACACAGAAAGTGTTGAAGAATCCAAATATTGCGCAAAAATAGCAATTCCGCCAGTGGCGTAGAATTTGGGAAGGGTCATCTATTCATTATCCCCTGTCGTACGCCTCTGGTAGTATGTAGAAACGTTTGTTTATCACAATTTCGTAGGGTGTACACTACCTACACTGTATGCCAAGTATGATAAGGATACGTGAAATAGGTTTAACGTACTGGGTAAAAATAATTAAAAAATTTTTAAATAAAACACCCTGTAACTCAGTAACCAGCCATATTTTATTTAAGTGATTTGAGTTAAATATTAATATGTATTTTGAGGTCTAGAATCTACAACTCTGAGATTGGACATTCTTAATGAATCACCCTGTATACAGGACACAACATGTTTCGAAAGAATAAAATATGAATTTTTAGGAGGTGTATTAACTGTTAAAATTATAATTCCAAAAATTACTTTCTTTCTTTCTTTCTCCTCTTCCTTGTACCCTATCAGGGTGTCGGATTTGGGATCGCTATTTTAATTTACATTCACCCATCTCTTCCATTCTTTTCTGTTTTTTTTTTAATTATTTTTAATTCCTCGAGTGATTTTCCTTTAACTTTTCCCGCCTCTACTATTTGCTGTATCCATTTTTTTCTTGGTCTGCCTCTTTTTCTTTTTGCACTGTTCCTTGCTTCGTGGATTCTTCTCGTAATTCTGTTGGGTTGCATCCTCATCAAATGCCCATACCAATTCATTTGTCTCTTTTTTAGTTTATTCATTAATTATGGGTTCTTGGTTGGCCATTCTCCTAATAGTCTCGTTGCTTAATCTATCCCATTTTGTCTTTCCAACTATCCTTCTTAAATGTCTCATCTCCATTTCATTTATTCTGCTCTTATGTTTTTCCAGAATTGTCCAGTTTTCACTTGCGTAGAGCACAGTCGGTATCACTATTGTGTTATATATGTTTATTTTTGTCTCTCTTGCAAGTTTCCTTTTTCCCAGTATTATGGCTAAGGCATAGCATAACTTGTTTGATTTCTTTGCCCTATTTGTTATTTCCCAGTCTATTTTTCCGTCGTTAGTAATGATACTTCCCAGGTATTCGTAAGTAACTATTTCCAGTTCTGAGTTTTTGCATTTTATCTTTATTTCATTATATTCTTTGCCGTTGATTATCATTATCTTACCTTTTTCCTCGTTTATTTCCATTTTAGCTCTTCTATTTCCTCTACCCATATATCCATTAGTTTCTGCATTTTGTTCTCGGAATCTGCTATTAGTACTATGTCGTCCGCGTAAATAAACAAATAAACATTTTTTGTTTTCTGACAAAAGTAAAATTTATTTTGAATTAAATAAATTACATACATTCTTCTTTTTTTGTCAATTAATTTAATTAAACATTCTTTTTTGGACACTGTGTATAATCAATTATGTTTATATTATATTACTGAATACAGAATTGAATACCCTTTCAAACGAGCTATCACATGCCCCCAGTCTCATTTAAAAAATCATCGATTACGTCATCACGTCCGTATGGATGACGTCACTCGTATGAAATATATGCCAAAATATCGTAAATTAAAATAAAAATCGACCTGTTTCAGGGTTTTTCCTTAAGGTCGCCGGTTTACGAAATATCGAATTTATTCCAGACATTTGCACCATACTGTATAAGTAGATATTTTTAGTTATTTTTGGCACCTTCGGTGGTTGTTCTTCTGTTGTGGCTTTTTTGATGGTTCATTTGCTTCCTTTCCATTTCCTTTTGTTTCCAGCGTACCTACACATTTTCTCTCAATTTTTAATCTGTTGTTGCTTATATTCAGGGTGTAACAAAAATACAGGTCATAAATTTATTCACATATTCTGGCAGAGGTGCAGCCATGATGATCCTAAGGGGGGGTTACATCTACTTGAAGGTCTCTGGAGGGTATGGAATAATAATGGTGTTAAGCGTATTGAGCTCAAAGTACATCCAAAAGGGGGGGTTATAACCCCCAAAACCACCCTCTGGTTACTACTATGTATTCTGGGACCAAAAATAGTTCGATTGAACCTAAGTTATTCTAGTACAAATGTGCACATAAAAAAATTTACAGCCCTTTGAATTTACAAAATAAAGAGTTTTTATCGAGATATTTTGAATATTTCTCAAATCCACCACATATTTGTATATGGTTATAAGTACGATTATGGAGACTTGGTAATAATATGAAAATTTATTTATGATTTACATTTTTAGGTATATTTTTAACCATATTAAAAAAGAAGCCACATCTCGATAAAAGGTGCCTTCTCGAAAAAATACAAAGAGGCAAAAACGTTCTAAAAACACTGTGTTTAACTAAGGGTATCGCAGTAATAGTTTAATTGGAACGTACACAAACATTTGGGGGGTTTAAAGGAACAAAACCCCCATAAATTTTTTATGTAAACATATTAAAAATGAAGCCGCAACTCGATAAAAACTGCCTTATCGAAAAAATACTAAGAGCCAAAAAAGTTTTAAAAATGTTGAATTTAACTAATGGTACCACAATAATAATTTAATTGCAACGTACACAAAAGTTTGGGGGGTTTAAGGGAACAAAACCCCCATAAAATTTTTATGGGGTGCACAAACTTCACTATAATTTTTCTTTAAGATGTTTCTGCCATAAGAATGCCACATGTCCATTTTCAATAAAAAATCTCTAATAGTTTTCGATATATTCGAAAAAATCGATTTTCATTTTGTAACTTCAAAGGGCTATAACTTTTTTTATGTGCATATTTGTACTAAGGTAAGTTAGGTTCATTCGAACTATTTTAGGTCCCAGAATATTTGATTTAATTTATGACCTGTATTTTTGTTACACTTGTAGTATATAAAAGTAATCAAACTAGGCTTAATTTTGATAACTCTTTCATTTACAGGCTCAACCTGAATCACAACTGGACAGTTTTCTGGATGGAGCTCAGACATTCTTATCGGGAGCTATCAAAAGCGGTGCTGCAGGAGCTCTCATTGGAAAATTCATGGGAGGTGGAGGAGACGCACAGAGAGGATATTCTCCTAACAATGCTGTGAGTAAATTTATTTTAAATATAAATATGTTTTATATATTAACGTTATTTAAAAAACGATAATGATCTTACGACCAATCATTTATGTTACAATAGGACCGTAATCTGTTTACGGGACTAAATAAAAATTTGGTTTTATTGTTTTTTAATTCATTAAATGATACGCAATATTTGAGGAAGATGTTTTAGCAAAGATAAAAAACACCCCCATGTTGTTAAATGAAAAAGATCAAGTGTTAACGTTCTGGATTATGTAGTCTAGATTTCCACCCCACCTGGGGTGTAGTCCACTCCACCTGGGGTGGACGAAATCCTAACAGAGCTGATAAAGCACTTCGGCCAAAATGGGTGCTTGATCTATTTAATATATGTCGGTCTACCTACCAGATTTCAAAACTGTGGCGCAAATCAAAAGTGGTAGCCATTCTGAAACCTGGGAAAGACCCTGAACTACCAAGTAGCTACCGTCCGATATTTCTACTACGCCACCTGTACAAATTGTATGATGATCGCCTCATTTTGAACCGCATCCAAAAATTAGATGCAAAACTAATCCCACAACAAGCAGGCTTCAGGCCAGGTAAATCGTGCACAGGCCAAGTACTGAACTCAACAGGGTAATACATAGATGAGGGATTTGAGCAGAAATATATAGTGGGGGTAGCCTTGTTAGACTTCCTCACAGCAGCATACGATACAGTAAACCACAAAACGACTGAACCTTGCTAAATAAAGCTACAACAAATATTTGTGTAATGGTTACTATAAATCAAATTCCACATATTGTTACAGCTTATTAATTAGTTTTATAAAACGTTTCTGTAAAACAATAATACCGAAAATATATTTGCTTTTTTATTACTAAAATGTACCCAAAAAATTAGGATTGCTATAAGTAAAAGACTTGATAGTTCTGACAATATTTATGCCACTTTTAAATTACTACTTCTCTGTAATAGATGTCGCTACCCGCGCTAGGGTATAATAAGGTGCCCGCTTGCAAAACTAGCGAAAATAAGCGCCCTTCGGTTTTTTTAAATTAGTATTTTGTACCACACCAGCAGAAAAAAGATCATTTTGGCGCCCCCTAAACAGGGGCGCCCGCCTGCAGTGCATCTCTTGCAGGCCCGTTATCGCTGGCCCTGGATTATTTTACAATTCTGTTTAAATAGGCAGCTTGGTTTCGTATCGATTCAGTGGTGTTCATGTATCCCCACTGAAGACATCTGGGGTCTGATTCTAATTCATTTCGATGTCGCAATTTAATTTCTACTCCGCCACGACAGATGCAATTTATAGCAATTCTTATCCATTTCGATATTAGTTCCAACTGGGGATATTAACGTTATCATTTTGACACTGCTCAGAATTTGGGTTGGTCTTCCTGTTTATTGGATTTATTGGCTATGCAACCACCGCAACGTTTGTTGATAGTCTGGGAAAATTATCGAAAAAAGTCATTTTGGGAAAAGTTATTTACCAGCTATTTTATTGCTAAAATCGACTCTTAAGATTGTATATATTATACTTTGGGCTAATTAGCAAAATTCATGGAAAAGTTATTTATAAGCAATTTTATTGCTGGAATCGAATTATAAGATCCTATATATTAATAATATAGGTATGCAAAGTCCGCAGATAGTGTGCTACTTTTTTTATAAACAAAATAGGGCCGACAAATCGTATTTTTTTCAATTATTGCTCTATAACTCCGAAGATTTTAACTTTACAACAAAAACACCCAAATAAAAATTCACCGCAATTAAATTCTGCATAGAGATATTTTTTTCACGATTTGCTCCGACAAAAATTTTCCTCGGAAAATGCGGGTTTTCCTAACAAAAACTCTAATTTTCAAATAAAGTTTTAGGTAAGTAATTATTAATCAATAATTAAATAACTTAGTGACGTCAAAGCTTTCTTGGTATAGATTGTAATTCCAGAAGCCGGTGAAAATTAAACGAATATTTTAGCAACAATTCAATTATTGTTAATTAACAATTTACGGTCGCAATAATAACCAAAATAATCATGATACATTGATCAAACTTATAAAGATTATAAAGATGAGATGCTTATTTAATATTTTATCGACAAAATATAAATTTTTCTTTTTTTTGCATAATCTTTGAGTTTTGAAAAAAAATAGTTATAATACGCTGGTCTAATTAGTAAAGTACAAAGAAAGGTTATTTACCAGCAATTTTATTGCTGGAATCGAATTATAAGATCCTATATATTATTAATATAGGTATGCAAAATCCGCACATAGTGTGCTACTTTTTTTATAAACAAAATGGCGCCGACAAATCGTATTTTTTTCAATTATTGCTCTATAATTCCGACGATTTTAACTTTACACCAAAAACACTCAAATAAAAATTCACCCCAATTTAATTCTACATAGAGGCATGTTTTTCTACATAGAGGCAATTCTACATAGAGGAAAATGTGGATTTTCCCAACAAAATCTCGAATTTTCAAATAAATTTTTTGGGCCAGTAATTATTTATCAATAATTATATAGCTTGGTGAAATAAAAGCTTTCTTGGTATAGATTATAAATTCAGAAGCCGATGAAAATGAAACGAATATTTTAGCAACAATTTAATTGTTAATTAACAATTTACAGTCGCAATAACAACCAAAATACTCATGAGACATTGGTCAAACTTAGAAAGATTATAAAGGTGTGATGCCTATTTATTATTTTGTCGACAAAATATAAATTTTTCATTTTTTTGCATAATCTTTAAATGTTTAAAAAATTGTTATAAACAAATTAACATTTCTCAGAAATTGTTTATTATATTCTAATTTTAAAAAAATACTTAAAATGCGTATTTCATAGGTCTTGAAAATGAATGCTTTAAAAATTTTTTCCAACCATTTGCAAAAAAGTTATGAAACAGCAAAGTAAATATACGATTTTTCCGTTGTTTATAATTTGTTTTAATTGTTTCAAAGCTTAAAAGTGAGTCTATGGTACAATCTAATTACTCGCAAAGCATGTCAAAAATTAGTGCAATGGTTATATTTTAATCAAAGATTAAAAATACTTTTTTTTTGTAATTTTTAGCGCAAAAGTAGGCCTGATATAGAGTCGGAGCTAAAATGTTCACTCGAAGCGACTGACACGCAGCATACATTATTTATTAAAAGTGTCGTCGCGCGGTCGGTCGTCGCTCCGAGTGAAAATTTTAGCTACAGTACTGTATTAAACTGATAATCGATATTTTTTTGTAAATAATTAGCTTGTACTTTAAACTCACTTCTACGCTTTGAAAGAATTAAAAAAAAATTATAAACACCGTAGTAATCGTGTTTACTTTGCTGTTTTATAACTTTTTTTGCAAATGGTTGCAAAAAAGTTTTAAAGCATTCATTTTCAAGATATTTGAAATGCGCATTTTAGGTATTTTTTAAGATTATAATATAATAAAAAGTTTCTGAGAAACGTTAATTTGTTTATTACTATTTTTTAAACATTTAAAGATTATGCAAAAAAATAAAAAATTTATATTTTGTCGACAAAATGTTAAACAGGCATCTCATCTTTATAAGATTTCAAAGTTTGATCAGTGTATCATAATTATTTTGGTTATTATTGCGACCGTAAATTATTAATTAACAATTGAATTGTTGCTAAAATATTCGTTTAATTTTCACCAGCTTCTTGAACTATAATCTAAACCAAGAAGGCTTTTATGCAAGGTAATTACTTATCTAAAACTTTATTTGAGAATTAAAGATTTTGTTGGGAAACCCGCATTTTCCGAGGAAAATTTTCGTCGGAGCAGATCGGGAAAAACACTCTCTATGCAGAATTTAATCACGGTGAATTTTTATTTGGGTGTTTTTGTTGTAAAGTTAAAATCTTCGGAGTTATAGAGCAATAATTAAAAAAACACGATTTTCGGGCGCCATTTTGTTTATAAAAAAGTAGCACACTATCTGAGTACTTTGCATACCTATATTAATAATATATAGGATCTTATAATTCGATTCCAGCAATAAAATTGCTGGTAAATAACTTTTCCCAAAAATGGCCTATTCTCCGATAATCAGCCCAGACTATTAGTAATATGGGGTATGACAAGTCCGCAGAAAGTGTGTTATTTTATTTATAAACAAATTAGCACTCCCAAATCTTCTTTTTTTTTGTTCAATTAGTGCTCTGTAACTCCTAAGATTTTTCCTTTAAACCAAAAACACTCAAATAAAAATTCCCCGCAATTTAGTTCTGCACAAAGTTATTTTTTTCCGATTTCCTTCAACAAAAATTTTACTCGGAAAATCGTGTCGTTATATTCTGTAGCCGTTATTTCTGGAACGTTCTGTCCATCTCTAGTTATGATCACGACATTTGGTTATAGTATTTTTACTACAAAAACGTTATTACGTAGGTCAAAATTTTTGACGTAAGAGAACTGTCAAAACATTAGAATGTGACTTTTCATTATTGCTATGTTTATTATAAACACGGCAATAATGAAAAGTCACATTCTAATGTTTTGACAGTTCTCTTACGTCAAAAATTTTGACCTACGTAATAACGTTTTTGTAGTAAAAATACTATAGTTGCACGTCCTCCTCGCCACTGCATCGCGTCTTAACTCGAAACATCGATATTGTTCTGTCTGTGTGGAGATGGGACCTGTTATACGAGGGCCGGTGAAAACTTTTGTTACAATAATATAACGGTATAATATTATAGCATCGACATTTTTTAAATCTAACTCATAATTTCTTTTTAAATAACACAATATTTTTCATTACATAAAATATAGTATAACACTTACGTTTAAAATTTCTGACAGATCTATCGTTTTTGTACTTAAGCAATCCTAATACAACGCTATTATTTTTCTTTAATGAAACTAACTGCCTTGTTTGCCTTAGTGTCCAGAAAAGTGCATTCTATAAACGTTGCTTTACGGTTTGCAGGATTTTGTCTTGTTTGAGTGGTATGGATGCATGCAAAAATATATATTTTTTTAAATTTTGTTTAGTTTTTTTTTTTGTAAAAACACTAAAATAATTTAGCTGAAAAAAGTTTAGTTATCGGTGGCTTGATATTTCTAAATTTAATGTTTTGGCTTTTTAAATTTTGTTAATAGACAAGGCGAAAATGGCGGGTTCGTTGGAAAAAATATTCCCATGAGATTTTTTTGCACAATCACATTTGTAATACACCCCAGAATAAGGTTCAAGAAGTCGCCCACGAGAAAAGTGGTCCAAATTTTTTTTAACAATTTTAATCACATTGCAAAAATTAATATTTTGGTCTGAACAATTTTTTTTTGGTTTTTTAGACAATTCTGGACAAAAAAGGTCTCTTGTAATTTTTCTCTAAAGTTGATGGTTTTCGAGTTATAAGCAATTTAAAATTTGAAAAACGCAAAAATGGCCGTTTTTAAGACTTAATAACTCGGTTAAAAATTATTATTATGAAAGTCAGAAAGTGACTAAATCAAAGTTTAAAGCCCCCCTACATGATCCTGAAGAAATTTGTGTCATTAATTTATTACTAATCTGTTATTTTTAATTATTAACAATAAGCCGTAAGAGCGTATTGACGCGGCTGTAAATGTGAGTGCGAGTAAGATGCCCCATTGGACTGCCGGAGTGGCATCACTCTCGCACTCACCATAGACTGCCTCCTAATACGTGCTGGCGCTCATTATTATTACTTAAAAATAACAGCTTAGTAATAAAATTACGACAAAAATTTCTTCAGGATTCTGTAGGGGGCTTTAAACTTTGATTTAGTCACTTTCTGACTTTCATAATAATAACTTTTAACCAATTTATTAAGCCTTGAAAATCGCCATTTTTCGTTTTTTTCAATTTTAAATTGTTTATAACTCGAAAACGATCAACTTTACAGAAAAATTACAAGAGACCTTTTTTGTCCAGAATAGTCCAAAAAACCTAACAAAAATTATGTATGGGCCAAAAATATTGATTTTTGCAATTTAATTAAAAAAAATTGTTAAAAAAATCGGACCACTTTTCACGTGGGCGACTTCATGAACCTTATTCTGGGATGTTTCACGAATGTGATTATGCAAAAAAAATCTTATGGGAATATTTTTTCTAACATACCCGCCGTTTTTGCCTTGTCTATAAAAGCAAAATTCAGTTTTGGATACATTTTTTTAAGCTACTAATATCTAAAATTGCTACTGTATCTCATCGATAAAAATATTTTGGCTTTTTTTGATCTGAATTATTAATTTTGGCTATGCGAGTAAAAGTAATCATGCAGCAGTTACCTGAAATAGTACTTTTACTAGTAAATGGTTTTCTCATTTTTAACAGCAAATGCTTTAAATTAGAAAAGTTTGTACATTGAAATAAATGTAACTTTATACATCTGAAGCATACATTTTGAAGAAATATTGTTTAGAAGGGCGGAAAATATCGGGCAGACAGATTGTAGCATAGTTTCTTTAGTTCTAGTTTATCCGAATATTAAGGAAGTATGAATAATTATTGTAATGAGCAAAGAAATCAAACAAGTTATACTATGCGTTAGTACCAATACTGGGAAAAAGAGAACTTACACGAGAGGCAAGATAAAAATATATAACACGATAGTAATAGGCTATTGATTATGTTCAAAATAAGAGAGATAAAAAGAACTACAATGTTAACGGGATTTTATTGTCTCATGTGGTCATTGGACCTCTAAATTTGAAAAAACCGCGGAGTGCTACCATTTAAATGGGTGCGTTTATGAGAAAGGGGTGAATTAGTCCCTAGGCACAGGGTGAATTAGGGTGAATTCTATGCACTTTTGGTACAAACACGTCTACAGGAAAATTGTTCCAGGTTAAATTTACTATCGAAATATCACACTTTAAACTCAAAAATATTTTTTTTACAAAAAAGTACCGTAAAGCGGGGTTACTTTGCACCATTTTTTATTTTTTTTTTCTTAGAGTGAATATAAAGTTACTTGAAAGAAGATCTGAACTTTTTATTATATACATCTATTGAACAGGTCGTAATATAGCTTTTATTTTAGCTATTTTTTAGGTATATTGCATAATTAAAAGAAAAACCTAGTTTTATTAGTGGTGCAAAGTATACCCTAGAAGAGTCATACTTTGCACCATTCGATATTTTAATAATATTTGGCTACAAGATGCTTGCTGGTGCATAGTAATCCTACAGGGTTTTAAACTTTGCACCAATTAAATGCAAAAAAATGTTTATTGGTCAATTTTTTGAATTTAAACCTACCTACATTTATAAAAGAAACATAAAAGGAAAAAACATTGCTACATTTTAAATGAATAACCTTTATTATAACGACAATAGTGAAAATACAAAGTTTGAAACTAATCCCACCACAATTTGTCGCATTCTGGAACAATGTACAATCCTCGTCTAGAAATTTTTTTGGGAGGTTTTATGGCACCAATCACATTGTCCGAGGAATACCATATTTCGTCGCGCCTTTCTGGCCATTTCCAAGACTTTAACGATTTTGCCATGGCATTGATCATCGCTCCATCATTTTCTATTGCTGTTATTACGCCGGGGTAAACATGATCTTCATAGAAAAATAAAACGTACTCACCAATATTTTTTTTAACAACATCTAATTCAGAGTTTTTAACTTTTTCAGCAATATTCCTTCCAAGAGAACCAGAGGCGAGTTTTTCATTAAATTCTCTTTCTTCTTCCATCCCTTGCACCTCATTTATTTCATCGTCTGATGAATCCCTGCCTAGTGGAAAGTGGTCGTCCAAAACATTGTCCTCCTCTGAATCATCTACGATTTCTGGTTTAACAGCTATATGAGGTGTGGAAGTTGATGCTTCAGTTAGATCTTTTAAAGTAATTTCAGAATGGGCAATACTTTGTCCTGCCGGAACAGTTATTTTCTTTTTCTTCCCACGTGTCTTAAACTTTGTGGCTTCCTTTCTTTTATCTTCTAAATACTGAATGAAAGTGTTTTCGATATCCGACGAACTTGATTTATTATTTGTTGAATGACTATCAGTTTTAGATCGCTTAGTTGTTTTTAACCACTCCAAGAGCGGTGTTACATCACAAGGAACGATACCACATTTTATTAAATCCGGACTTTAATATCTGATCGCCATTCTTTTGTATTTTTTCGATTAATGACCGTAAAAGCGTTGGAAAATGCTGTTTCTCAAGTACATTTGATCTACTGCCTACATGAGTTTCCTTATATTGAGATAAAATTTCCCTCCAGGCCTTTTTCATTGGAGCAAAGAATGCAACATCTAACGATTGTGTAACGGGGGTGCTATTCGGAGGCACACATATAAAATGAATGTCGTGTTTTCGACACAAATCCAGGACTTCAACATTAATATGAGAAGACAAATTGTCTCCTAAAACGACCTTCTTTCCCTGAATTTTTTTAAGCCTGGGCAATAAAATAGTGTTAAACCAATTTGCAAATGTCTGTGATTCGAACCAACTAGAGGCAGTATTTGCATAACGTGTACCAGGGGGCATTTTCAGTCCAGGTGTCCCACAAATGCTTGGATTTGTACACCACATAAGGAGGTAGTAGCTCACCAGCTGCATTTCCACACATCATAAGAGAAATGCTACTTTTTGAAGAGTTACAAATTCGTTCAGGATATTTAACCCCACGTTTAGTTAATACCTTTTTTTTCCGGGATCATCTGTTAAGTTAGTCTCATCATAATTAAAAATAGCATGTGGCTCCACACCAGTTATGGTTTGTCTTAAATTTTCAATGTATTCAGTCATTTGGTCTGCATTGAGCGCTGCTCTGCTTCGTTTAATGTTTGAGGCTATCCTTGCAGTAAGGTCCTTATGACGACTTAAAAATGATTTGACCCAATCGATACCTGGAGTATTATCCTTAAAGCGAGTAATATTTTTTCCTTGACTATTTAAATAGCTCTTTATTATTTGCCGCAATTCCATCCCAGTAACAGGAAAACCAGCATCACTAAGGCTCTGAATACATTGTACGAAGCACCTTTCCTCTTCGTACGAGAATATTGTTGGGTATCCTGGTTTTCCAGCGTGTACTCCTTTTAATTTATAAAATATAGTTCTCCTTGGGATTTTAAAGGTTTCAGCTGCAACTCTTGTGCTCATGCCATCTTTTATGGCTGACAAACATGCCTTCAGATCTTCTGTGTAGTCTGCAAATTTGCGAGATCCCAGTTTCCTTTTATAATGTCTGGGCATTTCCTGAAACAATTTTTATATTTTACTTTTACTCCTGGGGATACTTTGCACCACTTGCAAGTTGGCGGTGCAAAGTATACCCAATTTCACGTCTAAGTGCACATGTCAACAATGTTTTTTTTTTTTTGTTAGTGCTATCCTGGTTTAAAACCGTTATTTTGACAGCTAAAAATCGCAATCGGTTATGGTATATATCATTAGATGTGTACTTACCAATTTTTGACCGCTGTGACTGTCTGTACTGTATGATTTTGCAAAGCCAGAAAATAATAAATTTTTAAGGTTGATATTCGAATCGTTGCTGATGAATAACTGACGACCGCAGGGACAATCGCGCGCGTCTTACTGATGTATTGCGATGTTGCCTATGTGTTCTAAAGGTAGTACAAAAAATATCTAAAGAAAATTGAGCGTAGATTTACACAAAATATACTTTTACACGTTCGGTGCAAAGTTACCCTGCTCAGTGCAAAGTAACCCCGTTTTACGGTAGTCGAAAGAAAAGCGAGAAGCAATAAAAGACAGCAATTTTGTTTTTTTCCCCATAACTTTTTTCCACAGGGATATAGGTATAGGCATTGCCTCAACGAAAAATAAGTTCCATCCTTTTCCTTTAAAATGACGTTTGGTAGAATTCTCTAGGATTTATAGTTTCCGAAATAGTATTTTTCAAAGTTCGCAGCTCACAGCATTTTTGGGCCAATTTCCCCATTATTTCGCAAACATTGTTCTGTAACTTTTTTCTACACCTCTCTAGGTATATGCAATGGTACCCTTAATAGAAAGAGAAGGCAATTACCTTTAAAACGGTCTATTGTATAAGGATGTACGACTATTTTTAAGTAAGTTTTGCTTTTTCAAGGTTTTATACTTTTAATGATTTTTGATATTATTTATGATTATTTTTAAAATTTTTCAGTATGACTTTTTTTCTTGTACATTAGGTATATACCTTGTCAAATGAAAAAAAGCATATTTTCTTTACTTTAAAAAGGTGTATTGCAAAAAATCTTAGGACTATTTTTAAAAAAGATATAGGTATAATATCTAAGGATGTCCGAAATTTAAGAAAAATTTAAATTTTTATTATTTTTTTCAATTAGAAGAATATAATTGCATATTACAGTAGACTCGCGATTATCCGAGGTAACTGGGACCGTAACTACCTCGGATACGGAAAAACTCGGTTAACACTGAGATTGGTTATATTGATAGAAAAACACGTAAATAATCATAACTGTGGATATTTTAATGACAAAATTATTACAGTACTGTCTATAAAAGATAAAAACATTTACCTTATCAATATTACTGTTTAAAAAAGTATTTGATTTTGCATTAGCTTTATTCCTCTTTTGGATTTTGAGGTGGCGATGTTGCGGAAAGGTTTAAAATTGTAACCCACATGTTATGACTTTTGCCTCGGTTAACCGAGGGGCTCGGATAACCGAGACTCGGATAATCGCGAGTCTACTGTATAACATAATTTTTAATTCCAAATAACTTTTCCTAATTACACTTTTCGATATTGTGAAATATAAAGGTTTTTTTCTCTTGAGCGAAATTCATATTTTTTAAAATGTTTCGTACACTTTTGATAACATTTTATATCTAATTATTGTATTTTAGGTTTTAGACTATGCAGAGTATTTTATAAAGAATAACGTTTTTTCATAAAGTTAATAATAAAAAAGTTTTCCATATGGTTCCAACTTAGTGGGACCTATTGCATGCATATATGTCACACTTTGAAACAGCATATCTTGTTTAAAAATAGTCCTAGAATTTTTTGCTATACACCATTTTAAATCAAAGAAAAGAAGCTTTCTTTTTTATTGCACATTGTATATACCTAAATATACAACAAAAAAAGTTATGAGGAATTTAAAAATAATCGTAAAATATATCAAAAATCATGAAAGTGTAACATTTTGAAAAGCAATATCTTGCTTAAAAATAGTCGTACGACGTTATATAGTAGACCATTTTAAAGGTAATTGTATTCTCTTCCTATTACATGTGATATACATTACATTGGATATACCTAAAGCTGCGTAAAAAAAAGTTACACAACAATGTTTGCGAAGTAACAAGGAAAATGTCCCAAAATCGCTGTGAGTAGCGAATTTTGAAAAATCATATTTTGGAAACTGTAAATCATGAGGACTTCTACTAAACGTCATTTTAAAGAGGAAGGATAGAAGTTATTTTTCTGTGAAGTAATGCCTATACCTATATCCCCGTGGAAAAAAGTTATGGGACAAAAAACAAAATTGCTTTCTTTCATGATTTTTTCTTGCTTTTCTTTTGAGTATATTTTTGTAAAAAAAATATTTTTGACTCTAAAATATGATATTTTGATAGCAAATTTCACCTGGAACAATTTTCCTGTAGACGTGTTTGCACTAAAAATGCATACAACTCACCCTAATTCGCCCTGTGCCTAGGGACTAATTCACCTCTTTCTCAAAAACGCACCATTTTAGTTGGTAGCACTCCACGGTTTTTTCATACTTAGAGGTCCATTGACTATATGAAACAATAAAACCCCGTTAACGTTGTAGTTCCTTTCTAAAATACATAATCAGTAGCCTATAATACCGACGGTGCTCTATGCAAGTGAAAATGGACAATTCTGGACAAACATAAGAGCAGGATAAATGCAATGGAGATGAGATACCATAGGCGTAACCAGGATGATCCTAGGGGGGGTTACAACTACCTGAAAGGGGGGGTTACAACTACTGGAAGGTCTCTGAGGGCTATGGTGTTAAGCGTATAGAGCTCAAAGTACATCCCAATGGGGTCGTTATAACCCCCTGGTTATAACCCCCAAAACCCCCCCTGGTTACGCCTATGTGAGATACCTATGAAGGATAGTTGGAAAGACAAAATGGCAGACCAAAAAAAATACAGCAAGTAGTAGAGGCGGGAATAGTTCGGGAAATAGAAAATAATGGAAGAGTTGGGTGAATGAAAATTAAAATAGCCTGCCCAAATCTGACACCCTGTTAGGATAAAAGAAAGGGGAGAAAGAAAGAAAGAAAGAAGAAAGAATTGCAATGCATATTATGTTTATATGGGACTAGCCACAGTTGATTGTAATGATAATTACATTTTCCACTTCGAAAATCGTTTTCAAAAAAGATTACTAAGAACATTGTGTTGATAGATTATACAGGGTGTTTCATTAATAATTGTCCATATAGTAACTGGAGAAACCTTAACACAAAATACGAAGATTTAACCTAAAACACTTAAATAAAATGTGGTTACTTACTGAGTTACAGGGTGTTTTATCTAAAAATTTAAAAACTATTTTTGCTCAGCATTTTAAAACTATTCGACGAATCCTTTTCATACTTAACAGGAAGTATAGGTACTGTACAAACTACTAAATTATGTTAAACAAACGTTTCTGGTTATTACCAGAGGCGTACGACGGGGGAAAGTGAATGGTTGACCCTTTCCAAATTCTACGCCACTGGCGAAATTGCTATTTTAGTTCAATTTTTGGATTCTCCAATACTCTCTATGAAAATAATATACTCTTCATTCGTAACGATAATGTTATTAGTTTTCGAGATCTTTGAAGTTAAAAATGAAACGACACGGTTATTTTGATTAATGTATTGTGTCGCTTCATTTTTAATTTCAAATATTATCTCGAAAACTAATAATTTTATCGTTACGAATGAAGAGCGTATTATTTAGATAAACAGTATTGCAAAATCAAAAAATTACACTAAAATAGCAAGTTCGTCAGTGGCGTAGAATTTGGAAAGGTTCAACCAGCCACTATCCCCTGTCGTACGCCTCTGGTAGTAGCTAGAAACGTTCATTTATCTTAATTTAGTAGGGTGTACAGTACCTACACTTTCTGCCAAGTATGATAAGGATAAGCGAAATAGTTTTAAAGTACTGGGTACAAATAATTTTTAAATTTTAATCATATGAATCATACAGTACGTAAATCGTTCAGCTGGACATAGGGAATATACATTAAGAGAATTGTGTCAGTCGAAATGAGTTATCAATTTTGAGGTTAATGTCCCTTAATGCTAACAACCATATTGTCATCGAGAGGGCTCAGTTGCCACAATTATCTCAATATAATAAAATGTATGTATTTATGTATCTAAATATATACAATGTATGTTCCCTATGTCCATCTGAACGATTTACGTACTGTATCATAAATTAATCAAAATAACTGTGCCGTTTCATATTTAACTTCAAATATCTCGAAAACTAATGACTTTATCGCTACCAATGAAGAGTATATTATTTACGTGGAAAGTATTGGAGAATCTAAAAATGGCACTAAAATAGTTATTCCTCCAGTGGCGTAGAATTTAAGAAGGGTCAACCATTCTCCATCCCCTGTCGTACGCCTCTGGTAGTAGCTAAAAACGTTTGTTTATCATTATTTAGTAGGGTGTCTAGTAGTCGCACTTTTTGCCAAGTATGAAAAGGATACGTCGATTAGTTTTAAAATGCTGAGCAAAAATATTTTTTAAATTCTTAGATAAAACACCCTATAACTCAGTAAGGAACCACATTTTATTTAAGTGTTTTAGGTTAAATCTTCGTATTTTGTGTTAAGGTTTCTCCAGTTACTATATGGAAAATTATTAATGAAACACCCTGTATAACCGCCAAGGTTTGAGGAGTTATGCATTATTAAAATTGAGGTTGGATACTTGGCCACGGTGTTGTAGGCAACATCCATGCTTTGGCTGAAAAGATCTGAGGGTTGATGTTTTATGCCCTTTGGTACATCAAATTCTGATTATTTTTTGTGATTCGGCATTATTTTTATGTGCTTTATGGGGGTCGGTGTATGGGAGTGTTCGTATTGTGTTTGTGTATTGTGTATTGCGTATATATTGTGTATAATTGAAGAGGTACGTTTCACATTTTCTCATCCTCTATTGCTGGTATATTCTTGTTGTTCACTTATTCTTCTAGTATTGACAACCAAAGCGTCCTGCATTCTGCTGATGGGTTTGCTGCACATTTTTCTTCATTTATAGACTAAGGGCCGCTATAGGTGAAAATTCTTAATCATTTTAGGCACGACGGGACCCTATAACTTAAATAGTAGAACCTAAAAGAAAACGTTTGAACACTGTGCCGTCACTTTTCAGTGGCACATGCGTCTACAGTGGCGCATCAAACTTTCCACTTATGGACGGGATACATAAATTAAAAATACCCTCCCTAATTACCAGAATTTAATTTTTTTCATTTTTTAAGTTTTATGTGATTAAGACATAAGATTCATCGTAATTTTAACCCACCACCCCCTTCTCCCTGCCCCCACCATCAAAAACTTTATTTTTCGATTTTATTTTTTTTTGGTGAGATGCAATCAATTTTAAAATTTCAAAAAATTTACACGCATAGTTAAGGGTTTTATAAAACACGTCTATTTTTTATAGACCTGTAGGTTGAGTGTACATAACCTGAAAAAAAATTTTTTTTTTGAAAAAAAGTATATAACTTTTTTTAGGGGATAGCTGCAGATCTAATTTTTTCTTAGTCTTATGTATTTTATCAAACACTATATTTCTAATTTTTTTCAGATTTTTTTGTAACGTTGGTCACCTTCAAAAATCCAAAAAACTGTTTTTTAAGGGGGTTTTGGGGGGTTTGAACGTGTTTTTCTGATTTTTAAATATTCTAAAGAACTCAGTTACTTCAAGTTACATATAACCTATAAAAACAAAGTTTATTTGATATATTATGAAGTCTATAAAATAGGGAAAATCCCCCAAAACCCCCCAAAAAACAGTTTTTCGGATTTTTGAAGGTGGGGAGACTTACGGAATAATCTGAAAAAAATTTAAAATATAGTGTTTGATAAAACACACAAGATAAAGAAAAATTAGACCGGCAGCTATTCCTCAAAAAAAGTTATACGCTTTTTTGAAAAAAAAAAAAAAAATTCTTTTAATTTTTTGAGGTTATGTACACTCTACCTATGGGTCTATAAAAAATAGGCATGTTTTATAAAAGCCTCAACTATGCGTGTGAATTTTTTGAAATTTTAAAATTGATTGCATCCCACCAAAAAAAAAATAAAAACGAAAAATGAAATTTTTGATGGTGGGGGCAGGGGGAAGGGGTGGTGGGTTAAAATCACGATGAATCCTATGTGTTAATCACATAGAACTTAAAAAAATAAAAAAAATTTAATTCTGGTAGTAAGTTCTGTTAACTTTTAATTTACTTATCCCGTCCATAAGTGGAAAGTTTGATGCACCACTGTCGACGCATGTGCCACTGAAAAGTGACGGCACAGTGTTCAAACGTTTTCTTTTAGGTTCTACTATTTAAGTTATAGGGTCCCATCGTGCCTAAAATGATTAAGAAATTTCACCTATAGCGGCTCTTAGTCTATTAGTAGGATGAGGGCTGCTTCTTTGATTTTTGTCTTTTTCATGTCTGTTTCCTTCATGATTATTGATACATCTTTCCATTGTACTCTGTGTCCATTGTTCCAGGCATGTTTGCAAATCTATGACTTATTGAAATCCCTGTTTTTGATGTATGTTTCATGCTCGTTTACCCTGACACTTACTGGTCTTGCAGTTTCTCCCACGTAGAAATTGTTGCATTCACAGGGTATTTTGTACATGCAGTTCTTTGACTTCTTTTGTGTGTTGTTGGGTTTGGTTTTGGACAGGGTAAATCTGAGTGTGTTGATTGTTTTAAATGTTGTTGTGATGTTGTACTTGTTTCGTATCCTTTTTCATTTTTCTGATATGCCCTTTACATATGTTGTTGCCATTCTTGATTCCCTTCTTGTGGGTTTTGCTGGACGGCTTGTGATGTGTTGTTTTGTTTCTTCTATCTTGTGGAATTCATTGTTTATAAATGATAATGCTAATATCTGTTAAAACTGAGAAAATATATATAAATACATATAATTCAAAAGTGAATACAAAATTGTCACTTAAGGGTGAAGGATAAATTGTGAAGGGTGAAATTACTAACTCTTTGTTATATTCGAGTTATGTATATATCTAATTACGGTTTTAGAACAATATTGGGCAGATAATATAACCAATAATTGATTAATAACACCTTAGTAACAAAAATGAAGTCATTTTTCAGAATCAGTTGCACTTTAAAACTAACCTGGTATAATAAAATTCATCGATAGCATTCCATCACATTCATTAGTTGCACTGGACCTAAAAACGGGCACTTAGTTACTAAAACTAAACGTCTAGTGCAATTTTACATCAGTTTTTAATATTCCCAGAAATATGGCATATATCCTGATCTTCCTCAAGACATGAACCTCAATGTCAAGCCTCAGCCACAGTCTCAAGGTCCCGTCCAACAATTACTTGCAGGACTTCTTTCTGGCGGATCTCAACAGGGACCTCCAGGTTCCCACCAAGCTCCGGGAGCTCAACAAGGCCAAGTTGATTACTCCGCTTTATTAACGAACTTATTAAGTGGTCACCAAGAGTCAAAGGTATCGCAAACACAAAGTGTCCCGGGTGCTCAGCAGAGTGGACCGGATTTTGGTTCATTTTTATCAGGATTACTCTCTAGTAATAGTGCACCACCACCTGGAAGACAAGCACCGCAAGGACCTCAACCTCAAGGAGGATCAGATTTTGGTTCATTACTATCAGGTCTTCTTTCTAATCCTAATCAACAAGCAGGAGGTCAACATCCTGGAGGTCAGGGACAGCCTGGTTCCCAAAACCAAGGAGTGGATCTTAGTGGTTTACTCTCAAGTCTCCCTAATCTTCTTTCTGGTACCGCCACTAGACCTATTCAAGAAACTGGCAAACCCTCTCCTGGACCCCAACCTACAGCTGGATCTCAGCAACCAGATTTTGGTTCTATGTTATCCCAGTTACTATCTGGAGGTTCACAGCAGCATCCACAAGGCAATCCTAGCCAATATGGTCCCGGACCTGCGGGATACCAAGGTTCTGGTCCCCAACAGTCACATGGAATAGATTTTGGTTCATTATTATCAAATTTATTATCTCCGCCTTCTGTCCATCCTACCTACGGTGGTTCTCAACCCCCTCAAACTGGCCCCCAACCTCCTTATGGTAATAACCAACCTCCTCAAGGTGGAAATCAACCCCCTTATAGCGGTAATCAACCTTTTCATCCTTCCAATACCGGAGGTAACCAGTACGCTGGCCCAACACAAGCAAATAATGAAGGGCCACCTCCTCAAAGTGCTGGAGGTGCTCCCTATAGTGGACTTCAAAGGTCGACATCAGCCACAAAGGGTGCTGGGCATGACCATGAGGATGTAAGTGATCAATTAGAAAGAGAAATGGCTCGTGAAGGAGTTCCTAGACAGAATAGTGGTCAGGAAAATAGGCAAAGTGGTAATGAGGTAAGTGTTTACAGTACACTGGTTCTGATTTAGATAGTGAAAAATATTTTTAATTATTTAATATCGAAAAGGTGATGGTCTATGTAAATAACAATAGATTTTAAGTATACTACGTTTATTTTAAATTATTATTACACTAAGATTATTTTTTCTAATTATGTCATCTTCTCAGTAAAGGGAATAGGAAACTTTTATTATTATAATCGTTATTAGCCATCTTCATTTCAGTAATTCTTCTGAATTTGTGGTTTCACTTTTTGTAATAGCAGCTTTCATCTAAGTCTGTTTATTTGATTCATTTTTTTATTCGTATAGACCTAAAGTGTTATGTGCACACTTCCATATTTTATTTTTCCAATTATACCATGAACCACCTAAGATTTGCCTATGACTTCGTTTTAATATCTATAGGCTATTGATTATGTTCAAAATAAGAGAGCTAAAAGGAACTACAACGTTAACTGGATTTTATTGTCTCATATAGTCAATGGACCTCTAAATTAAAAAAAACCGCGGAGTGCTACCATTTAAATGGGTGCGTTTTTGAGAAATGGGTGAATTAGTCCCTAGGCACAGGGTGGATTAGGGTGAGTGCTATGCACTTTTGGTACAAAGACGCCTACAGGAAAAATTGCTCCAGGTTAAATTTACTATCGAAATATTACATTTTAAAGTCAAAAATATTTTTATTTACAAAAATATATTCAAAAGAAAAGCAAAAATCAACACGAAAGAAAGCAATTTTTCCACCTACCTCTACCGAAAGTATACTTTTCCGGACCTGATTGTAGGGAGCAAAGTTGTACTTTTCCTCCCTAGGGAGGAAAATATTTTTCCTCCCTAGGGAGGAAAAGTAAAAGTGACGTCATGGTATTTCATTCATGAAATATAACTTATTGACGCCCTGTATAATACCTATGTTCTATTACGTAAGTATCTATACATTTTAACGTTTTTTTAAAAACACTGTATTTTGCAGAATGGTAAAAAACTGTAAATTGTAATTCTGATGTAACAATGTTTACATTAATAATTTGACTTATATTTGACAGTTGACAGTTATATTGTACAAACTTGTTAGTTTTAGTTCTAATAAATTTTGTTGGTTAGTTACGTAAATAAATTCAGTAAAAATGAAAAATGACTTGTTATTTGAGGAAGGTGGAAAAACCATATGTATAACATGGGAGTAAAGTGCCTTTTCCTCCCTTGAATGATTACTGCCCTCCGCTACGCGTCGGGCAGTAAACTTCATTCTCGGGAGGAAAAGTAGCACTTTCCTCCCTTGTTATAAAAATAGCTATTGTTTTTTGCCCCATAACTTTTTTCCACGGGGATATAGGTATAGACATTGCTTCAGCAGAAATTAACTTACATTCTTTCTCTTTAAAATGACGTTTAGTAGAACTCTCTAGGATTTATATTTTCTGAAATAGGATTTTTCAAAATGCGCCGCTCACAGCATTTTTGGACCATTTTTCCCATTATTTCGCAAACATTGCTCTGTAACTTTTTTTACGCATTTCTAGGTATATGCAATGGAACATTTATTAGAAAGAGGAGTCAATTACCTTTAAAATGGTCTATTGTATAAGGTTGTTTAACTATTTTGAAGCAAGTTCTGCTTTTTCAAGGTTTCATACTTTTAATGATTTTTGATATTTTTTATGATTATTTTTTAAATTTCTCATTTTAACTTTTTTTCTTGTACATTTAGGGATGTACATTGTATAGTAGAAAACAGCATATTTTCTTTACTTTAAAATGGTGTATTCCAAAAAAATCTAGGACTATTTTTAAACAAGATATTCGTAGGATACCCAAGAATATCCGTAATTTGAAAAGAATTTAAAATTTTTTATTTTTTTTCAATTAGAAGAATATAGTTGCATATTATAATATAATTTTTAATTCCAAAAAATTTTTCTTAATAACACTTATCGATATTGTGAAATATAAAGGTACTTTCCTGAACAAATTCATAATTTTTAACATACCTCGTACACTATTAATAAAATTTTATATGTATCTGATGATCGCATTTTAGGTTTCAGACTAGGCAGAGCATTTTATGAGGAATAACTTTTTTTCATAAAATTAATACTAAAAAAGTTTTCCATATGGTTCCAATTATTGCATGTGTATATGTCACACTTTGAAAAAGCATATCTTGTTTAAAAATAGTCCTAGAATTTTTTACAGTACACCATTTTAAAGTAAAGAAAATGAGCTTTCCTTTTTATTACACAATACATATACCCAAATATACAATAAAAAAAGTTATAATGAGAAATTTAAAAATAATTGTAAAATATATCAAAAATCATTAAAAGTATAAGATTTTGAAAAACCATATCTTGCTTAAATATAGCCATACAGCCTTCTACGATAGAACATTTTAAAGGTAATTGACTAGAAATGCGTAAAAAATGTTACAGAACAATGTTTGCGAAGTAACAAGGAAAATATCCCAAAATCGCTGTGAGTGGCGAAATTTAAAAATCATATTTTGGAAATTGTAAATCACAGGGACTTCTACCAAACGCCATTTTAAAGAAGAAGGATGGACGTTTTTTTTCTGAGAAGCAATGCCTATACTTATATCCCCGTGGAAAAAAGTTATGGGGCAAAAAACAAAATTTGTATCTTTCATGTTGTTCCGTCGCCTTATGGTTTAGTTAATTTTTGTTTCGATTTTATTTTACATGTAGATGCATATCAGAACATTCCTAAAGCTTGGGTAAATTATAGATTAAAATACATTCATTTTTACCCATAGTTCTGGGTAATATTTGTTAATTGTATTCCTGATTCTCTTTATAAAGTTAGGTATTTGGAAAGTTTGTGCGAGGCAAGCTATGTTGCTGCTTCTTAGAAGGACAGTGATGACGATTTGTTAATTACGTTTTTTTTCCAAAGTGAAATTTTGTAGAAGAGATAAAGACATTTTTGCTTTCCCCACCACACGGGATTTCTGGTCGAGCGCTTTTTGTAATTTTAGTAAGTAGTAGCGAACAAAACTTTGATCTGTAACCACCTCTAGCAATCAATAAAGAGTTCTATCGAAAAGTGTCGCCGAATATTATTTTAATTGCTAAAGTAATATTTAGTAGCATCGTATATTCACGGTAAACTAATCGTGAAACAAACACATGTTTTTTTCTTGCTTTTCTTTTGGATATATTTTTGTAAAAAACATGTTTTTGACTTTAAAATGTGATATTCCGATAGTAAATTTAACCTGGAATAATTTTCCTATAGACGTGTTTGCACTAAATGTGCATATAACTCACCCTAATTCGCCCTGTGCCTAGGGACTAATTTAATCCTTTCTCAAAAACGCACCAATTTAAATGGTAGCACTCCGCGGTTTTTTCAAATATAGAGGTCCATTGACTATATGAAACAATAAAACCCTGTTAACGTTGTAGTTCCTTTCTAAAATACATAATCAATAGCCTACTAATAGAGTTGATAAAGCTACATAAATGCTGGAAACGCTCTATGAAGATAAATTTATGACCAACCTTGTAGTCAGCGATAAAATTCAAATTGAAAGCCATAGCACCACCACGTCAGTAGTAGCTTACAAATATCTAGTCTGGAGCATGAGATGTGATTAGGTCGAGATAATCAGACAACTGAAATACAAAGAAGGATATGTCTCAAATGAGCCTTTGGTAGATTGAATAACATTTTCAAATCTAATATTCCAGTTTGTTCGAAAAGGTAGGTTTTTGACCAGTGTGTTTTACTGGTTCTTACATATTATGGTGCGGAAACACTAACTCTGACAAAAGAAATGATAAATAAAATAAGAGTTACACAACACGCTATGGAAAGATCAATGTTAGGTATTTACCATCAGAGATAAAGTACCAGAAGCTTGGAGATTTATAAAGAAAGTAAGAACCAACAAAATAGAAGAAACTGTGATAAACCCTATAACAACAACGACATTGGAAGAACATTACAAATCACTATTGGTAGAAAACAGACTAGAATACAGGACCACATCACACAATATAGTCGAGGTCAGAGGACAACCAATTAATATAAATGAAGAACAGACCAAAATAGCAATATCCTTATTAAAAACGGTCTAACCCCAGGGTCGGAAGGAATACCTACAGAACTACTTAAAAATGGTGCTGACAAATTATCTAAAATAATAACAACATTAATGAACAGATTTTTAAATGGAGAACCGGTACCATAGAATGGAAAGAACGATGGATAACATCTATACATAAGAAAGGTAGTAACCAAAATCCAAATAACTACACAGGTATTACAGTAACTAGCACACTAAGACGGAAGAATTCTAAAAGATCTAATATGTGAAGAGTACCGTCCATACGAATCAGAGGAACAAAGCGGCTTCAGGGCAGGTAGATCCTCAATAGACAACATATTCTCTATAACTCGAGTAATAGAAAAAAGGCTGTCAAGAGCCCAAGAGTTGCATTTACTCATGGTAGATCTAACGAAGGCATATCCCAGGCAACCAAATAACGTTTCCAAAACGTTGAAGAGACGTCATAATTATCACCAAACCACGTCAGTATACCACGTTTTGTCGACGTCGAAAGTCACGTGAATATGTCCCACCATAACTGACGTAATTTTTATCACGTTTTAAATAGGTGATATCAAAAACGTCGTTTTTTAGATTATTTTTTATTTTATGGTTTTAAAAATACACAATAATAATTGAAGATCTATTTACAAAAACAACATAACTGTAGTTTTAAGATTTCTGTAATTTGTTAGTGCAAAAACCTAATTTATATGAAAGAATGTGTAAATTTTATTGATATTATTTATAAATATTATAGATATAATATCTATAAATAATATCTATAAACAACAGCATTAAAATTTACAATTATTTCATAGCTATTGTATTTTTACACTAAAAAATTACAGAAATCTTAAAAATACAGTTACGTATGTTATTTTTGTAAACAGGTCTTCAATTTCACTTTTTATATAGGTATAAGTACTTACTGGGTCAAAACTGAAACAGCATATAAACTAATAAATAATTTATTAACAAATTATCCAGCATAATCGTGAACAACACATAATAATTAGTTCATTATTAACAGAAAATAAACACCACACACCAACACACTAAACTACTAAACCACACCACACCAAAACAAAGATAAAATTTGGAGTCAATGTCAAATGTCAATATACAACATTCACATTATAAAGCATTAAATAGCTGCTCCCATTTTTGTGACGTGAGACTTGGACTGTCTGAAATGAACACGTGTTTTTAAAGGTATTTTAACGTCAATAATCTTACGTATTTAAAAACACCTACAAAAGACATTTATACGACGTAATGTTCACACACGTGTATATATTCAACCAAAAACTGACGTTTCGTCGACGTTATTGACGTCACTTTGTTGCCTGGGATGACACGGTCCCCATTAATAGACTATGGGAAGTACTAGAAAAAACCAGCATAAATGCATCTATCATACAGGCACTCAAAGAACTATATAGAAACTCGACATCCAAAATTAAAAGCGGAAATAAAATATCAAATATCAAATAAAATATCAAAAGGTTTCCTGGCCACTAAAGGTCTAAGGCAAGAATGCTGTATATCGCCAGTATTATTCAATATATTATATATTGATGAAGCCCTTAGACAATGGAAAAAGAAGTGCAATGGAATGGGACTACCGATAGGAGATGCGACACTATACACGCTGCACTATGCAGATGACCAAATTGTAATTGCACAGGACAAGAAAGATCTTGAATATATGGCAAGGAAACAAATAGATCAACGTAGAAAATGGGGCCCGGAGGTGAATACCAAAAAAACACAATATGTATCTATGTGTAGGCACATTCAGGGAAGAAATGGAGAACCTGAACCTGGAACAGGAGACAATTACAAGCTGCAATGAATACATATATCTGGGAATAAAACTGACTAGTACAGGACGAAACGAAGAAAATATTAAAGAAAGGATAGTAAAGGGAAAACAGGTGATAGGAACCCCGAATTTGGTACTGTGGCAAAAAAATATAAAAACAGAAAATAAAAAACAAAGGGCCTAGCCGGGTAAGATGGTGAAAAGTGCCCCCAGCTCGATTGAAATTCCATATAGGCCACTTTTTAGCACGTATAGAGGAACTCACTTTCTGAAATTTTTAGCCCCCTAGGTGGTCACGTGACCCCCCTAGAGCCTAATTGGGCATTTTATGTTTTTATTTTTTATCTCAGCCGCATCAAGAGCTTGCCAAAAACTTTATTTAAAAAAGTTGTAAGTTTCAAAAAGATCTATATGAAAAAATTTTTCTTTTATTTTTTGGCGGGAAATTCGAATTTTTAGAACAATTTTAAACTTTTAAATACCTCTGAAAAAAAAACTAAGACACTCGTTTTTACGAAAATTAATTATAATGTGTATTTTTGCACAATCTTTCACCCTTAATTTTTTCAGATTTTTAAAATTGGTGAAACGTACCTTTAAAAATAAAAAACCGCATTTTTTCGGTTTTTTTTTTCGTTTTTTGATACAATTTTATACATATTTTTCAAAAAAGGTAACACTGTCACTAGAATAGGTAAAAACTGAAAAATAATTGGGGTTTGCTTAATAAAAATTTTTTGTAACGCCATCGATTTTCAAGATACAGGGCGTTGAGGAAAACAAAATTTTACACATTTTTTACGATTTTGCTGAAACTACTGGCAACATTGTAATAAAACTTGGCTGGATTTAAGAGGTAGTTATTGTGCATGTTTTGACATACAATTAAGGATTTGATATTCATCATTGGCGCGCATAGGGGTAATGGTCTGAACTTTTTAAAGAATAAAGATAGTACGCCACTGACATATTTCAAATTAACAATGGTTTTTGAATTTCTCGTTCAATTTGTGACAAAAAATGTATCTTTTAATTTTTTCATCCGACGCGCCATTTTTATTCAAAAAGTAAAAGATCTTAACCCTTACAAATTATTCGAACTTCTAGTACTTTCTACATCTACATAATAAACTCATACATCCATTATTATAAAAATTAATTCGAATACTTTGGAAGCGTTAAGATATTTTATTTTTTGCAGCAAAACGGCGCGTCGTATGAAAAAATGAGAAGATAGATTTTTATTGAAAATTGAACGAGGAATTCAAAAATGATTGTTAATTTGAAATATGTCAGTGGCGTACTATCTTTTTTTCTTTGAAAATTTCAGACCATTACCCCTATGCGCGCCAATGATGAATATCAAATCCTTAGTTGTATGTCAAAACATGCACAATAACTACCTCTTAAAACCCGCCAAGTTTTATTACAATGTTGCCAGTAGTTTCGGCAAAATCGTAAAAAATATGTAAAATTTTGTTTTCTTCAACGCCCTTTATCTTGAAAATGGATATCGTTACAAAAAATTTTTGTTAAGCAAACCCCAATTATTTTTCAGTTTTTTACCTATTCTAGTGACGGTGTCAAATTTTTTGAAAAATATGTATAAAATTGTATCAAAAAACGAAAAATAATCCGAAAAAATGCGGTTTTTTTTTAAAGGTACGTTTCACCAATTTTAAAAATCTGAAAAAATTAAGGGTGAAAGATTGTGCAAAAATACACATTATAATTAATTTTCGTAAAAACGAGTGTCTTAGTTTTTTTTTCAGAGGTATTTAAAAGTTTAAAATGGTTCTAAAAATTCGAATTTCCCGCCAAAAAGATAAAAAAAATTTTTTCATATAGATCTTTTTGAAACTTACAACTTTCTTAAATAAAGTTTTTGGCTAGCTCTTACTGCGGCTAAGAGAAAAAATAAAAACATAAAAAGCCTAATTAGGCTCTAGGGGGGTCACGTGATCACCTAGGGGGCTAAAAATTTCAGAAAGTGAGTTCCTCTATATGTGCTAAAAAGTGGCCTATATGGAATTTAAATTGGGTTGGGGGCACTTTTCACCATCTTACCCGGCTAGGCCCTTTACAACACAATATTAAAACCAGTGTTAGCCTATGGAGCTGAAGTCTGGCAATTAACCAACAAGTACAAAGATACATTACTATCCACTGAGATGGATTTTTGGAGAAGGTCAGCAAGAAGATCTAGACTAGAACACATAAGAAACGACGACATTAGACAACAAATTTAAATAGAAAGAACAATCATAGATGACATCGAAAGACAACAGCTGGTTTGGTAGGGACAGTAAAACGAATGGACGAAAGGAGGATCGCTAAAAAGTGTTAGAATGGACCCCCACAGAAAAACGAAAACGAGGAAGACCGGCAACTACATGGATAAAGGGCATCTCCAAGGCGATGCCGGAAAGAAATCTAAGAGAGGAAGACTGCCACAATAGAAAGGAGTGGCGATTAGGAACGGAAAGGCGTAGAACGCTATAAAACCGATATAATATATAGATAAAGTACCAAACACATAAATAAGAAGAACAGGTGTCACGGGTGCAGTTGAAAGAATAGCCATGGCTAAATGGGCTTGGGCCGGACATATTGCCAGATTGACAGATGATATAATAGGAATATTGAAGCAGAGGATGACCACCTACTAGAGACTAGATGGACGGGTGATATAAAGCGCATCACCACAAATTGGATGCCAGAAGCTCAATACAGAGATATATGGAAAGTTTTACGGTAGACCTACGCAGATGTACCTCCATCTTCGATATGAACTCGAATTAGTACCGGTATTTACTTTAATTTTAATCAATTTATCTATTGTTCAATGTATGTTATATTATGTTACTTTCCACCATCATTTCCTTAATGAAACAAATGTTATGACATTCTGGGATACCTTCCTAATTTGACGAAGCGCCCCTGACGATTCACTAGGAGCGAAAGTGTACGTGGGCAAGCTTTAATAAACTAGGTGCTCGATATCTGCCTTTTATTTCCATAAATATTCTTATTATGTCTATATGGTCATGTCATATTATTTCTTGTTACATTGAATAAAAAAAATAACATTGTTTAAATTATTGTATCCTGTAATTTTATTGCAGCAATATGGATACTATCCTCATCCACCAGAACAACAGAGAGGACCATTAGAAAGTTTGCTTTCGGGATTTTTATCTGGTGGACACCAGCAGCCTGCTCAACAAGTGAGTAGTATGAAATGGAATCGAATTTAAAATTTGTAACCATTATCTTTAATATTATTCCTTAAACTTGATTACTTTTGAAGATTGTAGGGCTGTATTTGTATCTGTAGAGTAGGGAGGACGAGTCAAGCCTAGTCAAGTCTATTTTGATACTTAATAATTTTTTATGATTAATGACAAACTTTTATGAGTAATAATTTAAATTAACTATATACATCAACTTAATTACTTTATTATGAGTATTTATTTTTGATTTGTTCTTGAACGATTACTACTGCATATATTTATTCCTGGTTGAACTTCGTATTCTTGTTTTCTTTGATAAAAATTTCTCGGCTATGTTCGAAATTTTTCTGATGGGTAGAAGGAGTGTGTAACGTTACAAACGTCACATCTTTGTTATTTTATTTTTAAATAATTATTTTATTATATTTTCTATATTTCATTAATAATAATCTTCCTATATTTGTTTTATCTGTTTTCCTCGTTAAAAACTTGTTTGGCGCCCTCTATTTCCTACCTTCTCCAAGATACTAACAACATTTTCGTCCGATTTACCGGAAAAATATACACCCCATTTGTGTATAGAAGCAGACTTAACAAAAGGAAAGGAATTTACAGAAACACTAGCATTGTTTGGAGTTGAATGTGGACAAGTCACCAGGGGACATCTCCCTATGTCGGCAGGTGTAGGCCTCTAGGCCAAGGATTGCCGAACGCATACTCTCGTATTGACGGTAACTCCAGACATTCACATAAGACATGCTCGACAGTTTCGTCATCTCGTTCACACTTTCTGCACTGAGGTGTCTCCACACTATTAGCCCCAGTGTGTGGAGGTGTTTACTTAGTTGAGAGTGGCCAGTTAAAACACCAACTGTCAAGCTTAGGTTTTCCTGGTAATTCTAAAGTAATTTTCTGAAGCTGACTTCCCAAGGTTCGTTAGTGTTACCTTGGCAAGTCTACATCCTGGAACTTCTTCCCATCTTTCACGGTTTGCGTGTGGGAGTGACATTTGGAAATTACCGCGATTGTTGTAGTTGACCAGCCAAAAAGATCCCCAGGTCATAAGAGTCTTAGCTAACTGGTCAGCAATGCGGTTGCCTTTAAAAATTGAAGAACTACTCCGTTAATAACGCACCACCTTAAAAATGGGACATTTTTGATGTCTTGTATTTCCTAAACCTGTTGTCCGATTTTAGTGATTTTTTAAAATATTTTATAGCTTTATTCTTCAAGAATATCGATGTAATAATATTGTTGCTAAACAGATAAGTGTCATTGTATACCGGGTGTAACAATGATAGTGTGTTTTTTCCTCAAAATGTGGAACACCCTGTGGAATATTCTGGCGTATATAATATATTGAAATTAAAACTCAACTGTAGCCTTATGCTTTCTTAACATTATGCTTTTTGATTTATTAGCTTATGTTGGATAATAAAAAAGTTAGGTACTTTACCAACTAGCCATGTTCTTCATCAATACAGGGTATTTCTAAATAGGTGCGACAAACTTTAAGGGGTAATTCTGCATAAAAAATAATGACCATTTGCTTTATAAATATATGTCCGAAAATGCTTCGTTTCCGAGATACAGGATGTTGAATGTTTTCTTACAAACTGACGATTTATTTATTGCTCTAAAACCGGATGAGATATGCAAATGAAATTTAGGTTTTAAGAGGTAGTTTTTGCGCATTTTTTGGCATACAATTAAGAATTTTACATTCACCATTGGCGTGCCTACGGGTCATATTACCCGTATGCACGCCAATGGTGAATATAAAATTCTAAGTTGTATGCCAAAAAATGCGCAATAACTACTTCTTAAAACATACCAAATTTCATTTGCATATCATAACCTGTTTTAGAGCAATAAATAAATCATCAGTTTGTAAGAAAAAATTCAACATCCCGTATCTAGGAAACGAAGCATTTGCGGACATATGTTTATAAAGCAAACGGTCATTATTTTTTCATGCAGAATTACTCCTTAAAGTTTGTCGCACTTATTTAGAAACACCCTGTATTTATGAAGAACGTTGCTAGTTGTTAAAGTACCTAACTTTTTTATTATCCAACATAAGCTAATGAATCAAAAAGCATAATGTTAAGAAAGCATAAGGCTACAGTTGAGTTTTAATTTAAATATTTTATATACGGCAGAATATTCCACAGGGTGTTCCAAACTTTGAGGAAAAAACACACTATCATTGTAATACCCGGCATACAATGACACTTATCTGCTTAGCAGCAATATTATTACATCGATATTCTTGAAGAATAAAGCTATAACATATTAAAAAAATCACTGAAATCGGACAACAGGTTTAGGAAATACAAGACATCAAAAATGTCCCATTTTTAAGGTGGTGCGTTAATTTTGGTGCTTAGTGTTCAGATAGAGAGACATTTGTAAAATCGGACATTAAAACTGAACTGTATTTTTAATTTCTTTCTACCTTCGGCTTAAATACATTTGCTTTGTCAGTCGAATTTTTTTTTATTCAGTAATCATGATCCAGAATCTATACATCTAATGTTGCTAAAGAAAAAAGCTAGATAGTCAACTAGTTCCATGATTTGACTTGAATTGTAGGACTTGGTGGCATTAAATAAAAACTGTACCAGATGGGGTAGATGTTCTGAAATCCTAGCAAAGTGGGGTAAGACTTAGTCTCTAGATTGTGTCTGGAGCACTACAAGACTGGAGTCATGATGCCGGGTTCAGGAACCGATAGCAAAACTCATTTGTACTTTTATTGTATTCGTAGGTCATATTTATTTATGATAAAAACGTACTTTTAAATTTTTGGAATACACTGTGTGATTTAATTGTAATATTATAACATTTTTTTAGCAGCCACATGTACCCCAATACGGTGGTGAATCCGTCGGAGGACTAGGAAGTATGGGTGGGATTTTGCAAAACTTTGCCGGCCAAATATTACATCCACCAAGAGTAAGTTGTTAGTTATGACCAGTAATCATTATGTGATTCCTATTTTATATAATAAGAATATTAATTTTATTAGCGTAATAGATCAGTGGCGGATCCAGAAATTTTTTTGGGCTGGATGTAGATCATGGATCTTGAGGGTGATTTAATTACTTTTCTCTGATGAAAGGTTACTAAGTCTTACCACCCCTAGGATAAGTGGGTTTTCAATTATTTTTTGGATGGGCCTAAATTTTTTTTGTTTAACAGCTCTCGGTTTTTATTTTTTTTAGGATTAGTGAATTAATATTTTTATTTTCGTTAGGGCGGGGGTCATGATTCCGTGACCCCCCCTCTTCTGGACCCACCACTGTAATAGATACAACTAAAGAATATAATAAACCGAGTACTTTTGAAGGCGTGAATAAGAAGCGCTCTCTCTCTCCCACACACACTCTCTCTCTATCTCTCTAGCTTTATTTAGATTTTCCCTATTTCATCTCTTTTCTATTTCTCCTCATCTTTCCGATTTTTTCCTATTCTATAGTTATGGTTCTTGTACAACAGAACTGGTCTACCTCTTTTTCTTTTGACCCAAGGCTAATACTTAAGTGCTTTTCTCGCTATGTTATTTTATTTTCTTGTCAATGTGTGGCCAATCCATTACCATTTTCTCTCCTTGATTGTAGCAGATTTTTTGTATACTTTAGTTTAGCTTTATTTTGCGTGACTGTTTTTTTCTCATGTTTGTGTTGCAGTTTTGTGAAGCATGTTTTTCTTCCAGTTTTATTGTTCCATCTATTTTAATGCTAATATTCGGTATTTTTCCATGAAGTTTCCTATAAATTATCTTCCTACCGTTTGTTTAGGCGTAATATCGTATCATTAGCTTTTGCCTTATTTCTTTTATGGTGTGCCATTTGATCATTTTATTTAAATTCATTAATTTCTTTTTTAAGATCTCTTAAATTCTTCCAGTGATCTGTCCATTCCTTCTTTATCTCTTTAAGTTTCCGAACAGTAGTCAGAGTAGAATGTACTCGTATAACTATCAGATATACCACAAATTAATACAAACAGATATCTGGTAGTAAAGACGTGACATCCCTCATAAGAATAAGTAGACTAAAATGGGTAAGATATCTAGCATTCTCAGCAGAACAATTCTCCTTATATACTAGAACCTTATATCATAGCCTGGGTAAAGTAGACGAAGAGGTTGGCCAAAACTTAGATGGAAAGATGGTGTAGGTAGACGAAGATGCTAGAAACATAGGTGCAGGTAACGGTTGGCAATAGATACTAATAAACTGGAGAAATAGATTTTAAAAGGTCCATCTATGAAAGCATTGATGATGATGATGAAGGTATTTGCAGTAAAGTTCATATAACCCTCTGTGTAAAATCTACCTACCAACTGTATATTTGCAGGTATACTTGTAGGTTTTCAGTTAGGTACCAGTAACTACACATAGATGAGATTACATCCTTTGGCAGAATACACCAAAGGTAAAGATAAACGTTGGAAGCCTGCAGAATGACTCAGCAGCGTACTTATAATAAGAGGATACAGAAACAAGCAGAAACATATATCAGAGAAAGTGATGCAGTATAAGAAATCTGGGCAAGAAGTAAATCAAATTCTCAGACTCAGTTAAGGAAATTCTTA
This sequence comes from Diabrotica virgifera virgifera, assembly GCF_917563875.1. NCBI lineage: Eukaryota > Metazoa > Arthropoda > Insecta > Coleoptera > Chrysomelidae > Diabrotica > Diabrotica virgifera. The sequence continues at coordinate 217,147,888 of NC_065448.1, read as the reverse complement.
GCCAAAGAAAGATACATAAATCGTTACAGGTCGAAACACTGAATCCTTCTGCACAGAAGTGAAAAAAAAGCAAAGAAAAAAAATTAATTACCTGAAATACATTTCAACCAAGACTTGCATAAGTATGACAGAATCGTATGAAAATCACAAGACTATGCTTTCATCATATTTACAAATTTGGCTCCAGCGATTTCAGTACCACTTTTAATCTTTTGAAATATGCTCTTCATTATGATTTATCCATGTACCCAAGTACTAAAATAATACTAATACTTATACCTGTTTACTCTTTCTTGTGTTAAATTATTGCACCCTTAACTCATGTTTTTTTTGTTGCAGGATGGAAACCAGCGTCAAAATTATTAAAATATCCCTGCCTTTAATTAGCTTACAAGAAAATAGTAAGATATATGGACAAATTTATATCACTCACCAATAGTAAACTGTTGTATATAATGCGAAAGCATTCCATACTTCATTTGTCCATAATTCATTTCTCACATTTTTGGGAAAAATGCGAATATGAAATTGGAACGAATCTCAAATATTCTCTCTGTAAAACAAACCTATAAAACATGTTGATTCTATTTTGTAAGATTGGCCAGTACATCAAATTTGTTATATGAATAATAGGTTTATTATTTATCAACATGACAATTCAAGTAGTTATTAACTACAGAGGCACTGTAAGTTTTTGCAAAATCAATGCAAGAAATAAATGAAAACAATATTACAAAATAAAAATGTATTAGTTATTAGTCAATTACACATTACGCATTAGATTTCCTGCAAATAGTAAACTGTCTGATGTAATGCAGGACGATGTGGTATTTTTACTATTTACTTGCCATTAATAATTGTAATGGTCCATTACAATCAAAGAAACTAACGATGCTGTTAAAAAAGCTTCTTGAATTACCTAAATTTATAAATACCAGCCATCTTAAACAAGCCAAACAAACAGTAAACTGTTTGATGGTTTAATGATTCCTAAACCTATATCCAAGTGTCTTCACCTACTACACTGGTGTAAAAATATTTAAATATACAATGTATTTGTGTAGTGATAGTAAAAATTATATCCTCCTAAAAAATGAACCCCAGTCTTTAAGCTTATGAACCATTTTATAGCATGTTGAGAGCTAGAAATTATTAGTATGAGCTCAATTCAAAAATATTACACTTTACTCAAAAATCTTTTTTAAAAGCATAATGAATGTTCTTATAACATGGTGCCTTAGTTGACGTCAACTTTATGAATATAAAACATAGTATAATCGTATAATGTTTTAAATGAAGAGTGTTTGTCTTAACAAACCGTTTAGCGAGTTTAGCTGTGTTTTTTTGGACGTGGCGTGTTTAGCATCTCAAAATTTCGCTACCTTTCTATAGGGTGGCCGGAAAGTCCCTTTACACTAAAAATAAATGTTTCAACACTGCACCAACGTTCGTTGGTATTCCTGCGCATGCGCAGCATTAAGATCACCTGTTTGGTCACGCATGCAGACAACAATAGTTGAGATTGAAACGTAATGGCGGAAACAAGTGAGTATACAATTGAGAAGCGTTTGGTCGCTGCAGTGTGGATAGACGAACGTCGTCATAACAATAAACAATGGCCGATATTTTGGTTTTCAAAAACCATTAGCATATAGACCAACTTTGCTCTCGTGGGAGAAGAAGGCTTTTTCATCGGGAACCGTTCTCGATGCACCAAGAAGTGGAAAACCAAGCACTCGAAAACATGTGCTGGCATTCAGGATTCCATTGAACGTTCATCGATAAAGTCGACGCGGAAACGCTCTGCAGAGTTTGGTATTACTCGGTCAACAACGCAAGATAACACGCGAAAGGATAAACATGTGAAGGCCTTCTTTATTTTCACAAGATGGCACCTCATCCCATTTTGCTCTCGCTGTTCGCAATCACCTGAATGAAATTTGACCGGACCGATGGATTGGGCGAGGTTCTTCAATTCCTTGGCCTCCAAAAAGTCTAGATTTGACAACGCCGAACAATGTACTGTGATGTTTCAATAAAGAGGAGATTAGAAAACACAGATATGTTTCGAATGAGGACTCGCGAAACGGAGTTCGCCAAGATTTTACGTAAGTAACTCCGGACATGCTGAGACGGATGAGCATACGAACATGGCGTCGTATCAAGTTGTGTTGCGACAATGGAGGTATGCATACCGATGTTTTAGATAAATAAATAAGTAATAAATAGCTTACGTACAAAATTGTGTTATTGTTTTTTCCCGCTGTAGTACAACAACAGCAATTCATTAATGTAAAGGGACTTTCCGGCCATCCTATAGATAGCTTCTCCAGGTGTAGAGGAGATACTGATATTAATAGCTGAGGGAAGAGTTCACGCACAGTAACTTAAATATTCCACAAAAAAGAGTATCCATCAATATCGCTACTTCTCGTCATCTGAAAAAGAACAATAATAGTCAAAGACAAAAACGAAGGCAGTTAAATAGTTGTTTCAACTGGTTCACGTTTGATCTCAAAATACATTGAATATTTGACTTTTAACTCCTTCTCCGGCTATCTGTCCGGAGTATTTGAGTTATCGTGACAAAGATAGGACACATTGAGCCACAAACACTCTTACCCGGATCGTCCAAAAATGACACGGTTCAAACCGGAAGACGATTAGTTTATTGACCGAAAACATTTTTTGTCTTCCTTCTACAGCTTACTTCTAGGCTATAATGTATGGTAAATACATAAACATATTGCAATAGAAGCATTCATTAAAATAATATACATATTTGACTACAATACACTTGATTTGCCTGGTTTTTACTGCTTTTGATACTTATAAAACTATACCTACTTATAAAATTTGATACTTATAAAATTTTTTGACAATATATAAAAGGTATATTTAAATTAAAAAATCCCTTTCGGGCTACATCACAAAACGTTTTCGAACCAAAGAGTTCATTATCAGTGCTGCTGACAGGTTTTACCTGCTTGAGCCACCAAAATATGTGGGTGAAAACCCTTTAAATGCATTACATACTTATATAACATTATGTGTGATGTTTAAAATATTCTTAGATTCTCTAGCTTCTCTCTGATCTTCAAAGGTCCATTCAGCATAGTTTTTATCTATGTCGTGCACATATATCTACAGAATCCCACATTTTCTATGTTTTATATATAATATATATATATATATATATATATATATATATATATATATATATATATATATATATATATATATATATATATATTATATATTATAGCTGCTCTTTCATGAGTACATGTGTATCTATATAGGGTGAGGCAGATAACTGGCCTATTAGAAATATCTCGAGAACTACAGGCAACAGAATCATGAAAATTGGAATAAAGGGGTTTTGAAGGATGATCTATTAAATTAAAATATTTCATCTTATATATATATATCTAATATATTATAACTTCGTTTTTTAATGGGACACCCTGTATATTTTTACATTTTTGGATTCTCCTTAATATCTTCTTTCTTAAAATATGAGGTTTTGTAATATTATACAGGGTATTTTAAGAGATATTTACGTTTTTTTTATTAATTTCGTAGCAACATTCACACCCTGTAGAATTGTAATAGTTTGACATTAAAAACTCTGCTTACGTTTAAGTGATTTTTAATATAATCTATTATTGTTAAATATCATTAGTATAGCTAATTTTGGAATTTTAGTATACAGGGTTGGTCGAAACTCGGAATAAATATTTTCTGAGTTTTCTGAAATGGAACACCCTATATTTTAGTATTGTAATGAAATAATATTTCATGGTACTTTTTTATTTTATAAGTATTTCCTATACCTAACTGCTTTAATTTGTGAGTTATTGGTGATTCAAGCTAAACATTAATTGCAACAAAAAATACGTAAAATTTTATTAGGTTGGCCGTGAAAATATTCAATCACAAATAATTTTTCAGAAATAAATACATATTAATCCAGACGGATCCTTAAAATTACCAGTAATGGTTTAGCTATCAAAATACCTACGTAGTTAAAATTGTTGGTGCGATTAACAATTAAGCACAAATTAAAGCAGTTAGGTATAGGGAATGCTTAAGAAATAAAAAAGTACCATAAAATATCATTTCATTATAAGACTAAAATACAGGGTGTTCCATTTAAGAAAACTCAGAAAATACTCATTCCGAGTTTCGACCAACCCTGTGTACTAAAATTAAAAATTTTGCTATACTAATGATTCTTAACAATAGTAGACTATATTAAAAATCATTTGAACGTAAGTAGAGTTTTAGATGTCAAACTACTACAATTCTACAGGGTGTGAATGTTGCTACGAAATTAATAAAAAAACGTAATTATCTTTTAAAATACCCTGTACCATATCTTCCGGTATAACCGGAAGTAGCAAATAGATGAAAATATTTTCATTAAACAGATGACTCTTTAAAACCCCTTCATTCAAATTTTCATGATTCTGTTGCTTTAGTTCTCGAGATATTTCTAATAGGCCCTTTATTTGCCTCACCCTGTATAATGTAGTCAAATATATACTACCTACAGAGTTGTTAAAAGATATGTTTAGGTATTTAATCTGCTCTCTAAATACTAGCTAGTAAGCCAGTCTCCTTGTTATTGTTAATTTTATACTTAAACTTAAATATTGTGCAGTTTCTTCTAGGTGTGTTGCGTATCATAAAAAGTTCGTAAATATATACCTACAAATCATATTGTCAAGTTATCTTGGTGATGTGTAATATTGTTGTATCATATATATATCGTACTCCGACTTCATTAGTGCTGTAACCCTGAAATCTGCTGAAATCGCAAACTTTTCAGGAGAGCAAAAACAAGATGTTATGTGAACTTTTCATTAACCAAATTTTGCACTCATGTTGAGTATGTGTGTAGCTATCTAATGCTAGTATTTATTTTTAATTATTGGCATTGCTTTACCCTGAAATTCACCCTTAACATATGATAAGGCGTTGTTGCTAAGGCGCCCATATTCAAAATCCGAGACTTATGTCCTCTAGTGCCATAATCTGTGAGAAAAGTTTTACTTCAGTAATTTTTCTTAGCTAACATATATATTATCACATGTTAGGGCTATATTGAAAAATGAACGGTACTCATCACACATCCACTCTCGACCAAAGCGTAACGCAAACTGACTTGTGGCGATCTTGCTAATACTGAGAGAGCCAAAACCGGAAATGGTAATAACGTCACAGGTGCACTATGCAGATTCTAAGATAACTAAATTATAAGACATTATTCCACAATAAAGGCAATGCCTAAAGTAACGTGTTAGGCCAAAAAGATAGGGTTATGGCACTACTGAAGTTGGGGTGCGTTACATCGTTGATATTCTATTGAGATTTATTATTATTTAGATGAAGATTGCTGGTTGTCAGTATACTGCACACATGTTCTTATATCTTAAGGAATAACGTTGTAGATTAAAACTTTAAAAGGGTAAACCCTGTAGTTGGCTGTATACCTTTTTTAAGACAACGTAGAATGAAGTAAACACTTCTGTTGTATGTAGGTATATAATTTATTAAAAAATTCTTAAAATTTATCCACAAGGGAGTGGAAGTACAACAAAACGTTTTCGGTCAAACTTTATCCACAAGGGAGTGGAAGTACAACAAAAGTTTGACCGAAAACGTTTTGTTGTACTTCCACTCCCTTGTGGATAAATTTTAAGAATTTTTTAATAAATTATATACCTACATACAACAGAAGTGTTTACTTCATTCTACGTTGTAGATTACTTTTAACAGCAATGCCTCGGTGACATATTATATTCCTTCCGAAATATTTATAAGAAATGAGATTACCTACTGAGTGGTTGATACTAACATATTTATAATTTTGATATTTATTATATACATTGAAGCTATTTTTTAAATACATTTTTTGTTTATTTTTATATCACTTGCAGCTTTATAGGCGTATTTAGGTGTGCTGTTGAAACTATATAAAGTTTATCAAAAATTTTAAAATTGTAAAAGCCTAGCTTATAAAGTTGAAAATAAAGATTGTTTAACACATTAAGTTATTTTTTCATAATATACTGAAGCGGACTCTCCAAAGCGAGAGCTGTATCACGAATAAAGTATGTATCTTCTTCTTCATGTGCCTTGTCACCTTCTCCTTTTTGGGAAGTGGAGTGTCTCCTCCTCCCTGGACCCCTTCTGCTGCCTATTTTCCCTTGGATAATTAACTGAAGTACTCTATATTTACTGTGCCTATAAAATAGCCAAACAGAGAGCAAAGAAAGCAAGAGATTTTAATCAGATTAGATGTATCTGAGATGAAAATAATAAAATACTAAACTAAAAAGGGGGTAGTTCCCTGGATTGGCTGTATACCTTATAGTTAAACAAACTGGAACATGAAGTAAAAACCACTTCTATGTAAAAGGTATATTTACTAAAAATTTTTAGAATCCCAATGGATTCAATAAAATGAGTTCATCAGAACGTTTTCAAACCTATCGGTCCATCATCAGTGATCTAAAATCAAATAAGTAATCCCACTATTAAAATTAAAAAGATGGTTGAAATTGTGAAAGTTAAAAAATGTGGTTATGATTACTTACTTGAATACTTGCAAAATAGCCCCAGAACCAAACAATGGTTGTGATTATAAATAAATCTACATTATGTTGAAATAAATTTAAAATGGCTAAACGCCGATGTTAAAGGATTAAACCTCTGGGAACATGGTGAAACTCTACCCGAGGACCCAATCAACCATCTTCGGTCAACGATGACTACTAAGTGTCAAAGCTATGTAAGGAAATGCTTGATGTGACATTGACAGTTAAGGAAGAAGGTAGTCGATTTTCTAGGAATTTTAAAAAACAAAGTCATGATCCAGAAGAAGATATGTTAAAGCTTTTAATATCTGAAATTGTATGTTAATTAAATCTATTGTTGTTTAAAATTAAAAGATAATGTGTTTTACAAAATAAAATTATTTTAACTGTAGGTAACTACAAATTGACTGTATCAAATAAAATTAACCTGATCAAAAAATTACAATATGATAAAGTGAGCTGATTAGTAGTAATAACAGAAATAAAATTAAATAAGTGGTGTTGTAGAAGAAGTTTTAAATTTTGAAAAGGGATATTATTATATCAAGAAATTTATATGTCCACAGCATGTGTATTGATGGTTGTATAGGTAGTAGGGAAAGTATTGTTTGGATGTAGGTGAAAATTAAAAAATTTTATATAGATTGGAGTTAGGATAAAGTCAATCTGATAGTAGAAAATGTGATTCAGGAATGCAATTATTATGGAAAAATTTTAATGAAATTGAGAAAATTCTTGTGACAAACTGGTGAATATGTAATTGATAATAAATAATTTTAGGAAAAACAGGTTGCCCAGTTGATACAAACTAAAATTTAATTAGTATAGAAAACAATAGGTGTAATGAATGAAATAGAATTAATAAAACAAAATTAAGAGAATGAATATTGTTATAATTTGATTAAAGAATGACTGAGTTTAACTGTGATTAAAGAAATAAAGTGATGAAATGTTAGATGTGAAGATAAAAAATATATTTGGAAAAGGTCAAAGACAACAGTTCAGATGACGAATTAAAACTCTTAAACCTCGGTCTTAAACACTCCATTCCCACCAATCTATCTATCAGAGATCTTGAGAGTCTTTCCATAGAGACCGACACTGTTATTCAAAATCTTTCCATTTCACTTACACAAAAAACATCAATCAGAAACTCTTGCATCCAAACTATCAACAAATTCAAAACTAAACTTCTCTCTAATAACAATTCTTCTATTTCCAACATCAATTCCTCTTCTACTTCCACGTCATCTTCATCTTTTCCCAATTTTTCATTTAACAAGTCTAAATCCCTTCTATCCACACTCAAATCTATTAAAAATAAAATCAAAAACCAACACCTCATTTTTAGTAAAGCAGATAAGGGTAACTGCCTTGTTATTTTAGACCAACAACTATACATCGACAAAGTCACATCTTTCCTAAATAACAATAATTTTAATCTTCTCCCTGTTGATCCTTCAAAATCTTTTGTTTCAAAAATGAAAAACAATCTTAAACAGTTTACTGATTTCTTCTCTGAATATGAAGCACCTTACACCAAAATTCCGTCTAATCCACTCACTCCCAGGTTATACGGTTTACCAAAGATACACAAGGTTGACATTCCCATTCGTCCCGTTGTCAGTTTCATCAATACTCCAGTCTCTATTTTATCCAAATTCATTCTTAACATTATTAAAAATTTTATTAACTTCACCCCACAGTTTACTGTTTTGAATTCTCGCCAATTAGTTGAAAAACTTCAACTTGTCAATCTTAATCCGAATATCGTCATGTTGTCTTTTGATGTTAGCAATTTATTCACTTCAGTCCCAAAAAATGAATCGATTAGTCTGGTCAACTCGCTTCTTTTAAATAATTCGGTGACCTCCACTACCACTTCATCTATTATAAACATTCTCAAAATCTGCCTATCTCAAGATTACTTTGTCTTCAACAACAACTTTTATCAACAACCAGATGGTTTAGCAATGGGAAGTTGCTTATCCCCTTTCTTAGCTGATGTCTTTATGGATCATTTAGAATCCAATCATATCACAAAAAATCCAGAGATATTACATTGGTTTCGTTATGTAGATGACATTTTAGTCCTCATATCTGGTAACTCCGACTCAGCTCACAACTTACTTCATAAAATCAATCTAATCCATCCTAAAATCACTTTTACCATGGAACTAGAATCTTCTAACTCCATTAACTTCTTGGACATATCTATTACCAGACTAGATGACCACTTCAACTTTGGTATCTACCGTAAACCTACACAGACTGATCACGTTATCCATTCCACTTCTAACCATCCTCTTTCACATAAACTTTCTGCATTTCGTAGCTTTATATATAGATTAAACTCTATTCCTCTATCTACAACTGAATTTAACAAAGAACTGAACATCATCAAACAAATTGCAGTTAACAATGGTTATGACCCAGACATCATCCTTAAACTTCAACAGAAAAGAGAACTTAAGTTACTTCAACAATCCGCTTTCTCATCATCTTCCACAACTACTCCAATTTATGCCTCCTTACCGTTTAATAACTCCAAATTATCTGAAAGAGTCAAACAAATCATTTCTAATTCTTGTGATAACATCAAAATCTCATTTAAAGTCAATAACACCCTCAATAAAAGCTTAACTAACACCAAAGACCCTATCCATTACATGAGTCGTAGTGGGGTATACAGACTCTCTTGTTCAGACTGCGATGCTACCTACATTGGTAGAACTTATAGATCTCTTTCCACCCGATCGGCAGAACACAGTAAGAGAGATACCACTTCAGCTTTTTCACACCATTTAAAAGTCAATAAACACGAACTTAAGATTCCTGATGGGGTCCAGTTGATACACAACATTCAACAAAAAAATACACTCCGTTTAGACTTATACGAGGATTTGGAAATTGTCAAAGACCTAAAGAAAAGTCCCAATTGTGTTAACCGACAAACATCCCTTAACCGCAATTTTGTCCCCATTCACCGTCAATTATTTTCATAATTCCTATTACTTTGTTATACCTTCCCTTGTCCTATCCTATCTGCTATCTTCTTCATCCTATTTACCCACTGTCAACTATCTTCTTCGTTCCCTTACTGGCTCCAAACTCCTTACACATACTAATCATTACTAACCACATAAACTCCTCTTAATCAAAACCTAATTAATTTACCATACCCTCTTTTCACACTTCTTTCATTTCTTTTCTTCATTCAGTTCAACCCTCATACCCAACTCTCCAATCTTTCTCTTTCACTCATTTCACCTATGCTTGACCCTACATCACACTCCTTAGCTTTTTGTCTTTGACCTTTTCCAAATATATTTTTTATCTTCACATCTAACATTTCATCACTTTATTTCTTTAATCACAGTTAAACTCAGTCATTCTTTAATCAAATTATAACAATATTCATTCTCTTAATTTTGTTTTATTAATTCTATTTCATTCATTACACCTATTGTTTTCTATACTAATTAAATTTTAGTTTGTATCAACTGGGCAACCTGTTTTTCCTAAAATTATTTATTATCAATTACATATTCACCAGTTTGTCACAAGAATTTTCTCAATTTCATTAAAATTTTTCCATAATAATTGCATTCCTGAATCACATTTTCTACTATCAGATTGACTTTATCCTAACTCCAATCTATATAAAATTTTTTAATTTTCACCTACATCCAAACAATACTTTCCCTACTACCTATACAACCATCAATACACATGCTGTGGACATATAAATTTCTTGATATAATAATATCCCTTTTCAAAATTTAAAACTTCTTCTACAACACCACTTATTTAATTTTATTTCTGTTATTACTACTAATCAGCTCACTTTATCATATTGTAATTTTTTGATCAGGTTAATTTTATTTGATACAGTCAATTTGTAGTTACCTACAGTTAAAATAATTTTATTTTGTAAAACACATTATCTTTTAATTTTAAACAACAATAGATTTAATTAACATACAATTTCAGATATTAAAAGCTTTAACATATCTTCTTCTGGATCATGACTTTGTTTTTTAAAATTCCTAGAAAATCGACTACCTTCTTCCTTAACTGTCAATGTCACATCAAGCATTTCCTTACATAGCTTTGACACTTAGTAGTCATCGTTGACCGAAGATGGTTGATTGGGTCCTCGGGTAGAGTTTCACCATGTTCCCAGAGGTTTAATCCTTTAACATCGGCGTTTAGCCATTTTAAATTTATTTCAACATAATGTAGATTTATTTATAATCACAACCATTGTTTGGTTCTGGGGCTATTTTGCAAGTATTCAAGTAAGTAATCATAACCACATTTTTTAACTTTCACAATTTCAACCATCTTTTTAATTTTAATAGTGGGATTACTTATTTGATTTTAGATCACTGATGATGGACCGATAGGTTTGAAAACGTTCTGATGAACTCATTTTATTGAATCCATTGGGATTCTAAAAATTTTTAGTAAATATACCTTTTACATAGAAGTGGTTTTTACTTCATGTTCCAGTTTGAATAAAATACTAATTCAGGAAAAGGATGTCAAAAAGAGATGGAGAAAGTATTTTGACAGTTGATTAAATGAAGAATTTGATAGACAGCCTGTGGAGTTACGGAGACAGTAACAGCAATGGTTACCAGAATAACAAACGAGGAAGTGGCTCAAGCGCTTCAAAAAAAAAAAGAATGTGTGCGTACTTTGTACGCACGTAAGAAGTTATACTTCTATTATATGATTTCTTTAAAATAAATATACTTTAAACAGTTTGTTTTATTTTTTTTAAACACCAAACTAATTTTATGCTTACCGCTTTCAAAAAAATAAAAAAAAAGTATAGGATTGCTCCGCATTCGAACTCAAGACCTCTCGATCTCTGGCCGAATGCTATACCAAATACGCTACGAGGACTGTGTATGTATCAGTTCGGACGTACCTAATGAAAATTCACGGTAACAAACAGATAAGGTGAAGTATGATAAATATACAATAAAATGTTTTAATAATACTCATCTTACTCCTGAGGAAGACAAATCCAAAGACACAAAAATTATAATAAATATATTTACTAAAAACACTAATATATTCTTTTCACAACTTTTCTTGCACTGATATATTTATACATAACTTGAAAGATTTAGCAACTAAACGCCATACTGTCTGTGTGCGCATGCGCGCAGTATTATGAAATTTTACTCTCAATCATGCCTAAAGAAGTATAACTTCAATAAAGAAAGGAAAAGCAGTCTGACCAGATTACATTCCCGGGGAAATATGGAGAGCATTGGGAGAGACAGGAATAAGTTGGCTAGCAGGTCTATTTAATAGAATTATGGAAGTTGGACAAATGCCAGATGAATGGAGAAGCAGAACATTAGTACCTGTCTACAAAAACAAGGGAGACATACAACAATGTACAAACTACAGGGCTATAAAATTACTGAGCCACACCATGAAAATATGGGAGAGAGTAATTGATAGACGGATACGTGAAGAAACCGAAATATCCGATAATCAATTTGGCTTTATGCAGGGCAGATCAACAACAGATGCAATTTTCATTGTAAGGCAACTGATGGAAAAATACAGGAATAAAGAGACCAACGCTCATATGGTATTCATTGATCTTGAGAAAGCATATGATAGAGTTTCTCGAGAGATTCTGTGGTGGGCACTCAATAAGAAAGGAGTCCCTGGCGAATATGTAAAGATTGTGAGAGATATGTATGAAGGATTAACGACTTAGTCTAGGCGCCAAATAGAGGTCACCGTGTCCTTTCAATTCTGTTGGACAATCTCAACGGTTTCTTATGGATTTTTTGCTGCTGATTACGAATTTCGAGGGTGAAATTCGATCCGAGTAGTCAAAAGATTGTTATAAACAATTTAATTGTTTATAAGGCTCTGGCTCATAAATTAAAAGAGATAAAAAATAATGTTTCAAATAAAATTTGTTCGTTAATAAAAAACGAAGAAAAAAACGTTTACTAAACTTAAATTTAATAATTAGAACTCGAGATATTGTAAAATTAGTGCACAATGCAAATTGCAAAATAAGTATTTTTCGAAGCTTTATCGATCGTAACTCGGCTTCTAAGCATGCAAATGAGCCTTAGAAGGTCTCATTTTAAAGTTTAATGAATATGCTTCCAAACAAAGTTTGTTAAATTACTTTGTCTTCATTTGTTTTAAAGTTATATCCGTTTGAAGTTATAATTTTCTTAAAAAAAATTGGACATTAATTTGTTTGTAAGGGTGTCAAGCAAATTTAAGTTACAAACATTTATACTTTAATTAACAATAATGATAGAAGAACTCAAAAGGAACATTTTGAGCTTACGAAAATGTTCGTATGTTTATTTTTGGCCAAGCTATCGATATTTTAATAGCGCGCTCTGAGGCGCGAGATTGGCTCACCGCGCAAAGGTTCACGCGCTAACTTCTCGATGCAAATGCTAATTTCTATGCATATATACGTTATCTTCATTTTTGAAGATCCTAATAAAATTTTATCATATGTATAACTCTTATAATTAAATCATCATACTGTACCTGGTACCTCGTATCACCTTTCATTCTATTTACTTTGTCTTCTATTTTTTGTACTAAATGAGAAAAAACAATTAAAACTAATATTTCAGAAATATAACTAAAAGTAAGTAGATATTATTTATTAATACTATTTTTACAAACACTATCTTTCATGCATCTGCATCGAGCTATACAGAGAATCTCGGCTTTTTTACATCTGCATAAGTTCTTAGAGCAATTTTTAGAGATACATGATGATACTAAGTCTGTTCTTCTAGGCAGTAAAACTAAAACTTTCTGGGGCTTCAGAGTCTAATTATCTGTATGATATCCATATAAAGTGGATCTAGTTCTTTTGCAACATCATCAAGGTACGTCAATTGTGTGTATGATATGCGATATCACATATTTGGCTCATTTGCATGCTTAGAAGCTGAGTTATGATCGATAAAGCGTCGAAAAATACTTGCATACTTGACTGTGAGCCCATTCTGCGCCTCATAGCGCGCCATTAATTTATCGTTATCTTGACCAAAAATAAACTTACGAACATATGTCCCGTTTGAATTCTTCTATCATTATTGTTAATTAAAGTATATGTAAATGTTTAGAGCTCAAATTTACTTGAAACCCTTATAAACAAATTAATATACAATTTTTTTAAGAAAATTATAACTTCCAACGGGTATAACTTTAAGACAAATGAAGATAAAGTAATTTAACAAATTTTGTTTGGAAGCCTATTAATGAAACTTAAAACTGAGACCTTCTAAGGCTCATTTACATGCGTAGAAGCTAAGTTACGATCGATAAAGCTTCGAAAATTACTTATTTTGCAATTTGAAATTTGCATTGTGCACTAATTTTACATCTTGAGTTCCAACTGTTGGATTTAAGTTTATTAAACGCTTTTTTCTTCGTTTTTTATTAACGAACAAATAAGAGCCTTATAAACAATTAAATTGTTTATAACAATTTTTTGACCACTCGGATCGAAATCCACCCTCGAAATTCGTAATCAGCAGCCAAAAATCCATAAGAAACCGTTGAGTTTGTCCATCAGAATTGAAAAGGACACGCGTGACCCCTCTGGCGCCTAGACTAACTAGTGTTAGGACAGGTGTAGAGACTGATAAATTTCAGGTGAAAGTAGGATTAGCTCGGTGCTTAGTTCTTATTTATTCTCATTAGTTTTGGACCAGATAACAGCGAAACTACAGGGTAGCATTCCATGGTGCCTAATGTATGCTGATTATGTAGTGTTAATAAGAAATAGTGAAAGAGACTTGGAACAAAAACTGGAACAGTGGAGGCAAGCTCTGGAGTAAAAAGGTATAAAACTTAGTAGGGCAAAAACAGAGTATTTGGAATGTTCATTTAAAGATGGAGTTCCTACAAATAAAATGGTATCTTTGGATGGTGAAATGATTGTGAAAAGCAATAGTTTTAAGTACCTAGGATCGGTATTACAGAGTAATGGAGAAATAGATGGAAATGCACGAAGTAGAATTAGGGCTGGATGGATGAAGTGGAAAGAAGCGAGTGGTGTGTTGTGCGACAGAAAAATTCCAATGAAGCTGAAGGGAAAATTCTATAAAACAGCCATAAGACCGGCTATGATGTACGGAACTGAATGTTGGGCAGTGAAAAAGAAAGAGGAACAACGAATACATGTAGCGGAAATGAGAATGCTTAGATGGGTGAGTGGAGTGACAAAGAATAAGGATAAAATTAGAAATGAGTATATTAGGGAAAGTCTAGGTGTGGCACCAATTGATGCCAAAATGAGAGAGCATATGTTAAGATGGTTTGGTCATGTTCAACGTTGAGACGTTAGTCACCCAATACGAAGAATAGCTGAAGTGCAGATTCATGGAAGGAGTAGGAAAGGAAGACCAAAGAAGACCTGGGGGTAGACGATAAGGCAGGACATGCTGGTAAAGGGGATTAACATTGATATGACCCAAGATAGAATTGTGTGGAGAAATGTAATTAGGGAAGCCGACTCCGCACAGGGATAAGGCAAAGAGAATGATGATGATGATGACTCTATATTTACTGTGCCTCAAGTATTTTAACTTTTTTTTCTTTATAGTTATTCCTACCTCTCTCGCTCGCTCTCCTTACCTGTTGGGCGTAGTACCTCCTCGTTGGTCACGTGCTCGGTCTACACTAATGTTGCGGTCATTGTCCACGCCTCCATTCCATATAACAAAACCGGAAAAACATTTGAGAATTCAGATTTTGAGAGGTAGGGTGAGGCTGTTAGAGGTGAAAATTTGCTCCATGCTAGTGAACGACGCTCTTGCTCGTTCGGAAGAGGCGGGATACAGGCAAAAATACATAAGCTTATAGGGCAGTCCTTACAATAAGGATCCTGGCCTATACATAGTGTGACCAAGTCCAATTCAGTCGAATTCGGAATAAGGCTGAAAAAAAAATACCTGAAATACGGGACTTTTCAATGAAAATCGGGCCATTTATTTTAAATATAGAACTTTAATATCAGCATTTTATTGATTATTTAACATGTTTATCTTGACAACGATATTTTTGATGGGATTAAGCCACAATTGGTTGTAATGAGGCAGATCACGTGGCCCGAATGACAGATAACAGATGAACAAAGCGGATACTGGAATGGAGACCAAGAGATGATGCCTAACGAAAGTTACACCACTGGATTCTGCAGATTCTAGGATACGAGAAACTACGCAATAGCATTGTATAACTAGACCAGCAATAGTATGTACCTTATAAATAGAGGGACTTTCAGATCATTCTAGCTTTTGTTCAATTTTATTCATATTGTAAGTTTGTCGTAACACTTCTGTTGTTTCGTATTTTGAAAATAGTTGTTAAGTTATATTTTGAAAATAAATAATTTTTAAAAACTCCTTCTCGAACATCAAAGTTATAATTCGAAGCAGAGGTCGTCCACTAACACGTAGGATTGATGATCTAAAACGTTGTCATAGGAATTTGATGCAAGAGGCACAAGAAGAGGACATAAGCGAAGATTGAATGATGACGATAATGATAATTACATTTTTGTTAGTTTTTGACGTTTCAATTTCCAATCCGGAAAACGTTCTCAAAAAAGGAAACAGAAATTAGAAAATCAACTGACGTTGGATTTCCAATTAACCTTCTTCTTCTTCTTATATTAGCCCTCTTGGCCTGTTCTTAACCGATTTTGAGCTTGTATTCGTAGCTGTGATGTTGACTGCCAGCTATCTCGCCACCTTTTAAAGGACCTTCCTATTGGTCTCTTGCCTGTTGGCTTCGAATCCCTATGTGGCTATACAGGCTGTAATTGTCTCGCTGTCCATTCTCGTCACATATGCTGATTCCACTCTCGTCGTCTATGTCTTCCCCACCGTACTATATCTTGTATGTTACAGAGATCTCTTATTCTGTGTCGTTCAAGTAACCTTAGGTAAATATAAAAATGTAATTATTATTATAACCAATTGTAGTTTAATCCCATCAAAATTATAATTTTTTTCGTCCCACCAATTCAATTTGATGTGAATTCATAGAAGAATCATGTATCCAAAATAGAATTTTACCAAAACGTTGAAAATTTGGATGACCCGGAAGCCTTGGGGACACGACTTCGTAATTCGGGCCATGTCCCGGATTTTTCGGACTAGTTGGTCACACTACCTATATAGAAAAATGCAAGCGGGTGTGTGACAATACTACAGTTTGGTTGCATTGGTGGTGTTGTGGCTAAATAGTGCAGAGGACGGGATGCTGATAGAAAAAGCATTCAATAGAGTTGAAAAAGAGCTTTCAATAAGATGAAAGCAGTATTATGCAATGGAAAACTGGGAATAGAAATTAGAACATAGGAGTATTGATATGCTACGTATTCTCTGTCCTTTTATATGAAGTTGAAGCCTGGACAATTACGGAGGCAACTGAACAAAGACTTACCAGCTATAAGTTGTGGTGTTATCGAAGAATGTGCAAAATATCATTGACACAACGCTTAACAAACACGGATACCCATTAAAAAATAAGATGAAAAAGAAATAACGTCACTCAATAAATATTTTTTTCTACAAGAGTTTTCTTGCCCTTCATTATTTTGTGCAAATCCTTCAGGTAGATCGCACCCTCGAGGTAGACCGCATACCTTGTGTTTTGTTTATTTAGATATTTCTTGGATTTTCATGTGGAAAAGATTTCCTGTTTATTCTGCATGTCTTAATGGTGACGGTATTAATAAGAAAACATTATGAAAACTTGGTTTATTTTCAACAATAACTGGTTTAAAAAAGTACAAAAAATACGAACAATTTTACACCAAAAAATTACATATATGTCGTGAATAGTAATGTATGCTTAACAAAGTTGCAACTCAAAGACAATATTTTCCTATAAATACGAAAAAAGCACCAAAAAATTCCAAATGAAATACACTATTATTACCTATTTACTAGAAATGTTCTACGTTGTCTTTGAAAACATAACCCTCATCTGGAAGAAAAGTGACACAACTAAAAAAACTCATAATTCCAGTTTCTTGTTAAATTCACTCCAAAAATTCTATACTTTTACCAGGAAAAGTGGAAAATTTGGCAGTAAAATGAATATGTATGTTTATTCCGCAACAATGACACTTTTCAGTTATTCTCTGACGTTCGACGTGAACGTGTCGTTATCTATCACGAGAACCGTTGCATTTCGAGAAATGCCCTATGTATTTTTCTTTAATTTTAAAAAAATTACCAATATTTAAAAAAAAAGTGACATAACTTAAAATTTTGATCCTTTTTTCCTTGTTAAAGCAGATATCGCAGTTTTTTGTTTTGCCTTTTACACAATTAGAAACATTATACATATTCTTCGTTTTTAATTTATAAATTTTAGCAGTTACCGTTTAAAACTTACAGTTAAATTAAGATATAAAAAATCCATATTTGTCTCCCCTGAAAAAAAAAGTTGTTTTTTTTTTCAGTAGTATTTTGTATTTTAACAACGACACCCGATTTGGGCGTCGAAACGTTAATAAAATTATTTTTTCAATTTAATTGTGGCTTATTTCCCGTCTAAATAGTTAATCATAAAAATGCCACAAGGAAATAGCAGAACAACATTGTTTTTTGCGTTGTGGCACTTTTCTTCGGGATGAGCGAATAAGTTATTGTATTCAAATACGTTAAAAATAAATATTCTATAGATATTAAACAAAACAATATTATTATTAATATATTATTATATTCTGGCATGTACGTTTCTTTTAGTTCAATTTTTTAAACTATATTTGAGAATGTGTGCATTTATCTAGAAGTGGAATGATATATGTATACAATCACAAAGTATAAATTAAATCACAGGCTATGTGGAATTATTAGAATAAACAATAGTTTCAGACAAGAATGAGTTACTACTGATTTTGCATGTCAGTCTAATGACATACATTTGTGGAATCTACATCAAAGTTTAATGTATATTTACTGGCAACTTATAATGACCTTATAATCTACAAGATTCCTATGCAGGGGTTGCCCCCAAAATCTCAACTGTCAACACGCCTAACTTCACGCGCAACTTTGATACATCATTAAATAAGATTCTATAATATTCTATATATTAATTTTTCTTAATATTATGTACGCGAGTTGCTGTGAATATGATAGCGTCGTATCCAACTTGGTACCTATGCATTTTGGATGTATCAAAGTTGCGCGTGAAGTTAGGCGTCTTGATGACAGTTGATCTTTTGGGCCGCACCCCCTAGGGGGATGTATATATCAAATTATTTCTTAGTTAAATCACAAGGTGGCGATAGTAAATATCTTTCTTGACAAAAAGATAACATATTTCGCCTTTTTACAGCAAAAAACTAGTATAATAAATCAACACCTTCCACAGATAAGACTATACACCTATGTAGGTGTCACAGTGGAGCAAGAACTACATGTAAAGATGAAACTAATGCTTTATATACAAATCGATAAAATTCTTTTCAAAATCTTCACTTTTCGCAATGCTTGAAGTAGAAGAAAATATATGGATTGAAAGAGGTCTCCTCTTCTACTGAAAAATTTTGTCAATGACCAGAGAGTAGTATTGGGACCGTGCAAGTTCGGAAAAGCGACACCTGGTTTCATAGCTCGGCAACTTTTTTCACACTTTTAATTATATTGGCCAATCATATTGGTCCTGGTTGCTGGATAATTAATTGTCAAGGCCGAAGCCCAAAAAAATTATAAGAAGAAAAAGTAAGATTTAGGTTATGTTATTAAAAGGTAAACAATTGTATGTAGTAAATAAAATTAAATTATTAAAATGCAGTACTGCAAGCAAAATACAATTAATAAATTTACTTTTATATAATAATTGCATATCATATCAATATTGTGGAGTAACATATAATTTTTCTTCTTCAATGACAGTAGGTATGAAATATACGTCAATTTGACAATTTCAATTGACAAGATGAATTATTTAAGAAAGTTGCAACATTTTTCCGCTATTCGCGCACGATCGTTTCTCGTATCCCCTCCAAGTACTTGCACATCGCGAATACAACAAAACATCTATATGAAATCTCTAGCACGCACATTTTCAAGATAGAACAATAAGATCGTTGATAATTGCGAATGCTAGTACTTACATAATGAAAGTTTTCGTTACCACTAGGTTAGAACACATAAGTTTTCTTATCCATTTAAGAGATTTAAACAGTTACATAGATTAAAGAGTAACCGACAAATCTGGACAAGATTCTACTGTTAAGCTACTACCAAATAACTCAAAGGAAATATTTTGGTGGTTTAAAAACCCACGCAATGTTAGCTTTTAGTAACATCAAATGTATGACTACAATATGATGAGGAGAGTATTAATACTACTAAACTAGGAACTATAAATTGTAATCATTTAGTCCTACTCTTATGTGAAAATTTAGTTACTACATTAGCAGTTCTGATCATCTAACACAAGGTAAAGTATTCATTTTTTTTTCTATTTGGCCCAGCTTAAGATCGAACGGATCAATTCAATTCTGTCAATTCGAGTTCGTATTGTGAAGTTTAGTCAATATATTAACCAAAAACACAAACAATTGGTATACATATTTATAAAAATTGTTTTAAATAAAAAGATAATTGGTAAAAATGATATGCTACACTTTTTATCATTACTTAATATCAAAAACAATTGCCAAACACAAAGGAATAGGAAGGAATGGTATGTGCAGTATGCACATTGATCGAGGCATCAGTTAAGAAGCTAAGACATTTGAAACGTAGCTGTATAGACGTATTTTGAGAATATCTTGGGTAGTATTTCAAAAGGGGAAGTACTTTGTAAAAATAAGTAAAGTTTATTTAGCAGTAAATGGTTGACTTCAATTAAAACATCCTGAGTTAACCGATAATAGTATAAAAGGCCCGGTTTCAGGTAAAATTTAAATATGTTTCATTTACATATTTCAGGTAAAAATTTTGTGGATCCTTTGCTTTATTATAGGAGTACCGTCTAGTCAGTGTTAATTGTCAAAAGACCATCTCTGGCTACCTCGTTCGCTTATCGCTCCGGACCGGTCTTAACAATGGACTAAGTTAGATAAATTTAATAATATTTACGACCGCACCATTTGAAGTCAACCATTTTCTGCTAAACAAACTTTACCGCAAATCTTATTTTTATCCAATATTGCAGTGAATAACATTTTCTTTTAGTTGTTTGAGGTTTGTGAAAAAACTGCGCTGTATATAACCAACAAGTTACAGACTTGTGCTTTTTTAAACTACCGAGAAAAAACTATTTATTAAGATTTAACGAAAAATTCACCAAGACCAAGTGATAAACATAACGTAATACGCATCGTTGTACATAGTACTTTGTATCAGTACGGAAGATTTTACACAAAACATCTACTATATAAACATCTGTAACAAATGTTCTAGGATCTAAAACAATTATAGTTTAATTTAAAAAACAGAAAGGAATTATTTACTGTACTATTCAACTTAACACATTGCGTGCCACGTCGCTCATATATGAGAGACACTGATGTTCTGTCAGGGGGCACGTCGCTCATTTTTGATATACACGTACGTTCATTGCCGTGGCCCCCGAGAGTATTATTCCGATTAAGGCGTGGCACGCAATGTGTTAAGAGATTCCCAAGCTTACACAAAGAATAGGTGCATAAGGTTGGCTGTAAGCCAACATACTACTTGGCAACATGGCTATTATAGTAGAGAATATTATACAGACAGGCAAATTCCAAACACGGTAAAGTATTGTTCGTACCAAACCCTTCTTTCAGTGCGTCATAGTTTATCGAATTCTCGCGAAAGTTAGAAGTGACAGAAAAAAAGGTACGTTCGTGAGTATTATTGTTGTTGCATATTAAAGCAACTTCTACTTATGGATGCATAAGTGGTTGACGTATAGAATACGCTAAATAGATAACTAATTAATGATGCGAATAAAGATAATTTGACGCAAAAGTACTCGATCGTGACAGTACTTTCACATTGTCAACGGGTAAAATTACAATTGTTATTCTAGGTTAGTATTTTCCGACATTGTATAGTGAACATTTTATTTTATATTTATTTATTTTGCATTAAAATATTTTAAATAATAATATTTTGGCAACTGCCAGAGGGTTTGGTTTGAACTTTAGAAATGACACAATGCCACGGTTACAGTTAACAACAAATAAAACTTTGCAGTTACGTCACTGCATGATTGACAAGCTTGTAAAACAAAAACACATTCGCGTAGCCGGATGCTGTGAATAAACGCATTCTACCGTGTAATGGTTTTCAAAAAATAGGCTGTGATATGGCTGTGTTTTAAAATTAAAACAAATTTGTAGAATGATAACGCACCTCCGCTCAGTGTCATAAGTCAAAAAAGCAAAATATCGAGAAAACGTTTAAAATTTGTGCTAGAAATTTTCCGGGTTTAATTCAAAAACTGTTAAAATTAATATAATAACTATTTTAGTCAGTTACAAAGGTTTATGAAGCTCTACAAAATAGTGTATTAATTGTGCAAATAATATATTAAAAAAATATATTTGTTTGAGTTGTGACACTATACAGATAAAATAACGAAAAATGTACGAAACATTATTTATCAAAAGTGGGTCTTGCAATACAGAATATAATAATCATCATTATTATAATCTGGTTAACATACTTTTTAATGATGTAACTTTAAATATAAGTAACAGCATTAAACAAAAAATACTGCAAAAAGAAAGATAAATAAGTGATAAATGTGTCACTTTTCTTGAGCACATACGCAGATTGTTTTGAATAAAGTAATCACATATACTGTCTTAATTAGACAAACGCCGCTTTATATACATCTTAAATGGACAAATGCCGTGCACAAGTCGATATGTGACACTGTTTATGTTCGGTGCACCGTTGATTTTGGTTAATCATATAATGACTCTAGTGTTATCTAAAGGTACGATTCCGACATCGACGGCAGTTGCAGTTGTCGCCATGACAGACGTCACTACTTTGCACTATTAATTTGTATGAGACTGATTCCGACATCTAACTGCAATTGCTGTCCGGCAGAACGTCAGTTGCAAATAATTATACAAATTAATAGTGCAAAGTAAATACGTGTAACTGCCGTCTGCTGTCGATGTCGGAATCGTACCTTAACGACAAATAGTTGAACTATAAACGTAACACTTTTTGAGACAAGAGTTTGTAGTTTTATTAAACTGTTGGCGCAATAAAACAGTTTTTATTTTTTTTTTAGTTGTGACACTATTTGAATTTGAGCGGAGGTGGGATAATAATGATCCAACTTTTGGTACATACATTTATTACAAGAAAACTTACTCTTCTGATACACAAGCATCTTTTTACAATATTTTCATAAATTTCATCGTTGTTTACCTAATTCGGATAAAATATTTATTATAAATAAAAAGATGTTTATTTTAGTAAATATTATTGCACATAGTCGATAATTAGTTATTTTTTCAGATAATTATAAAGGTACATATTTTTAATTTATTGAACTATTGTAAAATGTTGCTTGTTAGCCTCTCACATCCACAACCTTGACGAAAATAATACATAACTCTTTTAATTTTTAATTTTGGGTTCTTTTAATGGTACCGCCTTAGTACCTTCACTTTTTTTGGTTTCAACAGGAGGTGTTTGTTGTTTTGGCGGCTGAGCCTGTTGCTTGGTTGGTGGAGTAGTTTTCTGAGAAGGAGGAGTGGTCTGTTGTTGTGTAGGTGGTGGCTTACTGTCCTTTATTGGAGCTTGCGTGGGTTGCGCTTTGGGAACTTGGGTTGTTTGTTGTGTAGGTGCTTTTGTTGGTTGTGCTTTAGGTGCTTGAGTAGCTTGAGGTTTTGGTGTTGTAGTTTGAGGTTTAGGAGCTTGAGTGGGCTTTACTTTTGGAGCTTGAGTGGGTTGCGGTGTTGGAGGTTTTGTAGTGGTAGTCGGTTTTGGTGGAGGAGTTGTGGTTTGTTGTTTCACAGGTGGGGGAGGAGTGGTTTTCACTTTAGGGGCTTCTGTCTGTTTAGTTGGTGGTTTGGCAGTGGTGGTGGTAGTAGTTTGTTGTTTTACGGGTGGAGGTGACGTAGTTCTTACTTTAGGTGCTTCTTCCTGCTTTGGCACTTGCTTAGTTTCTACTTTAGGTTCGGCAACAGTTTTCGCTTTTGGCCAACCCATGGACTCGAAAGGAACTCTAGCAATAAAATCATTTCCAGGGCTTCCTAAATACAAGTGATCCTTAAAGGGATAAGCTTCAGACATCAGGTACACATTTTTATTACTTGTGTGGAGAGCTTCAACTATTTCTCCATTATTAGAAAGACGAAGAACAGTTGCACGCTTAGAAGGTAATTTTCCAGCTATAGAATTGTAGTGACCAACCTGGAAAGACATTATATTTGATATAATGAAGTGCAAGTTATTTTCTTGTGGCATTTTTGCAATTAACTAGTTATTATGGGAAATAAGCCACAATTTTACTAAATAAATGATTTTATTAACATTTCGACGCCTTGTGAATGCGAACAATTTTATTTAGGTGAAATATCAAGACCATTAAACATTAGAATAAGTGAACATCATTCTTATATTAAAAATAGAGAATTTGATACATCTCAAATATGTCAACATGCATGGGATAATGAACATAGAGTTCAGTGGAGAGATTCAAGTATAGTCCTGAAAGAATCAGATACTAAAAAGAAAAAAATCAAAGAAGCGGCTCTAATTATGCTAAATGCATAAAAGCGGCTAATTCCTCGGTAGAATGTAGTAGGATGTGGTTACCCATACTAAAAGAGGAAGTCAATAGAAAGAAAATACCACGATTAGTAAGTCAATAACATATCCAGTTAGTACATATTTTATATTTTAGTATTATTTATACAGTGCGTCCATAAAGTAACGCATATATTCATTATTTCGTAAATCAGCGACTTTTAGGAAACATTCCGAAACAGGTCGATTTTTATTTTTAAATTACAATTTTTTGGCATATATATCATACTAGTGACGTCATCCATCCGGGCTTGATAACGTAATCGATGAATTTTTTATATTAGAATAGGGGTCATGTGATAGCTCATTTGCAAGGGTATGTAATTCTCTATTTACTAATACAAACAATAACATAGTTATTTATACAGGGTGTCCAAAAAGAATTTTTTAATTAAATTAACTGAGACAAGAAGAAGAATGTATGTAACTTATTTAATTCAAAATTCGTTTTACTTTTGTCAGAAAACAAGAAGACATGTACAGCTGGTTCCTAAAAAAACTGATATGACTCTTAGTAAGATTTGATAATTTTGAGCAGTGTATGATTGGTCTGACATTATATTATATTTATTATGACAGACAAATAATAAAATAAACAAACAGCCATTTTTTGAGGTTGAATTTATCTGACCAATTTTAAGATTTGGCAGTAACAGTGACAGTATGTAAATAATAAGTATTTATCCTTCAAAATATAATAAATTAAATATAATTAAACTCATATTCATTATATCACACCTCATCAAAAGCTTTTTACAAGAACATAGTCAGCGATTTTGATGTGGCTTAGAGTCAGACTACATCAAAATCGCCTATAAATCGTGCTGGTAATTGCCTTGCAGCGAGACCAAAAACAAAAAGAAGAAGAAAGTACACTGCTCAATTTTCTACAAAATACGCTTTTTAAGAGTCGTATCAGTTTTTTTTGGAACCAGCTGTACGTTTATTTGACAAATAATAAATATTGCTTTTCGCTTAAATTCAATGTTAGAGCTGCCACTCACCTGCCTCTTGAAAGTTTAACATTACGCTTAAGCGAAAATCAATGTTTATTTTTTAAATAAATCATTTTTATGTTTTCTGGCACGAATAAAATATATTTAGAATTAAACAAATTACATACATTCATCTTTTTGTACCAATTAATTTAATTTAAAAAAACATTTTTTGGACATCCTGTATAAATAATTATATTAATGTTTATATTATTGAATAGAGAATTACATACCCTTTCAAATGAGTTATTACATGATCCCTATTCTCATTAAAAAAATCATCGATTACGTCATCACGCCCAGATGGATGACGTCACTAGTATGATATGAATGCCAAAAAATCGTAATTTAAAATTAAAAATCGACCTGTTTCGGGATTTTGTTCTTAAAGTCTCCGGTTTACGAAATAATGAATTTTTATGCGTTACTTTATGGACGCACTGTATATCTATGTATTAGTAATATTATTTATAATTTAAAATTATCATGTATATGTTAAGGTCAGAATTTGGTATTAGTTTTGAGAGTAAACTAAAGTAAGACCTAATACTTACGATGTCGGGATAGTATCACGAGGTTTTTTCCTGGTTTTCCTCGTGATTTGCTATGGAATCTCTAACGTGAGAATTTTACTGTCACCATTGCATGTGGTTGTCTTTTTAAAGACAGATCACATGTTACGATTTTTTTGTGACAACTTGAGTTGGGGTTGATTTCATGTAATTGAATGAACTATCTTTCAGTAAAGTCGTACCAGGAACGCAACTCATAAATATTGGCAACATCATTTTAAAGTCTTTTACTTCAAAAAATGTATAATATATGTCTGAATTGCCGATATAAATGAGTCAGATTAAATAAATTATTACAAGAATTTTTTTACTAAGCAACAACATTTTTGTTTAATTCATTCATATTTTTTGTATTTTGACAACGACACCCGATTTGGGCGTCGAAACGTTAATAAAATCATTTATTTAGTAAAATTGTGGCTTATTTCTCATAAAAACTAGTTAATTGATATAATGAAATTGCTATATCGATTTGAAATTTAAGAAAATTTAACAAGTAAGAATAAAAACTTACATAATGTACAGCCTTTTGAGCAAATTCATTGGGATAGTATCTATCCAAAGTTTCAAAAGCAAGCTGGGCGATGCCAAAGACTCTGCAAATGAATTTTCTGGCAAGAGGAAACCGGGACACCAGGAACAATGGAGCTGGGTTTTCTTCATCGTTGTTTTCAATTAGGGATGCTAAAAATCCACCTCTTCCGTCCTTCTCTAAATTATCTGGTATACCTAAAAATAAAAACAACTTTGAATTAAAACGGAATGTAATTGAATATTGTAGAATCCTTTCCGCTTTCTATATTCGTCATCTCTATCTTGTAAATTGTGGAAGGCAGAGATTTAGGATGTTAACAGAGAATGGTTCTAATAAGGAAAGTTTCAGATTTTTATTGGTGTACATTATCAACGAAAACTTTACGTTTATAAATTCGCAAAGTCTGTGTGTTATTGCCTTGCCGTTCCTGCACTACTTAGAGCAGATTTATCGATGGATCCGTATGCAGTTTTGTCTTCTAAATCCAAATCTGAAAACGCCATTTCGATATCTCTAACCGTCTTCGGAATAATCGACCTCTAAGTCTAAAATGTGACGTCACAATCCTTTATTTTCTGCTGACACACTAAACGTCAGCTGAAATCGTTGCTAGTAAGTAGGCTAGTTTTCAACGAAAACTTTTCGTTTATAAATTTGCAAAAGTCTGTGTGTTATTGCGTCGCCGCTCCTGTAATACTTAGAGCAGATGTATCGATGGATTCTTATGTAGTTTTGTCTTCTGAATCCAAATCTGAAAACGGCATTTCGATATCTCTAACCGTCTTCGAGATAATCGACCTCAAACTCTAAAATGTGACGTCACAATCCGGTTATCTCCTACCAGGCACTAAACGTCAGCTGAAATCTTTGATTAGGAAGTAGGCTACTTTTTTAATTAGAATTTGTTAAGCAAAGCAAATGTTATTATTTACATTTGAGTTTGACACTTCGTGAATGTCAAACTAAATTTTAAATTATTTAGCTATTAATAAAATATAAATGACATTTTATAGTGAATTTAATTATTATATAAAATAATATGTGTAATAAATGTATAAAAATACAATTTGAGTATATTTTGAAAGCAATAATACATATTATACTATATTAATAATGAATCAGTAGAAACGATTATATTTAAATTTGGTAAATTATCTAAACTCCACTCGACCAGCGACCAGCGCACACAACTCAAAACACAAGTACGCAAATACGGTTGCGTGAAGCGTGGCGCAAAGCCGTGGAATTTACGAGACTCGCTAGGTCTGTAGATCCAAGTAAAGTTCATCAGTAAAAAGTATCTTTATCATGTATGTATTATTTATTTTACAATATTGGAAAATTGTTATTTAAAATGTGGTTTGGAATAAAAAAGTATGTTCTGATATATGAAATTACATCCTTCTAATGGAAAAAAATATTTGACGAATTTTCTCAAATTATGGATACCAACATCATTTTCATTTATAACTCTTGTATTTTTAATTTGACGAAGAAAAGTTATTCTTCATAAAAATCTCTTCTTGGTCTAAGATTTATGATGCAACCATCATGAATCAAATTTTATTAATTTTATACGAGATATGTAAGAAAATATGAATTTCGAGTAAAGTATCTTTATAGTTCACAACATTAATTAGAATGATGTACTTGCACATTAAAACATAATTTTTAATTCTAAACAGTTTTTCGTAATAGCAATTTTCTATATTATGAATTTAAATAGGTATGTTGTTCTGAAGCTATTTTCTTGTGGCATTTTTACAATTTTAACTATTTAGAATGGGAAATAAGCAGTATTTTGTATTTTGACAACGGCACCCGATTTGGGCGTCGAAACGTTAATAAAAATCATTTTTTAATAATATTGTGGCTTATTTCCCATTCTAAATAGTTAAAATTGTTAAATAGGTATATAAACAAAGTTTTCGTTATGATAATGCTCGCATTTTCAGCTTGTTTAATCTGAATTTGTTAAGCAAAGCATAGGTTATTTACATTATTTGAGTTTGACACTTTTAAATAAAGTATTAATAAAATATCAATGACATTTGATAGTGAATTTAATTATTATATAAAATAAATACGATGTTCAAAAATACAATTTGAGTATATTTTGAAAGCAATACTTTATTAACAAGTTAAAAAGGTTTATACGAGTATACGGCCTCCCCTTTAATGGGAGTACCTAATGATAAATGGACTGTTCCATTTGTTATTAAATGAAAATTGTTATTATAGTCGGTTCACTAAACTGACACAACTGGCTGGTGATTTTAGTAGGTAATTTTTTTGTATTTTGCTAATTTTTACCAAAATTGGCAATATTACTTGTATTAACTATTTAGTAATTATTTTTTTGCCAAATTGGTAAAATTACTGACTAAAATCACTAGCCAGTTGTGTCTGAGTTTAACGAACCGACTATATGAAATGTTGTTTGGAATAAAAAATTATGGTCTGATATGTGCAATTATTACATCCTTCTAACGGAAAAAAATATTTGAAGACTTTTCTCAAATTATGGATACCAACAACATTTTCATTTATAACTATTTATTTTTAATTTGACGAAGAAAAGTTATTCTTCATAAAAAGCTCTTCATGGTCTAAGATTTATGATGCAACCATCATATATCAAATTTTATTAATTTTATATGAGGTATATAAAAAATATGAATTTCGATCAAGGGTAAAGTACCTTTATAGTTCACAACATTTAAATTAAAATGATACAATTGCACATTAAAACATAATTTTTAATTTTAAACAACTTTTCATAATAGGAATTTTCCTTATTATGAATTAAAATACGTAAATAAACAAAGTTTTCGTTATGATAATGCTCGCATTTTTAGCTTGTTTTTAATAATGTATTCTGTATCTGAGACTTTCCTATTTTCTTCAAAAATAACTTTGTTTATTATTCTTCTTATTCTTAGGGTACTGTGTTTTTTTTCTCACATGATTCTTTCCCACTTCCCAATATTCGCCGTTGTGTTCTTCAAAACACCTGAGACCTCTTGCATTATGGACTTCTTTAAAATATTATCTATTTATTTTTTAGATCTACTATAGTTATTGTTAATTGACAAAAATAATATACCTGGTAAAGCGTCAATGAATATATCGTGAGTTCCTTTCTTTGGACCTTTCAAATAGTACCGATGTATTCTGGCACGGACAGATTCAGCAACTAAAACGAAGTCTTCGTTTTCCGAAAGGACAACACCATTTGCAAAATGTATATTGTCGATGAGTACCTTGTTGGTTTTTGTTTTAGCATCGTAATGGACTAATCTAAAATAAACAGTTATTAGTATTGAAATACATGATAATCAGTCTCATGGGCCATGCATTAAGAGGGGGATATGGTTTGTGTTTTTTCCAAACCATTTTTTTCCAAACTACAAAAATTCGTTATTCGCTTTAACTCTATTTTTTTAAAACTAATCATTCTAAGCCGGTCAAACTTGTAGAACCTAATAATAATACATAAATAAAGAAGACCAAATAAGGTCAATGACTACTTTTAATTAGGATGGTGATTAGGGGGTTGCTTCCGATCACTTTTTCGCCGAAAAAAATAGGGACTGGCATTATTTTCTTTATAAGTCACTTAATTTTTGAGCTAGAGACTTTATGGGACAAAAACTGATCTATTCCATTTATAACACACTTTAATATGGCGTAGAAAAAACCATCCCCTAAATATTCATTCCTTAGTTACAACCCCTAACTTTGATTTTTTTAATAGCACCCTGAATATTTTTTTATAGTTTTGTATGTCTATAATATGGTCTTCTATCGTGTGTTCAATAGATTTTTAAAAATAAAATGGTTTAGGTTTAGGGGATGATTTGTTATTGTTATTTTCTGACTACATAATATGTAGAGCTTTGACCATAAAATTGTAACATTTTCAGTGACAAAGCATATTTCTTTTCTATTCTATTTTTTAATTATCTTGATTAATTTAACAAAAATAAAAACTCATATTTTCTTAATTACTTACGAAGCCGTTTTATTTAAAAAAAAAAATCTGTTGAATAGACGATAGAATACCACATCAAAACTATAAAACAATGTACATGGTGCTATTAAAAAAATTTAAGTTTGTGGTTGTAACTAAGAGATGAATATTTAGGGGATGATTTTTTTCTCCATATTAAAGTCTATTACAAATGGAATAGATCAGTTTTTGTCCCATTCGAAAATCTCTATTCGTTTAAGAAATATAGCCTGGATAAATTAGTCTGGGACACATAATTAACCAAAATAAAACTGATATTTTTCTTGACTACTTACGAACCGATTTTATTTGTAAAAAATCTGTTGAATAGACGATAGAAGACCACATCCAAAACTATAAAAAATGTACAGGGTGCTATTAAAAAAAATAAAGTTAGGGGTTGTACTAAGGGATGAATATTTAGAGGATGATTTTTTCTACTCTATATTAAAGTGTAATACAAATGGAATAGACTAGTTTTTGTCCCATTCGAAAATCTCTATTCGTTTAAGAGATACAGCCTACATAAATTAGTATATTAAATATTTAAACAATATTCAAACATTCAAAAATGTAACAATTAATTCATGGGCTACCAAAAAAGTACATATTTTGTTCGTTAGAAAAAGTACTAACCTTCCTGAAGGATGCGACAAAACATCAAAAACTAAATCGTACAATGGAAATTTGGTGGAAGAATCGGACCAATAAATATCCCCATTACTTGCCACTGAAACACTGTTAAATAGGTGTGGCTTTTTACCGTTAATTTTTGTATCAGGAGACACCAATACTTCCTTGGTACCTAAAAAATAAAATATAAAGACAGTTTTACATTATGATATTTTCATACTAGGCAAGAGCCATGCAAGATAGATCATGCAACTGCGCATGTCCACGCGCTATTTCCAAGCAATTCCTGTGCTAGACGAAAAATTAAAACGTGTTCTATTTTTCATGTCATTTTGATGCAAGTTGTCAAATTTCATGTTACCAATATAACAAAATTTACAGTTTAGAATAAAATTTAACCTTATTGTGTAAATTTAAATGTTATTTATTGGAAGTAATAATAATAATTCGTGATTTACACTTGAATATATTTAATGTTGATATGTAATAATAAACATGAAATGCTTTCGATGCAGAGTTTTGGTTTGCAGTTTTGATTTGTAATATGTAATTGTTTGATGTTAAAAGTTTCTTTAATCCATAGTATGCTTTAGAAAAAGTAAAATATTCTAATTTAAATCAGTTTAGTTTGTCCAGAAATAAGAAACTAAAGTGCCTAGGAGCATTCCCCGTGTAATAGCTCCATACTTATGATCCGGCTCGAAGGACCATAAGTATGGAGCTATTATACGGGGAATGCTCCTAGACACTTTAGTTTTTATTTATGGACAAACTAAACTGATTTAAATAAGAAACTGAAGTGTCTAGGAGCATTCCCCGTGTAATAGCTCCACTCTATTTGCTAGTCTGTTAATTTCTGCAGTTTCTGTGTTACTTTGGTTAATTTGTGAGACTAGATATACAAACTCTCTTACTCCTTTGAAAGCATATGTTCCAACCATTAGATCTTCAGGTTTTGCTACTTGGTTATTATTTGTGACCTTCACATACTTAGTTTTATTAGTAGCCCCATTCTTTTTGATGCTGCTTCCAATGCTGTGAACGATTGAACCAGGTCCGCCTTTCTTATTGCTATGATATCAATGTCATTTGCATACGATAGTCTTTGTACACTTTTAATAATGGCCCCTCTTGCTGTTATTCCAGATTTTCTAATAGTTTTCCCTAGGGCAATGCTAAATAGAAGGCACGACAGGCTATCACTTTGCCGAAGTCCTGTTTGTGTCTGGAAAATTCTTGATATTCCGTTCTCCACTCTAACCTTACACTCGACTGTTGAGAGGGTTGCTTTCACCAACCTCACTAAGTGTACTGGGATACTAAATTCTACCATGGCTTTGTATAATGCGTTTCTGTCTACACTATCATAGACACATCTAAAATCCACATCCATACTCATATGTTTTTTCCAAAGCTTATCTTAGTAGGAATATTTGATGGATAGTAGAATTTTCTTTGCGAAACCCACACTGGTATTTGCCTATTAAGCTGTAACGTTACAAACGTCACATCTTTGATATTTTATTTTTAAATATTTTTTTTTACTTTATTTTCTTTAATATTTCATTAGTAATAATTTTCTTCTATCTGTTTTACCTGTTTTCTTCGTTAAAAACTCGTTGGCGCCCTCTTTTATTATTCTCTATTTCCTATCTCTCTTTTCATCTAACATCTAAATCATCAACTGAACATACTGAACGTACCCCGTATATCCTTACTCTCTAGATATCTGTCTTTCAATATGGAACATGCCTGCTACTTCATACGTACTTGGTCGTCACTTCAAATGTCGTTTTCAATGACAGTGACACTTCATCCCTATCCGCCGACACAAATTGAAAATGGAAGGGAAGAATTAATTTATTTAAAGATATGAGCTTTAGATAAGGTCTCATTTTGTTCCAAATCAAATCTTCTCTTGGGGTAAGAATATTATCATATTTTAATTACATTTCTAATATTTTTTATACCTAACCTCCAACCTTATAAAAGCATGTGTTCTGATATTTTAGTTTTAAATATATCTTTTTAACTTACATACCTATATATGCATGTGAGTAATCAAATTATTTGACTAGTCCCGTCAGTATTAATTTTATTTCATTCCTTTGCCAATTACCTACTACTTTTTACGATTATTTGGCAAAGGCTCATTTCTAGTTTTTCTTCTTGATGTTTGATATGTGTTTTTATCTTATAGTTTTTTGGAATAAATCAACCTTTATCCCTTCGGGAGCCTTAAGCCGTCATCATCACCGGTGATGCTATTTATAAGGCGAAGACAACATGACATCTAGATAGACTGCAACGACTACCATCTCCAGCTGCAGGGGCCTAGGGCCGAACATCTGCCCAGGTCTACAAGAAGTCTACAGCAGTACCATTCGACATCAAGAAGTTACCAGCGAACCAAATACCAAAAGCCATAAGTATAATCAAGGAATTCTTAGTTTTTGGCAAGAATTTGAACATATTTGTTAATGCATTTAATAAGCCACATTTTTATTATATCTTTATGAACAATAAACATGATTGGTTAAAAATACTGTTTTGTTTGCTTTCATTCTAAATTTTCAGAGTTCATATCTAAGATTGGGATAAGACGAACACAAACCCTGAGAGAATGAGCTAGGCTGGGGTGAACGATAGCTATCTTGGTTGGTTGAAGTATTATTTTCGAGTATTATTTCAATTACCTGGGATAGTCTATCTATTGTCGATTTTGTTTCAATGCTTTCACAATATCCCGACAGTCGATCGTAAATAATGTAGGCCACGTTTAGCAGGTTAATGCTCTGTAGTTATCATAAACTGTTTGGTCTCCTTTCTTACCCCATTCCAAATCAGTTCTACTAGCCTACTTATACTGCAGGTCAGATTTTTTGCGCCATGTTTTAAAAGTTCAGAAGGTATGTCATCTGATCCAGGAGCTTTGTTTTCTTTCAATTTTTGTATTGCTTTGATGACTTCTTCCTCTGTTGGGATGTTATCTTTCTCTCTTTCATCGTTCATGTCTTCGAGCGGTATTTCTGATTCTTGCAACCTCATCTCACTTTTTATATTTAGTCTATCCTCAAAATTTTCTGAACACCTTTCTTGTATCTCGTCATCATCATAAATTATTTCTCCTGTTCTGTTTCTAATTATTGATAGTCTAGGTTTGAATTCCTTTCTGGTCTAGTTAATCTTATTGCTATTAACTGTATTTCCGGTTCTTGTTTATGTATTTCGACGTTATTTTTCGATGATGATTCAGTTACAAACATTCTCTAAAAAGATAAACGTTGTCCAAATATATGCACCTACTGCCGACAAAGATGAGGCCGAGATAGAAAGGTTCTACATGCAATTGAACGAAAGCATAAGATCCACATAAAAAGATGACATATTGTTGGTGATGGGAGATTTCAACGCCAAAATTGGAAAAGGAAAATTGGATGGATGTGTGGGAGAATTTGGCTTGGGAGAAAGAAATGAAAGGGGGGACAGACTTGTCGAATTCTGCCAAAGCGAGGAGCTGGTAGTAATGAATATCTTATTTAAATTACCTAAAAGAAGACTCTATACCTGGATATCACCGGTGGATTCGGAAGATCACATTGTAAGAAACCAGATAGATTACATTTTAGTCAAATCCAGATATAAAAACACTATAAAGTCTGTGAGAACATACCCCGGAGCTGACATAAATTCAGATCATAATCCATTAGTAGGCGTAATGAAGATAAAACTGAAAAAGATCCAAAAACAAACAAATATACCACGATTTGATGTCTCAAATATAAAAGAAGAACCTGTACGTCAGAGGCTAAAAGAAGAAATAAATGATAACTTAAAGAAAATCAAACAAGACGTGATAAAAACAACATATGTTAATGACAAATGGAATATGATACAAGAAACGTTAGTAGAGGCAGGAAAGAAGATATTACCCACAAAAATAATAAAAAAACAGATGGATGACTTCAAAAATCCTAGAGCTAATGGAGGAAAGAAGGAAACATAAAGGCAGGAGTAAGGCAAAATACAAGCAAATCCAGAGATTAATAGGAAAGAAAATAAAAGAGGTCAAATCCACCTGGCTGGCAAATCAATGTAGTGAAATAGAAGAATATTCTAAAAAGTGTGACAGCTTTAACATGCACTAGAAAATAAAGAAAATCACAAATACACAACGAAAAAAAAAAGATGGCCTTCTTAAAGACATAAATGGAAAAATTATTATAGAAGTCAAAGAGAAATTAAAAAAGTGGAAGACATACATAACAGATCTGTTTGAGGATAACAGACAAGAACCGGAAGAAATCGACAGCGAAACGGGACCAGAAATCATAATGGAGGAAATCGAACAAGCAATACGAAACGTAAAAACGGACAAACTGTAGGTCCAGACGAACGAAATACTTGCGGAATTACTGAAATGTCTAGACGATGAAACTCTACCGGTACTACTGGATCTGTTTAATGAAGTATATAAAACCGGAAAAATCTCTCAGGAATGGTTGGTGTCCACCTTTGTATAACAATACCAAAAACAATATATGCCAAAGATTGTTCGGACTATAGGACAATATCACTAATAAGCCATACCCTCAAAATGTTTCTGAAGGTGATTCATGGAAGATTATACAGAAAGCTAGAATATGATATTTGTATTTTGACAACGACACCCGACTTGGGCGTCGAAACGTTAATAAAATCATTTTTAGGTAAAATTGTGGCTTATTTCCCATTTGAATATACTTGATTATGATATGGATGATACCCAATTTGGGTTCCGTAAAGGACTTGGAACAAGAGAGGCATTGTTTGCGTTTAATGTCCTCTCTCAAAGATGCTTAGATATGAACCTGGATATTTATTCCTGTTTCATCGACTTCGAAAAAGCGTTCGACAGGGTCCGACATGAAAAACTAATAGAATTATTGAAAAACAGAGATATAAACAGACGAGATTTACGAATTATCATCAAACTGTATTGGAATCAAAAGGCCAATATAAAGATAGAAGAACAAGAAATCGAGAATATTGATATAAAGAGAGGAGTAAGACAGGGTTGTGTTCTGTCGCCGCCACTGTTTAACCTGTACAGTGAAGCCATATTTCAGGACGCGATAGCGGAGCTAAGTTATGGAATCTCTATAAACGGAAGAATAGTAAATAACATAAGATCCGTTGATGACACCGTTATAATGGCAGACACCCTGGAATCGCTACAAGAATTGCTAAATAAAATTAACGATTATTGCATTCGATACGGACTAAAAATAAACAAGAAAAAAACTAAATTTATGATTGTCTCAAAAACAGAACATGGAAAGGAAAGGTTAATGACAGAGCAAACCCAAATAGAAAAAGTTAAGACATACAAATATCTGGGAACCTGGGTTGATGACAAAAATGACCAAAGCACAGAAATTAAAATCCGAATTGAAACTGAGAGGCAAGCATTTATAAAAATGAAGACACTGCTTACAAACAAAGACCTTCAGTTGCCTCTCAGATTGAGGGCTCTAAGATGCTACATATTTTCTATATTGCTATACGGAATGGAAGCTTGGACATTTAAGAGACAACACATAAGAAGAATAGAAGCGTTCGAAATGTGGTGTTACAGAAGAATATTGAAAATTCAGTGGGTTCAAAGGATTACCAATGTTGAAGTGCTACGACGTTTAAATAAGGAGTCAGAAATTATGAAAAGTATAAAAACTAGAAAACTGGAATATTTGGGTCACATTACCAGAGGAGAAAAATATGAGTTGCTGAGAATTATGCAAGGAAGGATCCAAAGAAGGGTCCAAGGAAGAAGAAGCATAGGAAGAAGAAGCATCTCCTGGCTGAGGAACCTTAGAGAATGGTTTAACTGTAGTTCATTACAACTATTCAGAGTAGCAGCCAACAAAGTGACTATAGCCATTATGATATCCAACCTCCGATAGAAGAGAGAACTTTAAGAAGAAGGAGACGTTATTTTTAATGTATACGTACTTTATACGTAAATTACAAATATGCATTATTTAAATGGATAAATTATTAAATAAACCATCTAATTTGTTCAAACATATTTTTAAAATCTTTTATTTTTTTAGTAATATTTAGTGAGAGTTTCTTTCAAAAGCGTTATCAACGTCGATCATTTGATATCTCCTACAAAAACCTTACCTGTTTTAACGTTTACTTTAAGGATGCCATAGTACGCATCAGCAACAATCAAATCACCATTTTTGTTAAATTCCATACCCAACGGACGGCCGCAAATTTCTTCTTCATAGTAACCTTTGCAAGTTTTGCCAGTTTTAGCGACAGGTACAACTTTATCGCCCACAAGTTTGACTATACTGCCCCCGTGCACACCAGTGTATAATTCTCCATTGAAATCAGCAAAAGTTTCAGGGCCTACGAATTTCCCTTTGTGTAAGATCTCTGCATTTTGTAACTTTTCGTTGAGTGCTAATGTACCTTCAAGAGCTCTAGGTTTAGGTAATCTGAAAAAAAAAATATAAAAGGATGACATTGTTTTAAATGTTATATAATTTAATGATCATGTTTCCATGTACAGATGGTTTCAAATACAGTGGTGAGCAGCTTCACAAAATATTTTATCGACTAGACCAACGGTTCCCAAATTTTTTTCTCAGACCCTTTGTTATATTTTCAAGTTTAGATAGACCCCTGCTATGTACTTTAAATTTAAATTTAAAGAAATTTAAATTTCTAATAGTAGCGAAGTACCTATATAGCCCGATCAAAGAACAATCTGACCCCAAAAAAATATAGGAAGGATGAAAATTTGGGAATAGGTAGTTGAAATTGTCTATTATTATATAAGAAAAGTTTACAGTTCTACATCCCCTCTCGAAGGTGAAAAATATACATTCCAAATAAGTCCGGAATTGGATAAAATGACTAATTCTAAGCAACTTTTGTTCTATAGAGTTTTTTCCCTAAGTCAACACTTTTCGAGTTATTTGCAAGTGAATTATGTTCATTTTTAATAGAAAAAAAAGGTGTGCTTGAGGTCTGTAGATCCAGTAGAAGCAGAGTTGTAGCTAATGAAAAGTAGGTTTTTCTTCACCAAATTCCAAATCGATTATT
Organism: Diabrotica virgifera virgifera; assembly: GCF_917563875.1. NCBI lineage: Eukaryota > Metazoa > Arthropoda > Insecta > Coleoptera > Chrysomelidae > Diabrotica > Diabrotica virgifera. Next base: position 217,109,622 of record NC_065448.1, on the reverse strand, counting down.
TCAATGTGAAATAACCCAAAAACGGAGCACTTTTCGGGGAAAATTTATTTCAACTTTTTTAAAGTGTTTAAAAAAGTGTTTATTTTTGTTAAAAAAAATTGTAACATTAAAAGTAAGTGAGTTACGCTCAAAATATTGTTGGTCTCTTTTATTTTTTGTTAAAAAAATCGCGAAAATCACCCCCTAATTAGCATCACAAATAAATTTTATAATTATCACTTCACAAGTTACTTTGATTATGTATTATTTACATGATCTGTAAGTTTCATCGGTTCAAAGTGTTTATTTTTGAAAAAGCTGTTTATTTTTGAAAAAAAAAGCAAATGGCTTGAACCAGTAACTAATCACGAGTTTAGGCAAATTTTGAACAGCCATAGCATAACCAATTTTTGTTTAACAAGAAAACAAAAAAGCAAAAATATTCAGAAAAGCAAAACGTACATTTTCTTACTCTTTAAGATTTTTGGTATTACTAATAATTTTTAAGTTAATTCCATGAACAATTCCATTTTTTTTCAAAATAAAAAAAAATAGTTTTATTTTAAACCCAATTTTTTCAAAAATGAGCACTTTGAACCAATGAAACTTATAGATAATATAAAAAATATATAATACTCTGGGCTAATTAGCAAAATTCATGGAAAAGTTATTTACCAGCAATTTTATTGCTGGAATTGAATTATAAGATCCTATATATTAATAATATAGGTATGCAAAGTCCGCAGATAGTGTGCTACTTTTTTTATAAACAAAATGGCGCCGACAAATCGTATTTTTTTCAATTATTTCTCTATAACTCCGAAGATTTTAACTTTACAACAAAAACACCCAAATAAAAATTCACCGCAATTAAATTCTGCATAGAGATATGTTTTTCACGATTTGCTCCGACGAAAGTTTTCCTCGGAAAATGCGGGTTTTCCTAACAAAAACTCTAATTTTCAAATAAAGTTTTAGGTAAGTAATTATTAATCAATAATTAAATAACTTAGTGACATCAAAGCTTTCTTGGTATAGATTGTAATTCCAGAAGCCGGTGAAAATTAAACGAATATTTTAGCAACAATTCAATTGTTAATTAACAATTTACAATCGCAATAATAACCAAAATAATCATGATACATTGATCAAACTTATAAAGATTATAAATATGAGATGCTTATTTAATATTTTATCGACAAAATATAAATTTTTCTTTTTTTTTTTGCATAATCTTTAAATTAAAAAAAAAATTATAATACGCTGGTCTAATTAGTAAAGTACAAAGAAAGGTTCAGCAATTTTATTGCTGGAATCGAATTATAAGATCCTATATATTATTAATATAGGTATGCAAAGTCTGCAGATAGTGTGCTACTTTTTTTATAAACAAAATGGTGCCGACAAATCGTATTTTTTTCAATTATTGCTCTATAACTCCGAAGATTTTAACTTTACGCAAAAAATACTCAAATAAAAATTCACCCCAATTTAATTCTACATAGAAGCATGTTTTTTCCGTTTTGCTCCGACGAAAATTTTCCTCGGAAAATGTGGGTTTTCCCAACAAAATCTCGAATTTTCAAATAAATTTTTTGGGCCAATAATTATTTATCAATAATTATATAGCTTGGTGAAATAAAAGCTTTCTTGGTATAGATTATAAATTCAGAAGCCAGTGAAAATGAAACGAATATTTTAGCAACAATTAAATTGTTAATTGACAATTTACAGTCGCAATAACAACCAAAATAATCATGAGACATTGATCAAACTTAGAAAGATTATAAAGGTGTGATGCCTATTTAATATTTTGTCGACAAAATATAAATTTTTCATTTTTTTGCATAATCTTTAAATGTTTTAAAAAAATTGTTATAAAAAAATTAACATTTCTCAGAAATTGTTTATTATATTCTAATTATATAAAATACTTAAAATGCGTATTTCATAGGTCTTGAAAATGAATGCTTTAAAAAAATTTTACAACCATTAGCAACAAAGTTATGAAACAGCAAAGTAAATATACGATTTCTCCGTTGTTTATAATTTGTTTTAATTGTTTCAAAGCTTAAAAGTGAGTCTATGGTACAATCTAATTACTCACAAAGAATGTCAAAAATTAGTGCAATGGTTATATTTTAATCAAAGATTAAAAATACTTTTTTTTTGTAATTTTTAGCGCAAAAGTAGGCCTGATACAGAGTCGGAGCTAAAATGTTCACTCGAAGCGACTGACGCGCAACATACATTATTTATAAAAGTGTACGTCTCGCGCGGCCGGTCGTCGCTCCGAGTGAAAATTTTAGCTACAGTGCTGTATTATTCTACTTTCGCGCTTCTAAATTACAAAAAAATATTTATAATCTTTAATTAAAATTTAACCATTAAACTGATAATCGATATTTTTTTGTAAATAATTAGCTTGTACTTTAAACTCACTTCTACGCTTTGAAAGAATTAAAAAAAATTATAAACACCGTAGTAATCGTATGTTTACTTTGCTGTTTCATAACTTTTTTGCAAATGGTTGCAAAAAAGTTTTAAAGCATTCATTTTCATGATATTTGAAATGCGCATTTTGGCTATTTTGTAAAATTACAATATAATAAAAACTTTCTGAGAAACGTTAATTTGTTTATAACTATTTTTTTAAACATTTAAAGATTATGCAAAAAAATAAAAAATTTATATTTTGTCGACAAAACGTTAACTAGGCATCTCATTTTTATAAGATTTCAAAGTTTGATCAGTGTATCATAATTATATTGGTTATTATTGCGACCGTAAATTATTAATTAACAATTGAATTATTGCTAAAATATTCGTTTAATTTTCATCAGCTTCTGGAACTATAATCTAAACAAAGAAGGCTTTTAAGTCACCAAATTATTTAAATATTGGTAGATAATTACTTATCTAAAACTTTATTTGAAAATTAAAGATTTTGTTGGGAAAACCCGCATTTTCCGAGGAAAATTTTCATCGGAGCAGATCGGGAAAAACACGTCTCTATGCAGAATTTAATCACGGTGAATTTTTATTTGAGTGTTTTTGTTGTAAAATTTAAATCTTCGGAGTTATAGAGCAATAATTGAAAAAAACACGATTTTCGGGCGCCATTTTGTTTATAAAAAACGTAGCACACTATCTGAGGACTTTGCATACCTATATTATTAATATATAGGATCTTATAATTCGATTCCAGCAATAAAATTGCTGGTAAATAAATTTTCCCAAAAATGGCCTATTCTCTGATAATCAGCCCAGACTAAAACCTGTACATATTACTCTGACTTTTCAATGATAGTGTATAAAATTACGGATTAGTATATTTTTACGAATGTACATTTATTTGCAGATAATGTCTGGAAAATTTGCAGATAATGTCTGGATTCTTCTTTGAGTGCCTCTCCTATCGGAGATTGGATATCATTAGGGCGATTCTAACTTTATTTACTGCTGTTTTGAACAATTCGTTAGTGGTACAGCCAAACCACTCTCTCAAATTTCTCATCCAGGACATTCTTCTACGGCCTGGATTTCTTCGTCCTTGGATTTTTCCTTGCATTATATTTTGTAGGAATGTGTACTTTTGTCCTCTCATCAGGTGGCCTAAGTATTCAAGTTTTCTCTTTTTTATATTCAGTAGAACTTCTGGCTCGTTATTTATTCTGCGTATTACTTCTTCATTTGTAATTTTATCCACCCAACTTATTCTTAGTATACGGCGGTAGCACCACATCTCAAAGCTTTCAAGGTTTTTAATATTCCTCTGTTTAAGAGTCCATGACTCAACACCGTAGAGCAAAGTACTGAATACATAGCATTTTAACATTCTAGTTCGTAGATGAATACTAATATCACGATTACAAAATAATTTTTTCATTTTTATAAAAGTAGACCTGGCAATTTCAATACGTCTTTTTATCTCGTGATTTTGGTCACCTGTTTCATTGATAAGGGTTCCCAAGTATTTGTATTCGTTTACTTTTTCAAGTTGGGTACCGTTTATTGTGATAAAAATGGCCTATTCTCCGATAATCAGCCCAGACTATAAGTAAAGTAACTGGTGAAGCGGCAACGATTAATTTTATTTGAGAAGCTAGTTAGGGGGTGATTTTCGCGATTTTTGTACTAAAGAATACAAGGGACCAACAATATTTTGAGCGTAACTCACTTATTTTTAATATTAGAAGTTTTTTTAAACAACAAAATAAACTTTTTTAAGCACTTTAAAAAAGTTGTAATGAATTTTCCCCGAAAAGTGCTGTTTTTTAGTTATTTCACATTGAAATATTCGATTTGGAATTTGACGAAGAAGAACCTACTTTTCCTTAGCCACAACCCTGCTTCTACTGGGTCTGCAGACCTCACGCGTACACCATTTTTTCAATTTTTTATAAGCTATATTTTTACTAAGAATATTTTTTTCGCTAGAATACTTACTTTTTGAGTATCTGCGAAAAACCGTCCAAAAACATGTATTTTTTTGTTTCAACTTTAACTCAAGAATATCCGTCAATAAAGAATATCTATCTTTCAATAAAGTCGTCCCAGGAACGCAACTCATAAATATTGGCAATATCATTTTAAAGTCTTCTACTTTAAAATGTATAATATAATATGTCTGAATTGGAGATATGAATGAGTCAGAGCAACAACATTTTTGTTTAATTTATTAATATTTTGTATTTTGATAACGACGTCCGAGTTGGAAGTCGAAACGTCAATAAAATCATTTTTTCAAGTTAAATAGTGGCTTATTTCCCAATTAGAATAGTTAATTACATAAATGCCACACAGAAATAGCTTCAGAACAGTATTTTTTTATATGGCGGACAGGTTCTACGTAAGTCAGTTTTCCCCTCTTACAAGAGAGATTTTACGGAGAAACCCGGGGGTAAAAGTGGCAAATTTTTTTTGTATATTTTTTGCGATGCCAAAATTGGCATTCTCGGAAAAATTCAGCTCGTTCGTAAGATTTTTAGAGGTCAAATCTATAAAAACTGGACTAGTCTGGACTATAAAAAATAAATGAAATTTGCTTTTAAAAATATTGTTTTATGTTTAAAACCGTAATTATACAGGGTGTAACAAAAATACAGGTCATAAATTAAATCACATATTCTGGGATCAAAAATAGTTCGATTGAACCTAATTTACCTTAGTACAAATGTGCACACAAAAAAATTTATAGCCCTTTGAAGTTACAAGATAAAAATCGATTTTTTCCGATATATCGAAAACTATTAGAGATTTTTTAATGAAAATAGACACGTGGCATTCTTAGGGCAGGAACATTTTAAAAATAAATTATAGTTAAATTTGTGCACCCCATAAAAATTTTATGGGGTTTTGTTCCCTTAAACCCCCCCAAACTTTTTTGTACGTTCAAATTAAATTATTATTGTGGTACCACTAGTTAAACACAATGTTTTTAGAACTTTTTTGCCTCTTAGTACTTTTTGGAAAAGCTAGTTTTTATCGAGATATTTTGAATATTTGTCAAATCCACCACATATTTGTATACTGTTACGTACGATTGTAGAGACCTGGTAATCATATGAAATTTTTTTTATAAATTACAGTTTGAGGTATATTTTGAACCATATTAGAAAAGAAGCCACATCTCGATAAAAGGTGCCTCATCGGAAAAATACTAAGAGGCAAAAAAGTTTTAAAAACGTCATGTTTAACTAATGGTAGCGCAATAATAGTTTAATTAGTACTTACACAAACATTTGGGGGTTTAAATGCACCGAAACCCCTATAAAATTTTCAAGTAAACATATTAAAAAAGAAGCCGCATCTCGATTAAAACTGGTTGATCGAAAAAATATTAAGAGGCAAAAAAGTTTTAAAACATTGCGTTTAACTAATGGTACCACAATAATAATTTAATTGGAACGTACAAAAAAGTTTGGGGGGTTTAAGGGAACAAAACCCCCATAAAATTTTTATGGAGTGCACAAATTTAACTATAATTTATTTTTAAAATGTTCCTGTCATAAAAATGCCACGTGTCCATTTTCATTAAAAAATCTCTAATAGTTTTCGATATATAGGAAAATATCGATTGTTATCGTGTAACTTCAAAGGGCTGTAACCTTTTTTGTGTGCATATTCGTACTAAGGTAAGTTAGGTTCAATCGAACTATTGTTGGTCCCAGAATATGTGATTTAATTCATGACTTATATTTTTGTTACACCCTGTATAGTCATTAGGGACATACAAATTAGTAAGAATTATTTTCGAGAATTTATAACCACTGGACTTGAAAATAATTTGTAATTCAGTCTCATTGTATTTTCTAGTCCCATAAAGAAATGTAATTAAGTATAGTACGTGTACACAGATCACACTGACATTTGAACCCAAATGGATGTTTACAAAGTGTTTGAATATACAAAGATTGTTTCCAATCAACTAGTTTTGATGGGAAATAAGCCACAATTTTATTAAAAAAATGATTTTATTAACGTTTCGACGCCCAAATCGGGTGTCGTTGTCAAAATACAAAAAATATTAATGAATTAAACAAAAATGTTGTTGCTTAGTAAAAAAATTCTTCTAATAATTTATTTAATATGACTCATTTATATCGGCAATTCAGACATATATTATACATTTTAAAGTAGAAGACTTTAATAAAATGATATTGCCAATATTTATGAGTTGCGTTCCTGGGACGACTTTATTGAAAGATAGTTCATTCGATTACATGAAATCAACCAAAACTCAAGAATATCCGTCACAAAAAAATCATAACATGTGATCTGTCTTTAAAAAGACAACCACATGCAATGGTGACAGTAAAATTCTCGCGCTAGGGATTCCATAGTAAATCACGAGGGAAAACCAGGAAAAAACCGCGTGATACTATCCCGACATCGTAAGTATTAGGTCTTACTTTAGTTTACTTTCAAAACTAATACCAAATTCTGACCTTAATATGTACCTACATATATGTTATTTTAAATTATAAAACATACATAGATATATAAACAATAATAAAATATAAAATATGTACTAACTCGATATGTTATTGACTTACTAATCCTGGTATTTTCTTTCTATTGACTTCCTCTTTTAGTATGGGTAACCACATCCTACTGCATTTTACCGAGGAATTTGCGACACAATTGGTTTCATTTAGCATAATTAAAGCCGCTTCTTTGATTTTTCTCTCTGTAGTATCTGTTTCTTTCAGGACTATACTTGAATCTCTTCACTGAACTCTATGTTCATTATCCCAAGCGTGTTGGCATATTTGAGATCTATCAAATTCTCTATTTTTAATATAAGACTGATGTTTACTTATTCTAACGTTTAATGGTCTTGATATTTCACCTAAATAAAATTGTTCGCATTCACAAGGTATTTTATAAATACAATTCTTTGTTCTTTCTTGTTCACTGTTAGGTTTAGTTTTAGATAGAATAGATCTCAACGTGTATGTTGTTTTGAACGTTGTTGAAATGTTGAATTTATTTCCTATTGTTTTAAGTTTCTCAGATAGTCCTTTTATACATGTGGTATTGATATTTTCCTCGTATTATTTCTTGTGAATGCTATAGGATCCCGTTCTAAGTTCTTCTGTTCCATTCGATCCAATCTTGACAATTCCTTATTTATAAACGATAAAGGATAATCGTTTTTAATAAAACAGATGTTTTTCTTCTAAGAATGAATTTTCGTTAGAACAAGTAATTTTGGCTCTAATATTTTTACTAAGCAACAACATTTTTGTTTAATTCATTAATATTTTTTGTATTTTGACAACGACACCCGATTTGAGCGTCGAAACGTTAATAAAATCATTTTTTTAATAAAATTGTGGCTTATTTCCCATCAAAACTAGTTAATTGCAAAAATGCCACAAGAAAATAGCTTCAGAACAACATTAAGACTGTTTCCAGGCAGAGATCAGAGAGCCGTACCGGGAACCAGAAATTAGCAAGATCGTCAGAGCAAAGAGACTTAGATGGTTAGGACATCTTGCGAGAATGGCTGACAGAATGTGGACAAAGGACTCACTGCTGAGATAGGTAGGAAAGAAGAGAAGAAGACGACCAAGGAAAAAGTGGTTGGCTGCACGGTACTGATAAAGATCTAGTCTCTAGTCAGTTTAGTCTAAATGAAGTCAGAATGTCTAAAATCTAAAAACTGTCAATCAAATCAAAATTTAATATCTCTTAGTAACAACGACGACTTACAAAATTATCATAAAGCTGATCAAATCAACAATTATTTTATTAATGTTGTAAAAAATAATGAACTATCAGTTGTTAACCGTACTATACAAATTGACCAATTCAATTCAAGTTTCTTTTTATCACCAACCACTGAGAAAGAAGTTATATCTATTGTATTAAAAACTGCTTCTAAAACAGCTGCAGGGATAGATTATTTAGAACATTTTAAAATTCTTCTTGTCATTCAAAACGGGTTTAGAATGGTTGATACGGTTGATCGTGAACTCTTATTACAAAAATTGCAGGGTATTGGAATACGTGGTAATCTTTTTCTCATGAGCATCTTTCAGTGCGTCAGTTTTTCGATTTCATCGGTGACATTTATAACATTTATTCTAGTTGTCAATAGATGGCGCTATAATCGAAAAAAAATTATTTACGAATTATATAATATATCTACGAATATAATCTGTACAATTTCTAAGACTATACAAATCAAAGAAAATACCATTTTATAAATGCAATAAACACAATTGATTTGTTTTTATGCCAAATTGCAAATAAAATGTGACAACTGTCAGATTTAACTAAAATGGCATGTCACTAAAATGTATATTATCACGGACTTACCTTTTTTTCTATCATTTGTGACGCACTGAAAAATGCTCATGAAAAGAAGCCCTATCTTATCTAATTAACAGAACTCAAGTAGTCACAGTGGATAATGTAACGTCGAGGCCACTTCAATGTACGATGGGTGTACCTCAAGGCTCAATACTGGGGCCTTTATTTTTTATTATATTTTTAAGTGACCTAAACACGTTTTGTTCAATGCCAGATAAAATTGATCAATATGCTGATAATACCAATATTCTAATGTCTCACAGTGAACCCATACAACTGGTGGAAAAACCAATGTTGCGTCTGCTGAATTTAGCACATATTGTAAAAATAATGAACTCAAGCTCAACGTAACAAAAACACATTTTATGCGTTTCTTACCAAAATACTTAACTCCAAATTCTGACTTTTATTTACATGTGGATGGCAACTCAGTAGAAAGTTATACTACAACGAAATTTTTGGGGGTAACCCTAGATCATAAACTTACATGGGAAACTCACGTAAATCATGATCAGCAAAATTAAGTAAATGTAGCTATATAATGCGTAATTTAAGAGAAGCTGTCTCATTTGATATATTGCGAATGATTTACTTCAGTTTAGTCCAGTCTGTACTTTAGTATGGCTTAATGTTTTGGGGTTGCTCATCTCATTTTGAACGGGCATTTATAGCTCAAAAGAAAGTTTTAAGAAGTATGTATGGCGTTCCATTTTCGGATAGTTGCAAGCCATTATTTAAGAAGTCTAATATTTTAACACTACCCAGCCTTTTAATTTTCCAATTAATATTGCACATTGAGGAAAACAAGCTCAAGTTTGACAGAAATGAGGACCCGTGTTGAGCTGCCCCCCCCCCACTTGCAAAAATTAAAAAACAAATAGCCCTGATTTATGAGCTCTCATATTCCGCAAACTAAAAATTTTGAGCTCGTTCCACTGAGCAGGAATTTAATACCCTAGTGGGGGGGGGGGGGGGGGTCAGGAACTTAAAAATAGGAATATTGAATCGGTTTTTGCGGCAGAATTACGAGCTATTTATGAGCTCTTGAAATTATATAGTTTCGATTTTTGAGCTCATCCCCTTCACCCCCAAACAACCCTTTAATTGATTTAACTTAAGAGAAAGATGCTGAGAAAACTTAAAATATATCGTATTGCGGATATAATTCATATAGCTCATATACTCTAAGAATAAACTATTAAATCAAGAGCATTTCGATTATTGAGCTACAACCCCTTAGCAAGAAAACCACCATATCTTCCCGGCTTAAGAGAAAGTTGTACTTAAAATGCATTAAACTAATTATTTGGCGACTACATATCATTTAATAATTTATAAGCTTCCAAATTACGCGCATTTAGATCAGTAGATTGCAATTTATTTTGTATAGTGCAGTCACTGAAGGTAAAAATCAACGATTACCTTCAATTTCGGTGAACCTTCATCGATTTTCACGAAAATTGGTCAGTAGTTACAGGATACGTCAAGAAACAAAGGTGACATGGTACCACCTTGTGCCTTTACCCTGAGGGTGGATACCGCCCCTTCTCGGGGGTGAAAATTATTTTACAAAAAATAAATGCACAAATCAATAAAAGAACAAATTAAAAGCAAAATTTATTATATAAAGTTAATAAAATAAGTCAATACTTTTTAAGGTATTAAAGATCAAAGATTTTAATTATTTGTGAAAAAAATGCATGTTTTGAAAAGGTTTTTTGTAAATCACTGAAAAACTAAGTTTTTACAAAAAAGTTAATAGTAGTTTAATTCGTATAGCTTATATTCTAAGAATAAACTCTTAAATCACGCGTCTTTCGATTATAGAGCTACAACCCCTTCGCAAGAAAACGACCCCATATTCCCGGCTTAAGAGAGAGTTGTTCTTAAAATAATTTAAATTAATTATTTGGCGACTACATATCGTTTAATAATTTATGAGCTTGCAAAATATACGCATATCAATTATTGAATTGCCATTTTCTTTCTATAGTGCAGTCACTGAAGGTAAAAATCAACTAGTACCATCGATTTCGGTAAATCTCCATTTATTTTCACGAATTGACAATAACAACTTGGGGTTTTAGCCTGGGGTATATGTCACCCCTTCTCGGGAGTGAACATTACTTTATTAAAAATAACCCCACAAATCGAGAGAGGGACAAATTGTAAGCAAAATTTGTTATATAATGTGATTAAAATAAATCAATACTTTTTGAGTTATTAAAAATCAAATATTTTAATTTTTGGAAAGAAAATGCATGCTTTAGAGCGATTTTTCATAAATGACTCAAAAACTGTAAGTTTTTACAAAAAAGTTTTCATCAATAAAATTGAAGCTAATAAAAAATGTAATAAATTGCTTACTTGAAAAACCCTTTAATGTTAATTTAAAGTAAGTTATTGGTAATTAAATGTATATTTTTTTCCGCGACTGTTAAAATCTAAGGGTTCAAGCTTAAATAACGGGAAAGAGATGCATTTTATAACACTTAGGTACTAAATACTTGTCAAAGTACTTAGAAATACCTATGAAAAATAAGATGCAGAAAAAGTTGATAGTATCAAAATCCGCTCACCAATTTTCGTGAAAATGAATGGAGATTTACCGAAATCGAAGGTACTAGTTGATTTTTACCTTCAGTGACTGCACTATAGAAAGAAAATGGCAATTCAATAATTGAGATGCGTATATTTTGCAAGCTCATAAATTATTAAACGATATGTAGTCGCCAAATAATTAATTTAAATTATTTTAAGAACAACTCTCTCTTAAGCCGGGAATATGGGGTCGTTTTCTTGCGAAGGGGTTGTAGCTCTATAATCGAAAGACGCGTGATTTAAGAGTTTATTCTTAGAATATAAGCTATACGAATTAAACTACTATTAACTTTTTTGTAAAAACTTACAGTTTTTCAGTGATTTACAAAAAACCTTTTCAAAACATGCATTTTTTTACAAATAATTAAAATCTTTGATCTTTAATAACTTAAAAAGTATTGACTTATTTTATTAACTTTATGTAATAAATTTTGCTTTTAATTTGTTCTTTTATTGATTTGTGCATTTATTTTTTATAAAATAATTTTCACCCCCGAGAAGGGGCGGTATCCACCCTCAGGGTAAAGGCGCAAGGTGGTACCATGTCACCTTTGTTTCTTGACGTATCCTCTAACCACTGACCAATTTTCGTGAAAATCGATGAAGGTTCACCGAAATTGAAGGTAATCGTTGATTTTTACCTTCAGTGACTGCACTATACAAAATAAATTGCAATTTACTGATCTAAATGCGCGTAATTTGGAAGCTTATAAATTATTAAATGATATGTAGTCGCCAAATAATTAGTTTAACGCATTTTAAATACAACTTTCTCTTAAGCCGGGAAGATAGGGTGGTTTTCTGGCGAAGGGGTTGTAGCTCAATAATCGAAATGCTCTTGATTTAATAGTTTATTCTTAGAGTATATAAGCTATAGGAATTATATTCGCAATACGATATATTTTAAGTTTTCTCAGCATCTTTCTCTTAAGTTAAATCAATTAAAGGGTTGTTTGGGGGTGAAGGGGATGAGCTCAAAAATCGAAACTATATAATTTCAAGAGCTCATAAATAGCTCGTAATTCTGCCGCAAAAACCGATTCAATATTCCTATTTTTAAGTAGTGGGGGGGCTGACTCAGCCCCCCCCACTAGGGTATTAAATTCCTGCTCAGTGGAACGAGCTCAAAATTTTTAGTTTGCGGAATATGAGAGCTCATAAATAGCTCATAAATCAGGGCTATTTGTTTTTTAATTTTTGCAAGTGGGGGGGGGGCAGCTCAACACGGGTGAAATGAGGACATTCACTCACATGATACTACCTGAATATACCGGAATAAAATGTTACAATAAAATAGTCAATATATTAACTCTCAGTAATTCTTCACATAAAGGTTTTCGCCAAACTGTGTATTCATTTTTAATGGACAACACATTTTACAGTATTGATGGATTTTTAAATTTTTAACATTTTTGCAACAATAGTTCTAAAATTTTTATTTGTAACTTTTATTTATTTCTTATTTATTTTATTTTAATCACTGTTTTATTTTAATCATGTGTACTTTTACTATATATTATACTCTATTGTACTAAAATTTTGACTAGTCCGATAAGATTTATACATTTTTTTGTAAGAATTGTGTAAACTTTGTGGATGAATAAATTCTATCTATCTATCTAATGCCCTTTATCTTTTTATACGTTTTTCAACCATTTTGATACGAGCTACGAGCTTTGCCGTTATCCTTATTAATTTACTTGGTATAGCTTTGGATTTTTTAGTTGATAACTCTTGATTGAATTTTTATTTATCAATGCAAAATAAAAATATATTTAGCTTGTTGCTGATAATTTTGAACTTTGTTAACAAACTGTAAGTTGGATACTATAATGGTTACTGATATAGTTATCTCAGATCAGTTTATTGTTATTAACTTAGCTTAGATAAAGCTTTTATCTAAATATTATATAAACCTTCCATTTATATTTTTAGCCTAAGACTACGTGCACAAATAATTAAAAAGAATTTGTTTTAAACCAAGTAGATTTTACATAATTAACACAAAGTATATGACGTATATATGTAACATTTACATGATTTTAAGAAAAATAAAGTTTAAATGTACAATTTTTTATTAGAAATCTTATTTTAAATCTTTGATTTTTTAACAGGATGGTACTCCCATTGTAGTTCAGAGTAATAAGGATTTTCTCGGGACACTCAAAGATCCAGGTAGTTGACTACTTTTTTAGTTACTGTAGACCTATAGGAAGAAAACTTACCTGTTTCCTGCCTAGAGTTATAGTTCGTTTTTTAATTATTAACAATTTAGTGCAAACATCGCGATTTTTTCGATTTTTTGCACTCCATTCAAAAGCTAAATAGTTGACATAAAATTACAAAATTTAATTTTTTAGAACATTGAAAAAACTTCAAAATGCCGATTTTTGAAAGTTAAAAAGTTAATTTGTTGCTACGCAAACTGCAAAATAAGTGAAAATCGTTATTTGTTAATAAGTTTTACTAAAACTACCTTAGAACTTTAGTGTTTCACCCAAAGTTGGGTATTGGCATTGGCATCGGATCACACTAGTTCGCTCCCAAGGACAAAAAACCCTCTTAATTACATACTAGTTCGCTCCGAAAACCATAACCTAGTTCGCTCCCATTGTTAAGCGCATTAAGTAATTATCTATTAAGTTCTAGGAAAATTAATATCGGCAAAATTGGTACTGTGATTTTTGTATTTTATATAGAAATTGTACAGAATATTGGTTGTTACATATTTATGTAGACAGTGGAATTAGATTATTTAGATTTAGCCCAATAAATGACCGTTTTGGAGTGTAATTTTCTGCGTTACGACGAATTTGTTTGAAAATTTCGTTTTAGGTTCTGCTTACCCTTTACTTCAAAGTTGGACTTATGCCGTTGGTTGCTTTTACTTGGGGGTGAAAGCCCCCAACGGTCTCATGGGTGAGAAAAAATACTTTTGAAATTATTCCAAAAATGGATAAATTGACTAATTCTAAGCAACTTTTGTTTTTAGAGAGTCTTTTTAACTAAGTTATTACTTTTCGAGTTATTAGCGAGTAAAAATGTTTATTTTTCGACAAAAGAAAAACACGTTTTCTCAAATAACTGAATAAATAAGTATTTTGTTGAAAAAAATAATGTGCTTAGCAAAAATGCAGCTTGATTAATTTCGCTGTGTATCAATTACAATGGTTTTCACACAAATCGTCCATTGCCTTCCGCTTAACACCATTACTTGTAGTTTTTGCTAGTTTAACGCTGTTTTTGATAAACTTTCATGGGTGTGGTTATCACTATATTCAACTATACTGTTACAAATATTTAAAGTTTTAACAAATGCTTTGCAACTTCTTCCTACACACTGTCAACCTTTAATATTATTAGCAAGCATTTTATGGAAGTTATACTTGTAATTGTCAATAAATAACATAGACTTTCAGATTTCTCCATCATGAACTAAAGACACTCAAACCGTAACTAAAGTAATAATGATGAGATTTGCACCACCCCTCTATCTTATCATAAAATTTCAGGTGACTACTAATTACCAACCTTTTCAAACAAATAAATATCACTTGCAATTTCTTATACGTAAAAACCCAATCAAATATTTAACAAGGGAATATGAGCTCTAACATCATAATTCTTTAGTGATAATATGGTTATAATTTTAATATAATTTTAAGTAAGAAGTAGTTTTATATTTAGGTAAATACAAGTTTGAGATATATTTATTAATTTTTTTATTAATAAAATGTATTAAAGTACCTGCTTTATGAAGGAAACATTGTCTATATACGACGACCCTGGCTATTAATTATTATTCATTGTGTACCCAGTAAGGGCATTTTTAAACTATCTTTTCAAAGAAATATATGGCCGGAGCGAATTTACCTATGCTCCTTTTCTGTAGGGTATTAAAATCTGGCCGCCGGAGCGAACTAGTATATGCCCATTGGCATACTTAACAAACCTTCAAAATTTGAGACCGATCCATTAATTAGTTTAAGAGGTATTCTATTTGTTTATCCCAGAGACCTTTATTTTGCAATAAGATAAGACAGAAAATAGTGAAGATAGACAATTCTGAGTATGCCAAATGAAAGTAGAAGAGTGATAGTATCAAACTGTATTAAAAAAAGATAAAAAAAATAATTAATATAGTCAAAAATCCTAATGCCAAATTTTTGAAATGTTGTAGTTTATAAACATTTATAATAACTTTAAAACTGTTGTCCGTAGAAACAATCTTTTTATATATTCGAAAAGATAGTATTTTAACACGAATTTTCAAATAAAAAAATTTAGCCTGGGTTCATTTGGGACAAAGTTAGCATATGTTTTTTTTTTAATTCACAGCTAATTTGTTTATAATAATTAAGGAATCTCACTAATGTCATTTTAAAGAATGGGATTTGTATTTTTTCTTAACAAATTTGCACAAACAGTGTACCTTCACAACACCCTCTACGATTTTTCAAAAATGTAGTTCAAACGATTACTAGTGGGAACCTACAAATCCACCGAGTTAAAATACCTAAAAAGCAATTTCAAACGAATATAATTTTCTGTATCTCCGGATCAACTCAATGGATTTTGATCTTTCTTTTTTTAATTTGTATGTAATTTCTACGTACATTACAAATATGCAATTTGTTTATAAATTTATTAATTAATAAACAGTCTAATTTGTTTAAACAATTTTTGAAAAAATATTTTTTTTACAAAAATCTATTTTTTAATCATAGTATCATTAATGATCATAGAAAAAGTTAAAGTACACTTTAATAAATAAATGATTTTTATTAGATAATTATTTATTGAAGATAATTTATTTATTAAAATATGCCTTAACTTTTTCTATGATTAATAACGATAGTATGATTAAAATCATGGATTTTTGGGAACAAATTATTTTTTCAAAAAATTAATAAATTGCATATTTGTAATGTACAGAAAAATTATATACAAATTAAAAAAGAACGATCAAAATATATTCAGTAGATCCCGAGATATAGAAAATGATAGTAGTTTTAATTTTAAATTGTTAATAATTAAAAAACGGACGCGAACTGTAGGCAGGAAACAGGTAGGTTTTCTTCCTATAGGTCTACAATAACTAAAAAAGTAGTCAGCTCCCTGGATCTTTGAGTGTCCCGAACATGGTCTATTTCTAGCTTATTACCCTGGAGTATTGATGCTTTACTGGTTTGTTAATATTTGGACCCTAATTCGAAGGTAGCAGAACTCTTAAAGTTGCCATCCAACATTCCTCATGTAAAGACAAATCCACCTGTTTAACAAACCACGTGATGGGGGAGTCATACAGTGCCCCTAAGGGCGTTATCTTTATAAAATTCATTCATCTTTTGGAATTTTAACTAACAATGTTAATGTAACAAATTTTTATACCATTTAAAGGGTTTATACCTTGGTATTTTTTTGGTGGCTCAGCATTTGATCAACCTTTTCTAACACTGATGATGATATTTTATGTATCGTAAACGTTCTGTGATTTTTTAATAAAATAATTTTTAAATCAACAAAAGTACTTGACCGCATTTAAAAATTTAAAGACTAATGTATAGGGAATTGCAAGGGCTTTCAATCGATATCTTATTTCAAGTACTTCTCCCATGGCCTGAAATAATTTTTGTAATGTAATGTAAGTGAGCACATGTCGCTCATCGGCGACATCACTACTGGAAAGGGAAACCGAATGTCGCTGATGAGCGACATACACATCAAATGTGTTTAAAAAGATTGGTGTTATTCTTAGTAAAATAATCGAAAATACCGGAAAAATGAATGGTGTCGTAGTTCCTGTTAATACTTCTCTTTCATTTTCGTCCTTAGGGTGTTTTTAATTAAGTATGACAATCTTTGTAAGGAGTAATTATACATGAAAAAATAATGACAGTTTGCTCTATAAACGAATGTCCGCAAATACTTCGTTTCCAAGGTATGGGGTGTTGAACTTTCTTGTGTGTCCAAAACCGGTTGAGATATGCAAATGATATTTGGTAGGTTTTAAGAGGTAGTTATGGCGCATTTTTTGACGTACAATAGAGAATTTTATATTCATCATTTGCGCGCATATGGGTAATGGTCTAATTTTTTGAAAGAAAAAAGTAGTATGCCACTGAGATATTTCAAATTAAAAATCATTTTTGAGTTCCTCGTTCAATTTGTGACAAAACATGTATCTCCCCTTTTTTCATATGACGCGCCGTTTTCATGCAAAAAATAAAACACGTTAACGCTTACAAAGTATTCATAATAGGTTTCTATACATTCATATAGAAACTTATATGTAGAATACATTGTAAGCGTAGCGTTAGTATGTTATATTTCTTGCATGAAAACGGCGCGTTGTATAAAAAAAGGGAAGATACAATTTTTTCACAAATTGAACAAGGAACTCAAAAATGATTTTTAATTTGGCGTACTAATTTTTCTTTATTCAGACCATTACCCATATGCGCGCCAATGGTGAATATAATATTCTTAATTGTATGTCAAAAATGCGCAATTGTACGTCACTACCTTTTAAAACCCACCAAATTTCATTTGAATACCTCAACCGGTTTTAGAGCAATAAATACATCTTCAGTTTGTAAGAGAAATTTCAACACCCTGTATCTCGGAAATGAAGAATTTGCAGACATACATTTATAAAGCAAACTGTCATTATTTTTTCAAGTAGAATTACCCCTTAAAGTTTGTCATACTCATTTAAAAACACCCTGTATATGTGTTACACATAACAAAAGAACAAATATAATTACTCTTGACAAACATATTATATTTATCACAAGGCATTTCAATTATTTCTGATATAGAGATGGATGTAGCTATCAAAGTTCAACTTGTATACAAATAACGCCCATTAAAAAATAATTAGTTATTATTCATAAAATTATATATATTAAAACTTACTTTACAGACTGTGTAAATTCTGCATCAGGTGGTATATTAGGTAGATATAATACTAACAAGACTAGAATAACATTAAACAATATAGTTTTGCCTAAACAACTAACGAGTCCCATGATTACTGAAACAAAAACAAAATTATTAGTTATATTTTACGGAAATAAATTTAACTTAATTGGTAGGTATTGTTGTAAGGTTCTTTAGATATTTAATTTTTGAAGGAAAAAAGTTTACAAAAAAGTTAAACCAAAATATGAGAAGAATAATAAATGAATGTATTAATAATAATTAATATATTCTTATTTATTTTAATGCACCAGATAATATAAAACTGTAATTAAAATAACTGTAAAAAACCGTATTTCAAAAATATAATAATTGTAACATTCGGTAAAATTAATTTGTTTATTTATTTAACAGATTTATGGAAACAGACTTTATTTTGCGACAAAATTCAAAAATTGCATACGAAAACTGCCCTCTTAACCTTTAAAACACATTTTGATTTTTGTCAACAGGATACTCACCAACATTTATTTATTTATTTATCAATGAGCAAATGCCCAATTTAAATACAATACAAAAATATAAAATTTTAAAATTTAAAATCCTAATACATAGCATAAAATTATAACTAACATAAACACAAAAGAAACAAAACAAAAACCAGGTCACAATTTAAAATTGATTAAATTTCATGTGCAAGATGTTAGTTGCACTTTAAAAATACTTTGCCTTTCAAAGCAATCCAACCTATCGGTATACTGACTTGCACGCAAACCTAGCAGACCTACATAGATAAGAATTATATCCATAGTTTGTTTGATGGTAGGTAATTTGGAAAGGTTTCATAAGCCTGGTTTGCCTAGAAGGGATATGGAGGTTAATTTTTTCTAACAGTTGTGGACTGAAACTAAGGGAGTGCAACAGATTGTACAGCATAGTTAGGTCCTTGTGCATGCGTCTGACCTGAAGAGTTGTGATGTGGAGAGAACTTTCAATGTTAGAGTAATTGATTTCTTCAACTGTTTGGTGATCCTTAAATGAAATAAATCTTAGGAATTTACGTTGAACCCTCTCAATAGCTTGAATACGAACATTGTAGTAGGGGCACCAGACACGTGAACAGTAATCCAAGTGAGGCCTCACTAGTGAACAGTATAATAATTTAATGCAAATGATATTAACAAAATCCTTAGTGCAGCGTTTGATAAAACCCAGCATTTGAAGTGACTTTGAAATAGTCACCGATATGTGTGGCATGAATGATAAAGTGGAATCAAGGACAACACCTAAATCTTTAATCTGAATTAGACTCTAAAAGACAACCTTTTATAGTATAGATCTGGTTGGTGGGGTTTCTGCTACGACTAAAGACCATTAACTGGCACTTTTTAACATTAAGTTCCATACCATTTATTTCACACCAGTGGCTCAAACGGTTCAAATCTGCTTGTAGTTCGTGGTGATCATTGATCATAGATATTCATGATCTTTTTATAAAGCTTTAAATCATCCGCGAACACGAGAGAGTGTGAATGGAGAAAACAGAAGACATTATCATTTACATAGACATTAAAGAGAAGAGGATCTAGGGGCGAACCTTGAGGTACACCAGATGTGACCTGTGACCTCAACCTCATTTGATTATTTGGAACAAGTTTATTTGGAACAAATTGAAATGCTTCAGTCACTCTTAAGGCAGACTGCTGGGGCAGTTTACAACAGAGTGACATACACATACTGCTTAAGTGGTCGATTGTTGACTATGGAATTTCATAATGCTGTTGGCTGCTGACGTTGTGATGTATGAAAGTGAAACGTGGACGATAACAAATGCAAACCAAGTTTGGGAAAGAAAAAGCTTTAGGAAGATCCTTGGGCCTGCGCTGGATGAAGCATCAGGACAATATAGGATAATAATTTACAAAGATCTTGAAGAACTTTAACACAGATGCCAGCATCATAAAAGAAATAAAGTCCAGAAGACTCCAATGGGCAGGGCACCTCAGAAGACATTCTGACCAAAGACCAGTAAGACTGGTGTGGGAAGAAGTCCCAACTGGAAGACCACGCGGACGCCCTCGACTCCGGTGACGAGATAATATAGCATGGAGATAATACAGACCTGAAAGCTATGGGCATGGAGAATTGGATGGCGGTTGCTCAAAACAGAGAACAGTGGAGGCATGTTGTCGAGCCAGCTAAAACCCACGAAGGGTTGTAACGCAATGGAGTAGGTAAGTATGTTAGCTGCTTGAAGCGGTCATGATTGCTTGAGCTGCCATGTGTATGGCAGTGAATATAAGATTATACTGCACCGGACACGATGGGCAAGGTCTTTGAGATACTTATAAAGACGAGATTAAAAAAAGAAGTAATGGAGAAAGGGGGCTTGTCTGAACGCCAATATGGGTTTAGGAAAGGGAAGTCCGCAATCGATGCAGTCAGTCGGATCACGCAATAGGGAACTTGCATAAATTTTTAAATATTAAAATAATATTAAAAAACATAAGGTAACATGATCTTAAAACGCTTGCATGCGAAAAAAACAAATATTTTTAACCCGTACGCTAATTACGGCGCTTTGAAAATGCTATAAAATTCAAATATCTTAGGAGGCTCTTGAACGTCCTTCTATTGGTCTGACGTCAGAGGCCACAGTCATCTACGTCTACGATTAGGTATTACGGGTGTATTACATTTTAATCGTATTTAAATGGATATTACCAGCTATTATTTGTATTCTTGCATAGTTCTACAATCAGTTTATTTACTTTAAAGTCAAATTTATAAATCTTTAGAAATTACTAATGTGTTTATAACGTATAAGTATTATTACTCACGAGGGGTTTTCAAAAGAAAGCGATTAAGTACAACAGTTCATTTAATTCGTCTTTAATTGAAAATTCCTACGTATTATTTATGTTCATCTTATATATTGTAAGTAGTTCCCCAATCAGCTTAGTTTCAAACTGAAATTGGTACCATTATATGTATTATAGTAAACGGTTTTCCCCGTGGGTTTCATCTACCTAACTCTAATCGAAGGATTTCGTATATCCTGGAAAAGATTACGGTGTAATTTGCATAATAATAAAGAAACTAAATTTTTATGAAGTTTATTATATTTGATTGTAATGTTTATTAGTACCTACTGGAGCCTTTCATTATTGTGTTCAAAGCCTTCTGAGAAAAGATTATGGTGATTAGCAAACGTACCGATAGCCAACAAAACCCTTCTTTACAAAGTTAATAATACGCATAAATAAGAAGAATCATTATTGTAATTTTACAAGTTAATATCTTTATCATCTCAGCTTATATGGGCGAACATACGCCCATACGAACATACGCCTGTTTTGGATTACTTCGACAACGAATATTTTACTGTACAACATAAGAAGTACGAAAGTAAATGGCGCTAATAATTATTCCAATAAACAACAATGTAATTTGCAATTTACTTTCGTTCTTCTTATTTTGCACAGTAAAATATTCGTTGTCGAAGTAATCCAAAACAGGCGTATGTTCGTGGAATAGGGTATACTCACACAGCATCCCTCGGTAGACCGCAAGCTATAGTAGAAACATGACTGTAGACCGCATACTATAGTAGCACCAATACTTTTTAGTTACTCTTACTTTTATTACTAAGTTTTGTTTATTTTTAAGTTACTTGTTTCTTTTTTCAACACAAGAAACGACAAAAGTAATTTCATAAAAAAGAACTTTTTGATGCATCCAGGTGCATCCAGGCACTATACAGTACTTATATTGCGCAGATTTGTTTTCCATTTTGATAAAGTATTTTACACACTAAATACACTAAACTACACTAAATACAATAACATAAATACCGAGCAAACGTCACAGTTATTCGACACGCACAACTGGCAATGGCAAACTGCATTCAAAGCAAACGGGCGAAAACGATAAATGTGGCCTGTGACGTCAGACCCAAGCTCGCGCTTTTGAAGTTGTTTGAAACGGAAATTTTAGGCGCGGAACTTTGATCAGATGTTGTACGTACACTATTCATTGTTAAGACGTAATATTTTGAATATAACATTTTTAAACATAAATTAACAATTTTATGCAAAAAAATTTTTTAGTGCAAGTTCCCTATTAACTGCCACATGTAGGAGCAGGCGGTTGGTGGCCTTCTTTCTGGACATAAAAAATGCCTTCAACTGTGCAAGCTGGAGAGTAATAACTGGAATACTGGAGAATTTGGAAATATCCCCATACCTACAAAATATAGTGAAGGAATACTTCTCAAGTAGAAATATTAACATAGGGAGGGGAGATGTTATGCAGACATCGGCGGGGGTGCCACAGGGCTCGGTCTTAGGACCGTTGCTCTGGAACATCCTCTACAATGACATACTAGAAGAAGATCTAGGAGAGGGGACACATGCTATGGCTTACGCGGATGACCTGGTCGTTCTAGTAGAGCACAACAAGAACAGGCTCATAGTGAACACGGCGAATGCTGCACTGGAAAGGGTGAAAACGTGGCTGAATGATCGAGAGTTGACACTCGCTACGCACAAAACGGAAGACTTGATATTAAAAGGACCTAGAGACAGAGAGCACATCTTCTTCACCCTTGAAGGAGAAAGAATAACGCCGGCCGAAAAGGTTAGATACTTGGGAGTGATGCTGGATAGTAAGCAGATATTTGGCGAACATGTCAAATATGCTGCACATAAGGCAGAACAGAGAGCAACAGCATTGGCAATAATCATGCCTAATATAGGAGGCCCAGGTACGGGGAAAAGAAGAATCCTAATGGAAGTGGACACTCCACAATCCTATAATATGCGGCACCAGTGTGGCATCAAGTAATAAACAAAAAAAAGTACAAAAACATCTTAGAGAAAGCCCAAAGAAAAGCCCTATTAAGGGTTGTGTGTGCCTACAGAACGACCTCGACGGTGGCCCTACAAGTTATAGCTGTGGTACCACCAATACACCTGCAGGTAAAAGAGAGTGCCAAAACATACGGCAAGACTAACGAGGAGAAGACAGAAGAAAGGAGAGAAACCATTACAAAGTGGCAAGACGAGTGGGAAAGCGAGCGGAGGGCTGCATGGACAAGGACTCTGATCCCTGACGAGGAGGAGTGGGTGAAGTGCAAATATAAAAGTATGAACTACTTCTTCACGCAATTCCTTACAGGACACGGATCGTTTAGAGCATACCTTGAGAGGATAGGCAACGCAATAGATGATAGTTGCGTAGATTGTGGAGTAAGCGACACAGCAGAACACTGCGTGTTTGAATGCAGAAAGTTTAATGACGAAAGAGCGGAGCTATATGCAAAAGTAGGCATCTTAGGAGCAAACAATTTTATGGCCATAGTGACAAGGGGGGAAAGGGAGTTTAAAGAAGTGATAGAGGCTGTGACAAAAATCATTAAAGGAAAAGAGATTATAGAAAGAGAGAGACAACAGGGGTAAACAAAAGCAATATAAGCAACAGAGAGAAAAAGAGAAGAGTAGAAAAAGAAAAGAGTAGAAAAAGGGAGGCTGCGCGTGCGAGAGAACGGTCTGGGAAGATGTGCCATGCACGTAAGCCGAGAGTGGGTTTAGTTTCGTAGCCATTGTAACATGGATGCATCCGGAGGCAAGGTTCGGATGTACTCTGTTTACTCTGAATTCAACAAACGCCAGGTACGATTGGCCTGGTACGGTCTTTAGAAGATTCCCACTCTCAAAAAAAACTGTACCGGATGGTTGCTGCTTCAAGCAGTCATCAAAAACGCCACAATCCATGAAACTCAAAGTAAACCTTCATGAAAGCAGAAAGTTTTACCAAAATTTTACAACTCTGTATTTCATTCGCAGTATCCACACTCATCCCTGGGCAAAATAAGACATTTTGCTCAACCTCTTGTATGATTTATACCAAAATGACCTTCATATACAATTTGAAACATCTTCAGGAAAATTATGCTGTTATAGAGGAAGAGTTATTAGCTGTAGTGTTTGCATCTCAAAAATTCCACAATTATAATTATGGTAACTCTGTACAATTCATAACAAATCACAAACCTAATGTATATCATAGGTAAGCAAATAAGTCACATTAGTTCTCCTATAGTGTGTCCCACCTTGACTTTACAGTACAGGTTCTTATGACCAACAGTGATGCCAAATTTTATCAGAAACAGGTTTTAAGCAAATATACTTTTTTCTATAGGATAACTATAAATAACTAGGGAATTAAAATTATTGACATTTTGTGGCTGTCAGGGGCCATAAAACATTTTTTTTTCGAAAAATACCTTTATGTGAATAAAATAAAAAATAATTTTGTATAAAACATTTATATAATAATGTATTTAAGTGAATAAATATCCCCTGGGGATGTTTCAGAGTACTGTTCTCCATTAATAAATGCAATCATTATAACACAAAAATACCACAATAATAACTACAGTTGATATGAACTTCAACGAATCAAATGAACTAACTAAAAAATGAACTAACTGAACTAACTAACTAACAATTAATGAACTTTAACGAATCAAATGAAATAACTAAAATTAATTTCAAGTTTAGAATTTATACTAAATTTTAATGAGGGTGTAAACACATTAAAATGATATTAATTTCAGGTTGGAAATCAGTCGTTAAGAATAACAATAAAGTGCAATTAGGATCCAAATTTTCCAAATAAGCAAGGAGTTACTCAATACAATATTATCAGTAATAATTATAAGCTTATTTGATATTATTTGTTATAATTTAATTTAGCTGAATTGACCATCAACAATTATAATTTTTATTCTCAACTCTAGGACAATATAAAACTTTAAACTCGACTGACAAAGACAATCTATTTTATATTTTGCTTGACATTACTTCAGAACTGTCTATACTGTCAATACATAAATTAACAACTATAGAACAACATCCACTTTTAATGTTGGATATTTTAACATTCTTAACCAAAAAAGTTATTACGTACCTATATTGATTATAAAATTGCTGATTATTTCTCGAAAATGACTATCACTCAAAAAACACAATGAAAAATATTGTTTTACTACAATGGTATTGACTGTAACGAGTTAGTTTTAATTTAACATTTTTAGGGCCCTACATTTTTAAGACCCTGGTAATGTTCAATTGAAAATTCTTTTAAAGAAAAT
The DNA here is from genome assembly GCF_917563875.1 of Diabrotica virgifera virgifera. Classification (NCBI taxonomy): domain Eukaryota; kingdom Metazoa; phylum Arthropoda; class Insecta; order Coleoptera; family Chrysomelidae; genus Diabrotica; species Diabrotica virgifera. The sequence goes on along the minus strand of NC_065448.1, from coordinate 217,084,142 downwards.
CGGCATCACCGTGCTAAAAACTCCCATAAGGATTGCATTGCTATATGTTCGTGTACTGTAAAGTCAAGGTGGAACAGACATTAGGTTGCAACAACTAAAACTGAAGCTACTGAAATATGATAGTTTTATTTACAAATTCACTATGTATCTGGTCAACATTTTTATAATGCCGATTATCTTTCTAGAAATGTAAGTGGTGAAAGTGAAAGGAATGATGCTGATATGAGTGAAATGGTGCATTCATTAGAAAAGCATTAAGAATGAGTATCAGTGATACTTAGTGTGACCAACTCCAATTCAGTCGATTTCGGGACAAGGCCGAAAAAAATACCTGAAATCCGGGACTTTTCAATGAAAATCGGGCCATTTTTTAAGAACTTTAATATCATCATTTTATTGATTATTTAACATTTTTATGTTGTCAAAGTTCACAATAAAATGCATGCGTTTTGGATGGGGTATTAGTATTATACTGTACAAATTCTCGACTTTTTTTCAGGTCACCAATTCAATTTGATGTGAATTCATAGAAGAATAACGTATTCAAAATAAAATTTTACCAAAAAATGTCTAAAATTCGGAGATGGGCTGGAAGCCTTGTCCGGGACGCCGGGACACAACTTCATAATTCGGGCCATGTCCCAAATTTTTCGGACTAGTTGGTCACACTAGTGATACTAGAAAGATTCAGTTGAAAACAGAAACAGGAAAAGATAATGTATTGAGTAAAGTTATTGATTGTTGGCTGAGTGAGTGGAAGAATAAAAAGTATAAAGAAGAGATGTAAGTTTTTCGCACGTTAAGAACTAAGTTGTTTGTTAATGATAAACTTTTATTTTTCAATGATAGAATTGTTGTACTTACCTAAAGTTTTGCAAAAAGAGATGTTTCAAATTATACATGAAGGTACTCAATGTTGGTATAAATCATACAAGAGATCGAGCAAAAGATGTCTTATTTACCAGGAAAGGTCTACCTGTTCAGATGTAGTTGTCAGGTGTACCCAGTCCCGGTGATAGGGTATAAGGTACCCACCTGCAAAAGTAGCATAGGCGCTCTTCGTTTTTGTTAATTAATATTTTGTATAATACCAACAGACAAAAAACTCATTTTGGCGCCCCCCAAACAGGGACGCCCGCCTGCATTGCATCCCTTGCAGGCCACTTATCGCCGGACCTGGGCCCTGGGTGTACCTGATAGTGAGTGACTGACTGAAGGTGCAAAAGAATGGTGTTATGATATTGTAAATTAGAGGAAAAAGTATACATTCAAGCCTAAAATTGGGACAAGAAAACTTTTCTACAATGAAGGCAGTGCATTACAAAAAGAGAGAGTGATGTCTACAGAAACTGAATTTCTCTTGAGAAAAATGAACCCTGTTGTTTCTGATACCAGAAAATTATGAGCATGTTCTTTATAGACAGGACAGAATACAGAATGAAACAAGGTATGACCTTAAGACCTTCAAAACTTAACAATCCTGTTCAAATTTATGGTTATAAAGGTCAATGACCACTTAAAACCATAGAGTAGCAGGATTTTTACCATAAATATCAATCCTAATACAATTTACCTTTCACTTCAACTTCAACCACTGTAACATGAAATGGATAAATCAAAATTTGTCAGTCATTTTAAAACATTAGAAATTGACCTTACCTCATTTTCTAATGTTAAATAATAAAAATAATGCGATTTCACAGTTGTTACCATCAAAAGATGATGTACATCATAGTGTACAAAACTTGTTTAATCAATAGTATATATTTTCGAAATTGAAAAAATACTAAAGTTTAAGTTAATAAATAGGTATGTAAATTTTTGGCATACCGGCAAATAATGATTGGAATAAGGAGTAAATTTATTTGAATGGACAAAATTCATATGAAAATCTGATCACTTACCTCTTAATCAGTCAAAATTCCATACACACTATATGCACAACTACCACCTAATAAAGGATCTCCAAATTATTTTATTTGTGACCTGTGGACTTGTATACTGATTAGTTTTTTCAATGTTAATTAATTCAAAAGCAAAACGTACGGTACAACGTACAACATCTCACCTAAATGTCATTATTTTTGACGTTTATTATATATTTTTTCTGGTACTTCTTGGACATGACACGAGACACGAGGGCACCAGTGGGAAAGAAAGAAGAAACAACCAGTGGTTTTAAACAATGAATTTTGAACAGTGAGTAGTTGTCTTTCTGTTATAAATTAAATTAACTTCTTTACAGAATTTACGTGATAATTGTATACAGGAATATATAAGTCTATAGTACTTTATATAAGTCTTGGTTCATTTATTATCAAAGATAAATAAAAAGAACGAAGACAATATTTTCATTGATATAAAGAAGATAGTAAAAAGAAGAATCGGCAGTCACCCATTTTGGATTAGAGTCCGTGAAGATAGCTATAAATAATGTCCACAGAACGAAATATTGGAGTTTGGTAGTGTACCATGTCCTTTAGATGTCACTGTCAACGTTGTTTTCTGGCGTTTATTTGACATTTGACATAATACAAATACAAGTTGTTTTTGTTTTTGTTATTATTACATTTATATGCTTGAATGCTTGAATCTTGAATTGAGATTCCCGCAAATAGTTTTTATTAAAAAATTGTATATTATAGTGTATACTGGTATATTAATTAAATTAATGGACAAACGTTACTCGCTTCAGGCTACTACTACCTACGCGGCACCTGACAGGTTCTTGGCAAAAGTATTTGTAAATAGTTAGGTTGTTTGAGGATGGAGTGGTCTGAAGAGGCAATTATTGAATTCTTGCACCTCTATGAAAACGAAAGAGTTATTTGGCACCCTTCCTTTAGGCGTGATAAATACAGCCATCATGAAGTTCATGATGCGTGGAAGCGAATCCAGACTGAATTTTCCTTGAAAAAATCTATAGAGGATTTGAAGAAGAAAAGAGAACACCTGATGGGTACATTCAGAAAGTGTGTGGCTAAAATAAAAGCAAGTGAGGAAAGCGGCTCTGACACTGATGAGAAGTATAAACCTAAATGGTTTGCATTTGATATAATGGCAAGGTTTTTAAATCATTTGATTGAACCAATGGAGACCATAAAGTTAGAGGTAAGTAATAGTTTTATTGTTTATTTATACCTATACAGTGGAACCCCGATAAGTCGGCCCCCGATAACCCGGAACTCCGGCTAACCCGGACTGATTTTTATCAGACAAACATTTCAACAATAAAAATGTATTGCTGTTACAAAATCTCGTGAACCTAATTCATTCATTTGGTGACGTCAATATACGAACGAAACGATTGAATCCGACATTACTGAAAATATCAGGGTGCAGATGGGACCCTGTCGCGCAATTCGCAGCAAATAAAATAGTCGTATGTTTTTTGCTTCATTTTATTTCGGTTATACATACGCATTTTCAAGGTTCACGAGGTTTTGTACCAACTCTATGTAATATAATATTTGAGAGATAATGGAACCGGATTGAACTACATTTACCATAGTAAAAATGACTCATGGCACACCACATTCATTGTGGTGTTATCGAAAACAGGCACCTGTATTATCCTTTATTTATTTGAAACTTTCTTAGCATTGTTTAGAAAAGACTATTAAAATTCTTTTTTTAACAATGGTCTTAGTTATCATTGTTATTAAATAACATAACATCAGAGACGGTATTGTGTGTAGTAAAGTCGTATTGTTCGCTTCGGTTTTGTAATCGTTCGTAAATTTATTCAGATTTTGTGTTTGCGTGTCTTTTGTCTATAAGGGCAACAAAACGTAAAAATGTAGTGACAATGGAAAAGAAACTAGAAGCATTAAGTAGAATTGATAAAGGTGAATCTTGCAGCATTAAATTATGGTGTCGGTACATCTACAGTATCGGATTGGAAGAAAAATAGAACTAAAATCGAAGAATTTTTTTTCAAAATGATAACAAAAGACAGTTTGGACAATCGGTGCAAAGCTAATAAAGCTAAGAATGAGACATTTGACGACGCTTTGTATGTGTGGTTTTGTGTGAAATGCGAACGTGGTTTACCAGTGTCTGTGTGACAATTATAACGGAGTTTATCTGTAAGCATACCATATTTTATTAATTTTTACCATTTTCTCCGGCTAACCCGGATTTTCGATAACCCGGATCGGCCGCGGTCCCAATTAATCCGAGTTAACGGGGTTCCACTGTACTATTAATTTTACCCGTCACCATCCAACAGAGGATCCAATTAATAGGGAACTTGCATAAAATTTTAATTAAAAAAAAGGTATAAATCAGAACAGAACATAATTTAAAATGTATATCGAAGAAAGAAAGGTGTTTTTGTCTCATTTGTCCCCTAAAAGTGATTAATATCGAGAGAAAATTCAAATTACAGCAAGCAGCCAGTCCAAAATGCACCATCATTGGTTACGAAGTCATAAAGTTGAAAATTTTCAAGGTCCGCTCAGTATCTCAGGTATGGTGTATCTCAGTTTTATAAATCTGTAGATAGTTGCTGTGAGCTATATACACTCCTGGCCAAAAAATCGGGACACCTTAAAAATGGGTCATTTTTGATGTCTCGAATCTCCTAAACCTGTTGTCGGATTCTAGTGATTTTTTTAGTATGTTATCGGCTTATTCTCTAAGAATATGGATGTAGTAATAGTGTTGCTGAACAGGTAAATGTCATTATATACCTAGTGTAACAATAATACTGTGTTTTTTCCTGAAAGTTTGTAGCACCCTGTGTAATATTCTAGCATTTAAAAAATATTGAAATTAAAACTCAATTGTAGCCTTAGCCTTTCTTAACATTCTGCTTTTTGACTCATTCACTCATGTTGGATAATGAAAAAGTTAGGTACTTTGACAACTAGCCATGTTCTTCATCAGTACAGGGTGTTTCTAAATCAGTGCGACAAACTTTAAGGGGTAATTCTGCATGAAAAAATAATGACCCTTTGATTTATAAACATATGTCTGAGAATGCTTCGTTTAGAAGGTACAGGCTGTTGAGTTTTTTCTTACACACAAAAGATCTATTTATTGCTCTAAAACCGGTTGAGATATGCGGTTGGTGGTTTTTAAGAGGCAGTTATTGCGCATTTTTTGACATACAATTATGTATTTTATATTCACCATTGGCATGCATACGGGTCATATTACCTGTATGCACGCCAATGGTGAATATAAAATTTTTAATTGTATGTCAAAAAATGTGAAATAACTACCTCTTAAAACCTACCAAATTTCATTTGCATATGTCAACCGGTTTTAGAGCAATAAATAAATCGTCAGTTTGTAAGAGAAAATTCAACATCCCGTATCTCGGAAACGAAGCATTTGCGAACATATGTTTATAAAGCAAACTGTCAATATTTTTTCATGCAGAATCAACCCTTAAAGTTTGTCGCACTTATTTAGAAACACCCTGTATTGATGAAGAACATGGCTAGTTGTCAAAGTACCTAACTTTTTCATTATCCAACATAAGTGAATGAGTCAAAAAGCAGAATGTTAAGAAAGACTAAGGCTACAATTGTGTTTTAATTTCAATATTTTTTAAATGCTAGAATATTCCACAGGGTGTTACGAACTTTCAGGAAAAAACACAGTATTATTGTTACACCTGGTATACAATGGCATTTACCTGTTCAGCAACACTATTACGACATTGATATTCTTAGAGAATAAAGCTATAACATATTGAAAAAATCATGAGTCTACTGTACTTATTGGTAATCTAATAAAAATATTTTATACTATCTCTTCAAAAACTGTATCAAACACCATTGTAAACAAAATGGTTTATACTTTTATTGGGACCTTGCAAGTTCAGAAGAGCGACAAATGATTTCATAGCTCAGCAACATTTTTAGCACTTTTAATTATATTGGCCAATTATATTAGTCCTGGTTACAGGATAATTGTCAAGGCCTTAGCCCAAAAAAAGAATAAGAAGAAAAAGTAAGATTAAGGTTGTTATTAACCCTAGAGCAGTCGCGCCGTGAGAAAAAATCTCACATTTTATCCTTTTCCGTGATAACTTGATGAAAAAATTTTCCTCATTGCTTTCCACTAGTAAGTGCCTCGAGGAAAATCGTAATAATGCGTAGAAATTTTTTTTTTATTTTTTTTTTGTGGAATTTATGGCTTTGGTGAGTACTAATTAGCTTTAAAATTGTTAGAAATAGATAATTTTAATATAACAAGTAAATAAAAATATTATAAAATAGAAATTTGATTTAAATTTGTATTTAAATCTATATTGTGAGATTTTTTCTCTATGCGCTACTACTTACATTACAGAAGTGAGCGCGACTGCTCCTGGGTTAAAACGTAAACATTGTAGGTATGTAGTAAATAAAATTAATTATTAAAATGCGGTACTACAAGCAAAATGTAATTAATTAAATTCACTTTAATAATTGTATATCATATCAATATTGTGGAACAACATATCATTTTTACAATTTATAACACAGCATTTGCGAAATCCCATTTTCTTCAATGACAGAAATATACTTCAATTTGACAATATGAAATATTTAAGAAATATGTTAGAAAGTTGCAAGGTTTCTCCGCGACTTGTGTACGATCATTTCTCGTATCCCCTCCAAGTACTTGCACACAGCGAATATAAAACATAAGATATGTCACCAGATCACAGAATATAACTTAGTCACTCAGTAGTAGCGTTACCAGGTGTCCCGATTTGCGCGGGACGTCCCGATTTTCAGGGGTCTGGGGACGCGTACCGATTTGTACCTGATCGGGACACTAAATGTCCCGATTTTCACCCACGAAAGCCAATTTCAGGAGGACTTGCAGTGAATTTTATAACAACTACGTTATAAAAACAAGGCACTCCTAAAGCGGCAAAATCGAATGAAACTTATAATTTTAATAAAACATAAATGATTTACTTAATCTACGATATTTTTGTAATTTCTTCTGATTGTTATTATTATATAGGATTTAATACAGATTATAGAAACATCTTGTAGTCCAGTAAATGAACTGTCAATACGGCGATACCGTTTAATTTTCAGGATAAACTCCGAATTGCATAAAAATTTGGACGGCTTGTGCCGTTGGTTGCTTTTACTCGGGAGGTGACAGTCACCCCTACTTGGGGGGTGAAAAACCGCGCGTTTAAAATAAGTCCGGAGATGGATAAATTGACTACCTAATTCTAAGCAATTTTAGTTCTATAGAATTTTAACTTAGTTTTTACTTTTCGAGTTATTTACGATTGAAAATGTTTATATTTCGACAAAAATTTTCAGGCGATTTTCACAAATAACTCAAAAAGTAAGTTATTGATCGAAAAAAATATTCTTAGCAAAAATGTAGCATAATATTAAAAAAAATGAAAAAATTTGTAAACTCGTAAAGTATATAGACCCAGCAAATGCAAAGTTTTAGCTCATGAAAAATACGTTCTTATTCGTGAAATTCCAAATCAAATATTTCAACGTGAAATAACCTTTTTAATAAAGCTTTATTTTTATGTTTTAAAAAAGTTTCTATCATCAAAACTAAGAGGGTTATGCTCAAAATCAAGTTGATCAAATTATGATTGAAAGGGCCTGAACGAGTCACTAATCACGAGTGTATGCAAAATATGAACAGCAATATTTGAACCAATTTTTGCCTAACAGAAAAACAAAATGAATATATCATACTTATAAAAGCAAAACCTACCTACTTTTTACTCCTTGAGATTTTTAGTATCCCTAACACTTTTTAAGTTATTTTGAAAAAAGGGTATTTTCCAATACCTATTTTAGGAAATTTTTTTTTACTATAAAACCAATTTTTTTTAAAACTAAACACTTCCATCCGGTAAACCTTACAGATCGTATAAACAGTACACATATAAAGTAAATGGTAAAGCGGTAAAGAATAATTTTATTTACGGTGCTAAATGGGGGGAGATTTTCATGATTCGTTTTTACCAAAAAAAGAAGCCAACTTTATTTTGAGCGTAACTCGTTTAGTTTTAATGCTAGAGACTTTTATATAAAACAAAATTAAAATTTTTTTTAAACACTTTAAAAAGTTTTAAAAAAATTTTGCTCGGAAATTGCTTAATTTTTTGGTTATTTCAAGTTGAAAAATTCGATTTGAAATTTGACGAATTAGAACGTATTTTTTATGAGCTACAAGTTTTCATTTACTGGTTTTATAGACTTTCTGAACATAATTTTTTTTGCTTTTTTAAAAGCTACATTTTTGCTAAGAATATTTTTTTCGATAAAATTACTCGAAAAGCATTGACTTAGTTTAAAAATTATATAGAACAAAAGTTTTTTAGAGCTAGTCAGTTGATCCATTTTGGGACTTACCTTAAACGCGCGTTTTTTACCCCCGAGAAGGGGTAATTGTAACTGTCACCCGCAAGTAAAAGCAACCAACGGTACAAGTCAACTTTGAAGTAGACAGTAAGTAGAACCTAAAACCAGATGTTCATGCAATTCGGAGTTGACTCTGAAAATTACATTCCAAAACGGTCATTTACTGGGCTATTGTAGTTTATTTGTCCCGATCTACAACCCTAAATCCCGATTTGTTTTTGCTTATGTACCGATTAAAAACAAATCGGACCTGGCAACACTACTCAGTAGTATAATTTTTGTCTATACCTTACAAGTTTCAAACATCGGACTACAAAAACGTCCCATAAATTTTGTCGGACAGAACTTCCAATTGATTTTTTTACCCTTTCACTAAACTCATGCAAAAATCAGACCGCTAGTTATCACCAACATAATTCCTGTCATTTGACATGTTCTATGTGTCAGACTTGTCAAAATGCCCAACATTTTTGTCAGACAAACATTTTTTTATACATTATATAAAGTTGACAAATAAAACTTCCCCTGTTCCAGTATTGGGACCGTGCAAGTTCAGCAAAGCGACCCCTATTTCTACGCTCTGTACTTTTATTCGCACTTTTAATTATATTGGCCAATTATATTAATCCTGGTTACTGGATAATTGTCAAGGCCATAGTCCAAAAAAATAATAAGAAGAAAAAATAAGATTCAGGTTATGTTATGAAAACGTCAACAATTGTATGTAGTAAATAAAATTAGTTATTAAAATGCAGTACTGCAAGCAAAATACAATTAATTAAATTTACCTTTATATAATAATTGCATATCATATCAATATTGTGGAGCAATATATAATTTTTCTGCTTCATTGACAGAAGGTATGAAATATACGTCAATTTGACAATTTCAATTGACAATATGAATTATTTAAGATAGTTGCAATATTTCTCCGCGACTCGCGCAGGGTCGTTTCTCGTTTCCCCTTCCAAGTACTTGCACACCGCGAATTCCCATACATCAAAGTTTGTCTGACTCGACACTGTTAAGCTATGAACAAATTTTCAGTTTGCTTTTCATAAACTTTTTTTTTGATACGTGGGATCCAAGACTATGTGTATGACACTCTTTTGTAATTTAGATTTTACAATATATATTGTTTTTCAGAAAGTACAACGTATTCCTGAGGAGCAAGACAATTATATAGAAAATGAAACACAAGATGATGATATTTCAAATATCTATATGAGCTCGACAGGTATTGTTCAATGTATATTATAATCAACTTTTATGCATGAAAATTTTTATTTTACAGAACCAAAAAGATTAACAACCAAACGCAGAGCAACTTCGAATAATTCCATTAACAAAATGACTAAATCAAGTAAAATAGCACAGGACACAACTGATGACAAAGTGGAAAATGATTACGATATATTCCAGGAAATAAGTCAGCTTACACAAAAGGATGAGTATGACATATTTGGAGAATTAATAGCAAAAAGACTTCGAGGATTAAGACAACATGAAAGAGACTATTTAATGCATGAGATGGAAAATATGATGTACCAAGCTAAAATCAGTTCTTCTCAACACACAGTTCAGTGACATTCCATTAACTTCATCACCAAGCCCTACAACAATTTACTTTTCACTGAACTCAATTGACAACTTAAAGTATGAAGTATGACCCTTGTATCATAAGGTAGTCAAAACAAAAGTTGTCTGTCATTTTAAAATACTGACCTTACCTCATTTTCTAATGTTCAAATAATAAGAATAATGCGATTAAACAGTTGTTACCTTCAGAAGAAGATCAATTGTACAACACTTGTTTAATTTATAGTTACGGTATATTATCGAAATAAAAAAATAAAGTTTTAGTTAATAAATCAGGATTTAATTAAATACTGGCAAGTATATACTGGCAAATAAAAATACTGGCAAAAATATATAGTATATACTGGCAAATAAAAATTAGAGTAGAGTAGAGTAGAGTATTTATTGGTAATGATGTACAAATGTACTTTTACAGGTCAGCAATAATTAAAATTGTCTAAAATTACATTAAAAGTTGACAGTACTTCAGTAAAAAAAACCTATTACTAAAATTTAAAAACTAAACACTAATTAAATTACAGGACAAAACAAAATTTAGATCTGAAGTACTCCTCAAATGAGTAGAAAGCACCCATCAGAAGATAATTTTTAATTTGTCTCTTAAATTGGTTAAAATCAAGACTTTTAATAGATATTGGTATACAGTTATAAAATTTCAATGCTAGGTATCTGGTTCCATTTCTGGTCCTCTCAAGTCTACTGAAGTCTGGTACAAGGGCATCATGATTTCTAGTCTGATAAGTATGCTGTTGTGTTTTATACAGATCTACATTTTGATGAACATACAACAGGCACTGCATAATGTACACAGAAGGTAGTGTGAGAATCCTCAGGTTTCTGAAAGACTGCCTACAATCGTCCCGATAACCCTGACCTGTGATTATGCGAATACACTTTCTCTGCTGACCAAACACCTTATCTATATGGCAAGAGTGTCCCCAGGAAAGGATTGCGTAAGTAAAATTGCAATAACTTTATTTGGACAGACAAAGTTCATATAAAAATCTGAAAATTTAGTCTCTTACTTCTTCTTCTACGGCACTACAGCCCAAATTAAGCCTTGGCCTCCTTTATTTTTTCTTCTTAATCAGTCAAAATTCCATAGACACTAGGTATATAGAGCTGTCACTGAACGTGGATATTATGAGCTATTACCTCTATCGATTTTCATGAAAATTGGTGAGTAATTAAAGGATACTTCAAAGAACAAAAATGACATGGTGCTAACTTGCGCTTTTACCCTGGGGGTGGATGCCGCCCCTTCTCGGGGGTGAAAATTATTTTATTAAAAATAACTCCATAAATCGATAGAGGGACATATTGTAAGCACAATTTGTTATATAAAGTTATTAAAATAAATCGATACTTTTTGAGTTATTAAAGATCAAAGATTTTAATTTTTCGTGAAAATTGCATGTTTTAAAGCAATTTTTGATAAATAACTCATGACTACAAAAAAGTTACAAAAAAGTTATCATTACCAAAATTGAAGATAATAATAAATCGAATAAATTACATACTTGAAAAACCTTTTAATATTAATTCAAAGTGTAAAGGGTGGGTTATAGGTAATTGATTATACATTTTTTTCAACGAGTATTCAAATCTAAGTATTCAAGCTTAAATGACGGGAAAACGATGCATGGCAGTGGCGGCTCGTGACATCTGCTATAGGGTGTGCTGCATGAACCACGGCCAATATAAAATAATAGAAATAGAATAACATACGAAAACAAAAACAATAAAATTAGCTTTAATACTAATTAATAGTAACTAATAACGACATGCTATAAAAATCTGATTAACTTACATTTATTGCATTTTTCTAAATTGGAAATTAATACGCCGGTCCTTTTTTGTCGCAAACTTTTCGATTACTTTATCGTTAAAGTTCGGTATTGAAGCGATGAACTTTTTTTCTATCGAGAGTGTGGAAAGGGCTGTTAATCTGTCTTCGCGCATTGAATTTCTTAAAAATGTTTTGATCCGTTTTAAAGTTGAAAAACTACGTTCAGCTTCTGCTGTGGTCATTGGCGTAGTCACCAGAATTTGTATCAACTTTTTGGTTTCTGTTAATGTGTCCTCTAAATTATTAGAAATTATAAATTTTAGTAAAGGCACTGCACCTTTTAATGTTCTACACTCGATATTGGAATACAAAACTGACAGTTCTGTTCGCAAACGGTTTTTATCAAAGAAGTTATAAGCTGTACAAGTTAAATCCAATTCATTTTCAGGAAACTTATTATTATATTTTTCGAAATGTTCTGAAGATAAAAGTGTTGCGGCAACTAGATGATTTGTATATGCAAACCGTTCTTTTGCATTGTTTATAATAACATCACAAACTTCTAGACAGGCAATACGGTGATCCTGTTGGCTGTTATTTGGGCGTTTCCTTTTTTGGACACTAGGCGCCGCATTTAAATTTGAAGCTTGATGTATGATAGGGTCTATTTTATTTCGGACATTGTTAATACTTTGCTCAAAAACATGTATAGCTTTCTGTGCTTCGGTTGGGTCCATGTTCTTTTTTTGAAGATTATTGTACAAAACGTCAACATGTGGCATAATATAATGAAAAACAGTCAGCCAGAAAGTAAAATTTTGATCTTCCAGAATACGTCTAAGTCCTCTTGCTTCCTTGGAAGTAATAGCATTTGACTCTTCTTCTAGTTGCTCCATACACTCAATAATAAAGTCTCTATATTCGTAAACGACATTTACTGTACGAATATTGAAATTCCAGCGTGTAGGGATTGAACGAGGAATATTTTTTCCAACTATTTGATTTAAGACAGCTATTCTTTGAGGTGAATGACTAAAAAATCCAGGTATATCATGTAAATCTCCAAAAAATACGCGTACTTGGGAATTAATAGAACATGCTCTTGACATTATTAGATTCAATTGATGGGCGTAACAGTGCACAAAATGAGCAGTTTCATATTTTCTCTTAATTATTGTTTGCACTCCGCCATGTATCCCACTCATAACAGCTGCTCCGTCATAACTTTGTGCAATGAGCTTATTTTTGTTATTCTTTAATATTGGGTCTAAAACATTCAAAATTGTGTTAGCTAAGGTTTCAGCATCATGTTTTTCTGGAAGCAAAAAAGTCCAAAACCTTTCAACTGGAGCACCGTTTTTTACATAACGAAAAACAATGACCATTTGAAATTTCATAGAAACATCCGTTGTCTCATCAGCTATCACTGCTAAAAATGGGGCTTCATTGATTTCGTTTAAAATCTCCTCAGCGTATACTTCTAGCATGCAATCCAAAATATCATTTTGTATTGTTTTTGAGGTACCTTTGAAAATTGTCGCATTTGTAAGGTGTTCACTAAGTGTTTTATCAAGTTCAGCAGAAAAATTCACTAAACCACGAAAAATTCCAGGGTTATCTGATGTTTCAGATTCATCGTGTCCTCGTAAGGCGAGCTCAAAAGCCCCACAGAATTTTATACAGTCAATTATTTTTGACAAAACATACCTGTTTTTCGTCACCTCTTCATTGTGTTTTTGTATATTTATCCAATAAGCAGAGTCAAGTTGGGCCTGTATATTAAGTTTCCCAAATAATGCAAATCGCATTTCATTGTTCATATGAGTTTGCGTGTTTTCATGCTTCTTTATTTTTTCACTTAAATGCACTAGATCCCGCACTCCTGTCTCGCGCCACAATTTTTCCTCTTTATCTGCGCCGAATAATGCACACGGAAAACAGAAAAAAGCATTTTTTTCGGAACATCCACAAATCCACTGATTTCGTAGATACATGTCTTTATTAAATTTACGCGTATATGTTTTTCCACGGCTTTTACCGGACACTTCAATATTAAGATCAGGCATAGGACGGCCACGTTCTTTTATAATCAACTGTTGTTGATAGTGAAGTTTTTGAAATTTATTTACACCTAATTTAAATTGAAACTCCATTGTTTTAAACACGCTCGAACAAAACAAATTAAACAAAATTGTAACCTAAGAATTTCTAAACACGGCACAGATGCAACGGTCACGAATAACTGTCGTGAATTGCAGCTCGCAAACACATTTCCGAGGCCGTTAATCAGCCGATTGCCGAAGCACATCGGCTAAGATCGCCGTTTGCCTAATAAATGCATTTTACCGCTGCCAGTGTTTCGGTTGTTATCGACGCGGCTTCACTGGAGCAGCAAATACGTAAAAAGATTGCTTCACTGGAGCACCAAATACGTAAAAAAATTATACGGTTTCACTAGAGGAGTAAATACGTAAAAAAATAATATTAATCATCGTTGTTGGTGAATTATTATTAACAGTTGATGTTTAATATGATAATATGGCAGATTTGAAATAAAACTATATTAATTATTCTTTAATAATTAAGATTTGCTATGGTTGTTTGGTAGTTCTGCAGCTCAGCAGCACATAAAGAAAAGCCGCCACTGATGCATGGCATATACTTACTAAACACTTGTCAAATTACTCAGAAATATCTATCAACAAGTGAGCTCCCAAAGAAGTTGATTGCATTAAAATTTATGCTACAAAAAATTTTCAAAATTTATGCTCCAAAAATTTGTTTTTTTTTAGAATAACTTCATTAATTTTGATGATAATTCAAAGTTCACCTAAAAATTATTTGAAAGTGCTATAAAATGGTATTAAACTTAATCTTTTATATCCCTTATTTTTTAAGATAAAAGGTTAAAAGGCCCCGGTTACAGGGTTCTCGCAGTAAAATTTAGGCTTTAAACGTTTCTATCTCTGTTATTTTTTACCCTACAAAAATAATAAAACAGTAAAATATTTTTCTGAAGCTATTTCTTTGTGGCATTTTTGTAATTAACTATTCTAATTGGGAAATAAGCCACACTTTAACTTGAAAAAATAATTTTATTAACGTTTCGACTTCCAATTCGGACGTTGTTGTCAAAATATTTATAAAAGAAAAAACTGAAATTTTAAAATCATGTTTTATTTTAAAAATATGCAGTCTAAACCGGTCAAAATTTTTGAGGTCACTACTTATGCTAAAATAAAGAAAGTCTTATAGGAATTACTATACATGTTAATTTTTGGGGAAATGGCGTATGTTTTATTTTTCACTTTTTCCTAAAAAATTCGAAAGGGTTCTCTTATTTTCATCATAACTTGCTTAATTTTGATGTTATCATTATCAACTTCTTGTAAGGAAATATATCAAAGGAATTTACTCGTTATTATATTAGCTTCAATTTTGGCAATGATAACTTTTTGTAAAAACTAATGGTAACTTTTCGTAAAAACTTATAATGATAAGTTTTTGAGTTACTTATGAAAAACCGCTTTAAAACATGCATTTTTTCACGAAAAATTAAAATCTTTGATCTTGAATAATTCAAAAAGTATTAATTTATTTTAATAACTTTGTATAACAAATTTTGCTTAGAATGTATCCCTCTATAGATTTATGGGGTTAGTGTTTAATAAAATAATTTTCACCACCGAGAAGGGGGCACCCACCCCCAGGGTAAAATCGCAAGTTGGCACTATTTCACTTTTGTTTGTTGAGGTATTCTCTAACTACTCACCAATGAGTATTGGGTGCATCTGTGTTTCTTGACCAGACAATATGCACTAAATACCAGCCAATAAAGCATCTTCAAATTATTTTATTTGGGACCTGTGAACTTGTATACTGATTAGTTTTTTTTAATGTTAACCCTTTCAGCTTCGCTTTAATATTTCCAACATCAGCTTCTGTGCCGGCGGAAATAATTTCGTTTGAATACGTACGTGCCATGGACACGCTTATCTATAGTTTTCTTTGGACGAGCGTACGAGTCACTGGAGCCGAAAGGGTTAATTACATCAAAGCTTACCGTACAGCCTTGTAGAACAGCTCATATAACTGTCATTATAGTGCACCAGTGAGACATAATAAGGAGAAATAATCAATGGTTTAAAGAATTGTTAGAGAAATTAAACAATACAAAATTGTCACATACTGGTTACATATTTTATTTTATTAACCGAAATTATATTTCGGCTACTATGTTTTAGTAAAAACCTCCATGTATCCATATAAAAGCTGTTGAATATTGGATTTTTTATCAAGTTCTGAGCTATTCTGGTAATTTCAAGTGTCTATAGAGCACTTCACGTTAAGAACTTAAGAACGGAACGTTCCTAAGTTCTTAGTCCATAGTACATTGGCCAATCTAAGTTCCTAACAGAACTTAGATTGGCCAATGTATTTCTTATGGACGATACAAGCGCGCCGATGCTGCGGCGCGCCGTACTGATTAGAATGAATCGTATATCGGCAGTCGAGTAGCCACCCGTGCCCAAGAGGTTTGGCATCACTGATCTTCATAAGTGCAATGTTCCGTTCTGAACGTGAAACAAAGTATAGGTAGTCTGGAAGTATGTTTAAAATGGATTAAAAGATTTCCCGGACATAGTGACACAGAACAAGTGAAATATATAAAAACGATTTAAAAGGGTATAGCTGACATCGGCTATAAATTCTTGTAGGCAGGACCCCAAATTGGGCTGTCCTAAATTGCAAGTTTGTGACGTCACAATTTTAGACTTTAGGTAGGTTATCTCATGATACGGTTATCTCGAAGGTGGTTCGAGATATCGAAATGCCGTTTTCAGATTTGGATCCAGGAGAGAAAACTACATTGTGCATTCATCAGTAGATCGGTTTCAAGTATTGCAGGGACGGGCAACGCATGAACGCAAGGATAGACTGCGAATTTATAAATGAAAACGAAATTTTCGTTGAAAAATTTCTTTTATGCTGACAACTTACGTAGGTAGATACTCTGTATATATAATATGACAATGGAGGATCTACGGGGAGGGAAAATGAGGAAGTTTCCCCCACTAACACGGTCCAAAATTAAAAAAAAAAAATAAACATAAAAATATATTAGCTGACATGAGACAGACACCACAGAAAGATAACTTCAACCCAATAAACACGCTAGTTAGGAAAATTAAGGGAACTTAATGCATATAACTTAATTTATGTCTTATGTAATCCTGAGTTTATTTTTTTATGGCTGGTTTTTCATTGGAAGTTCCCCCATAATACTATAAATAAGATAATATAGTGCACATCCGGAAGTCGTGACGTAAGGGGAGACCCGCAAGTTCGTAGTGGGTAATGGTTTCTATATTTTATCTTTGACAGTTATTTTGACTGGAATCTCGACACTAATTTTTTTTTCGAATACATTGAAGTTTAATGTTATTTTGCTAATTGAATAATTTCATCACATAATGCATACAAATCCCATTTAACTTTAACAAGAATTCAAATTCAACTTCCGGTCTCCAGTTACGTCATCAATGCGCGAACTCGGTATTTGCGCTACGGGAAAATACTATCTCTTTATTTATAGTATCATGGTTACCCCTAAGGCAAATTTCTAGATCCGCCACTGTAACGCCCGGTTTCATAATGAACTTAAAGTGAACATTAACTAAAGTTCACTTTAACGTTGACATTTACCCATATGAATTGCATTGACAAGGGTACCAACTTAAAACTTAAAGTCCACTTTAACTGATTATGAAACCGGGCGTAAGTTGATATTACATATTTATATCTAAAGTCGACTTTACATTACATGATTTATCATGTGATTTGTCATATGATTTGATCATGGAGTGAAATTTACATGTTTACACTGTGTGATTTGTCATATGATTTTGCATTGTTTATACGACTCGTTTTGTCATAAGCATTGTCATGCGGCTCGTCATGGGAAAAATCATATGACAAATCACATGATAAATCATGTAGTGTAAAGTCGACTTTACATGCTCTTCCCCGATTTATTCTAAGGACATGGCAACACTGCCAAACACCAATATTTTGTTCCGTGGAGGCTCTTTTGAGGCTATCTTCAGGTTATACTATTTATCATAGAATGGCCTACTACCATATGGAGTATTCAACCACTCGCCTATGATAAACGTCACTGTCAATGTTTATCTGACATTCCACCAGGGTTACCATGTCTAGGGATTTTCCCCGAATCTAGGGATTTTTTGAAGCTTTTGGAGCGCTGGAGGGATTTTTTTTGAAATCTAGGGATTTATTAAACTGTGCTGGCGCCATTTTTTGTTGTTATTAAATATCTTTTTGTTCAAATATTATTATTATTGTCATTATTTATTGTTCCCTGACATAAATATTCCTAAGTAAACATTAAAACATTACCTAATCAATGATTAAAGTGGATTAAACATAGTGTTTAATAGGTTATAAATTAAATTGACAGCTGTCATCTGTCAATTTCTTCTTTTTTAGGTCAAATTAATACGATTTAGGGATTTCTAGGGGAAATTGAAGCTCCCGTCTAGGGATATTCTGAAATTTCATCTGGCAACCCTGCATTCCACCATTCCACCCATTTTATTTTTAAAAGTGATTCGATCGAGATTCCGACAATAGTTATTTTTATTAAAAAATTATATAGGTGTTTAACATAGTTAAGATACAAAAAGAGGTAAGCCTTTATTAATTAGTACGTTTTTGATTGATTATTAAGGAATAAAATCTCTTGACAAACGGGAATAACTATAACTTTATAGCCGGTCTAAGCCGGTAGTATGAACAGTTTTTGTGGGAGCCTATATTTTGTATTCTTTAGTTTTCATGTAATTTATACACCATGAAGTAATTTTTGCTATTCATAGTTAAATGTGCCCATCTTTTGATGTTATAATTTCACGTGTTTCGTAAACAATATGCAGTTTTGTATTAATATAAACCGGTACA
Source organism: Diabrotica virgifera virgifera (assembly GCF_917563875.1). NCBI lineage: Eukaryota > Metazoa > Arthropoda > Insecta > Coleoptera > Chrysomelidae > Diabrotica > Diabrotica virgifera. The sequence continues at coordinate 217,065,416 of NC_065448.1, read as the reverse complement.
TTAGTTAAATTAATGGAAAAATAAAAATGTTACTTCATGAGGCGATTACCCACTACCCTGTAATACTTGCCAAATTTTACATCTTTGTATGTATTTTTTACATCCTTGTTATAAAAATTAGTATTAGTGACTGTAGTGTCTGAAATGACATAAATTTGACATTTATCAGATGTCAAAGTGACAAGTATCACGCCAAGTAGTAGCTAGTAGCGCCATAATATTATCTTATCATATTTTTATACCAAAAAAGGCTATTTATGATATTAATTCCACAAATATGTGTAAATAATTCGGTTCTATTAAGATGGACTGGTCTAAACAGGAAATTATTGAGTTTTTGAAGCTTTATGAAAGAGAAAGCATCATTTGGGACCCTTATAATGTACTAAATAAAAACAGAAGTGAAGTTCATTATGCATGGAAGCGAATCCAGGATGAATTGCCCTTTAAAAAATCTTTAGAGGATTTGAAGAGGAAAAAAGACTCACTGATGGGTACATTCAGAAAGTTAGTGGCTAAAGTCAAAGCAAGTGAGGGAGATGGCTACGATTCTGATGAAGTATTTAAACCTCAATGGTTTGCTTTTGATATCATGGCCAAGTTTTTAAGACATTTGAATGTACCAACTGAGACCATAAAGGTAGAGGTAAGTAATCATTTTATTGTTTATTTATATAAGTATTTGTGTACATTAACAATGTTTACCACCCATGAAACTTAATCCTTGTTAATAAAATATTGCTCAAATGCTTCTCTGATTTGTTTTGCTTCTACACTTAGCTTTCTGTTCTTGAAATTCCCCATATTAATACATTCACAGACACGCTTCACATGTAGCCAAGTCTTCTTATGGAGTAAGTGACTTCATATGCAGTTGTGTCCGTGAATGTGAACACTAAAACTTCCGATTCCTGTATAATTTAACACATTGCATGGCTGTGTCGCTCATATACGAGATACACAGATATTTTGCCAGGGGCCAAGTTGCTCATTTTTGATATACCTACCACATATGACTTACTTTCTTGCCGTGGATATCAATGGGCAATGAAACTATGAAATAGCCCTGGATCCCACGTACCAAAAAAAAGTTGATTAATAGCAAGCTGACAATTTGTTAATAGCTTAACAGTGTCTAGTCGGACCAACTTTGATGTACGGGAACACTGGAACAGGGGAAGTTTTAATTGTGGAACGTGATTGTAATTGTGGAAAATAAGTTTATGATTGTGAAAACTAGCAGGTTGTTTTTAAGTTTATTCAATAGCAAACTTTATACAATATATGAAAAAATGTTTGCCTGCCAGATATGTTGGGCATTTTAATTAGTCTGACATGTAGAACATATCAAATGACAGGAATTATATTTGTGGTAAATAACAGTCTGATTTTTGCATGAGAGTTTAATGAAAGGGTAACAAATAAATTAGAAGTTATGTCCGACAAAATACATGGGACGTTTCAGTAGTCTTCTTCTTCTTCTTCGCGCGACTAGGATTACTCCTGTTTGTCTGCCTCTTATTCTGTTTCAGTTGTTGTTGACTGTACATTGTCTTTCCACCTTTTCGGCGGCCTTCCAACGGGTCTTCTGCTATACGGCTTGTTGTTTTTACAGATGCTCGCTAATCTATCTGGTTCCATTCGGTTTACATGTTCGTTCCAGTTTTTCTTCCTTGTTTTTATCCACCTATTAATATTTTGAATTTTGCATCGTCCTCATATACAGTGCCGGCAAAAAAATCTTTACATTGCCAAATAAATCACCAAATTTGAAGACAATTTGCATGCGTTCTGTCTTGGGAGAGCGTACTTGCGACGACAATTGTCTGTAGTTTACGGACCGCTTAGCTTATTTAGGGTATTCTGCGCATTTGCACTGTAAACAGTTGGCTTTGTGCGAGTAGTCAGTGTTAAACTTCGTCTCATTTGTAACGTTTGAAAAAACTCCAACATTAATTTAATATCCCAATTCCCAAAAAGAATGTCCATTTTTTTAAATTTATTTTGTGAAGTTCAATATCATTATAAGATCCCAAGCCGTCCCTGTACACAGCCATGAAGTATTGCATAACATTTCAATTTGTTACAATTTGTAAGAAGTGAGATGCGTAGATGAACTTTCTAGAAGAAATCTTGAACTGAAAGTTGAGTTCTTGTCAACTAAGCATCCCTAAGGATCAAAATCGCTCGGTACTTCCGTCGTATTTTTCCCCTGTAGTAGCTTCAGAGCGAAGCGCAAATTAGTCCAGCTTTACGTCCCAAGGTGATAGCATCTCCTCGGCTGGTACTCGCTCGAAGTAGGGCGTAGTCCCTTTGTTCCCCGCCGGTAAAATGTAGAATGGTCGCTGTGAAGATCTGAATGTGTGGTGAGTGCTCTGAGAGGATTTTTTTCCACATATAGTGTTGGATTTAATGGAAAATCGAAGCCTCTTGAGAGTCAAACACGCAGTTCTACAAACCGGCATTGTTGCCCATTTTTTTGTGTTACGTATGATGGTCAAGCCCTGATTTCATCGAAGAAATGTCGTTCCTGTCCCGTGATGTTTTGTTTCCAGTTCCCAGAAATGAAGTCTCCAAGTCCCCATTGCCCTGAAACAGAAGAAAGAATATGGCATAGAAGCCAGTAAAAGAAAAGATGTTGCCCAGTCTAACCCCAAAGAGGAATCAATGATGAATGTCCCCCATTTGGTACCCCGTAAGTGAGAAAAAAGTCTTAGTAAGTACCCATATATGAACCAGAGGATTTGTTTCGAACGGCGTCCTTTTTTTTAAATAGTAGAAAGATCCTCTAGTCAGAGTAAGTACCCTTTGTATTTGGTTATGGTAGTTTAGTCATCTTAACACTCCTTCACCCTCCCTAACGAATCTACGACCTAGCTCCCGCACAACAAATGAGCTGCCGTCCTGCAACGAGGTTTGCGTGTCTGCTTCTTCTTCTTTAGCCCCATTCTGACCCCCACAGTATCTCTATAGATAGTCTTTCCTTGTTCCCATATGAGCAGACATGTAAAACGCTTCAAATGTCGCCCAACGTGTGAGGCCGATTCATTTTTCTGCCTCCTTCAGTATCCAGTAGTTGTCTTGTCCAGTTGAATGCTTCAACTGGCCCCGACAACGTGGGGCCTGTACTTTTTTGGCCTCCCTCAGACCCCATTAGCATGTGCCCACTACCATGTCCTTTTAGCCTCCTTTCGGTCTCATTTGTACTACAACTGTTAGGCAGTGCCCGTCCCCTTGGGCAGCCGATCTCAGTTTGTGGTGCAGGTGTTTCCGACAACATGGAAGCTTGACTTTTGTCATGTTTTGTATGCCCATTGTTACAAGTCTAGCTTGTAGACATGTTCAACTAGTAGTTAGCCTATCTACTAGTCCCCAATGTCTTTAGCCACCCCCCACTTAGTGTTACATTTGTAACGTACACCCTGAAGTTTGACCTGAGTAAATATCGCCCCAGTCTTCCCATGTAGTTTAGCCCAGATTCCTCTTGTCTTGCCCCCAGAAACTGTTTCATGTCTGTTAGTGCCCCCGAAACTGTTTCAGTCTGTTAGTCCCCATGAAAGAGCCCATTTTTGTAGTTTTTGTTGCAGAAGTTAATAATTTTTCCAAAGAGGTGTAAGTATGTACACATTTTGTTGTGATGTTGATTTGGTCATGCTGTTGATTGTATAGGCATGTACCATTTCATACATCATAGTGTATTTAACTTGTAACCCCATATGTATACTGGTATTGTATGTATCGTAGAACAGAATTGTATGTTATTGTAGCGTACTAACTGTATTGTATTGATATTGTACCCATGATGAAAACATTGATTTGAATTTTTTTGAAAATATTGATGAAATATATAGACAAACAGTTGAATAAAAAAGTAACGTAAAATTTTTTTGAAAATTTTGGTAAAAAGTAACGTTAAATATTTTGAATATTGAATCCACTTATGAAGTATAACAGTATGTTGTATTTTTTGCATGTATTCCTATAGATCAACAGTTTTTTACAGAATAACCGTTTTTTGTGATTTATTGATTTGGTCATTTGAGTAGATGTGTAATGTTGTTGGTATGGTCCGTGTATGAGCTTAGTCCCGTATTGTCTGTGAAAGTTTTGTCATCCCATTGAGAAGTCATCCCCTTGAGAAGTGGCCCCGTGAAGAAGTGAAGAGGGAAACCGTGGAGAGGCCCCCCACTTATTCAAGAAGTCACCCCTTGTAGAAGTAACCCCATGAAGAAGTGAAGAGGGAAACCGTGGAGAGGCCCCCCACTTATTCATGAAGAAGTGAAGAGGGAAACCGTGGAGAGGCCCCCCACTTATTCAAGAAAAAGCCCCCCCCCTTGTCTGTGTTGCCCCTTGTTTTTTTTGACTAATCTATCTTTGTAGGTGTCAAAAGGATGCCAGAGGTTAGTTAAAAAGAGCCCGTGAAGTAGTAGTTGAAGTCTCCCCCCAGTGAAGTAGTAGAAGTCCCCCGTGAATGAAGTATGTCTTTTTGTATCTGACATGTCACAAGTGTAATACTCGTGATGAAGGAAGTGTTGTTCAGCTATCTGTGAACACTTTCATTAGTAGTCGGAGCAAGAAATGTCTTATCCAGTGTGAGCTCATATAGGAACCAAATTTCAATATTGTTTGTGTTTGTAAGCCCCTGAGTATAACTAGAAGTCATTGAGTATGTTGTTGCCTGTTTGTTTGTCTATCCCTGTTTTGTCTGGAAATTTTAGAGCCCGTTGTCCCGTGTTGTCTGTTAGCCCGTATTGTCTATTAGCCCGTGTCCGTGCTGGAGTTTGATTTTTTTTGGCGAATAGTTAGTTGACCTCTCTTCTGTTTGTTGATTGAAAGTAGGCCAAGAGCAGAAGCTGTGACAAGGCTGGTGAGGTTAGGATCTGGCCGCGTTGAGTACAGGTGAAGCTTGCTTTCGGTCGATAAATGGAAGTGGTTGTTCGTCAGAACTGTCATACTTTCCAATGTCCCTTTGGTCTTCCCCTTGCGTGTTGATTTCATCCCCTGTTTTGAAAAAGTAGCCCCCCCGTTTTGAAAAATAAAGTCCACCCCCAGTCTTGAGAAATGAAATGCCCCCAGTTTTGAAAAGTAAGTCTATGCCCAGTTTTGAAAAGTAAAGCCCAACCCCTGTCTTGAAAAATGAAGTCTATCCCCTGTTTCGAAAAGTGAAGTGTAGCCCTGTTTTGAAAATGAAGTCTTCCCCCAGTTTGTGATTTGAAAATGAGAGAGTTGTCTAGTGAACGTTCATGAAAGGTTCTTATGTCCTAGATTGGACTGTTGAGTGAAAACGTAATGATGTAGTGTTCTCTATATCATATGTTGCGTTCATTTCCCTTAGTCTTGTTTAAAAAGTTTGATATCCTGTTTGAACCCAGTATGCTAGTCTTTTTGGTCTTTTGTTGTTGTCACACGTATCCCCTCACCCCCTTGTTAATATTGTCTTGATTTTAGTCCTTGTTGTTGCCATATACCCCTTTGTCTAGCCCTGTCTTATTTGAATGAGTTGTTGAAGTAAGTTGTTGGTGAGATTTTATCTCACTGAGGTGTTTAGACTGGATTGTCTAAATCCTCATTTTGCAGAACCGTTGCCAAAATGTCCCGTGAAACTCGCTAGGTGTTAGCAGAGTTTGGGCAGATGTATATCTGTCATATTTTTTTAGTTTTTGTGAACCGCTCGCGGTTAGGCAACGAGGTGACAAGGCTGTGTCTGCCCTGGTATGTCACTTGTGTTACTGCTGTGGATGTCAGCGAGGTCCACACAGGGCACAAGTTTAGTTTCTTTCCCAAGGCACAGAAACTCTTGTCACCTACAGTTCTTTGTAGAGTCAAGAAACATTTAAGTCTACTCGACTTTAAAGAGTCTGGCGATTGATGGCACGCTAGCCCAATCCCTAACGACCTTTTTGTTTTGTTTAATCCCCACTAGCCATTATCTAAATATTTTGATATTGTTGTCCTGTCACACCTAAGATGTCCATGTTGGATTTTTTTCTGTTTGTTATCGAAAACTGGATAATCTTATCCAGGTTTCTCTTTTGCGCGGAGGCTTTGTAACGTTTGAAAAAACTCCAACATTAATTTAATATCCCAATTCCCAAAAAGAATGTCCATTTTTTTAAATTTATTTTGTGAAGTTCAATATCATTATAAGATCCCAAGCCGTCCCTGTACACAGCCATGAAGTATTGCATAACATTTCAATTTGTTACAATTTGTAAGAAGTGAGATGCGTAGATGAACTTTCTAGAAGAAATCTTGAACTGAAAGTTGAGTTCTTGTCAACTAAGCATCCCTAAGGATCAAAATCGCTCGGTACTTCCGTCGTATTTTTCCCCTGTAGTAGCTTCAGAGCGAAGCGCAAATTAGTCCAGCTTTACGTCCCAAGGTGATAGCATCTCCTCGGCTGGTACTCGCTCGAAGTAGGGCGTAGTCCCTTTGTTCCCCGCCGGTAAAATGTAGAATGGTCGCTGTGAAGATCTGAATGTGTGGTGAGTGCTCTGAGAGGATTTTTTTCCACATATAGTGTTGGATTTAATGGAAAATCGAAGCCTCTTGAGAGTCAAACACGCAGTTCTACAAACCGGCATTGTTGCCCATTTTTTTGTGTTATGTATGATGGTCAAGCCCTGATTTCATCGAAGAAATGTTGTTCCTGTCCCGTGATGTTTTGTTTCCAGTTCCCAGAAATGAAGTCTCCAAGTCCCCATTGCCCTGAAACAGAAGAAAGAATATGGCATAGAAGCCAGTAAAAGAAAAGATGTTGCCCAGTCTAACCCCAAAGAGGAATCAATGATGAATGTCCCCCATTTGGTACCCCGTAAGTGAGAAAAAAGTCTTAGTAAGTACCCATATATGAACCAGAGGATTTGTTTCGAACGGCGTCCTTTTTTTTAAATAGTAGAAAGATCCTCTAGTCAGAGTAAGTACCCTTTGTATTTGGTTATGGTAGTTTAGTCATCTTAACACCCCTTCACCCTCCCTAACGAATCTACGACCTAGCTCCCGCACAACAAATGAGCTGCCGTCCTGCAACGAGGTTTGCGTGTCTGCTTCTTCTTCTTTAGCCCCATTCTGACCCCCACAGTATCTCTATAGATAGTCTTTCCTTGTTCCCATATGAGCAGACATGTAAAACGCTTCACATTTACCGCGTAAAGTTTGAGATCGTCAAATTCTAAATTGAACTGACAAATATGGGTAGAAAGAAACTCACAAAAGAGGAGAAGGTTCATGCTTTAACATTACTGAAGAAAGGGGACTCTGTAATTACCATAGCACGTGATATTGGTGCTTCAAGAGAGGCTATTTATCAACTGAAATGTTGCAGCCGAACGTTTCAGTTAATAAATAGCCTCTCTTGAAGCACCAATATCACGTGCTATGGTAATTACAGAGTCCCCTTTCTCCAGTAATGTTAAAGCAAGAACCTTCTCCTCTTTTGTGAGTTTCTTTAGACCCACATTTGTCACTTCAATTTAGAATTTGACGATCTCAAAGATTAAGACTGACTACCTGCACAAATCCAACTGTTTACAGTGCAAACATGCAGAATACCCTAAATAAGCTAAGTGGTCCGTAAACTACAGACAATTGCCGTCGCAAGTACGCTATCCCCCCTCCCCTACCCTCCCCCAAGCGCAGACAGAACCCATGCAAATTGTCTTCAAATTTGGTGATTTATTTGGCAATGTAGAGATTTTTTTTGCCGGCTCTGTACTTCTGTTGCTTTGTCTGTCTCTTAATGATATGCCCGCTATTGATCTTAATACTTTCATTTCGATATTGTTGATTTGATGTTTCGTCTTCCTTGTATCGGTCCTTGTCTCCCCTGCATTTGTTAAGATAGGTCTTACTGTTGTCTTGTATACTTTTATGTTGCTTTCCGTGGAGATATTTGTTTCTCCATATGGTTTCTCGGAGGCAACCACTTACTCTTGCCGCTTTTGTTGCTTGTGTTGTGGTCTCTGTTCTTATATTCCTGTCACTAGTGATCTCTACTCCTAGGTAATTGAATTTCATTACTTGTTCTACAATTTTGCCGTCTATTTCTAACTTGCATCTATGCGGCTCTTTACTTATCACTTATACATTTAGTTTTTTCTACTGATATTCTCATATTAAGTTTATTTGCTGTGATATTGAAAGTTTAAAGCTGCCTTTGCAGGTCATCCTCGTTATCAGCAATTAGTACTGCATCATCGGCATAGCATAGTATCGTGATTTTATGCGCTCCCATGTGGTATCCATGTCGTTTTCTTACTTCGTGAATTATTTGATTCATCACTATATTAAATAAAAATGGGCTGAGCGAGTCTCCTTGGCGGATTCCTCCTTTTAGTTCTATGCATTCTGTTTCTCCTGTTGACATTATCACTCTGGTCTTGTTGTTCTTGTTAATTTCATTAATTAGCCTTATTATCTAGTGGTCTATTTGTTCAGCTTGTAATAAATTTAAGATATCATTTCGCCTCACCCTGTCAAAAGCACTTTGCTGACATTCTTTGCTGTAGTCTGACATTCGAAGCCTGTAACCTGTTCCACAATTAAAACTTCCCCTGTTTCAGTGTTCCTGTACATCAAAGTTTGTCCGACTAGACACTGTTAAGCTATTAACAAATTTTCAGCTTGCTATTAATCAACTTTTTTTTGGTAAAAACTCTTTTATAATTTAGACTTTACAATATAGATTGTTTTTCAGAAATTAGAAACTAACACTGAGGAGCAAGATGATTATATAGAAAATGGAACACAAGATGATAATATTTCAAATATCTTGGTGAGCTCGACAGGTATTGTTCAATGTATATTATATTCAACATTTATGCAAGAACATTTTTTACAGAACCTACGATATCTACGAACAAACGTAAAGCAACTTCAGATGATTCCATTAACGAAATGACAAAAAAAAGCAAAACAACACAGGACATAATTTTTGACAAAATAGATAAGGCTTATGATATTTTCCAAAGTCAATTTAGAGAAAAGGATGAGTGTGACTTATTTGGAGAATTACTAGCAAAAAGACTTCGAGCGTTAAGACACCATCAAAGAGACTCTTTAATGCATGATATGGAAAATATGATGTACCAATATTTGAATTCAAAATGAATTTCTAGTTGTAGAGTATTTTTAGCTGTATATTTACATATTTATAGACCTGGATCCCGCGTACCAAAAAATAATTGATTAATAGCAAGTTGAAAATTTGTTAATAGCTTAACGGTGTCTAGTTGGACAATCTTAGATGCATGGGAACACTGGAACAGGGGAAGTTTTAATTATGGAACAGATTAAAAATTTGGAACGTCAGACTACGAAAACGTTCCATGTATTTTGTCAGACAGAACTTACAATTATTGATTTGTTACCATTTCATTAAACTCTCATGCAAAAATCGGACTGGTGTTTATCACCAACTGGGCATTTTAATGAGTGGAATACGAAGAACATGTCAAATGACAGGAATCATGTTGGTTAGTAATAGCAGTCTGATTTTTGCATGAGAGTTTAATGGAAGAGTAACAAATCAATTGGATGTTCTGTCCGACAAATTACATGGGACGTTTTTGTAATCTGATGTTCCAAATTTTTAAACTGTTCCACAATTAAAACTTCCCCTGTTCCAGTGTTCCCGTACATCAAAGTTTGTCCGACTAGCCACTGTTAAGCTATTAACAAATTTTCAGCTTGCTATTAATCAACTTTTTTTTGGTACGTGGGATCCAGGCTTAGAGTATAGAGACATTTAAATATATTTATTTAAATTAAAATGTGTTTAATATTAAGTACTGTTTTAAAGACCTTTTTAGTCTTTAACACGTAATTACAATTACAGCCAAGTGTAATCGCAAACTATGCCTGTTACACAAGTACATGCCTAACAATGCCAATTAACAAGGGAGAAAAGGTATGCGCACCTTCTTTATCTTAAAAATCATTCTGACACTGAGTATATGAAGTTTTCACATCTTAGAGCTGAATGTAAATGTTTATCTGAAATATGTTTTAACAACTATATTAGACGGATTGAGTTAGACCTAATTAATAATCCTAAATCCTTTTGGAAGTATGTTACTAACAAAAGGTCAGGTCATCATTTACCTAATTCCTTATTTTACCAGGAACATACAGCTTGTAATGGTCTAGATATAGCCAAGTTGTTTATGAATTTCTTTCAGACAGTGTACATACCTAACAACAATCACTCTCAATTGCCTACAATTTCCGAAATTAAAAACTCAAATGTAAGCATTCATACACATCCTTTTTCTGTTTTTGATATTTTTAATTGTATTAGCTCGATTCCCAATAAGCTCACTACTGGTCCAGATGGCGTCCCAAATTTCCTGCTGAAAAAGTGTGTTTGTAGTTGTACGATTGTTGTGCCATTATTTTTATTATTTAATAAATCCTTGGAAACTTCGACGTTTCCGATGGCCTGGAAGGAAAGTTATATCGTACCTGTATTTAAGAGTGGTCTGAAGGATAATGTTGAAAATTACCGTGGTATCTGCATCCAATCTGCTATTCCTATGCTGTTTGACTGCCTTCTAGCTAAGCAGCTTTCTTGGTCTTGCCGATATTTAATATCTTAGTCCCAACATGGTTTTTGCAAAAATAAGTCCAGTGCGACAAATTTGGTATGCTATCAGTCTGACCTTCTTACTCAGATGGAGGATCGTAAGCAAATCGATGCAATATACTCAGATCACATTAACTATGTGACAGCAAAGGCTTCAAAAGTACTGGGTTATATACTTCGCAGTTGTGCTGATCTTTCCCTTAATACAATAAAGGCTGTTTACTCATCATTGGTTATATCTATATTAGAATTCTCCTCTATTGTCTGGTCACCATTTTATAATGTTCATGTTGTTTGTCTCGAGAGAGTTCAAAATAAGTTTTTAAGATTTGCAGCATACAGATTGGGATATAATGTTACTGAACTAAACCACAACTATACCATCATCCGTAGTGATCTCAATTTGCACTCCTTAAAAGACCGTAGAATTATAAATGATCTAGCTTTTATTTATAAACTATTAAATAGTGAAATCAATTGTCCTGATTTATTAAAATTAATAAACTTTAATATTCCAAACCATAATCTGAGAAATAATAACTTGTTCCAAGTACCTCATCATTCAACAAACTATGGTCTTAACTCACCAATAGACAGAACTTTAAGTCGCCTGAATGATTTGGACATCGATTTATTCTCTTCTTCCAGTCGAGTATTTAAAAACCGACTAAAATCAATTTTTCCGGTCAGCACTTATGTTTAATATTTAATATTATATTTTCAGTGGATTTGTTAATTTTTGCCATGGATAATGCTTTTGTATTATGTAATGTGTTAATTTTTTTATTGTCTGTAGTTAGTTGATTAATGTCAGTTTATATTATATTATTATGTATTGTCACTGCATAAGGTGGATTGTGTGTATGTTAAATTTAGTTTTATTGTAATGTACTTACTACAGTTTTATGCTGTCACACTTTCATTTAATTTTGTTTTTAGTCTTTTACTGTTTTACTGGACTTTACTAATACTACTTTTACTTCTACTTATTGTTTATATATGTATATTTTTTTTTAAATTGGGGAAACCCGTAAATAAATAAATAAATAAGATTTCTCTAAGGCCTTTGATCGTGTGGATCATCAGGTTCTTTTGTGTAAGTTGGTCTTGTTTGGTTTGCATGCTGAATTTGTGGAGTGGATAAAAAATTACTTAACGGGTCGCAGTCAAAAGGTGAAGATTGGTAGTCATCTCTCCGATGAAATGAAAGTAAGCTCTGGAGTTCGTCAGGGTGGTCATTCTTCACCTGTCCTTTTTAACATCTTTGTTAATGATATAATTTACTGCTTTCGTAATAGTAAATGTTTAATGTTTGCTGATGATTTAAAATTCTGGAGAGTTATAGAAACGATTAGTGACCAAGATTTGCTACAGGAGGATTTAGACTGTACATGCCTGGTGTGTTCAAAATAGACTTAATTTAAATACCAATAAGTGCTCTTTCATAAGTTTTACACATAAGGTTGGGAGGGTTGAAACAAGTTATTCTATATGTAACCAACCACTCAATCGCGTTTCTTCCATTAAAGACTTAGGTGTCCTTATGGATGAAAAACTTTCTTTTGTAGAACACATTAATACTATTTCTGTGAAGGCATCTAAGCTTCTAGGTTTTGTTATGAGAAATTGTACGTATTTTTTTCTGTGGTAGCAACAAGATTGGTTTATTGCTCAATTGTTAGATCCTTGTTGGAGTAGGTACTGTTCGGTAGTTTGGTCCCCTTACTATCAAAACCATATCGATACGGTCGAGAGGATCCAACATAAATTTTTGAGATATTGTGCTTACCATGTTCACACTACCATTAGAAATCATGATTATTCCTCTATTGAACAATTATCTTTACCCCCACGTAAGAACCGTCGTGATATATCAGGTGATATATTTATATATAAGATCATACATGGATTTATTGGTTGTCCAAACCTGTTAAATCACATTAACTTTAAGGTTCCAAACCAAGCTTTACGTTATCACAATGTTTTTAACATTCCTTTCCACAGAACAACATATGGTATTCACAACCCATTGGATAGATACATGGGGATATTAAATGAATTTGATTATGATATTTTCAATTTAACTTTAACTCGGTTCAAAAGATCTCTTGCTTTGTGATATGCTTTGTGATATATATGTATGATATTGTTGAATTTTGTTCTTATTATATTTTGTATGTTTTTAGTTTGTAGTGAACTTTTTAAATGTAACTTTTTGTTATTGATTATTCTATACTATAGGTAATTTATGTTTTGAAATCTAACTGATATTGTATTGTAATTTAACTGTTAATGGGGTTATCCCGTGTTTTTAAATAAATAAATAAATGCCTTGCAGCAATTTGCCTCCTTGTACTAAACCGGCCTAAAATGAACCAAATAATATTAAAATGTGTAAATTCTTATTTCAAAAGTTCGAATTAGAATTGATATTGTTCTAATAAATAATCATTTTGTTGTGAACCAAAACAAGAGTCGTCTTACTTTAGTTAGTGCAGAGAGCACCAAAAGTATTCTAACTAGTTTCTACCCTTATTGGCGTTTCCTCAGAGAGCGCATATTTGATTCTCTCTGAACAACTAAAATTCAGATCGCCAGCCTCGGTCCACAAACGAAAGATCATGATGACATGGATGCCGTGACGACATCTGCTAAATACGAATGACAGTTTCACTTTCAACAATAACAATATTGAAAATAAGCCGTCTTACTTGCTTCTTGTTTCGGTTCACCACGAAATGATTATTTATTATTTTTATTAGTTCTACTCCTATTCTGAGTATTATAGCCAGAGTGGTAGTGTCAAATTTGACCGGAGCATTTTAGCATGGCTGCTTTCTTTTTATTTAGTTAGGTATTCCAAAGCTTATTAACAAATGATGTGTTAGCTGGCCCAAAACCGGGGATTTTAGACAAGAAAAGGTAAAATATGAAACTTGATGGAAAAACGCTACAACTTATGTCAAATATTTATCTACGTGACTTACAACTCTTAATAGCCTTACTGACTTCTCTCCTAGCTTTCGCTCAGGCAATCCGGGTTCAAATCCTGGTGTAGTATGGGATAACTAGACCCAAACCCAGACATCCAAAGTGAAAGTTATCCTCCAACACCAAATTGTTCTATATGGTCCTCATAATGTTCAGAAAAATGTCACACCATTTTGAGCGTCGGGTTTGGGGGGGAGAGGGGGGAGAAATTGGTAAATTCGTAGTTTTGTAAGTTTTTCATAAATATTTCTAAAACTATGCGGTTTAGCATAAAAAACTTCTATACAAAAATGTTCTAAATTAAATTTGAAATAAAAAAGGCCTTATGCATAATCCTTCTAAAATGAACGGTTTCAAAGTTACTGAGGTAGTATAATATAATTGGTCCAAAAAAGGCTTAACCTAAACATCCAAAGTAGAAGTTTTCCTCCAACAAAAAATTGTTCTATATGGTCCACATATTGTTCAGTAAAAAGTTACACCATTTTGAGCGTCCGGTTTGGGGGGTAGATGGGGGAGAAGTCGGTAAATTAGTAGTTTTTTTACGTTTTTCGTCAATATTTCTAAAACTATGATTTAGCGTAAACAATGTTCTATACAAAAATGTTATACATAAAATTTAAAACAAAAAAGGTCGTGTACGTAATTGTTATAAAATCAACAGTTCCAGTGTTACGGAGGGTGAAAAGTGGAGGTTTTCGATACTTTTTATATTTTTTGGGCAATTTCCTACTGATTTTCTTTAACAGGATTGTGTTTTATAAATCAAATTTGCTATTTCAGTGGCCGATGGTATGTTAGTGATAAGCCCTTGAAGAAACGTCAACCGCACCACCCAAAATCATCATCAATTGCCCAAAAAATATAAAAAGTATCGAAAACCTCAAATTTTCACCATCCGTAACTCTGGAACCGTTGATTTTATAACAAATATGTATCAGACCTTTTTTGTTTCAAATTTTATGTAGAACATTTTTGTATAGAACATTGTTTACGCTAAAGTATAGTTTTAGAAATATTGACGAAAAACTTAAAAAACTACTAATTTACCGATTTCTCCTCCATCTCCCCCCCAAACCGGACGCTGAAAATGGTGTAACTTTTTACTGAACCATATGTGGACCATATACAACAATTTGGTGTAGGAGCAAAACTTTTATTTTGTATGTCTGGGTTAGGCTTTTTGGACCAATTATACTATACTACCTCCGTAACTTTGGAACCGTTCATTTTAAAAGGATTATGCATAGAACCTTTTTTATTTCAAATTCAATGTAGAATATTTTTGTATAGAAGGTTGTTCATGCTAAACCGCACAGTTTTGGAATTATTGAAGAAAAACGTAAAAAACTACGAATTTACCGATTTCTTCCCCCTCTCCCCCCCAAACCCGACGCTCAAAATGGTGTGACTTTTTTCTGAACATTATGTGGACCATATAGAACAATTTGGTGTTGGAGGATAACTTTCACTTTGGATGTTTTGGTTATGCCATCTTTTGGATCAATTCTATCATACTAGTGTTGAAATTTTTTTTTTTGTTTTTAAAATTGACATTTTATTTTGAAAAATAATTATTTTTATAATAAGGGCGTTATTCAGCGGAATACTGGATTTATTGTGTTTTGATTGATTTGCACACTTTCGATAGCTATTTTCTATTGGATATATTGCGTTTGGAAGGAATTGGCTGTAACCAGTGGATATATTTCGTGACAAAGCTATTTAGTATTAATTTAACTCAAATTCTAAAAAACAGGATTTATTGCGTTTTGATTGATCGCTTCTCATACAGACAAACATCCATTGTTATATACCTATTATAGAGAACAGGGAAATATTTAGATTGCTATTAAAAAATGGGGGTTGGTGATAGAAAAGTGAAAAATTAGGGTTGTATGTATCTTCTGGTTCTACATCATATTACATTAAGAAAAAACAGTTTGTCCAAAAAATAAAAAAATGTCGGGAGGGGGTGGGGAGGGCAACTCCCTTTTTCACTTAGATTGGTCGTACTAACTCAGGAAGCTTCAGGGGTTCATTTACAACAACTTGGCTTATTAAGGTCAATCATAATATTTATGATCAAATGCATAGTTCTATTTCATAAGTTCTATGCATAATTCTATAAAAGATACATACAGATTTTTTTATATTGTCTCGTATAAATAATACAAACGTGGTATTATAAAAATAATTATTTTTCAAAATAAATTGTCAATTTTAAAAACAAAAAAAAATTTCAACGCCAGGATTTGAACCCGGATTGCCTGAGTGAAAGCTAGGAGAGAAGTCAGCAAGGCTATTAACAGTTGTAATTCACGTAGATAAATATTTGACATAAGTTGTAGCGTTTTCCATCAAGTTTCATATTTTACCTTTTCTTGTCTAAAATCCCCGGTTTTGGGCCAGCTGACACATCAACATCATTTTGTTAATAAGCTTTGGAATACCTAACTAAATAAAAAGAAAGCAGCCATGCTAAAATGCTCCGGTCAAATTTGACACTACCTCCTTGGCTATTAGAAACTAATCTTTGTTGGAATTTTACAGTGCTAGACAGGCGGGTAGTGAGATGCAACCTGATAGATCTCCCCCCGGCCTTCTTAGCTCCAGCAATTCGTTGGCTTGCAAATTTTTAGAAGCTACGAATGGTGTAACCAAAAGATTAGTTCTAATAAAGTTTTATTGTCAATATTGTTAATGTTGAAAGTAAAACTTTCGTTCGTATACAGGGTGAGTGGGGAGAAACCGAGGAACGCACCAAACTTTAAGACTGTGTAATATATGTAATAATAACTAAAAATAACTCATATGTTGTTATTGACTTTCATTTGTTTCCGAGATACGGGGTGTTAAAATTTTTCTTACAAACTGATGATTTATTTATTGCTCTAAAACCACTTGAGATATGCAAATGAAATTTGGTGGGTTTTAAGACGTAGTTATTGCGCATTTTTTGACATACAGTTAAGAATTTTATATTCACCATTGGCGCGCGTACAGGTAATGGTCTGAAATTTTTTAAAGAAAAAAATAGTACGCCACTGAGATATTTCAAATTAAAAAATTATTTTTGAATTCCCCGTTCAATTTCTGACAAACAATCTATCTTCTCGTTTTTTCATACGACGCTTCGTTTTCATGCAAAAAATAAAATATCTTAACACTTAACAAAGTATTCGACGAAGTTTCTATATGAATATTGTAGCAAAACAATGAGTCACCGGCCGCAAGACGTAAGCCGAGAAAAGTCTAGATCGAAGCACGCTATACGTGGAACCGACGCGCGGTTGTTGGAAGGTCACACGATAGTCGGAGAGCTGGCTTAGCCCGGAATGATCGAGAATAACGACTAGGATATATAAGGCATAATTTTTGTAAATAGAGTTTGGTCTTAAGCTAAAGTTTGTAAAGTAAACTTGTATAAATAAATAATAAAGTCGTAAATAAATACCCGAACGCTCGTTCTTGTTACAGTGGTGTTAACGGTGTGGAGTGTAAATAAATGAAAAGTGAAAAAAAAGACTTTTGAACTTTATTCGTCGGGAATAATCGGAGTGCGTTAATTGTTCGGTATTCGGAAAGACTTTTAAAAGACTTTTGAACTTTATTCGTCGGGAATAATTGAAGTGCGTTGATTATTCGGTATTCGGAAAGACTTAAGACATTTTGAAAAGTACGTGTGTGCCGACCAAAGATGTTGCTACAAGAACTGACCATAAAACAGCTCCGTGAACAATTAGAAGAGTACGAATTAGACAGCAGTGGGTGCAAGATAGTCCTACAAGCACGACTCAAGGATGTCCTCACGAAGAACGGAGATGACCCAGAGACGTTCCACTTCCAGTCAGCAGAACAAGTAATCTTGTCGAAATTAAAAACTATTTCTGAAACGATCGATGAAACTTCTAGAAAAAGCGACGATAAATTCGAAAATGTTGCTAAAAGATTCGATGAGACTTCTCAAATAATTAAAGACGTATGTAGTCAAAACAATGAGAAATTCGAAAGTGTTTCTCAAAAGATTGATGAAACTTTTAAAGAGGTCTGTAGGCAAAACAACGAAAAACTTGAAGAAGTTTGTAAACAGAACAATGAGAAATTTGAAGAAGTTTCTAGAACATTCGATAAGATACAGAAAAGTGTAGACGACAATAAGGAAATGTTAGAAGAGACCAACAACAAGAGATCAAACAACTAGAGACTATGGTAACCAATACGAAAGTTCTACCTTCAGTTAATGCAGTAGTTTTGGCCGTAGAAGAGAAGATCAAAGAATTAGAGAGCATGATAACCGATACAAAAGTGCAACCGTCAGTTAATGCAGTAGCTTTAGATCCTGTAGTGAAAGATGAACTACCGAGAGACGAAATGTCGCATAATATGAGATTCAAATTACCACCATTTGATGGAAAGTCCTCTTGGTCCATATACCTTAGACAATTCGAAGCTATTGCGACCGCCAATCATTGGACCGAACAGGAAAAGGCTGTTTCCTTGACTGCTGCTTTACGAGGTGATGCTGCAGATATATTAAGGTCAATTCCCAAGGGTCAAGAAAATTGTTACCAGACCTTGTTCACTCGTCTAGAAAAACGCTATGGAGATGCCCATCTACAAGTATACAAAGCACAACTGCGAAGTAGAAGTCAACGAGCAAGTGAGAATCTGCAAGAATTTGAAGCAGATGTGGCTCGTGTGGTGCGGTTGGCTTATCCAGAGGTGCCAGACAGCGTTTTAGAAGAAATTGCAGTAGATACCTTCGTCAATGGGCTGAAAGATAATGAACTACAGAAAGCTTTACGACTAGCAAGACCGAAAGTTTTAGATGAAGCACTTGCTATTGCATTGGAACACGAAACGGCTAGTCAACTTCACGAGGCCATAGAGTAAGAACCATTGAAGAAAGTGACGAACACAACGATGAACGTCTGGAGGAAATGATACGGAGAGTATTAAGTAATCAGATGCCAAAGAGACGCGAGCCTAGATGTTGGAATTGTGGAGACGTAGGCCACATTCGTCGTAATTGTAAGAAGATCGTACAGCCGTCGGAAAACTAGAGCGGGTCGACACCAAGGGGCAACTGCCGACCTCGAGAACTAGAGCCCCCATAGTAACTGTCAACCTTACGTCCTCCGGTGGAATCCACAACTTATACATCGAAGGTCGAATAGATGTAGATCATTTTTGGTGGATACAGGTGCAACGAGAACTATCGCACGTCCAGATGTAGTACGAGACCATAATAAATTATCACCTGCGACAGTAAAGCTTAGAACAGCGACTGGTGAGCTAATTAATACATATGGCGAGGCTAATATGTCAGTATCCATTGGCCAGACCACAGTTGAACATCAAGTATTAATTGCCGAGATCTCCGACGAATTCATATTGGGAATGGACGTACTAAGGAAAGTGGGGGCAATATTGGATGTTCAAAATGGAGTTCTCAAGATCAATGGTGAAGAGTTGCCCTTTCACGACGACAAAGAAGCTGTCATCCGCTTACTTACTACATGCGACGTAACCGTACCCGGTAATAGTGAGAAAATTCTGATGACCATGCTTGATGGACACTGCCGAGAGGGAAGTTTAAGGATGGTCGAAGATGTGGATAATGTCGAGTTCCTAACGGCGAAAACTTTGGTAGAAGTTCGAGATGTCATCCCTGTAAGAGTTATGAATTTAAGGGAAACTGCTATCAAGTTAAGTAGAGGAGCTTTGATCGGACAGTGTGTTCCCGTGGCTTCAATTTGCTCTGTGAATACCAATGAGAAATCATCGAAGGCGAAGTATCCAAAGGAGCTTGTTGAGATGATCATTGAAAGATGCCAAGATCTTGATCATGAACGAACGGAAAAAGTGACGTCTATGCTGATAGAGTATCAAGATGTTTTTGCTATTGATAAGAAGGATAAGGACAAAACAAGCATAGTAACGCATAAAATAAATACCGGAGACGCTCAGCCAATCAGACAACGGCCTAGACGACTTCCATTTGCGAAAAGAGATGAAGCCGAAGAGATTATCAAGGATATGGACAAACAAGGGGTAATTGAACCATCGAACAGTCCATGGACATCACCAGTAGTTCTGGTAAAGAAGAAAGATGGTTCAACGCGTTTTTGTATCGACTACCGCCAGCTCAATGCGGTAACAAAAAAAGATAGTTATCCTTTGCCCAGAATAGACGATACATTGGATACTCTCTCCGGTTCTCGTTGGTTTTCCACACTCGATTTAAAAAGTGGATATTGGCAAGTAGACATGGAGCCAGCCGATCGGGAGAAAACCGCATTTTCGATAGGATCAGGGCTTTGGCAGTTTACGGCTATGCCGTTTGGTTTATGTAATGCCCCTGCCACATTTGAAAGATTAATGGAGGCAGTTTTAAGAGGTCTAACATGGAAAACATGCCTGGTTTACTTAGATGATGTAATCGTGGTTGGAAGGTCCTTTGATGAACATGCCAAGAATCTAATAGAAGTCTTTCAACGATTGAGGGCAGCGAACTTGAAGTTAAGTCCGAAGAAATGTCACATGTTTCGACGAGAAAGTACCTAGGACATATTGTATCGAGTAATGGTGTAACAGCTGATCCTGAAAAGATTGAAGCAATTAAAGATTGGCCAGTACCAAAAGATAAACATGAAATTAGAAGTTTCCTTGGCTTATGTACATATTACCGACGATTCGTCAAAGGATTTGCCAATATCTCCAAGCCCCTAACAAAGTTGACGGAGGAGGGCAAAGAATATACATGGAGTGAAGAGTGCCAAACAGCTTTCGAACAACTACAAATGGCTCTGATCAGTGCATCGATATTAAGCTACCCGGGACAGGCAGGAAAATTTGTTTTGGATACCGATGCTAGCAACAGTGCCATAGGAGCTGTTCTCTCCCAAATCCAGGATGGACAGGAAAAAGTCATCGCTTATTTCAGCAAAGTCCTGTCGAAACCAGAAAGAAACTATTGCGTTACCAGAAGAGAACTGCTGGGTGTAGTGAAGGCTTGCGAACATTTCCATAAATACTTGTATGGCAGAAAGTTCCTTCTTCGCACCGATCACGCTGCTCTAAAATGGCTCATACAATTCCGTAATCCAGAGGGCCAGATGGCAAGATGGTTACAACGATTACAAGAATATGATTACGATATAGAACACAGGGCCGGAAGAGTTCATTCAAATGCTGATGCCCTTTCGAGACGACCATGCAGTGCAAATTGTAATCACTGTGCCAAATTAGAGAAACGATTTTGCCCCGTGAGACGAACCACCGTAATTAATGAGCAATGGCAGCCCCAACAGTTACAAGACGCCCAAAAGGATGATCCATGTATAAAAAGAGTATTGGATTGGATGCGGCAAGGTGAGAGACCTAGTTGGCAGAACATTAGTGCATGTAGTCCAGAAGTCAAGGCCTACTGGAGCCAATGGAATTGCCTGGTACTAAAAGATGATCTTCTGTACAGAACCTTTGAGAACGATGATGGTACAGAATCGAAGCTTCAGTTGATTGTACCTAAAAGTAAAGTGTCAGAAGTATTGCGTCAGTTGCATGACGGTACATCAGGTGGACACTTTGGTATTACGAAGACTCTGCAAAAGGTTCGAGAACGGTTCTATTGGGTGAACTGTAAAGATGATGTAAGAAGATGGTGCCGGAAATGTGAACTGTGTGCATCCGGTAATGGTCCAGTTGGTAAAAAGAGAGCACCCATGAGACAGTACAAAGTTGGCAGTCCTATGGAAAGAGTAGCAATCGACATTGCAGGTCCATTTCCAGAAACCGATGCTGGAAATAAATACATCCTGGTAGCCATGGATTATTTTACGAAATGGACCGAGGCCTATGCATTACCGAATCAAGAAGCTGCTACCGTTGCAGAGGTACTTGTTAGAGAATTCTTCAGCCGATTTGGTGTTCCCTTGGAGATCCACTCCGACCAAGGGCGAAACTTTGAGTCAGCTCTTTTCCAAAACGTTTGTAAATTGATTGGTGCCAATAAGACCAGAAAACACCCCTGCATCCTCAATCAGATGGAATGGTCGAAAGGATGAACCGAACGATGGGTAAACACTTGTCCAAAGTTGTGTCTGAACATCAGCGAGATTGGGACCAACACATTCATTTATTCCTGATGGCATACCGCTCGGCCGTAAATGAAACTACAGGTCAAATACCAACCTGCCTGATGTTGGGTCGTGAAGTTCGTTTGCCCTGCGACCTAGAGCTTGGCTGCAGACCTTCCGAGGAACATGTTGCAGGCGAAGAATACGTCGACCGCCTGAAGTTACGAATGAACAACATTCATGAATTTGCCCGACAACACATCCAGATAGCCAGTGACAGAATGAAAGATCAATATGATTCTCGATGCAAGAATGAAAGCTTCGAAGTAGGTGATCTTGTCTGGCTTTATAATCCACAACGTCGTCGCGGCTTGTGTCCTAAACTACAAAGACAATGGGAAGGTCCGTATGAAGTTAAGAAGAAAATAAATGACGTAATATACAGAATTAAGAAGTTGCCAAACGGTAAACCAAAAGTTATTCACATAAATCGTCTTGCACCATATGCTGGCTCAAATGAAACAGAAGAAGCCCGAGTCCTCCAACAGGAGATGAAAGACGTCGCACAGCCAAGTTTTAATCAATTTATGTCAAATTACGCAGCGAGAAAGAGTGCTAGATTCGGCGTGACCACAGAAGTTCAGCAAGATCTGTTTGGTGTTCCAGAAAACGTCTCTCTAGCCCACTGTGTTGCCCAAGACCTCGAGATGACTAAAGGAATCTCGTCCGTATTCAATAGAAAGTTCGGCCGCCTGGACGAGTTAAGAAATCAACAACCTAAAATTGGAAGAGTACTGAGATTGGAAGATGGTCCTCGATCTTTGCTGTATATGGTGACCAGGAAGTCTTATACGGACACGCCAAGCTACGAGAACATATGGCGTGCTCTAACTAATTTGAAGAAAATCATGTGTAATTATGACATCAAAGATTTGGCTTTACCAAAAATAGGCCATGCAGTAGAAAATCTGGATTGGAAGATTGTGAGAAGCATGCTTGAAGTGGTCTTCAGAGAAACTGGCGTACGAATTACTGTGTGTTGCATGAACCCGAAGATGTCGGATCCTTCAAAGACAGTAGACTGTTATTTCTTCTTGAAGGGTGTATGCAAAGCTGGAGAGTCGTGTAGATTCCGCCATCCTGGGCCTTCATCTAGAGTTGCTGATCGGGACGCTCAGATCTTAAGAGGGGAGCAATGTAGCAAAACAATGAGTCACCGGCCGCAAGACGTACGCCGAGAAAAGTCTAGATCGAAGCACGCTATACGTGGAACCGACGCGCGGTTGTTGGAAGGTCACACGATAGTCGGAGAGCTGGCTTAGCCCGGAATGATCGAGAATAACGACTAGGATATATAAGGCATAATTTTTGTAAATAGAGTTTAGTCTTAAGCTAAAGTTTGTAAAGTAAACTTGTATAAATAAATAATGAAGTCGTAAATAAATACCCGAACGCTCGTTCTTGTTACAATATGTAAGAAAGTTATTTCGAATACTTTGTAAACGTTAAGATATTTTATTTTTTGCATAAAAACGAAGCGTCGTACGAAAAAACGGAAAGATAGATTGTTTGTCAGAAATTGAACCGGGAATTCAAAAATAATATTTAATTTGAAATAAACTGCTCGTCAAAAGTTAGGGATATATAAAATTCTGCTGAATTTTTATAGTAGATTTTTTCGTGAACAGATTAACGGATTCCGTTAATTTTTTTTATTATTTTAGACTTTTCTTTAGTATTTATACAGTTATTCAAAGGTTTACTCAAACTTTTTTTTTGTACTTATACCGGGTGGAAGAAAAGAAATGTTTTTCTTATGTTAAGTTTGAGACGCCCTGTAGGGAGGACGAGGTACAAATGGGAGTATATATAGAAATGGTATTGTAGTCTTATGTTTTGTGAACATTTTGTATTTTTAATGTCCCTGAGAAATAAAATGTCTATTTTAGAAATAAAAAATAGACGGTTTTGTAATTTAACATGTGTTTTAACCGAAACAAGAGTTTGAGACACCTTGTAGGGAGAAAAGGGCACAAAGGTGAGTATACCTCGATATTTTGTTGTAGTCTCATATTTTGTGAATATTTTATTTTTTTAATTTCTCTGATATCTTTAATAAGAAAGAGACTAGGCGATATTACTCTTTAATATGTGTTTTAACTGACGACATGCGTCACATCACACATGTGAAACATAGAAAAACATATTAAAGAGTAATACCGTCTAGTTTCTTTGTTATTAAAGATATTAGAGAAATTAAAAAAATAAAATATTCAAAAAATATGAGACTACAACATAATATCGGGGTATACTCACCTTTGTGCCTTTTTCTCCCTACAAGGTGTCTCAAACTTTTGTTTCGGTTAAAACATGTTAAATTACAAAACCGTCTATTTTTTTGTTTCTAAAGATATCAGGGACATTCAAACAACAGCATGCTCACAAAACATAAGACTACAATATTATTCTCATATATACTCACATTTGTACCTCGCTCTCCCTACAGGGTGTCGCAAACTTAACACAAGAAAATCATATTTTTTCTTCCATCCGGTATAAGTACAAAAAATAAGTTTGAGTAAACCTTTGCACAACTGTGTATATACTAAAGAAAAGGCTAAAATAAAAAAAAATAGCGGAATCCGTCTGTTCGCGAAAAAATCAACTATGAAAATCAGCAGAATTTTCTATATTCCTAACTTTTGACGAGCAGTTTATCTCAGTGGCGTACTATTTTTGAAGTTATACTTCTTTACGATCGAGAGGGAATATTATAAATGCCGGGCGCATGCGCACACAGACAGTATGTAGTTCGTTGCTAATCTTTCAAGATATGTATGTATCAGCGCTCTCAGCGCAAATAAGTCATTAAAAGGATATATTAGTGTTTTTAGTAAATGTATTATTTATTATAATTTTTGTGCCTTTGGATTTGTCTTCCTCGGGAATAAGATATTTTATAATAATAGTATGTCAGTTTATAATAATAGTATTTTATAATAATTTGTCAGTATGTATGAGAAATCTTGTAACCTGTCAAAGCGAAGGGGATATAGCTCAGTGGTAGAGCGTGTGAACCGGAGATCGAGAGGTCCCGGGTTCAAATCCCGGACGATTCATATTCTTTTTTTTTGGTATCGTTTTAATAAAAAAATTTTAAAAGTGGTAGGTAAGAAAGTTAGTTTAATATTTAAATAAAATACAAATAACCTGTGAAGTATATTTATTTCTTTGAAATTATATAATAGAAGTATAACTTCTTACGTGCGTACAAAGTACACACACAGTCTTTTCTTTTTCCTTAAAAAAAAATATATTCCCCAAAAAAAATTTATTGCCCCGTATCTCGGAAACAAATGAAAATCGAATAACAACATAATATGAGTTATTTTTAGTCATTATTACGTACCTATATTACACAGTCTTAAAGTTAGATGCGGCGACCGATGCTGGCGGCCTGAATTTTAGTTGTTCAGAGAGAATCAAATATGTATGCGATCTCTGAGAAAACTCCAATAAGGGTAGAAACTAGTTAAGAGTGCTTTTGGCGCTCTCTGAACTAACTAAAGAAAGACGACTCTTGTTTCGTTTCACATCGAAATTATTATTTATTATTTTTATTAGTTCTACTCCTATTGGGAACTAATCTTCGTTTAAATTTTACCGTGCTGGACAGGCGGGTAGTGAGGTGCAACCTGATAGATCTCCCTCGGCCTTCTAAGCTCCGGCAATTCGTTGGCTTGCAAATTTTTAGAAGCCACGAATGGTGTAACCAGATTATTTATTTATTTAAAACACTGGATAACCCCATTAACAGTTTAATTACAATACAATATCAGTTAGGTTTCAAAACATAAATTACCTATAGTGTAGAGTGTAGGAACAATAACAAAAGTTACATTTAAAAAGTTCACTACATACTAAAAACATACAAAATATAATAAGAACAAAATTCAACAATACCATACATATATATCACAAAGCATATCACAAAGCAAGAGATCTTTTGAACCGAGATAAAGTTAAATTAAAAATATCATAATAAAATTCATTTAATAGCCCCATGTATCTATCCAATGGGTTATGAATGCCATATTAGTTCTAATAAAGTTTTATTTTCAATATTGTTAATATTAAAAGTAAAACTTTCGTTCGTTTGATATTGTTCTTTTTTTTTTCTTAAACCTTTAACTACACGCGCTGGCGTATTTTGTACGCCAGATATAAGAATTCTACTGCAAATATATTTAAAAATTTTATTTTTGACCCTGTTTATCTCTCTAACCTCTCACTGGAATGTGCTTTACAATTTGGTTTTAGTTTCGTTATAATCGGCGTTCTGGGAAAATCGTAATTTACAGTTAATTTTTTGTTGTTTCCTGTGGTGGACAATATACGCCACGATTATATTAATATATGTAAGTAGTAATATAAGTACATATTTCAATTGTTTTTTAGTCATTATAGCACAAAATATATTTTTCTTTATAAACAATACTTTTTCTCCTGTAAAAAATCACATTTCAAAAAATTTTTTATTAGACATTTTATTTATCATGGAATCCGGTTATTCTCTGATTCCAGTTATAAATCCCAATTGGCTTACTGAGAAGGAACTCCAAGTATTCACTGATGCCGAATAAGGTTTATAACAAACAACTAAGTGTATTTAAAAAAATGTAAACAAATTCGCTGTTTTAAGTGTATTTTCTTGTGGCGTATAAAGTAAGCCACGCGTGTAGTTATGTTATAATTTGATGCGCGGGTAGTTACAGGTTAATGTGACGAGATAACACATCCTACTTATCGAGACTACACACTCCTATTTATTGAAAAGCTTTGTTTAAAAATTATACATTGTGGTGGAGTGAGTTTATAAATACCATAAATAAAAAAATAATCGATAAAATAATCATTATTGGTGACATAAAAATAGTAATAACGGGACTCATATTGTAATTTCTAGAATGAAATTAAAATAACGATTATCTAGCTTTGCCATAGCGTCATGATGTAATTACTGGATCAAATATTAATCTCGGTGATAGGAAAAACTATTGTAAAGATACCAGTAGAACTATTACGGTACTAATTTTTTTCATTTGAACTGATGTCTTAATATTAGATAAGATAAAAATGTAATAACCGATTAATTTGAGGTGATTTTTCCACTGTATTAAGTAAACTCCTTTCTATTTAGATCTGTTCTTTAAGGCAAAATAGTGGCTTCTGTTAATCTGTAAAGGTATGACTATAATAGTATTTATTTTATCTTTTATATTTTTTAAATTTAGTTTTTTTCTGAACGGTAGTCAGACACATAATTACTTATGTTGCGCTGGTTTGACTGACCAGAACAAGGTAGCAAAACGCCAATTATTGTGAAAATTTTACTTTAATATAACTGAAGACCATGGACCCATGGAGAAGAGTTGCCAGAGACAGGGGCAAATGGAGGATTGTTCTGAAGAAGGCTTTGGCTCATAAAGAGCTGTAACGACATTGATGATGATGATAACTGAAGACCCATTACATAATTAAATAATTATTAATATTAAATTTTACAAAGCTAAGTTATAACATAACATTTTAATTCTTTGTAAAACTTAAGGGTTATGGTTTAAGAATTTTGAAATTTTCGATTTTTTACTATTTTAAATTAAAGTACATAACTTCAAGACTACTCTCTGAAAATTTCAGATTGATTGAAGCAAAATTATCGGTAATACAATACAGCATGTTGAATATCTCTACCTTCTACTCACTTTGCAGCAGCTTCACGCCAGCGCGCTTGAGCCTAGTGAGAAACGTTTAACACCTGTTCCCCTTCTCTTTTGTAAATTACTCCGCGATTCAAAAACATTCCAGAGTGCATCACTTTTACGATTTAACAGACAACAAAGAGATTGAAGATAAAAGTGGTCGAAACTTTAAACGCGTTTTTCTCAAAACTGGACGCACCTAAGAGAGGCTTGTATTCTATGATCAATGGAATAGCTGTTGCTGATGACACATTGCTTAGTTACCTCGTAACAAGCATATCTTTAAAACACCTTTTCTGTGGCTGCAGGTTTTCATAAAACTTCAGCTATAATTTTTTTAGAGGAAATAAAAAATGTAGTATATCAAAGTGTGTAAATAATTTATTTCTTTAGCTGAGCGCTTTCGACATAAATGTCATCATCGGAGCTAATGCTAAAATAAAAAAAGAGGTCTTGTAAGAAAAAGAAGTACAAAACTCTTTTTTTTACTTACGTCAATTGTTAAAAACGTACCGCTACAAAATTGAGGTGTTAAAATTTGCATCTTGTGAAAATAACTTTTGGTTGGATATCCTCCGTACAACCCCAAACAGCAAAAACAGAAAAACGGCCACATTACACGTTACACAAACACAAAAAGAATTTTTTCATGGTATAGGTATCACCCATCCATTGTTGGCCTAGTAGAAACAGCTGACTGACAAAGTCGGATATTTAAATCTGCTTTTATCTGTTCTGCGTTGACGTATGACATCTGACATTAAATTCTGAATAATTTTAACATTTTTGAAAGAAAAATTAAAAATTTTTAAAAAATTTTTAAGGAAATGTACCTTAGATGTTTGTACTAATCAACTAATAAATTAATTGATGACATGATTGATTTTAAGACTAATTGGCCCAACATACATACACACCTTGTCAGATAAAAAATAAAAACAGGAAGTAATGAGGAAGATCAGTTTTTAATGGTGAATTCTCAAATTCAATATTCTAGGAGATATTAGATCATTGAAATTATAGATTGAGATAATATTAGATTGTTGTTGTTATTCATCTTTTGTAAATTATGTAAGTCATTGAAATGACCTTGACAGAGTGTATGGATATTTTACTAAGTTGAATCGTTAATGTTTATAGTAGAAATATTAAATTATTTAAATGCTAAGATGTTAAAATGAGTATATTCAGTTTCTACTGTTGTAAGACATTGATAACAAATCAATAGAATAGTGTTCAGTGGAATTCAATTCTTAACAAAATAGTTTCAAACACTCTTGTTGTTAAGTGTTTTATTTCTAAAGTTCTCATTACTTGATGATATAAGTATGTTATGTAAATATCTGTAATACAACAATGTATATATAAATCCGGCCAATAGACACAAGTTTTCCTTATTTGTATTTTAAGTTATAAAATTAAATGTTAAGTATAAATACACTAGTTTTTATGTATATTAAAGATTGTATGAGGTCACTACTCCACTGTCTCCCATAGATACTTGAATAAAGGTTTATAATTACAATTCAAATTGATCTGAGTATTGACACAAAAATCAGGATTAGACTTCATCTCTCTAGAAATCTCCAGGTCCTCCAACAAATTCATTAATCTATAATTTTTAGATGGAATGTTATGCAAAATTTGGCTGTCTTTAGTGGGAGAGAAGGAATGATTGGTAGAATTAACATGATAGCCAAAGTTTGATTTTTCTGGAGTTCTGACATGCTCCTTGATTCTTTGAGAAAGGGTTCTCATTGTCCTTCCAACATAGGTGGTACTGCAGTCACCACAAGATAGCTTGTATATGCCACTTTTATGCCACAAGCTATCTTGTGGTGACTGCAGTACCACCTATGTTGGAAGGACAATGAGAACCCTTTCTCAAAGAATCAAGGAGCATGTCAGAACTCCAGAAAAATCAAACTTTGGCTATCATGTTAATTCTACCAATCATTCCTTCTCTCCCACTAAAGACAGCCAAATTTTGCATAACATTCCATCTAAAAATTATAGATTAATGAATTTGTTGGAGGACCTGGAGATTTCTAGAGAGATGAAGTCTAATCCTGATTTTTGTGTCAATACTCAGATCAATTTGAATTGTAATTATAAACCTTTATTCAAGTATCTATGGGAGACAGTGGAGTAGTGACCTCATACAATCTTTAATATATATAAAAACTAGTGTATTTATACTTAACATTTAATTTTATAACTTAAAATACAAATAAGGAAAACTTGTGTCTATTGGCCGGATTTATATATACATTGTTGTATTACAGATATTTACATAACATACTTATATCATCAAGTAATGAGAACTTTAGAAATAAAACACTTAACAACAAGAGTGTTTGAAACTATTTTGTTAAGAATTGAATTCCACTGAACACTATTCTATTGATTTGTTATCAATGTCTTACAACAGTAGAAACTGAATATACTCATTTTAACATCTTAGCATTTAAATAATTTAATATTTCTACTATAAACATTAACGATTCAACTTAGTAAAATATCCATACACTCTGTCAAGGTCATTTCAATGACTTACATAATTTACAAAAGATGAATAACAACAACAATCTAATATTATCTCAATCTATAATTTCAATGATCTAATATCTCCTAGAATATTGAATTTGAGAATTCACCATTAAAAACTAATCTTCCTCATTACTTCCTGTTTTTATTTTTTATCTGACAAGGTGTGTATGTATGTTGGGCCAATTAGTCTTAAAATCAATCATGTCATCAATTAATTTATTAGTTGATTAGTACAAACATCTAAGGTACATTTCCTTAAAAATTTTTTAAAAATTTTTAATTTTTCTTTCAAAAATGTTAAAATTATTCAGAATTTAATGTCAGATGTCATACGTCAACGCAGAACAGATAAAAGCAGATTTAAATATCCGACTTTGTCAGTCAGCTGTTTCTACTAGGCCAACAATGGATGGGTGATACCTATACCATGAAAAAATTCTTTTTGTGTTTGTGTAACGTGTAATGTGGCCGTTTTTCTGTTTTTGTTGTTTGGGGTTGTACGGAGGATATCCAACCAAAAGTTATTTTCACAAGATGCAAATGTTAACACCTCAATTTTGTAGCGGTACTTTTTTAACAATTGACGTAAGTAAAAAAAAGAGTTTTGTACTTCTTTTTCTTACAAGACCTCTTTTTTTATTTTAGCATTAGCTCCGATGATGACATTTATGTCGAAAGCGCTCAGCTAAAGAAATAAATTATTTACACACTTTGATATACTACATTTTTTATTTCCTCTATTCATTCAAGTGTGTACAAACTTATCAGTCTTTCAACTATTTTTTATAATTTTTTTATATCATTGTTGATAAATGAATAAATTTTTAAGAGTAAAAAGTAGCGATCAACAGGTAGCAACAAAATATAACTTCGGGAGATAGTATCATAAACTTTGGCAACAGTGGTAATCTTTGACATTATCTAAGATTAATATTTTGATAATATCATAGTCGCGCTACATGGAAGTAATAGAAAACGATTTTATTATTAATAAATAGATATTTATAAAAATAAACCAAAATGGGTGAAAATTTTATGTTAAGATAGGTATTTGCATGAAATATCTAATAATAAAACAATAATAAATTATCATTTTTTGTTGTGAAGCGAAACAAATTTCGATTTTCGCATAATTTTGGCACGGTTTTTAATGGACTTTTGCTTGAAAGGTTTCACTTTATTTTTCGTTTGATTTACTTTTTCCATTTTGTTAAACTATTGATAATATTTTTAGAATAAAAAATCCTCCTAAGACTTTATATACTCGCATTAGAATTCGAAATATTTTTACGTAAAATATACTTACCTACCTACATATAACTAAAACTCACAATTAACAACAATCTATTCTTTCACAGAGGCCAACAACTTATACAACAACAAATATATAATAAATTAACTATCAATAAACACTACTTTCCTATGAAACAACAATAACGAATTCTTAAATTAACACACTACTGCACTGAACAGATATCGATAAAGGTGACAGAACAGATTAGAGAAAATCTGACGTAGGTTTTTCAAAATGACAGTGATAATTTCTCTATGTTGCCTAATTATGTAGTTATTTAGTTATAATATGTTCGATTTTTTGTTAGAAATAAAAAATTTTAGTAGTTCCAAGATTACTCAAAATCTAGGCATGGGATAAAAAAGTTTATTTGAAGAAAGTTTATTTTTTTTTCTTCTTAATGGCGGTACAGGCTCCTTTTTTCAATATTTTATTTAGTTATAGAGTAATTTCCACGTACTAACATATTTCTCAAATTGGGCTCTGTACCGCCATTCTTTATTATATTACGAATATGTGTGCCAAATATCTCAACAAAATATTCAAAATTAGAGCCGCAATCTTGGAACGCGTTTGTTGCTACCTGTTGATCGCTACTGTAGCCTCTTAATATTATTTAAGGAATGCAAGTACATTTTTTGTAACGGGTAGTTCTTTCAGGACAATAGACAACAGGTTAAAATAAAATAAATGTATTAAGGATATTTATACAGGGTGTTTGGTAAAGAATGGGCCATAGCTTAACCTTAGATTCCTGAGCTTAAAATAGGTCGATTTAAGCTAACTTACCTTATTACAAAAGTTGATAATAAGGGTCCAGGGCCTGATGGAATCCCACTCAAGTTACTGAAATACTGTAGTTTTAATCTTGCTCGTCCCTTATTCTTTATTTTTCAAAAATCATTACAAACGAGTGAATTCCCTCCCGTTTGGAAAGTTAGTTTTATATCACCGATATTCAAGAATGGAGATAGAAGCAGGGTACAGAGCTACAGACCTATTAGTATCCTTAATACTATACCTAAACTATTCGAGAGTTTAATATGTGACAAAATTAAGCCTACTATACAAAATGTAATCATTGAACAACAGTATGGTTTTGTTATGGGGAGATCAACTGAAATGAACTTGTTAAATTATACCTCCTTAAATGAAGCATTGGAAAGTAAACAACAGGTAGATGCGATTTATACAGATTTTTCCAAGGCATTCGATAGTCAACCATACGTTATTGTTACATAAGATCGAACAGTTGGGTTTCTCTGATCCTCTGCTTAGTTGGATTCGAAATTATCTATTAGATAGACGGCAGATAGTTCGTATTAAGAATTATTTCTCTAATGAAATTATAGTTACATCGGGTGTACCTCAAGGCTCCCACTTAGGACCTATCCTTTTTAATTTATTTATAAATGACATAAATAAAAGCTTCAATTTTGCTCAATTTCTTCTATTTGCTGATGACCTTAAATTATTTCACATAATTACCTCTGATTTGGATCACTACAATTTGCAATCAGATCTTAATGGTCTTGTGGAATTGTGCTCACTTAATGGTATGGACTTAAATGCAAACAAATGCCATGCTATAACTTTTACTCGACTAAGACACTTTGAGAATAATTCTTACTTTATACGGGACACTAGGTTACAATTAGTTGACTCAGTTATAGATCTGGGTGTTATTCTTGATACTAACTTGAATTTCAACCTACACATTAATAGCATGGTTTCTAAGTCATTAAAGATGCTTGGCTTTGTTAAAAGATGCAGCTATGACTTTACGACTGGTCGTTCTTTAAAATTTCTTTATTGTTCTTTGGTTAGACCACATTTAGATTATGCATCATGTGTTTGGTCACCTCAATATAACTGTCATATTAATAAAATCGAACAAGTTCAGCGTAAATTCTTACGTTATTATGCTTATAAGATGCATCTCACTGGTCAAAGTTATGAGTCTTTACTGCAAATTATTCGACTTGACTCATTACAGAGTCGTCGTCAACATAAAGATCTTTGCTTCTTATATAACTTAATTCATAGTCATAAATTCTGTATCCCACTTTTAAATAAAATTGGTCTACATGTACCTTCAAGAACCACCCGTTCTGTGACCACCTTCCACGAGGTCATTAACCGCACAAATTATGGTTCAAGTTCCTATCTCTCTAAAACTATTAAATTAGCAAACACATTATCTCCGCAAATTGATTTCTTTGTGAACGACTTTACTGCGTTTTCCACACAATTACATTTATACTTAACTTAGGGCCGGTTGTTTGAACGCTAATCAACAATGATCATTATCAAATAATTAATTACTGTCAATGTCAATTGTTAAAACATAATTAATTACAATTCTGAGACTATAATCAATTAATATAACAATAATTATTAACATAATTAATAATAAATCTCATAATTGTAATTAATTATGTTTTCAGCAACCCAAACAAAGTTGACATTGACAGTTTTGGTGACAGTAATTAAATATTTAATAATGATCATTGTTGATTAGCGTTCGAACAACCGGCCCTTAATGTTCTAATTTCAAGACTGATTTGTCAACTACTGTTACTGTTATTGTCTTTGTTCTAGGATAAGTTGTATTTGTCAATTTCAAAATGTTCTAGCTCTCAATTGTTAAATGAGAGCAAGTAATTTTATTCTTTATTATTGTTTGTTATGTATTTACCAATTTTGTACCTACTAGATCTTATTTTTCTAATTTGTGTGACATTTTAATTTAATTGTATCATGTACTAATGGACTTCGGTCCGAAAATAAATAAATAATAATAATAAATAACGGAAATACAGGGTGTCAAAGTTAAACTTTTATTTTATTTATTTTTGAATATTTCCTGACAGGCATGGGACAACAACACGAAATTTGGTAAGTGTTGCTGCTATTGTACAATCTACTAAATTATGTTAAACAAACGTTTCTGGCTACTACTAGAGGCGTACGACGGGGGAACGTGATTGGTTGACCCTTCCCAAATTCTACGCCAATGGCGGAATTGATATTTTAGTGCAATTTTTTGATTCTCCAATACTTTCTATGTAAAAAACATCCTCTTCATTCGTAACGATAAAGCCATTAGTTTTCGAGATATTTGAAGCTAAAAACGAAGGAGCATAATACATTAATCAAAATAAGTGTGCCTTTTCATTTTTAACTTCAAATATCTCGAAAACTCATGACTTTATCGTTACGAATGAAGAGTATATTATTTGCATAGAAAGTATTGGAGAATCTAAAAATTATGCTAAAATAGCAGTTGCATCAGTGGCGTAGAATTTGGGAAGGGTCAGCCATTCACTTTCCCCTGTCGTACGCCTCTGGTAGTAGCCAGAAACGATTATTCAACATAATTTAGTAGGGTGTACAGTGCCTACACTTTCTGCCAAGTATCACACGGATATGTCAAATTATTTTAAAGTATTCTTTTTTTTTAATAATTTATTCTTTATTTAAAACTTTAAGAACTATGTGTGCCCGATACTATAAAACTGTATGACATATAGGTACTTATGGTACTTGGCAGAAAGTGTAGGTACTGTACATCCTACTAAATTATGTTAAATAATCGTTTGTGGTTAATACCAGAGGCGTACGACAGGGGAAGGAATGGTTTACCCTTCCCACATTCTACGCCACTGATGAAACTGCTATTTTAGCATAATTTTTAGATTCTCTAATACTTTCTATGCAAGTAATATACTCTTCATTCGTAACGATAAAGTCATGAGTTTTCGAGATATTTAAAGTTAAAAATGAAAAGGCACACTTATTTTGATTAATGTATTATGCTCCTTCGTTTTTAGCTTCAAATATCTCGAAAACTAATGGCTTTATTGTTACGAATGAAGAGTATATTATTTACATAGAAATTATTGGAAAATAGCAATTCCGCCAGTGGCGTAGAATTTGGGAAGGGTCAACCATTCATGTTCCCCCGTCGTACGCCTCTGGTAGTAGCCAGAAACGTTTGTTTAACATAATTTAGTAGATTGTACAATACCAGCACCACTTACCAAATTTCGTGTTGTTGTCCCATGCCTGTCAGGAAATATTCAAAAATAAATAAAATAAAATTTTAACTTTGACACTCTGTATTTCGGTTATTATCAACTTTTTTACTAAGGTAAGTTAGCTTAAATCGACCTATTTTAAGCTCAGGAATCTAAGGTTAAGCTATGGCCCATTCTTTACCAAACACCCTGTATACAGAGTAAAATAACAATAATAAAATAATATTCGGTCTTCGCTCCGCTCCGAAGAAAGCTTCCTTGGCCGACGTCTGTAAAAGAAAACTAAATTGTATTTACTATCATCAAGAACGTAATAACAATATTATTAAAATACAGAAAGCGATCACGCTATGCGGCATCAATCAATATAAACAATTACACACAGACTCGTAGCCCCCTTATACTTCAATCCAGTGTAATTACACTTACTCTCACGATCAAAACATCGACACACAGCTACCCATCCAACAACTCTGGATGGGAGATGGCAGCTTCCGCTTAGCGCACTGTGGTTCCAAATGCCGAAAACGTGGTCATCAACCTTTAAAACCGTATATTGTTTATACACTTCGAAATTACTTTCGTACTTAAGAGGAAACAGTAGCGATCAACAGGTAGCAAAAACGCGTTCCAAGATTGCGGCTGTAATTTTGAATATTTTTTCGAGATATTTGGCACACGTATTCGTAATATAATAAAGAATGGCGGTACAGAGCCCAATTTTAAAAATATATTAATATGTGGAAATTACTCTGTAATTAAATACAATATTAAAAAACGAGCCTGTATCGCCATTAAGAAGAACAAAAAAATACACTTTCTTCAAATAAACTTTTTTATCCGATGCCTAGATTTTCTGTCATTTTGGAACTACTAAAATTTTTTATTTCATTAGTAGTTCCAAAATGACACAAAATCTAGGCAACGGATAAAAAAGTTTATTTGAAGAAAGTGTATTTTTTTGTTCTTCTTAATGGCGGTGCAGGCTCGTTTTTTAATTTTGTATTTAATTACAGAGTAATTTCCACATATTAATATATTTTTCAAATTGGGCTCTGTACCGCCATTCTTTATTATATTACGAATACGTGTGCCAAATATCTCGAAAAAATATTCAAAATTACAGCCGCAATCTTGGAACGCGTTTTCGCTACCTGTTGATCGCCACTGTTTCCTCTTAAGGGTTTTTGGCATAGCTAATTATGAATCTGACATTATTTTTTCTGAAAAACAACATGGCGGAAAGAAATTGAAAATATCAATCAAAACGCAAATTTTTTTGTAAAATTTTGTAGTTTAAGGTCGCTGATTACAAATATAACATTACTTTTTTTTAAACAAAATGGCGGATCCAATATGACCGAAAGAAATTCGAGAATTTGATTTTAAACGCATACATATTTGTTTACAGATTCAGAGTGTGTACTTCAACGAGGTAACATCGCTTAGTGTTTTTCTAGTATTTATAGTGTTTTTGTGAAATTAACAAATTACAAGTAAGACCAGACTTTATCGTACATATTGATAAGCCTAATTGCATGTTGTTTTTTGAATCGAACAGTTAATTAGCAAATTGGTGAATTATTCAAAAACTTGGCCTGCTTCCAGTGGCGTAGGCCTACCAAATATGTATTTTCGGAAGAGAAAATATATAAAACCTAACTAATACCAACAAATAATTAAACTGTTCGTCTACTTTTGACTACAAGGGTAGCGACAACCAAATTAGTCTCCTTACAGTTCAAACTTCAAGATGTCACAAAATATTCAACAAACTTCTACACCAACTTCCTCATATGCAAACGCAACGAAAAAAATTCCGAGATCAACCTTCCCGAAGCGAGAACAAGCCATAGTATTACATGCCGATGAAAGTCTAAAATTGTTCGATTATGTCAAGGCAGTAGGTGACGCTATTGGTCCCAAACAAATCTTATTTGCATCTAGGATATCTAATAACAGAATATGTATCTATTTATCAAACTCAGAACTCGTCGACAACTTTTAAAGTCTCATCCTATGTTAACAGTAGGAAACTCTATCATGAATGTCCGCAGACTAGTCTCTCCCACAAAAAGGATAATAATATCCAATTTATCTCCATGTATCCCACACGACCTTGCAGAAAATGCCATAAAAGATCTTGGGCTCCAACTGGCCTCCCCCGTCTCATTTCTAAGAGCAGGCATCCCCGGTGATGAATACTCGCACATCATGAGCTTTAGAAGGCAAGTCT
Source organism: Diabrotica virgifera virgifera (assembly GCF_917563875.1). Lineage (NCBI taxonomy): Eukaryota > Metazoa > Arthropoda > Insecta > Coleoptera > Chrysomelidae > Diabrotica > Diabrotica virgifera. Next base: position 217,027,880 of record NC_065448.1, on the reverse strand, counting down.
ATGTTTATACCTCTGATGACAATTTCAATCTGCAAACTTCATTAGTCATCACATTCGAAGGAATTGAAAACAGAATATTTTTGTCCTCAGACAAAATGGAATGCTTCATATGCAAGATGTCAGGGCACATTGCCTCAAACTGCCCCAATCCTCCACCCAATCATATAACACCCCAGACTCAGTCGTACATACCAACCCACGCAACAGATCCCACACCACTACAATCTCCTATAGAACCCGAAATACCACCACATATCCCCACTTCAGAACTAAACAATGCTACACCCTCAAAAACGCCCGCATACAAACGTGGCCACTCTGAAGTCGAAAGTACTAGTGAGCAGACCGATATTCCCGATAACACATCCGTCACAAATCTGTCCGAGGATAACATCATGCCTCCCCCTAGTAATGATATTAAGAAACCAAAAAAGAAACCCAGAACAAGTTCAGCCTCAGATCGTTACCTTTGTGATTTAACAAAAGACTCTATATCAAAGAAGCCTTTAAGAAAACCTCAGAATCACTTGTTATTCCCCCAGAAAACTTGATAGCCTTTATTGAAAACACTTTTGGATGTAGTAACCCCTACGCTGAAGCTCTTAAGTTTACAGAAAATGTTCCAGGGCTAATTGCTAACATTCAAGCATTGCACCCAGCTTGTCAGGAGAGGTCTACGAAAAGTAGGTTAACCCGTCTAACCAAAAAACTGAGAAAGGCCTTGAACACTGATCCAGAAGACCCCGAAAATTTGTCCAACCCAAAGCTTTCCTCCGATCATACCGAAGACAACTACAATTCTGATAGTTCAGAATCATCCCAATCCTCTCAAATCAGCTCTTATTAATACTAACATTATGTTAAGACTAATTCAATGGAATTGTGATGGGTTTTATCCCAGACTAGAATACTTACAAAAACTTATATCGGACTGTTCGCCCAATTTTATTTGTCTCCAAGAAACCAATTTCACCAAAGCTCACAACCCTTATCTAAAACACTACACCAGTTACAACTTTTTAAGACCAACACACCTACGAGCAAGTGGAGGCTCATCTATTTTTGTTTCTAACGATATCTTTCATCAAGAGTTTGACCTACACACAAGCTTAGAGGCGATTGCAATAACCGCATGGTGTCCCAACAAAATAACAATTTGTTCTATATATATATCCCTCCAAACTATAACCTATTCAGTACAGAACTAAAAGATCTCATAAAACAACTCCCAAACCCCTTCATCTTAGTTGGAGACTTCAACGCCCACAGCACAACATGGGGCTCCCAGCGCACTTTTGGGAGAGGAAAACTTATAGAAGATATCATAAGTAACTCCAACATCAACCTCTTGAATACAGGGAGCTCTACATATTTCCACATCCAGTCTGGAACATCTTCCTCCATAGACCTAAGTTTTTGCGATCCTGGAACTGCTCCTTTGCTTCAGTGGAAAACACTAGATAGCTTATACGATAGCAATCACTACCCCATCCTTATCTCAAGTCATATCACAGAAACTGCAGAAGTCAAAACCAAATGGAAAATTACCGGTGCAAATTGGAGTTTATTCAGCGATACTGTTGAGGACCTTTCAAACCAAGAACATCGACGATGCCGTAGAGCAATTTAAAAATTGTATCCTAACTGCAGCTGACCAGTGCATAGGCAAATACACTATTAATTCCTCAAGAAAGACTGTCCCGTGGTGGAATGACTCCTGCAAACTAGCAACAAAAGAATACAAGAAGGCTCTTAATAGATATCGCAAAACCCGTAGCACTGAAGATCTTATTTATTTTAAGAAAATGCGTGCAAGATCCAAACGAGTTCTGAAGGAAAGCAAAAAAGAATCATGGAAAAAATTTGTAAACAGCATAACTTCAGATACCCCTCCCGCCCAAATGTGGACCAAAATCAAACAAATGAGAGGACTAAACACATATCGAAAAATACCCGCAATAACAGACGGAGATAACATCATTACAAATGATAACCAAATAACAGAAACTCTAGCCAAATACTTTCACAACAAAACTAAGTCTGAACTCTCCATTCCGTACCCCACAAACCACTCGCCACCTATCCCTATCCAAGCCAATCCAATAAACCTTGCCTTCACAGAAGAAGAGCTAAATTTGGCAATATCATCAATGAAAAACTCTTCTGCAGGTCCTGATGAGATCCCATCTATTTTTCTCAAACATCTACATACAGCCACCCTCTCGAAGCTGCTCGCGCTCTTCAATAAGATATGGTTCAGCCAAAATTTTCCGAGTCTCTGGCGGCAGTCGCTTACCATACCGATAAGAAAAAATGACTCATCCTCTAACGCTCCTAACCCCTACAGACCAATTTCACTAACATGCACAATGTGCAAACTACTAGAAAAGATGGTAAATAAACGTTTGCTTTGGTTTCTTGAAGAACACAATCTGATAGATGTAGCGCAATCAGGATTCAGACCCAATCGAAGTACGATGGATAACCTGGTACTACTACAATCAGAAATAACCGAAGCTATGGCAAACAAGAAGGACGTCATCGCAGTTGCCTTAGATATAGAATGTGCCTTCGATACAATAAACAGAGCTGCTATCATCAAAAAGCTTGAGAAACTCAATTTAACGGGTAACATTCTCTCCTTTATAAACAATTTCTTACAAGAGAGATTATTCAAACTGGTTGCAAACGGGAAAACATCTTCAACTTATATCTCACAAAATGGAGTTCCTCAAGGCTCAGTTCTGAGCCCCACACTTTTCCTTCTTAGCATTAACGATATAGGCTCTCTCGTTCTCCCTCCCGTAAAATACTCTATATACGCTGATGACCTCGTTCTTTACTGCCAAGGTAAAGTTATAAGAAGCATATGCTCTTTACTGCAAAATACTCTTAACAACTTTTTAAACTGGTCTGCCAAAATTGGAGTCAAATTTTCATCTAGAAAATCCAAAGTCATACACTTCACTAGAAGACATCACACTCACCCTCCTATACTTCACCTAAATGGATCTCCTCTTCAAGTGGTTGATAAACACAAATTATTAGGAGTAATATTCGATAAAAGACTTACATGGAGAGATCAGATACAGAAAACAAGAACAAACTGCCTCAATAGAATCAATATCTTAAAAACTTTGGCTCACCATCAATGGGGTGCAGAAGAGGAAGTCCTCTTAAGAATTTACAGAACCTTGATCCGCTCTAGGTTGGATTACGGAAGCATTCTCTACATATCAGCGTCCGACACTCAGCTTAAAAGCCTGAATACAATTCACAACACTTCCTTACGCATTAGCCTTGGAGCATTTAAATCAAGTCCTTCTGAAAGTCTCTATATCGAATCTTCAGAACCTCCACTTTTTATAAGACGTCAACGCTTACTACTATCTTACTTCTCTAGAGTATCTGCTAATCCGAAAAATCCAGTCATTCAACTAATTAATACCCCCCACCCTGTTCCAGATAATACTCAACCTCGATCACATTCTTTCTCACAAATTTTAAAAACTATGCTAAAAGATACAGATCTAACACTCACAACTCCTGTCACTACGTCCAGTATTCCTCCGTGGACCAAAAAGCTACCTACTGTCGTTACCAGCTTAAATCGATACAAAAAAGAAGAAACGCCCAGAACTCTCTTGGTACAGAAATTTCAAGAACTTATACATACACAGTACTATGACAAGATTCTTTACACAGATGCCTCCAAAGAAGAACATGCCGTCGGTTGTGCCGTTACCACCTCAAATACAACAGTAGCATCATATCGACTTTCTCCCAGATGCAGTATATACACAGCTGAACTGTACGGAATACTTAAGGCATTAGAGTTGCCAACCACTAACGAGAAATCATTAGCGATATGTTCCGATTCTCTCGCTGCGATTGGTTCTATCAAAAATATATACTCCTTACATCCCATTGTACAGAGCATCCACAACATCTGCCAACAACAGTCAAAACATGGTATTTCAGTAACCATCATCTGGATACCATCCCATGTTGGTATCAATGGAAATGAGAGCGCTGATCAAGCAGCAAAACAGGCCTGCTCTCTTGAAAATCTAGAAAACATGCAACTTCACCAAGATCTAAAGGCTAAAATCAAGAACAATGTATTAAGCACCTGGCAAACACACTGGAGCATGCAAAATACAAAACTACGCACAATCCAACGAACTGTTACCTCCATCACCATGCCCCAAATGAGCAGAAAAGACAGTACTATTATCAGAAGGCTCAGAATAGGTCACACTCGTCTTACACATGGATATCTGATGTCCTCTGAAAATCGTCCTCGTTGTGAACATTGTGATGAGCCATTAACAGTCCAGCACATATTACTGGAATGTGGCCAGTATAGAGTTCAAAGAGTCCACTACAACTTTCAAAACAATTTAAGTGACCTACTCGGTTCTACAAACATGTACAGTGCCATAATGTGTTTCCTAAAAGATTGTCACCTTTACTATTTAGTGTAATTGTAATATTAAGTTGTAACTTGTGCAAAAACAAACTGTAATTATTGTAAGTAAATAATATTGTAAACTTTTGTACCAGTGTCAATGGCCATTAGTTGCCGAGACACTTTAATTTAAATAAAAAAAAAATATTTGTTTACAATTTTATATTATATGGGACTTTTGAAATTGCGGATTACCAATACATTTTCTTTATGAAGAAAAATATTCAGAACCTATTATGTACTTATGTACAACCGCCCATACATACTCAACAATCTCAAGAATCATGTAATATGCGTCATTTCTCAATTCTGTATTCAAACAACTGCCAGCAATGCATAGGCAGTTATAAACAGCTAAACCAAAGTGATTCTGTATCTTCTTACTATATATTTTAAGATTAATAAACATTATTCGCAGAATTTTGTACTTTTTGAATGTATCTTTACAAAATTTTGATTATTTCAAGTATATTTTCACTATTTTTCCATTAACCAATTTAAGGCATTTATTATGTCTAGTTGTGACAATGTATCAGTTGGTGATCTAAATCATATATTTCTAGAATGTTCTCATCATACATGTTTCTGCATCAAGAACTAATTCAGCATGAGTTTCCATTGCCGCTAAATATTGCAGTTCTCCTGTCTTCCTCAGATAAGTCGATACTTGATTCCATCATTAATTTTATCAGAAATGCAAAAATAGTGGTATATTTTAAAGAAATAGACAACGTGAAACATTTAAAATAATTAAGAATTTACATGTTTTGTGGCAAATAGATTTTGTCTGATGCCATGATCACACACATAAACAAGGCATTTATTGCTACTAAATTTTAAGTTAACTTATATCTTACATTACTACATACCTAAAAAAGAATAATCTGCTTTACAGCGATAAAATTGATAAAACTACAAAATGTTTTACAGCGTTTTCAATATACGCGACCTTTTTCACTTTCTCTGCCGGCCAAAATAACCTCGGACATGGCTCACTTGTTCCTCAGCTATGAACCAGAATATATCCAGTCTGATCCTTATACCTGTGTATTACGACTCTACGATAGTATGAGAAAACAATTGTAAACATGAAAATCCTAGAAGGGACTTTTTTTCGCCTCATGACCAAGTTTTCAGCATTTGGAACCACTTTGCGGCGTTTATAGTTCAGGCAAAGCATCTCTTCAACCCAGAGTACCTTTGCCCCGGCAGATATCCGACTCAATCCGTCGCATAACTGCCGCTGAGCTGAGTTCCTTTTTAGTTCAGTACACTAAGTGGAACTGCCTTTACGATCCTCGGCTTTCTTCTTAAATACGCTCTCGGCTGCCCTCCTTGAATCTCGGAAGTGGAGGGAGTCTAGTGGGAGTGTGTTGGAATTGATGTGCGCTCGGTCCTCTGCTGTTGAGCTGCTGAACGCCAGGTAAAAGGCATATCGTTACAATTTATGATCGATCAGGGAACACAAAATTTTACGAAAACCTTTCAACATTTGTGTGCTCTTGTTACATTAAAGCCCGATCAAAGAACAATCTCACCCCAAAAAAAATAAAGGAAGGATGAAAGTTTGGGAATAGGTAGTTGAAATTGTCTATTATTATATTCGCGGTGTGCAAGTACTTGAAAGGGAAACGAGAAACGACCGTGCGCGAGTCGCGGAGAAATATTGCAACTATCTTAAATAATTCATATTGTCAATTGAAATTGTCAAATTGACGTATATTTCATACCTTCTGTCATTGAAGCAGAAAAATTATATATTGCTCCACAATATCGATATGATATGCAATTATTATATAAAGGTAAATTTAATTAATTGTATTTTGCTTGCAGTACTGCATTTTAATAACTAATTCTATTTACTACATACAATTGTTTACGTTTGCATAACATAACCTGCATCTTATTTTTTCTTCTTATTATTTTTTTGGGCTATGGCCTTGACAATTATCCAGTAACCAGGACTAATATAATTGGACAATATAATTAAAAGTGCGAATAAAGTTGCAGAGCGTAGAAATAGGGGTCGCTTTGCCGAACTTGCACGGTCCCAATACTGGCGGGCAAAAAATTTAAGGTCACTAGATGAATTATACACGTCTGATGCCTCGAATTTCCTAAACCTGTTCTCCGATTTGAGTGATTTTTTTAGTATGTTATAGCTTTATTATTTAAGAATCTTAATGTGTTAATATTGTTGCTAGACAGGTAAATGTCATTTTATACCGGGTGTAACAATCATACTGTGTTTTTTCCTTAAAGTTCGGAACACTCTGTGGAATATTATAGCATAGATAAGATATTGAAATTAAAACTCAATTGTAGCCTTAGGCTTTCTTAACATTTTATTTTTTGATTCATTTGCTTATGTTGAATAACAAAAAAGTTAGGTACTTTAACAACTAGCCACGTTCTTCATCAATATTGGACGTTTCTAAATAAGTGCGACAAATTTTACGGGGTGATTCTGCATGAAAAAATAATGACCGTTTGCGTCATAAACATATGTCCACAAATGCTTCATTTCAGAGATACGGGATGTTGAATTTTTTCTTACAAACCGACGGTTTATTTGTTACTCTAAAACCGGTTGAGATATGCAACTGAAATTTGGTAGGGTTTAAAAGATATTTATTGAGCATTTTTTGACATACAATTAAGAATTTTATATTGGCGTGCATACGGGATGTATCTAAAATATTTATACCCGTATGCACGCCAATGGTGAATATAAAATTCTTATTCGTTTGCCAAAAAATGCGCAATAACTACCTCTTAAAACCTACCAAATTTCATTTGCATATCTCAACTGGATTTAGAGCAACAAATAAACTGTCAGTTTGTAAGAAAAAATTCAACATCCCGTATCTCGGAAACGAAGTATTTGTGGACATATCTTTATAAAGCAAACAGTAATTATTTTTTTTAAGCAGAATTACCCCATAAAGTTTGTCGCACTTATTTAGAAACACCCTGTATTGATGAAGAAAATGACTAGTTGTTAAAGTACCTAACTTTTGTATTATCCAACATAAGCGAATGAACAAAAAAACAGAATGATAAGTAACCATGAGGCTATAGTTGGGTGTCAATTTCAGTATTTTATAAATGCCACAGGCTGACGCGAACTTTGAGAAAAAAATCACAGTATGATTGTTACACCCGGTATAAAATGACATTTTCCTGTCTAGCAACAATATTAACACATTGAGATTATTAAATAATAAAGCTATAAGATACTAAAAAAATCACTCAGTCGGACAAAAGGTTTAGGAAATTCGAGGCATCAAACGTGTATAATTCATCTAGTGACCTAAATTTTTTGCCCGCCAGTGTATAAGAAAAAGTTTACAATTCTACATTGAATTCTACATTTTACAAAAATTGGGAAATACGGGGTGAAAAATATTATCTCGGAAGTGAAAAAATATACGTTTAAACTAGGCCCGGAATTGGATAAAATTACTAATTCTAAGCAACTTTTGTTCTATTAGAGTTTTTTCACTAAGTCAGTATGTACTTTTCGAGTTATTTGCGAGTGAATATGTTCATTTTTAACAAAACAAAAACATGTTTTTGGACGGTTTTTCGCAGATAACTCAAAAAGTACGTATTCTAGCGAAAAAATATTCGTAGTAAAAATATAGCTTATAAAAAATTGAAAAAATAGGTGTACGCGTGAGGTCTGCAGACCCAGTAGAAGGAGAGTTGTAGCTAATCAAAAGTAGGTTCTTCTTAGTCAAATTCCAAATCGAATATTTCAATGTGAAATAACCAAAAAACAGAGCACTTTTTGGAGAAAATTCATTACAACTTAAAAGTGTTTAAAAAAAGGTTTTTATTTTTTAAAAAAACATTAAAAATAAGGAGGGAATGTAGAATTGTAAACTTTTTCTTTTACAATAATAGACAATTTCTAATAGACTACCTATTCCTAAAATTTCATCCTCCCTTTATTTTTTTTGGGGAGAGATTGTTCTTTGATCGGGCTTTAATGTAACAAGAGCACACATATGTTGATACTGTTTTTGAAAAGGAAATTTTAATCATAAAGCTTATCGAGTGGAATCAAATCATCATTTGTGATTATTGATCTCGTTTTTATTTACGAATACTTTTATTTTATAGATAGTCCGTAATGGGTGACCAGGCCGACTTCGCAACAAAATTTCATAACCTTGATGGAGATCTAAAGGGAGAAAGGACCAAAAATCTTTTTAAATTGTTAAAAACAACAGTTTTTGAAAATGAACAACAATTAGACAGTGCCTTAAGAAGCCTAAAACCTAAATCTTACCAAGAAAACTTGTTTTACATTGAAACGTTAATTTATTTTAAAAGATCCAACGAACTCCTGGAGGTTCTAAAAGGAGGAAATGAGGTTCACATAAGTAAAATTTTGAAGCAAGCATGGTGTTTCCAGAATATATTTGATAATGTGGAGCCTGAGGCATTTGTAACAGAATTCTTACCACATGTATCATATGCTGTTAAAAAGAAATTTTTAAATAGGATTTCAAATCACTGGACTGAGAAAAAGATAGACTCACTCTTTGAAGCCCTTTTAAAAAAGTAAGTACAACTCAAGCGTTGTCATTATCATAGCCATAGCCATTCAATCATTTGCGTTCAGATCTCTAATAGTCTAGTAAAATAAAATTACACTACATGTAAATCAAAATGTAAATTCGTACAGGTTGAAACAAATTTTATATCAAAGTTTAGGTGGGTACAAAAGATATTTTCAAGAAAGTATCCAAATCATACAAGGGGATCATTGTTTAAATAATTAAAAAGGGGTCATTTTTGCAAAAAACTTACTTTTTTAACTGCTGAGGTCATTCAATTACTAATGAAGGTGTATAGGATTGTTTTCTGCAAAGTTAAAGGGTTAATTTTTCACATAATACTTACAAAATTAAATTTGACCCCCTATTTATTTAAATAATTACACATAAAACTTTAAAAACAAATTTGCAAAAAATTATTTTTAGCGTGTTAAATAAGCGCTATAAAATATCTTATTTTACAGGAGAAGTTGCGTTATGTTATCAGTATTAATAAAAAAAAAAATTGGTCCAAAAATATTTAATATTTTTGAGATATTGAATTTGTTTATTAAATGTTACTCTATTTTCAATTGCAAAAACGCGGTTGTTGCCAAAGAAGTATTCACCTGTATTAAATCTTATTATTTTTATTCTTTTGTATATGTTCAATAAATGTATTGATAAATTCAAATTTCAATTAAACTTCCCCCTAAAATTGCATTTGAAAATTATTCAAATTTGTATATAATTTGTTTTTTTAATAACGTCGCGGGGATTAAACATTTTCAAATACCGTTTCGATAATTGGATTCCTGGGAATTTTTCACTAATTAACAAATTTTTTTGTCTTTCTTTCCTCTTCTTTTTTTTTTTCTTGGAGTTATATTACTACGGGCCCTTTTAGGGTTAAGTTTCATTAAGAATGTCGAATCTCTAAGTTGTAGATTCTAGACCTAAAAATATTAAGATTGGTCTAAAATCACTTAAATAAAATGTGGCTACTTACTGAGTTACAGGGTGTTACTCAACTGGTCTTAGAGCAATAAATAAATTGGCAGTTTGAAATAAAAATTTCAACACCCCGTATCTCCGAAACTAAGCATTTGCGGACATATGTTTATAGAGTAAACTGGTATTAATTTTTCATGTAGAATTAGCCCTTAAAATTTTTCATATTTATTTACTAACACCCTGTATATTTTTTAATTGTAAGAAGTACACACATCAGTCGGACATTCTTACAAGAAATTTAAGAAGTTTAAACGTTTACGGTCCCTATAATGTTATGTATCTTTTGGCACTGAGTGATAAACGTATTTTTGATTTTATTTTGTTTTTCCTATATGACTGTAAAATTAAGTTATAGAATGACTAGATTAGGCTTGTAACCTTAAATGTCTTTCCTTTTGATTGCCTACATGCCTGCCTTACCGTGTGGGGTGGGTATACAGTGTGTCCCAGACTAATTTAGCCACGCTATATCTCTTAAACGAATAGAGATTTTCGAATGGGACAAAAACTGATATATTCTACTTGTAATACACTTTAATATGGCGTAGAAAAAAATCATCCCCTAAATATTCATCCCTTAGTTACAACCCCTAACTTTAATTTTTTTAATAGCACCCTGTATATTTTTTAATAATTTTGAGTGTGGTCTTTTATCGTCTATTCAACACATTTTTTGAAAATAAAATCGGTTCGTAAACAACGAAGAAACTATCAGTTTATTTTTGTTAATTGTGTGTCCCAGACTAATTTATCCAGGCTATATTTCTTAAACGAATAGAGATTTTCGCATGAGACAAAAACTGATCTATTCCATTTGTAATACACTTTCATATGGCGTAGAAAAAATTCATCCAATAAATATTCATCCCTAACTTACAGGGTGCTATTTAAAAAAAATAAAGTTAGGGGTTGTAACTAAGGAATGAATATTTAGGGGATAATTTTTTTCTACGCCATATTAAAGTGTATTACAAATGTAATAGATCAGTTTTTGTCCCATTCGAAAATCTCTATTCGTTTAAGAAATATAGCCTGGATAAATTAGTCTGGGACACATAATTAACAAAACTAACTGATATTTTCTTGGTTATTTACGAACAGATTTTATTTTCAAAAAATGTGTTGAATAGACGATAGAAGACCACATCCAAAACTATAAAAAAATATACAGGGTGCTATTAAAAAAATTAAAGTTAGGGGTTGTAACAAAAGGCTGTATGACACTATACATTTTCTTGTATCATTTCTAATATCGTTTCTGATATGTCAAAAAAATGCATAGTGTCATACACAGATACAAGAAACGATATCAGAAACGATACAAAAATTTGTGTCAGGCACAGATTATTGTACAAGAACTGCGCCAATTTCTGCGCAAAGAGCAAAAACGTAACACCTGCTGGTAAAACATCTAAAATGTCAAAATTACTTACTCATAATATAATGGCGGCTGAAATGAAAATGGGATAATGTATTGATGAATTTATTTGTGTTTTTGTAGGTATTATTTATAAATCTTTTATTGATACTTAATATACCGTTTGGTATGGACTACTGTTCTACTAATAACCATATATTTAGCTCCTAGTAAAGTTCAAACTATAAATTTAGGTTTCATGGTGCATAATTTTTTAATAGACGAAAATACAATAGTTCCTAATTTGGATCAAACTGAAGATAATTCTAATGCAAATATTTTAGCACAAATATCAAAACAAAATAAAAACACAAATAATCAACCTCAGTCGCAACGTAAAATTTTGGTTAACATTAAAATGTTAATTATATAAAAGTTTAATAATTTTATAAAATATTTAAAATCAGCTGTGTCTGTAGATGCAGTACTACCATAACGTGACACAGGGTGACAAACAAAATTTCGACCAATCACGTGCCGAATTTCATACAATTTTCGATACAAGAACTTGCATAGTGTCATACAGGGCACAAATGTACGTACAAGAAATGATACAAGAAAATGTATACAAGAAACGATATCAGAAACGATATTAGAAATGATACAAGAAAATGCATAGTGTCATACAGCCTTAAGGGATGAATATTTAGGGGATGATTTTTTTCTACGCCATATTAAAGTGTATTACAAGTAGAATAGACCACTTTTTGTCCCATTCGAAAATCTCTATTCGTTTAAGAGATATAGCGTGGCTAAATTAGTCTGGGATACCCTGTATAGGTAATCAATAATTATTAAGAAAAAAGAAAAACCCTTGAATGAGAAAAGTGTGACCCTTGTCCTTATCCCAAAATTTTTATTAAGATTAATTTAGCAAAAATTCACTTTGAAAATAAAATATTTATTATATCTATTCTTAACAAAAAGGTCGGTCAGACTTAGATAACCTTAAATTAGATTAATAATTAGATAGTTTAGATAAGATATATTATGTTTATGTATGTACTATTTACTTTGTTTCTGGCCGCATGGTCTAATCCTAAAGCCAATAATAAAAAAAAAATATGTTTGACTTAAAATAATATTTTTCAGGTATGGCATACCCATGGCAGTATCAGTCTTACACAAATGCAGTCCTACTAAAATTCAAGCTGCAATTGTTGAGCTTGATTTACAGTTAAATTCAAACCAAGTACTTAACATATACAATAAAAGTGAAGAGCTGTTCATATTCTATGTGAATTTGAAACAGTATTACAATGATGAGAAGGTACTAAAGAATATAGCTATAAAAAACCCAGAACTTGTGTTGAAACTTCATCGGGAACGAAAGATTCGTTTATACCGAGTTGGCAGAAGAACTTCTAAAAACATTTTTAATATGGTTAATGATGACGTTTTAAAAGATAGCGAATATTACCTAAAGTTTTTAAACAATGCAGTAGTTGTTCGAAAATTAGGTAAACATTTTGATACTTTATTTAAGGATTTGTTTCCTAACCAGCTCAATAGTGTAAGTACGTACTGTAAGAGCTGCCAGTTAATAAGTTATTATCCTAAAAACAGAAGATGGAATTTATTAAATCAAACATTTACCGAAAAATTCAATGGTCGAGAGTTAAAAGATCTCTTGCTGAATTTTAATTCAATGACGTCGCTAAATCCACCCAAAGAAATTGTTGAGTTGTGGGCTGAAGTTCACTATAAAGAACAACAGGGAAATTACAATAACTTTCTTAAATACTACCCACCTGCGAAAGCTATACCGGCCCTTAAAGAAAAAATTAATGTCACTTCTGATTTGTGGGAGAGACAATCTTTGGTATTATTACTGATTGAAACATGTAAGAACAGTGAAGATTTGGATGCACTGGTGGAAGTTTTGAAGTATATATGCTTCAGGTAAGATTTATTATTTGTTTAATATGTTGGGTTTTTGATGTAATGATATTAAAATGTAAACTTAATATTGGTATATTACCACGAAGTATTTATGTATTCTATTCTGCCCGTGTAATGTATGGCCTGATTTCTTTTGTTCTCATAAGGCACGGGGATATACTAAAATTTAGTTTAAGGGGTGGGGGAGGTATAATTTTAAATTTTAATTTTTTTTTATGTTTGAAATTGAAAGATCTTCATTTTAAAGCCTTAAAAAAAATTCAAAAAGTTATTTTTACAATAAATAATGCAATTGCAAAAAACGGCCATTTTGGACCTTTCGCAAGTTGTTTTGCAATAACCAATTAACGAAATTAAACTTGCCATAGCTCAAATTGTAGGATTTTTTAATTTACTACAACTTTCTATTTAAAATTTTTTCTCTAAAATGAATATCCTAAGCTGCAAAATTAAAAATCTTTAATAATAACAACTTTAACAAATGAAAAACGTCATAAATAAAAAAGCGCACAAATTTTTTGGTTACATTTTAGTAGAAGTTATTCCTGGCATCGTCCTTTACAAAAGCTGATAGGTTTCAAAAATTCCTGAAATATATCCAGAAATAGACCTATTTTTCACCCATAGCTTGGACTATAATATATAAATTTCATACAGAAGTAAAAACTTCGTTTGTACAATGGTATAAAAAGTTTATTAAAAACTATTAAATTAATAAGTCTATTTAAAAACTATTAAAATTTAATTTATTTATCCCGTCCATAAGTGGAAAGTTTGATGCGCCACTGTCAACGCATGTGCCACTAAAAAGTGACGGCACAGTGTTCATACGTTTTCTTTTAGGTTCTACTATTTAACGTATAGGGTCTTATAGTGCCTAAAATGATTTCACTACACCGGCTCCTAGTCTATTTTGTTATAATATAAATTATTACAATCACTGAATACATAGTTAGTGAAAAAATTATCATATTAATTAACTGAATTAATGATGCAATTATACAAGTAACAGTTATCCAAGAACATTCAAAAGCCATATCTTTAAAGTTAATGATGACATTTGTCAAGTAATGTTTACATATCCATACCAGTGAGAATTTTACTACACGTAATTTGCCGCGTAAAGACAGAAAAAGTAGGGATAGCCGTAAAATATTTGCGCCTATGCCCTTAAGTTTATGCTTAAAATCATTGTTATTCTATAAATAATATAATTCAATTGTTGTTTTAGGCATAGAAATGAAGAGCCGAGTTTTCGTACAAGTGTCCTGGGCTCATTGAGAAATGCATTCAAGTTGGAAGACTTTAATGAAAATCATTGGAAGTATATTGACGAACAATTAGAAATATTAAGAATACAAAAACAATTCTCACTTGGAAGCAATGGAGATTTCATGGAAAAACATTTGGAGTATTTAGTTAAGAACGGTAAAGATTATAAACCGTTGCTTATTCAATACCTGAAAGACATGGCTATTGAACGTCGTATCAGAGATTTTCGTAATATAGATTTATCCATAAGTAAGCGGCTTTACACAGAAATGGTAGATCATATTGAAGAAGTTATTAATAGTGTTAATAACTCTTATAGTATACATTTTAAACATGATTATTTCCTAACAATTCTGAATTTTTGTCAGAATAATCCCGAATTTTGTATTAAAATCGCAGATTTTCCACTATTTGTTCAGTTAATAGAAAACAATTTCAGTAAAGATGCTAAATACAATAATCAAATAATAGCAAATGTTATTTTATACAATGTAAAGTTTCCTCAATATGCTGTAAAATACAATATAGATATATTTGACATACTGCGACATACTATTGCTGAAAATAAGTATTTAGGTCCATTGGAATCAGTTTTTACTAAAATAATTCTTACCAAAGATCGAGACGATTTCGCAAATAAAATGTTAGAATTTTATTTTAAAGAATTGTTCGAGAGATACACCGTTTCATGTATTGTATGTTGGTTTCTAAAAAATGAACCAAAGATTTTATCGTCTTATATGACAATAGTAGCAGACAAGTATGCCACGTGTCTTGATGACATCAAAATTTATAGACTAATAAAACATTATTCACATTTAGGATTTGATAAAATATTGAGCGATTCTCTGATAGCACAACTAGACAAGAATGATGTTGATGTTCCAAGAAGAATACTGATACCAATATGTATCCTACTTTCTACTAATGATTTTATAACTTTTGTTTCTGAAAGATATTTACCCAAAAAGGACAAACTTGATCTAGTGGATGATGAGATGCGTGAAATTTATAGGGTTCAGTGTGAAGTAGCCAAACGACTTGCTCACGTTGATGAACCTTACAAAATGCTTCCCACAATAATGAAGTTTTGCAGAGGAGACTATTTACAATCAGCCCTACCATCATTGCAAAAAGCTTTTTATAGATCTCCAGAGAGACTACTTTACTCTTACGTAGAAGCTTTGTCAAAGCAAGCAGTCTCAGCGAGGAAACACGCCATACACCTTAGCTGTGAAGTACTGGATAAACCGCATACCTTACATTTATTGGCAAATACAAAAGAGACTAATATATCGAGTTTAAAATATCTATTCTCAGCAACTTTAAAGTATTTTCTGAAGAATCCATCCGAAGAACTACTGGATAAAGTTATCGAGAATATGAATAGCATCGATGTTAACGATAAAGAAACTTTGGATAGTTTAAAGGACGTTACTATACCTGTCAAATACAGAGCACAGTATATCGAGAAATGTTGGAAGTACTTTGAAGGATTGAAAGCAAAAGAGGTTAAAATAACTGAATATTTGAATGCTTTCCTGAATCACATGTCTGCAGATATATTATTGATATTGACTGCGCCATTCATAAGCGACATTATCAACCGTTACTTCCCTGTTATAGAGGAACGTTTAAGTTCTATCGATGAGTTTGTTATACGTGTGTTACAAACTCGTGTAGCCGAAAGAAACAAAAACTTCCAAATTGTGTTTGATATTTTGTCGAAATTATCTGATAATATGAGAATTTCATTTTTTAAATCCTTCATTAACAATAATCCTGACCAACAATTGTTAGCTTTGTTCGCCGAAAATTGGTATAAAAACTTCACTTTGATCGACAGTTTTGATGAACATATATCTCTAAAATTGAATTCGTTTAGATTGGAAAATTTATCTGTTGATGATCTAGCTAAGAAAACTGTAAATTACTTAGAGCAACTAATGACAGAATTTGGATATCATTGCTTTGCACGTTTTGAGGAACAATTTACAAACGCCTTTAATAACTACGATACAGTGGAAGAATATACGTTCTATTTGGCTATTTTGAAATATAAAGTAACTCCAACTACTTGTACTTTGGTACTAAATAATATAATTCATATGTGTGACAATGAGAATGTAAATCTTAAAAATACATTCAATGAAATTATTAACATTATTAAAAGTGTTGAAACACCAATTGTTCGAATTAATTTTAAAGCGTTTCTTCTTAAACACTAAGTGGATGCATTTTTATCCAGCACTGGTTAGGATTTAACCCTTTCGTTCACAAATTAAATTTCTTTAAGCAAAAAATTTGAAATTTGCAACATAGCGATAATGATTTTTTTGGGAATTTTTGATATTAGTTTTACATTTTCAAAATGCACAGTTTGGTCATTGTGATGTCATCATTTGACGACATCAATGGAGTAAAAATATTAGATATTTTTTTAAATACTGACAAAAAACAAAAACTGAAGTATTTTATTCAATAAGTATGCTATCTTACAAAACAATTTGTATCTTTACTTATACCCGTATAATATTTCAATCAACGCTTATACAGAGATAAACAACTCGAAATAATTGGCGCTGTATACACCAGTCATAAGTAACTATAGAAACCTATATTTTAACAAATTAAATATTTGGTTCAAAAGCTCTTAGATGGCACCGCAAGTACTCATTGGACGGAATGGGATGTCCATAATCGGGGACAACGTGTTACAAGGATAAAAACACATGGAGCTACATAAAAAAATTATAGAATTGGTTGTCCTCAATTGAGAACATGCTGAACGAAAGGGTTAAAACGTTTGTGTCATTAAATATTTTTCAAATTAACTTTTTTTATATGTATTATAGTATTATTTTTAATAGTTGACATTTTCACAGATTAGGTATTAGTCGCGAAAAAGACACAATCAGAGCCGACACTCTTAGAATCACGTATACTCTAGATTCTAGATGAATAGAAGTATTTATCACAATATGATGTTCTAAATAAACATTGTTTTTTTAGAGAGATAGATATGGATGAGGTATGGATACTGTACTAAAGTAAAATAAAATCTGGTTCACGACTAAAAACAAAATATTTAAAATGATTAAACTGTTTTAACATGTGAATACACTTTCAACGTGGATAAGAAAGGAAAAGACTATGCTGATTACTACTAATGTAATAATCGGCATTGGTTGGAGTGTCTTGGCACTCTTTTAAGTCATTCGCTCCCGATCACGTACCAGCGCCTGATATGGTTACTTCAGTCAGGTGTCGTTCAACAGAATGGCTCCTAGCCGAGTTCCATCCTCTTCGATAGGCAGCGAATCGGTTAAACAGGAAGTTTATTTTAGGACGATAACACAAATTCATGTAAATAAGTACTTCTAATCATGGATTTTGTATAGTCGGGTCTCACAACGAAAAAGCTTTTATTATACCTCAGTGAGGTGTTCGCGAAAGGGTTACGGAACAGAGTCAATCATAATTAGGCAGCTGTGATAAGTAACGTTTTTGAATATATTGTTAGTTTCTTTTTCATAAAGTTCTCGATGTTATTATGCTTTATTATTGTGACAAAAAGAATAATATTTAATTGTAATATTTAGTTTTATAAAAATAACCTTTGTTAGCAAGAGTAAAATATATTTTTTATATTGTCTTAAACTTATTTTTAAAATAAAGTTGAAATAACGTTAATTTATGTGGATATATTTTTTTATTATAATAAAATTATTTTCATTGTATATAACGGTAGAGTTATAAGGACAAAACATATAAAAAATGATAAAGCCTTATGGGACCGGATAAAAACCTACATAAATATTGACCATCTACATAAAGACTATTGACCAAGAACCACATCGATATACTAGTAGAAGTATTCAATGAAATCTACGATACTGAGTATTCAATGAAATTTACGATACTGGGGAACTTCCTCAAGAATGACTAATATTTTTTGTGTTCATCCCAATACCCAAAAGTACCCAACGCAATAAAATATGAAAAATATAGAAATATCAGCATCATGACCATGTTTTAAAATCTTCTTGCGAGTAATATGTGAACGTGCCTACAAACAGGGGTGGCCAAACTGTGGCTCGCGAGCCACATGTGGCTCTTTGAATGATTATTTGTGGCTCTCAATAAATGTCCCTGAATTACTTTTAATTTTTTTTTATAGCCCGATCAAGGAACACAAAACTTTACAAAAACCTCAAAAAAATTAAAGGAAGGATGAAAATTTGGGAATAGGTAGTTGAAATTGTTCATTATTATATAAGAAAAAGTTTACAATTCTAAACCGTCTCCATTTTACAAAAATAGGGAAATAAGGGTTGGTTTTTCATTAAAAGTGCTGTATTTTAAAAATAATGAAATAATAAAAAAATGTAACAGTGAAAAATAAAATAGTCATCAGAGTGATTTAACCTTAAAGATTGGTCTTAAATTTTTTTTTAGATCTCGATTATTTTATGAGATATAGCCTATTTTTAATAAGGGTTGAAAACCAAAAATTTTTTAAACGGTCTTATTCGGTTAGTTTTGTATCAATTAATCTGAAAATTGGTGAACACACTCTTTACAGATCTATTAAGGGCTTGAGGCTAAGATTTTCCAAAAATTTTCAAAAAAAAATTTTTTTTTGAATTTTTGGAAAAAGAACTGAAACTTTGGTTTTTCTTGTAAGTATGTACTTACCTGAACGAATTATATGCGCGTGCACGTATTTTCTTTTTGAATTAAGTTAATAATTTGAAAAACTATAAGTTTAAAGTACATACTTGTATTTTTAAGTTAATTATTTCAATATAAACATATAACATGAAAATATATCAAAATTTCTCAAAAAAATATTTCTTTTACTAAATATTTATTAGGTTTTCTAAAGTTCATTTAAAAATTAAATTAACTTAATTAAAAATAAATTAACTTAAGTAAAAATAAATGTACTCTATTAAGAGGCTACATCAGCGCGTCATCAATATTTTTTTTCGATAGTTCTCCGAACTTTCAACAGTGCGGCAACAGTGTGTCGGCAGTACTACAGTGTCAGTGACACTATACACTATACTATCATAAACAAAGGCACAGTAATGTGATAACAATAATTATTATACTCATAGGCGCGCTAAATGTTGCCATGTCAGTCAAGTTCGATTTCTTGTTATAGATAATCGTTTTTTAGTAATTCCATTGTGACACAAAATCTAGACATGGGATAAAAAAGTTTACATATTTGAAGAAACTGTATTTTTTTGTTCTTCTTAAAGCGGCACAGACTCGTTTTTTATATTTAATTTAATTTTAGAGTAATTTCTACATACTAACATGTTTCTTAAATTGGGCTCTGTACCACAATTCTTTACTAATATGTTGCGAGTATCTCGACAGAATATTCAAAATTAAAGTTGCAATCTTGAAACGCGTTTTTCGCGCGCTGATGTTGCCTCCTAAGTTATAAAGGATCAAATGAGTATGAAGTACTAAAATGATAAAAGGTGCAATGAAAAATCGTTTATTGTATATCGAACTGGATCGTCACTGTTTACATTTAATTAATTAATCTAAATTATTCTAAGTTCACTTTCATCTTCGTCTGATGTAAAATTTGTGTCTGAATCAACTTCATTTATAATAGAATCAACTGTAAAATCATAATTTTGGGGCTACCATCTAAACTATTATCATCTTCATCATCAGAAACTATAATGTCTTCCTTTTTATGATTTGTACAATTACCAGTTTGACAACTTCCGCATGCAGCATGAAAACGTTTCTCCTCTTTTTAATACATATTTTTGTCTCCATTCTAATTTCATCACAGTCCAAAAGAATTTTGTGTCTATCATCTTTTCTTTCTAAACTTACACTTAGGGCCGGTACTTTATGTCCCGGTTAAACCTCGGTTAGCTAACCGGGGTTTAATCGGGACAGAAAAGTACCTCATAGGGCCTCTTGCGTTGTAATAAAAGCAATTGTAATTATTATTATAATTATTTATGAATATAATAATAAGTATAATTGCGTGTATGTCTATTTTATGCATATATTTCTGTCCCGATTAAACCCCGGTTAACTAACCGGTTGTTAACGGAGACATAAAGTACCGGCCCTTAATGTTTCAATTCCACGTTTGACAATTACAATTTTTTCGTTATCACATTCTAAATGTTTTTCACAAATAAAATAAGAATTATTATTATTTGTTTCACTGTTCGCACTCATTGAAAATATTTACCCAATTATTTTATAACAAACAGATCACTTTTATTGATAATAAGTTATAAATTCAAAAACTTTGACAGCCGAAAACGATAACAAAACATTGCAGTGTGAACATTGCTCCAATTTTTTAGGTTATGTTCGTCTACAGTCTACTGTGTTTAGGAAGCGCGCCGTTTTCTCTTTTAAGCAACTTTTTCACCTGTGTTTACGTACCCCATATATTTTTACCTTTGCAATGGGCGTGTTGTATATATATGTAATATTTTATTCAAGCCCTTTTTAATAGGTTTCCATATTTTCATTTAAAAAAAGGCTTTCAGAAAAGAATGGCATCGATTTTATTAAAACATGACATTTTTTTGTAGTTGTTTATAATGAGTGAGCCTTATTTAAAAAGTATTCTATGCATAAGAAAAATAGATACCGCTTTCCAAAGAGTACATTTTCAAGTACCTACAAGCACATTTTTAAAGTTTTTTATGAATTTTCAACAAAGATATTATTGATTGAAATCTTGAAAATTGACTTAAAATAAAAATCACAAAAATATCCATTTTTTATCGCCATACAAATTTTTATCCTTTAAAGTAACGTTGTGCAATTTTAAATATAAATGTTAATTAGCCATCTTAAAACGTAAATCTAAAAGGAATTTTAATTTAAATGATTATGTGAATTTTTGTGACAAAAAATATGTGTTGCTCTCAAAACTTGTATTAGTATATTTTAAAACATATTTTTCTAAATTAAATAATTTGTAAATCACAATGAAAATATATTCACGTTAAAATTGATATTTTTTATAAAGGTATTGTGTTTTTTTTCGTACATTTTAATGTTTGATAAATGCCCAAATTATCGATTTAAAAGTTAGTTAATTTTAAAATGTGACATTTTTGTTGCGCGCGCAATTCAAATAAGCGTCCCTGTTAAGTACTTTAAAAAGGGCTATAGGTTAGAAACGAATCAAGATGCAAACAAAGTTTTTAGTCAAAATGTTAGGATAAAAGTACCTTGATGATTTTTAAATAAATTTTTTTTTATTATTGCCTTATTTTCCAAAATACAGCACTTATAATGAAAAACTATTTTCCGTATTTCCCTATTTTTGTAAAATGGAGGGGGTGTAGAATTGTAAACTTTTTTTTTTTTATAAAATAATAGACAATTTCAACTACCTGTTCCCAAATTTTCATCCTTCCTTTATTTTTTTTGAGGTCAGATTGTTCTTTGATCGGGCTATTAAATGTGGCAACAAATATAAAAGACTAAGCGTAACATCAGGACTTGGCCAAGGAGGCCCCTTATAATTCTTGTTATTCAGTTTGGCCTTAGAATATCTAATAAGTAAAATATCATCTGAGCTGACAGGATGATTTGTAAGTCGAGGATCAAAACTATTGTTGACAATTGCTGATGATATAGGTGCAGTCGATCATTCTACAAGAGACGTGAGGGAGGTGTTTGTCCCACAACTCGAGGAAGAAACAGGTAGTCTGGGCCTTCGAATTAATGAAGAAAACACGAAATACATGCTAGTAACCAAAAATCTAAGATCAAGAGTTAGGATGACCACAACTTCGAAGTAGTAAAAGAGTTTAAATATCTCGGAACGGTAATCACAGATAACAATCACATTATAAAAAGAGGTCTTAGCAAGGGTAGCTGCATGGAATTGAGTATTATGCTCCCTATCATCATTACTAAGATCTAAGCTGCTAAAAAAAAACAATCTAAATTCAGACTATACAGCCAATTATTCGCCCAATTGTTAAATATGGAAGTAAAACTTGGACTCTACATTAGTGGGAAATAAATCTTCTTCAGATGCAAATCCAGTAATGGATGTTAGCGATCACATGTTTCATTAACTCTCTGTTTCTTGCAAAATGTATCGGATATTGATTGTCGTTAATCCCTGTCCAATGCCTTATGTTTCGGAGCCAGGACATTTTCTTGCGTCCCATTCCTCTCTTGCCTTAAATTTTACCATCGATTATAAGTTGGAGGAACTGGTATTTTTCATTTCGCATGGTGCGACCTTGATACACAGTTTTCTTTTTCTTGATAGTTTCGAAAAGTTGGCGTTCTTGGTTGATTCTCTTAAGAACATCTACATTTGTGACTTTCGCTGTCCATGGAAGCCACATTTCGAAAGCTTCTAATCTGTTTATATCCATCGTTTTGAATGTCCAGCCCTCTACGCCATATAGCAGCACCGACTATGCGTAGCACTTAGTAAACCTTAGTCTCAGTTGAAGATCAAACTCTGAACAGGTCAGTACCTTCCTGAATTTTACGAAAGCTTGTCGAGCTTGCTCAATGCGACCTTTTACCAGTGGCGGATCCAGAAATTTTGTTTGGGGGGGTCATGGGTCTTGAGGGTGATTTAATTACCTATCTCTGATGCAAGGTGACTTAGTCTTACCAAATGTAGGATACGTGGGTTTACAATTATGGGGGGGTCATGACACCCCCCTGGTTCCGCCAATGCCTTTTACTTCCCTGTCCGATGCCCAGTCTTCAAAAAGCCACGTTCCCAGGTATTTAAATTTGTTCACTTTTTCAATGGACTTGGTATTCAGGGTTATGGTGGAGTTTTAAAGTGCATCCATGTTTCTGGAGATGATCATGAATTTGGGCTTTTTGGTATTAATCTCTAATCCCATTCTCTTACTGTATTCTCCGATTATAGTGACAAGTTGTTGAAGATCGGCTATGTCGTCACAAATTAAATAAATAAGCTACTGGGAAATAAATAAGCTGCTGGTATTTGAAAGCAAAGTCCTCAGAATAATATTTGGTCCTCAAAGAGATGAATTGACAGGAGAGTGATACTGAAAACATCGTCAGACATACAAAAGCTTAAGATAGGCAGGTCATGTGGTAGATCAGAGGAAGACATAGTGTTAAAGACGGTGTTTTTTGAGAGGCGATATAAGATCAATAGGCCATCCCAGAAAAAGTTGGAAGGATGATGAAGAATCGAAGTATCCTGAATTAGTAAAGGCTGCTTGTAGAATTATTTGCATATTTGAAACAACGATGTGAACCATTTTATTTCACTTTAAAATTCGTTAAATCCAAACAGTAAGAGAAAAATTTAATACCTATTTTATACATTTTTTAGATAATTGTTTAATTGTGGCTCGCGAAAATTTTCAAATTTTGAAAAATTGCTCGGACTATCAAAGAGCTTAGCCACCCCTGAATAGAATAACAGAAAACCAACTGAGCTTTAGAAAAGGCTTTGGCACTAGAGTGGCATTATTTTACTGTACAAATAATCATAGAACTGAGTCGAGATGTCAACTGCTGTGATATATTCATATGTCTAGTTAACTTGTAGAAAGCCTTTGACAAAATACAACACTAAAGCCTTTCTAGAACACGGAATAACAAGCTTACGGAACACAGAAATAGATCATAATGTGAGAAGCATTACCAACTTAAACCGATATCAGAAGGCATAATACGAACAGAAATCTAGGAGATAAATCGAACAGAATATCGATACGATATTCTGACGAACAGAAAGATAGAACAGAAATCTAGGGAGATAAATATAAGACGACCAATACTGCAAGGATGTGTACTGTCCCCTTTTTCCCGTGAGAATCGTAAAAAATGGCAAAAATCGCTGGAATAAAACAGCTTTATACAAACTGACTTCATCTGCGCCGACAAAAAGCATACGAAAGACGCAGAAGCATGCGAAAAGTAAGTAATCAACCCACTCCAGACCGATTTGTATACATATTTAGTAATTTTAATCGACTTAAAAAAATTTGTTACAATATTAAACTAGAAAAACTTAACGAATAAATAAAAGAGCCAGAAGGAATATTGACCAAAGTCCAAAATTTATTTCAAGACTTAAAATATTTTAAATCGTCTCATTTTTTTTTCTGAATTCATTTGAAATATACATAATCCATAAGGTGAATTTTTGTATGTATTACCAATATATGACCCAAACAACATCTGGTGAATTAAAATTAATAGAGACGCAAGAAGATCAAGCTCGAAAATAAAACTATAAGTCGACGCCGATTACCGAATTTTGGAAATTTGTACCAAAATCGAAGTACATACTCTAAATTAAAAAAGGATGCTTGTCGAATTATTTCCATATTAGAAACAACGTACTTGTATGGGCCATTTAATTACATTTTAAATTCGTGAAATCCTAAAACATCAGTATTAACTAACCAGCATCTGAAAGAATTACTGAGAAGTGCTACCACAAATTATTCACCAAATTTTAAAGAAAACATTAGAAATATGCTAAGACAGGGACCAACAGAGAGAAAAAATTGAAAAAAAAAACAAATTGGTTTGGACATACCGTAAACATGGCCTACTTTGCCCAGTGGGTTCAACTTTGCCCACTGTAAGGGTTATAATATTTTGTAAAAAAAATACTTGGCAACATAACAAAGTACCACAGACGTTTACGCGCGCACTAAGAAACATGCATAAATCAAGACAGTGTAATCTAACCTGTGTGAGTGAAGTGTAATGCTTGTAGTAAGGTAAGAAATTTGAACACGTGTTTGTAGTTTTTTTAGGGTAAAAGCTAAGCACTGCTGGGTATACACCAGTAGGAACATTAACTAAATATTTGTTTATACGTCTTATTTAGTATTGTTTTAACTGAATTTGAGATGAAACGTTTATCAGGGATTACATGTTTCTTCTTTATAAAATAAAATCCAAGTGGGCAATGTTGTCCTGTCATTTGTCTTTAATTTTTTATTTTTTATTTTTTTATATAAAATGTTTTAGAAGAGGCATTTAAAAGGAAACGGAAGTGTGCTTTTGAGTTTAACGCCACAAAGTATTAATTTTTACGTAAAACAGCATGTCAGTATTTACCTAATTGTTTTTTTTTTCGTTCAAGAACCAATCAAAATGCCAAGAAAAAGCAGAAAAAAATAAAAAATTGGGAGCAAGGCAGTACGTAAACTACTCTGAAACCATGCTTGAACGAGCTGTGGAAGCGGTGAGAGGAGGTTTAAGTTCCCGTCAGGCAGAAGAACGTTGCAAGGCAGTATGTAAACTACTCTGAAACCATGCTTGAACGAGCTGTGGAAGCGGTGAGAGGAGGTTTAAGTTCCCGTCAGGCAGAAGAACGTTTTAAGGTGCCATGCCGAACTATTCTGAATAAAATTAAACGAACGCATGTTTCCTCCATTGGCCATCCCCTTACACTCACTAAAATAGAAGAACGTCATTTAGTGGATGTTGCAAGTGCAGAATATGGTGCTCCTTGATGCATCAACTTTCCAAGACTGGTTTTTTAAAGTTGTTTTACCTTGGTCAAAACGGGATAACAGCACAAAGGTTTTGATTGGGGACAACTTGTCCTCACGGGATAACAGCACAAAGGTTTTGATTGGGGACAACTTGTCCTCACATTTGAATACTTATTGAGATAATAAGGGCTTGTCAAAGGGCAAATATAAGGTTTGTATTTTTGCCACCTAATTCTACAGGGCTTACACAACCACTTGATGTTGGATTTTTCCGGCCTTTAAAAAGAGCCTGGAAAAGATCCTTACTGATTTAAAAACTAGTCAACCTAACTTAAATTCAGTTGAAAAAACCATCTTTCCTCAATTGCTAACAAAACTAATAGACGTGATTGAACCAAATTTTCAAAAAGATCTTCAAAGTTCATTTCATGCAACTAGAATTTGTCCCTTTGGCCAA
This sequence comes from Diabrotica virgifera virgifera, assembly GCF_917563875.1. NCBI lineage: Eukaryota > Metazoa > Arthropoda > Insecta > Coleoptera > Chrysomelidae > Diabrotica > Diabrotica virgifera. The sequence continues at coordinate 217,001,317 of NC_065448.1, read as the reverse complement.
CATGAAGTGCTAAAAAAATGCCAAATGAGAGATTTGCCAAAAGAGTAAGTTCTGAAATTGATAATGCATTATTAAATTTTTTTGCAACAAAAAAAGAAAGGGAATACCATTAAAAAACAAAAATAAAAGTAGCTTAATACTGAACCCGGTCAATCAGTTTAATTTGAAGAAATTGGTCAGAATCAGGAGGGAAGTGGGAACGAGGATTTAGAAGAAGAAAGAGAGATGGAGACGAGTGACAACGAAAATTTAGCAGAAGAAATGGAGATGACTAACAGTGACGATGATATTGGTGGGGAGGCAGATGAATTACATCAAGAAGAGCAGGATGAAATGGTTGAAAATATCGAGTCTGATGAAAATATCGAAGTAGATGGAAATAATCGAAAAATTGGTACTTTTGTGGTGGTCCAATTTCTTACAAAAAAAAACCGGTAAACATTTCATCAGAATTATAGTAGTAATAAACGACGACAGTACATACTGCACCGTAAAATTTTTAAGAAAAAATATAAATGGTTTTTTTTATCCAAATATTATATTAGACATATCGGACATCAATTTTGAAGACATTATAAAAATATTAAAGGAACCTTCCAAAAGTAGAAGAGGATATTTTTCCTTTAAAGAAAATTTAAGTTTTTTTCATTTATAGTTTGTCGTGTTTTTTTTTTAATAAAAGTGTAATATTTTTTTCTATTTTTATAATAAAAGTGTAATCATTTTTTTTTCTAATTTTTTAATAAAAGTTTCTTCGAAATTAAAGAAAACTCTGAAAAATAGAGCTTTCTGTTCTAGTTTTTATTAAAAAATAAAATTAAAACGTATATCGTGGGAATAGTAGACAAATTAAAACGTATGCCATGAGCAAAGTAGTCCTATTACGTTTTAATATTGCCCTACATCATCCAGCCTCAAAAGTCCACTGCTGAACATAGGCCTCCTCCCCTCGTTTCCAACCCCATCTATCCTGCGCCGCCCTCATCCAGTTTTTATTTACCTTTCTTAAGTCGTCAGTCCATCTTGTAGGCGGTCGACCGACGCTTCTCTTGTCTTCTCTTGGCCTCCATTCCAATAACCTCTTCGTCCATCGCCCATCTGTCATTCTGGCTACGTGTCCTGCCCATCTCCACTTCAACCTGGCTATCCTCTCGATGACGTCAGTCACCTTTGTTCTTCTCCTGATTTCTTCGTTTCTGATTTTGTCTCGCAGAGTTATTCCTAACATTGACCGCTCCATTCTTCTCTGCGTGACTCTTAGTTTGGTAGCCGAGGCTTTAGTTAAGGTAAGTGTTTCTGATCCGTACGTCAAGACTGGGAGGACGCACTGATCGAATACCTTTCTCTTTAGACATGTTGCTCTACATGCCCTACAGTGAATTTAAAATAGGTGGGCAATGTTGAACGTTTCCGGGGCAACTTTGCCCACCTTGTATTTATTTTATTTTCTCGGCTGTGTTAAAGATTTTTATAAAAAATGATAAGAACATTCTCAGTTAATATTTCGAGAGTTCTCAAAATAATTTTTGTATTTATTTATATGTGCTAAGAAAAGAAATATTTAAATAAAACTGAAATTTGCTGGGCAAAGTAGGCCATGTGTACGGTATAACTGGAATGAACGAGAACAGACTAGTAAAGAAGGTGACAAATGCCAAGAGACAGGGGAAAAGAAGAAGGAGCAGACGTAGAAAGGGGTGGATGGAACAAATTCAGGAAATTGGAACCAAGAGACGGAAAACATCACAACAGGTGAAGGAAATGAGGCCGGAAGGCGTGGAAGAAATGGGTAAAAGATGGATAGATGATAGCAGAGTTCGACTCTCTGATTGAGCATAAGGATAACGAGAAGAAGAATAAGGAAAACAAAAATGTAATTAAGTTTTAATATTTTGTAATTTTATTTCTGTTTTCAATAAATAAAAGTTCTGTTAATAAACATTGTACATACCTTCTTTACATACTTTTTGAATACGTTTTTAATTGCGGCTCGCGAAAAATTTTAACTTATGAAAAGTGGCTCTGGCTATCAAGGAGCTTGGCCACCCCATATATTATACACTTAATACATATCATTAAGTTTAACATAGTAATAAATGAAAGACCTCACTTCGCTTGGTCGATTATCTATATAAATGAAATTCAAAATATATTTATTAATCTAATTATACAGGGTGTTTCATTAATATAATTGTCCATATAATAACTGGAGAAACTTTAGCACAAAATACGAAGATTAACCTAAAACACTTAAATAAAATGTGGTTCCTTACTGAGTTACAGGGTGTTTTATCTAAAAATTTAAAAACTATTTTTGTTCAGCATTTTAAAACTATTCGACGTATCCTTTTCATACTTGGCAGGTAGTATAGATACTGTACAAACTACTAAATTATGTTAAACAAACGTTTCTGGCTATTACCAGAGGCGTACGACGGGGGAAAGTGAATGGTTGACCCTTTCAAAATTCTACGCCACTGGCAAAATTGCTATTTTAGTTCAATTTTTGTATTCTCTAATACTTTCTATGCAAATAATATACTCTTTATTCGTAACGATTAAGTCATTAGTTTTCGAGATTATTGAAGTTAAAAATAAAACGACACGGTTATTTTGATTAATGTATTGTGTCACTTCATTTTTAATTTCAAATATCTCGAAAACTAATCATTTTATCGTTACGAATGAAGAGTACATTATTTTCATAAAAAGTATTGCAAAATCAAAAAATTACACTAAAATAGCAATTTCGTCAGTGGCGTAGAATTTGGGAAGGGTCAACCAGCCACTATCCCTTGTCGTACGCCTCTGGTAGTAGCTAGAAACGGTAATTTATCTTAATTTAGTACGATTCACAGTACCTGTATTTTCTGCTAAGTATGATAAGGATACGCCAAATAGTTTTAAAGTACTGGGTACAAATAATTTTTAAATTTCAATCATATGAATCATATCATAAAATAATCAAAATAACTGTGTTGTTTCATATTTAACTTCAAATATCTCGAAAACTAGTGACTTTATCGTTACCACTGAAGAGTATATTATTTACGTAGAAAGTATTGGAGAATCTAAAAATGGTACTAAAATAGTAATTCCTCCAGTGGCGTACAATTTGAGAAGGGTCAACCATTCACCATCCCCTGTCGTACGCCTCTGGTAGTAGCTAGAAAAGTTTGTTTATCATAATTTAGTGGGGTGTCTAGTAGTCGCACTTTCTGCCAAGTATGGTAGTAATACGTCGAATAGTTTCATAATGCTGAGCAAAAATAGTTTTTAAATTTTTAGATAAAACACCCTGTAACTCGGTAAGGAACCACATTTTATTTAAGTGATTTAGGTTAAATCTTCGTATTTTGTGCTAAGGTTTCTCCAGTTACTATATGGGCAATTATTAATGAAACACCCTGTATAGTCTTAGCAATATTTTAAATAAAAAAACATCGTTATGTATATTATGTATACGATACCTATGCTATAGGTTATAGTTATTGGGGACTTAGCAATTTTTTACCAGTATTTTGAATTTCTCTAACAGAAGGTTTGTTTAAACAATAATTTTCCCTTTTATGTTTTCTCTCATTAACTGAAAAGAATCACTTTCGTTTAAGAAAATTTTTATTATGTGGAATATTTCTATTTTCCTTTGGACTGTTCTTTAATGTGGTAATGATATAACTTTTATATGGTTATTTTACTATCATTTATAACTTTACTATGGTTAATTATTTTACAGAGGAATTCAAAATACTGGATTTAGTTAACATTAAAGAAACTGAAGATGGTGATAATGCATGATGCCAAGTTAGACAAAGAAAAATTACATTTAAAAACTGGCTTAATATGTGCTCACATTGATCTAATTTCCTCAATGACATAATTAAATGAAACAAAACATTTCACCGTTCATTGAAGCTGTGCTAAATGCAGAAGGAAGCACATCAATAATCGTACTAGAGGAAAATAGAAATATTCCGCGCAATAAAAATATTACTAAACAAAGGAAATTAGGTTAAGAAAAAACTCAAAATTGGCGTTTGAACAAACCTTCTATTAAAGAAATTCAAAACAATGCTGTAAAATTGCTACATTCATACATATTATTGATGTTTTTTATTTAAAATATTGCTAATGCTTTACAATTAGGTATTAGATAAAGCATATTTTCAATTTCATTTATATAAATAATCGAACAAGCGAATGAGATCTTTTATTTACTGTCTTAAATATTATATTTATTTTAAATATGCTTTTCAAATATTGCCCGCCAATTCCTGACTAGACTGTCAATTGTCTAGAAGCTCGCCAGCTAAAGTATTATGTTTTCTCTAACCGCGAGTGCATTTTTCACCTTTAAAACGCATTTTGATTTTTATCGATAGGACACTCTGATATATAAATTCTATTTAAAAAATTAATTCAAGTCGCTTCAAGCGTTGTTTCTAAGAGAACGGTTCATTCTACACAAGAATTAATACTAAACATTTTGATTCAAAATCATTTCAGCTATGTACATTTCTTTTTTGAAACATTCTTTCCTCCATACGAGGGGGTTTAAAGGGGAAGTCCGGAAGTAAGAGTGGCAAACTTTTTTGCATTTTTTTTAAGGTCCCAAAATTGTCATTTTCAACCAAATTCAGCTTATTCGTAAGATTTTTAGAGGTTAGTGGCATATTCGTCTCTGCCGACTGGACTACATAATATAAAGGGGAACGGTGCAAAATCCAAAATTTTGACGCATGTCAAAATGTTCAATGTGTTTTAAATGTATTTATTTTTTTTTCGAATCCTGAGAAAACTAATAAGTATTTTTGAAAAATTTAAACGCAGAATGAAAGACTACTTTATTACCGAGGGCCGAAAGTCCCTTAGAATAAATAAAATATTTTTTTTTAATGAAATATTTGCAATTAAAAATCCCACTAAATTTTCTCTTTTATTTTCACCCCTGTAACTTACTAAAATAAACATAGAAATTTTCAGGGACTTTTGGCCCTCGGTAATAAAGTAATCTTTCATTCTGCGTTTAAATTTTTCAAAAATATTTATTAGTTTTCTCAGGATTCGAAAAAAATGAATACATTTAAAACACATTGAAAATTTTGACAGGCATCCAAATTTTGCATTTTGCTCGGTCTCCTTAATACTATATTTTTAAAGTTCTCGTTTAAGAGCAAAAGTTCGGGCCAATGCTTTTTAAATTAGCTAAAATAAATATTAAATGCATTGATTTGTTTCAAATCCTGAGAAAACTAATAAGTATTGTTGAAAAATTTAAACGCAGAATGAAAGATTACATTATTACCGAGGGCCAAAAGTGCCTTAAACTTCTATAATGTTCATTTTAATAAATAACAGTTGAGTGTGATTTTTAATTTCACAGATCTCATTCAAAAGAAACTTTTTGTTTATTTTAAGGGACTTTCGACCCTCGGTAATAATGTAATCTTTCATTTTGCGTTTAAATTTTTCAAAAATATTTATTAGTTTTGCCACTAATGCCAAATTTGTGAAATTGGTTTCCTGCAATGATCCTGGCAATTGCCACAAAAAAATTTCTAATAATTAACTGCAATTAATATCAAAACAAATGACATTCATTGTTGAGAGTCCGAGAAGTTAGCCACATTAGATTTTCATAGAACGTTGAATTGAAGTTTCACAGTGTTGCCATGTGATTATAATGTATATAATGTATAATATGTTACACGCTTCAGATATACAGAGAAAGCTTCGAAAAGTACCTTTTTACATTATTCTATGAATTTTGATATTTTTTAATTTATGTAAAACACGAACGAATAAATATTTGTTGTTTGTTTAGATATTAATTGCAGTTAATTACTAGAAATTTTTTTGTGGCAATTGCCCTGATAGATTCCTGGAGAGATTTGGCAACAGAGTCCGCACAGATGTTCAGCAGATATACATTTTATGACTTTCTTTTTATTATATATTTATTATTTTATTATTTGGGATTGCTGTACCTGAATACTGAAATGCTCTTAGTTACTGAAAAGTGTCCACTTCGTCAGTACGCTATTTTTGTGTTTATTTTGTATTTTTTAAAATATTAAAATCATAGAGGTATATATTAACATAGAGTGAGCCCTCACTCCGCCACCACTGACGACAAGATCTCTTCGACTGGTTTGCGGTATCTCTTTCTAGCACAATGTATCGAGAAACATAACATGAAACTAAGTGGGGGTACGGGACGGCAAGTGAAATAAGGAGAATTGCTTTATTCTTCTTTTTTCTTTAATTATTATGACAAGTGACAAGACAACATAACCCAAATAATTTAATCCGGCCCTATTTCTATTTTTGAACAAAATGTTGGAAATATCTTAGTTTATTTTTAGTTCTAGCTTATTTATGGCTAGATTGAAAATCTGAATTTTCTAATATTGCTTCATGATTATCATCAGGGACTTGATTCGGTTCTTAAACAGGTAAATTTTCTGTCTCATCTGATATTGATTTGGTAGTGGAATTCTTTAGTGTATTATTTGGACTTTCATTTTCATCTTAATCACTATTGTGATTCAATAATTTTAGGTCACTTTTAGGAGCTGAGTACTTCGTTGCAACTGTACTTTTCTTTCTGTTTGGATACTGCATTAAGGCATAATGTACATTGGCTTCTAAAAGATAATCCTTTTCAACTAAAGGATCAAACTTACTCATTCATACAAATTTTCTTAGTAATACTTTGTCTGAATCTTTCATGAAGAAATAGAATTTCTGCTAGTTGATCTTCATTGATAAGTAAACACATGTTCATGATGTGTACAATAGGGAACTTGCACAATTTTTTTTTATTGCATAATAATGTTCAGTTTTGTTTAAAAATGAGATTTCCAAAATTTCACGCTTCAAAAACTCGTAATAACTTAGAAATACGTATTTAAAGTCTTCAGCGGTATAAAATAGTTCAAACGACCCGTGACGTCACATAGTTTTACATTAGTTATTATTATGGTTATATTTCGCTGTGTCTAAGTACACGCTAACGTGTACGCAAATAAAAAAGTTAGGTATGTACACGCGAATTAAACTTCATCAAGCCAGTGACGTTATTATTTAGCGTGCGCAGTGACTGTATATTTTGGTACATGCTATTTTGATATGTTTAGCGTGTGTTTGATAGAAAAATATTTGTTAAAGGAAGGGAAGCAGAACGATTCAGATGTTTCAAACTTAATTGTAATAAATCAATGTATATATTAAAGTATATATTTAGGTTAGCAAAATAAATATATGTATTTAGTTGACATAACACGTACAAAATATTATAATTTTTATACGTAAGTTAATTATTATAATCAACTATTCTAAATGGGAAATAAGCCACAATTTAACTAAAAAAATGATTTTATTAACGTTTCGACGTCCAAATCGGATGTCATTGTCAAAATACAAAAATTAGTCATATTAAATAATTAGAAAAATTTTTTACTAAGCAACACCATTTTTGTTTAATTTAATAATATTTTGTATTTTGACAACGACGTCGAAACGTTAATAAAATTATTTTTTGGTTAAATTGTGGCTTAGTTCCCATTTAGAATAGTTGATTACAAAAATGCCACAAGGATAATAGCTTCAGAACAAGTTAATTATTATTGTGAAAGCTTTAGGTCTTCTTTTTATTTTAATCTTTTACGGTAATACATACTATTTCATTTATAACTAAAAAAAATATATATTAATTTATAGTCTCTTATCTTTTTCGTACTGTTTTAAAATGTTCTTAAACTCATTAAAAGAACTAAATAATTGTCCACACTCCGTAGTTAATTTAAAAACAAACACTAAACAAATAAAAAATAAGAATTCACTGACACTCTAACTTTTTTATTTGCGTACACGGTAACGTATACCTAGACACAACCTTATATTTAGGTATATTCTTCTTCTCCTTCTTTAGTTTATTGGCCTCCACCTACTTGGGTATTTGGCAAGTTCATCGTCGTGGAATTAGTCAAAAATATTTATATTCTAATGACATTTATCGTATGTCATTGTAATAATAATATACCAGTTTGTTAAAATTGTAGTTTTATACTGTTTTTGAAGGAAAGGAACGAAGGTTTACTATTGAAAATAAAACCATTTTGTAAAAGTACGAAATTTTCTATGAATAGTTCAAACGATCAAAAACACTTGTAACGTCACATAAATGTATTTTCTACTGACGTTTATAACGTCTAATTTAAAATTCTGTTTACTTTATTGGAAAAATGTAAATGTAAAGCCAAGTGACGTCACGATGCGTTTTGGACCACCTGTTTAAATTTGAATTTTTAATCGTCTTTAGGGGCCAAACGAAAGACAAACAAAACTTTTTTTTCTTTGATACATGTTTTAAATTATGTTGTGTGGTGATTTATAACATTTTTTTCGAATTTAAAAATTTATGCAAGTTCCCTATTGGTTGCTGTAGACAGTAAACTTCATATAGAGTGCAGAGCATCTGGTATATAGAACATTTTTCCATTTAGTGATGTCTAAATTTCTGGTTTTCAATGCTAGATTCACTGCTTTCCATATAACTCCATTGTATCTTTTAACTTAACCATTTCCTTCAATATGGTGTTGTTCTACTTGAAGATATTCCTTTAGAGTGTAGGTAATTAATAAATTCTTGGTAAGTCAAGCTAGTCCCCCTGTCTGACTGGACGTATCTTAGCATGGAAATCTTGAAAATTCATCAATTTTTTTTTGTTCAGAATCTGTGAGGATACGTGAGAAAAAAGTAACGGGTCTTCCAGATTGACTCAGCATGATAGCAATAGCAAATTCATTCATGTATCTGTTTCAACAATGAGAATTTATTTTTCATTAATTACTGTCCATAGAAGTGCAATATTGTATATCCCAAAATATTTATAGCTTTTGATTGTAGTGACATTTATTTTGATTTAAAGTTAACCCATATTTTTTAACGGCATTTAAAAACTTCAAATCATAGCTATCTTGATCCTCACCACTAACTGTTACTTCATCTAAATAAGCGTAAACCCCTTGTAGATTTTCTTTTTTATTGATAGAATCAATGGCTCTCTAAAAATATGATACTCCATTGGTCACCCCAAGAGGAATACGACAAAATTGGTAAAGGCATCCACTTTCCTCAAAAGCTGTACATGGTTTGTCAGATTCATGAATTGGCTATTCTCATTTAAAAAAATATTTGATTACGTCATTACGCCCAGATGGATGACGTCACTAGTATGTTGTATACAGTAGAACCCCGAAAATCCGAACTAATTGGGGGGACAGCCTGTTCGGATTCTGAAAAGTTCGGATTATTCGAAAGTCAGCCTAACCAGTAATTCAAAGCTCTCCTGCAAAACGTGTAACCTGGCTATGAGAAAACCGAAGTAAATTTATGTTTAACCTTTATAAGCACTACATATAAAGTACCTACGTATTTATTTTTAAGAAATTTTAAATGTCAAAGTCCTACGAATCCAATATTGTTCAATTTTCTGGTTATACTTTGTATAATAAACATGTATTTAAGTTTTTGTCTTGAATTTTTAAAAAAAAATTCACTTTCCGTTAGTTTGGATTTGCAGGGTTCTACTGTATGTCAAAAATATATATGAGGGGGGCAAAATATATTGAATAACCCTGTACATCAAGAAATTTACTACCAACGTCTCTGTTACTGAATATATCACTAAGTACAGGGCAACCTATTTAAAACTTAAAAAATCAGCTAAAAAATTAAACTATCAAAATCATCTGAGAAGCTTTAAAAGTGTTGCAAAAGAAATTTGGTCCATAATAAACAATCTTCTTCGAAATCAAACTCACAAAGCTCAAACATTTTCCCTTCCAGACCATGAATACTTTATTAATGTGAGTAAAATTATAACATCAACTATTTTGTCACAAGAGATCAATTTTGTTAAGATCCGATTTCCTATCTCCCTAATTCAAGAAAGGTCTCAAATTCATTATTTATAAGACTAGTTGATTAATCTGAACTGATCCAAACAATCAATAGTATCAAAAGCAAATCTTCCTGTAGTACTGATGGACTATCCATAAAAATTGTCTCAAATCTCCCAGAAAATGTGTTGGGAGTCCGCATCCCACTAATGACTCTTTTAAGGGGCTATCCTAGTGTAAAAGAACGAAATTCACATACTTTTTTTGGGAATATCTAAAATAAAAAGTACTGTACCAATTGTTTTGAAAATTTGCATGACTATTTATTATAAAAAGAAGTACAAGTAAAACAATTTTCATAAAAAAAAATAATGAAAATTTAACGATTTATGCCCTATCTACTGGCACAGTGAAAATAAAAAACATGGCTCCACTGCTGCAGCGATTGGGACTAATAGAGATCCTGAATTATAAAATTGCAAATACATATTGATTATTGAAATATTAGTTATTTCCTATACCATCAATTAGGATTTTTGGAAAAATGACGAAGTGTTGAAATTTTTTTAAATTAGCTAGAACATTTTCAGTTTCAAAAACCGCCAAATTGACATTTTTTATCCGATTAAAAAAATCCCTATTTGATGGTATAGAAAATAACCTATATTTCAATAATAACTTTTGATATTTTATGTTTCAGGATCTCTTTTAGTCCCAATCACTGCAACAGTGGAGCTATGTTTTTATTTTCACGGTGCTAGTAGATGGCGAATAAATCGTTTAATTTTCAATATTTTTTTATGAAAATTGTTTCACATGTACTTTTTATAACAAATGTTCAGTAGTAATAACCAGAGGACATTGATAATTGTTCGAAAAATTTTTATAACAGATTTCGAAAGCTTGTTCCTTGGAAACAGACCGACGCCGTAGGCGGAGGTCTGTTGCCTGTAAGCAACAAGCTTGAGAAAGTTGTTAAAAAATTTTTGAGCATTTATCAATGTTCGAGGGTTATTCGGATAGAAAATTTTTTGCTGATATAAAATTAATAATAATTTCATTAATATTCTCATCAGTATTACAACCAAATCGTGACATTTTGAAATATTGAATATTTGAAATGTCAAAATTGAAATGAAACGAAATGTAGGTATCCATAGCTACATGATTGAGTGAAAACAGCCCATGGGATCTGTTTTCAGTATAATGTTGGTTGTATTCAATCAGATGACCACAAATTAATTGATTTCATTGGATTTCTAATTGAGCAAAAAATTTTCAAAATAATTGGTACAGTACTTTTTATTTTAGAAATTCCCAAAAAAGTATATGAATTTCATACTTTTACACTAGGATAGCCCCTTAAGAAAGGTAAATTTCTAGAGCTGCCTAAAGACAGCCATCATTATTCCTCTTCATAAGGGTGGTGAAAAATCTAATGCCTGCAATTATAGACCTATTGCATTACTACTGGTACTCTCAAATAGGACTCATATTACACAAGTATAAAAACTTGTTGCTGGTATGAGCACATTGTGTAAATGTTAGGATTTAAAGAGGATATAAAAACCTTCAATACAATTATGAGCGTTAGTCTCTTTATATCCTAACATTTTTTTTGTTATTGTTTTAGTTTATTATTGTTTTTTATGACTCTGTAAGTTTTGTGTATAAATTGTACAATTTTCCATGACAATAAAGCATTTTTCTATTCTAAGTTGTCTATTTGTTAAACCAAAGCATTGATTATTATTACAAAATATTAATATAATCAATTAAATAATAATATTAATCTCACAAACAATATAGGAAGTATAGTTAAAAAGAATAAACATAGTAATCCACAAGGAAATAAATCTGCACATAGCTATAGCCCAAAGTAACTTCTGTTGTTTATCCAAATCTTCAATAGTCAAAAACATTTGTGTAAAATTATATTCCAGCAGTTTCTCCTTTTCCTACATTTAAAATAGCTGGTGTTTATTCCTAAAAACAACAAATACATAAATAAAAACTCTAAATTGTATACCATAAAAAAATCATACAAATATGACAAAATATCACAAGAGTATTTTAACATTATTTAAGGACAATTGCCATAATAAGCCACAACAAAAATGTATTAAGCGAAAAAGCTATAGAGCTGAAACAGGAAGTTGCTATGTTTGGTCTATATATTAATGAAAGTAAAAAAAAATACCTAAATGGAATATAACAACGGGTTCTTATCGGTAATAAGAAGTGTTTTTATGCATACAAAGACGTAATGAAAAGTAAGTTACTGTTACTGAATCGTGAGTATTGGCTCCGTGCGTCTCCCCTCTACGTACAGTCACGTGATACGCTGTCAGATTTTGTAAGGACGTTTTAACATTGAGTCTTATGGGATTATTTTGTTAAACTTGAATATTTTATTTTGTAGTAACAATAACCGAAAAAAATTGTTAGAATTCATTAGTTATTAATTTATACTGTAATTTATAGTGCAACAAAAATATTTTCTTTTTCGTTAATAAAGATTTATTGACATAAACTGCGATAGTGAGGTTATGTATACAAAATCAAACTGATAATCAATATTGGAAAGTGAAGAATTTATATCAGATTAAGTGCGTTTTTAATTTCTGTTTATATTAATACATAATATCACTAGCGTGACACGGCATTTTTTTTAAATGTCTCATTTAAACATACACAAAGCGTCCTGATAAAATTTCAAAAAACCGCCACCATGAGCAGGTCGGTCGATTTTGCTTTGACACTTTGTTAACGCTCGGGGCGAATAAGCTTAGAATCTACAAAACAGTAATTAGACCAGTGGTCACATATGGATGTGAAATGTGGACCATCTCAACCACTAATGAAAATCAACTGAGAATATTTGAGCGTAAAATACTAAGGAACATATTTGGACCAACACATTGTAAAGATGGTTCATGGATAATTAAAATGAACCACAAGCTGAATGAACTAATGCAGAGCGCAGATATTGTTAGATTTGTAAAGTGTCAAAGACTAAACTTTCTTGGTCGCTTAGCAAAAATGTCAGATAATCGAGCTGTGATGTCAGAGATGGAAGCCCCAAGGAAATATAACAAGAGGAAGGCCCTGTAACAGATGGATAGACGATGTAGAGAAGGTTCTTAAAACCATAAATATCAGGCAGTGGTGCAGGAAAGTAGCAACAGGGCAGAATAGAAGAATGCTGTTAAGCAGGCAAAGATTTACAAATGGTTGTAGTGTCATTAGAAGAAGAAGATTTAAGGACAGTTTAGGCAGGCTATATGCATTAAGGCATTATTAAGCTTTGCATTTAACCATATTGTAATACACTATATCTTACATGGTCAAGCATGATTTTCTTTACATAACCCTTGTTCTAAACTAGAACCGAATTGGTAAGTACATATATATTTTTATTGTAGACATTTTAAAAACTTATTACTTAGTTGAATTACTTTAAACTTACCACTTATAAAATGTTTACTACATACTCTCATATTTTAATTTGTGGTCTGTTCTCTTTATTGCTTTTATCCAATGTTCCTGCCTTTGTTTGGATAAAATTCATTTAAATGTATTGCATGGGGGAAATGTATAGCCTTGGGAACAGTAAAAAGTGAGGATTTTATCCCTGTCTGTCCTATTCCCGCAATTTACAGGCTTCTCAAGAAAGCCCTTGCTACAAGTCGGTCAAACACAAGGAAAGGTGTTTTTTCTTTTTTGCACACAAACAAATTGACACAAACTGATAATTACTATGGGATAATTCAGTTCTGTAGGCTATAAACAACTTTATATTTAATTTACTATCACAATTTCGCTGCACAATTAACAATAAAAAACAAAACCAAACAGAATATTCGTCTAACAACATCTACAAATAAATGTCAATGTCCAATGTAAACAGTGACTAAATAAAAATAACAGGAAAGACATCAGCTAACTTCGTACTTCTCCTAACTTAAAAATGACGTTTATCATACTGTCGCAGCTTTACTATGTGTAAGAGTGAAGTAGCACTAATCCAAAGAAAAAAGATGGTGTCGTCACTTCGCTTCGAATGACACTCTCTCTATGTCAATATATACCTCTATGATTAAAATGCCTACAACTTCCATTTTAGACAAATTATTTTTCCTAATAGTACTGTCACCGTACTGTGGACTTGTATATCTGTATTTTCAGTTGCATATATTCTGGAGCCTGTTATTATCACAGCAGCTTTTTAATATTTTTTCTGTGGACTTGTAGATCTGTGTTTTCAGTTGCATATATTCTGGGGTCTGTTATTATTTACATTATATTTAATATTTCTATCTTTAATCAATATTTAGAGTTTTTTCGATGGCGTTTCGAGTTCAGGTGAAAATATGATATGTAATAATATTACTAGATAATCTGTAATAATTATTGTATTGACGACCTTATTATTTATACAAAAGCTTATTTTTATATAGATAATAATAAACTAAAAGTATATAGTAATAAACTCTTAAAACAGCAGAATTTTACTTATTTTGCACTATATTTTACAAATTTTATTTTCATATAGATTATAATAAACATAAAATATATAGTAAAATCTTAAAGAAGCAGAATTTTACTTATTTCACACTTTTTAATTAGAGAAATTTAACATTTTTTCTCGTTATTTTATCTACATAGTTAATGTTTTCCATGTTAATAAATAAATTAATAAAAATATATCACATGCTCTTTTCCGATTTATCCTAACAACACATGGCAACACTGTCATGCCTTTATTTATCCTCCAATTTAATGTTGCCCCAAATATTTATTCTTTTGTGTTTTAAAAAAATAAAAAATAGTAAAATCCATAAAATAATAAAAAAAAGTAGTTTTCAAAGCGTTCTCTGTATATTTGAAGCGTGTAACAGTATTATACATTACATACATTATAATCACATGGCAACACTGTCAAACTTTAATTCAACGTTCTGTGAAAATCTAATGTGGCTAACTTCTCGGATCCTGCAACTTAACGATGTCCGTGTCAGGTATTAATACTATTAATCATAACCAAATCACACAACACTTTTTTCTATGAATCATAAAAAAGAAGAATATTGATAAATGTGTAAAATTGTGTAATCTGTTGTAATCCTGTTTTTATTTTTATTTCTCTATGGTGTAATCTCTGGTAATCTCTTTATCTTATAACTTGTATGTAATCCACTTGAGATTACATATTCATAGTCATAGCAGGGTGTGTTTTGTTATTTGGTCGGCAATTTAGTTCGAGATTAAATTGTTAAAACTAAATTTTTATCAAAAATTGTATAAGAACAGGATACCAATTTAACGTAAGTTTTGCGAATCTTTCGTACCTATACCTCGTCCAATTTACTTACTGTTGCACGTCATCCGCGCCCGCGCCATAGCCTGTGACACGATACCAACTCGAAATATTTAGGCGGTGAGTGTGTTCTTTTTTAGAATCAAAATTATTCTACCGCCTAGATATTTCGTGTTGGTATCGTGTCACAGGCTATGGCGCGGATGACGTGCAACGGTAAGTAAATTGGAGGAGGTATACTTTATTCTTTCTTTTGATTTTAGGCAGATTATCTCGAGGGGTTTGAGCGAAAATCCGATAAATACCGAAATTATGAAATCTGGTATTTTTATTTCTGCTGTTGTAAAAACATTTCTCCTACCATTGGTAAATGTTATTATTTGATATTAACATTTTTAAACACAACAACCAATAAAAACCAAACATGGTAAAAACCGTTAACTCGTATTTTTAAATAACACCAATCCGATATGTAACTTTAGTGATAAAAATACTTTGTTGTAAACATATTTATAATTTGAGAATCCGGTAGAATCATTTATCTTCTTTTTCCTGTGTAAAATTACTAGTTTTATTAGAAATATTTCTAAGTTAAAAACTGATAATTAATTTTTATCGAAGATGAAGATTACAAAATTGTTCATTTTGACAAAATATATTCATGCGAAAATCCGATAAAGAATTTTAGACTATGATAGTTTATTAAATTTCAGCACACTTTTTTCCTGCGAAACCCAGTAAAAGATGGCGTAAATTGACAATTAAAAATATTACGAAAACAAAAAAGCGGTTAGAATGGGGCCCATATTTATAATCAAAAACAAACTCCGAGCTTCCAAGGTACCACAGCAAATCAATTGTATTAAATTTAAATTTAAGTGTACTGAAAAGTTGTCTGAAGACTAAATGAAACTCTGTAGAAATTACTGGAGTCTAGTAGTAGTAGTCTAGTCAGCAATAATTTTATTTTGTACAATATAACTGTCAAACTAATTACGACTAGACTTGTTCTTAAAACTTCCCAAAGAAAGGAACAAACATTTAGTAAGAAATGTTTCTTTCCACTAGCTTACCATGAATGAATTCCAGTGTGTCAAGTTTTTTAAAAAACGCTGTGTATATTCTCAGATGATATAATAAATGCTGTAGCTAACAGTGATTCTACTGGATGATAACCAGTTAATAAAAATATCAGAAGATATTGGTTTGAATTACAAAAAAAAACTCCTACTCTACGCCCTAAAAGGCTAAAACGAATTTCATCCAAAAGGCAACCATAGACTTACTAAATCCGGGCAATTTACCAAAGTTATATGAAAGTACCTTTCCAATAAGTGACGCAAAGAAAACGGATTTGATAAAGATGTGCCAAGAAAATATTTTCCAGAAGAGGTGCATGCTTGAATAACAAATTTAAAAACCGGTAATTATATCGTAGATCGAATTCCAGATGTAATGATGTGAGAAGAATCGGAAGAAGACACATATTTAACCTTTTAATTTTCTAAAAAGAATGCAGAATAATTTATTTTTGTGGGAATAATATACAATTAACTTTTATTTTATAATTAAAAAAATTCAAAATAAAAACCAATAAAGTCAAATGTTATACTCATTCAACGAGGTAAAACTCGATAAATATCACGTTTTATTTTTTTTTGTAAATACGTTTTTATAAATTAAACTTAAAATAAATTATTCTAACTAAATATTAAATTCTCTGCCATTTGGCTATAACAAATATTTGATAAAACTTCCTATGACGATTTTAAATCTTATTCAAACTTCCTAAAATCTTTAATTTTTAGTTATCAGGTTTTCGCTCGAACCCCTCGATCTGTTTTATCTTGCCTGCTGCCTACCTCCATTTTTAGCTCATCATACTACTTTCGAGTTCGAGTCTTCGTCTATATATGGGTGCACAGTATTTGGTGCACCTATGTAAATATTTGGTATTTATATAGGTACCTACATATATTTTCATTTTTGTCAATAAGACACTCTGGTCAAAATAATATATCAAATTTTTATGGTCGAGTTGATACAAATTTTGTTTAAAAAGCTGATGTTGTGCAAGTAACTAACATTTAAAGTCGCCGGTCGCTTCAAGCGTTATTTCTGAGAGAATGGTGAACTTTATTCAAAAGAGTTATATTCACATATTCAAAATTATCTTAGGGGGAGCCAGGGGATAGAACTAACAAATACATTTTTGCATTAGGTTGGTTAGTGTTGAAGCAATATTATGTATTGTTACACAATTTAATAGTAAAAATCAATTATATTTATTATTTTTTAATTACTTTTGTTATGATTAAGGCAATTACTTATTTTTGATGGCTTTTTATGTAATTTATTTTGATTTTTCTATTACTTTTTGTTTGATTTTTTTTGTATTATGTATTTGGCTTTTGAACACTTTTACCAGTTTCCACTAAAAAAAAAAACATAATTTGAGCTTTTCTTTACATATTCGTTTAAGTTAATAAAACATTGGACTCACTTCATAAATAAATTTTCTTGTTTGATATTAATTTCGTGATAACCCTTGATAAACATTTTCAGTAAAGTTTGGTAACCTCTGGAAGTCAATTTTTAAACATTAAGAAGTTTTCCGTTGTATTATACTTTTCTCCTCCCAGTTTCTATCATTTGTTGGTTTTTAAAGATGTCTTATTTTGTATAATAATCTGTATTGTCCAATTTTTAGGCTGAAGATTGCTAAAACTGTACCTAAGTATGATTAAAAATGCATCTAAGCCAAATCAGTCAAATTTTCGAAGTATTAAGATAACTTATAGTTATACCCTATATAACTTATGTTATATTTATAAGATATACTTAGCATTTAAAATATTTGGCCGTTTTTATTAACACTTTTATATTGTAGGAAAACCTAATGGGTGACCAGGTGGACTTTGTAACAAAATTTCATAATCTTGATGGAGATTTAAAGGGAGAAAGGACCAAAAATCTTTTTAAGTTGTTAAAGACAGCAGTTTTTGAAAATGAAGAACAATTAGACACTGCCCTAAGAAGCCTAAAACCCAAATCTTACCAAGAAAACTTGTTTTACATTGAAACTTTAATTTATTTTAAAAGATCCAACCAACTCCTAGAGGTTCTAAGAGGAGGGAATGATGTTTACATAAGTAAAATTTTGAAGCAAGCATGGTTTTTCCAGAATGTATTCGATAACGTGGAGCCTGAGGCATTTGTAACAGAATTCCTACCACATGTATCATATGCTGTTAAAAAGACATTTCTAAATAGAATTTCAAATCACTGGAATGAACAAAAAGTAGATTCACTCTTTGAAGCTCTTCTAAAGAAGTAAGTATAACTTAAGTGTTGTTGTTATCATAGTCATTCATCCGTTTGCGTTAATAATAATCTTGTAGGGCATTTTTGTGTGGGAGATCCTTTCAGACAGGTTCCGGCGCAAATTTCATATTTAACCCTGTTTCAAGTAGTTGGGCAGTACTTTAACCCACTGCCCAAGCTACAACTTGGAGGACCAGTATTTTCTGTTGGGTTTTATTCCCTTACCCAATTTGTTCCACTTCTAAGGCATTTGAAGCTCGCCTTTTACCCTCTCATCTGCTACATACCGCAAACCCATTATATGTCATACACCCATTGGTTATCACCTTCGGGGACGTCATTATCATCATTGGCTCTACAACCCATGGTGGGTCTTGACCTGTTCTAGAATCAGCTTCCATTCCTTTCTATCCTTCGCGTTGGTTTTCCAATTTCGTACTCTTAACACTCATAAGTCGTATTCCACCTCTTTCATCCGGTCTTTGGTTAAAAATGTGTTTCGACGGCTACATCTCGTTCATTCGGCCTAGCTGCTGCAGCCTGTCTATTTTGATACTAGGCTCACTATAAAGGCGGTAAAGCTCAGAATCCTAGCGTCTACTTTTGTCTATACTAATTCTTTCATCGGCAACAGTGGTCATTCCTAAGTTTTATTATTATTTTTTTATTATTTATTTATTAACGGGATAAACCCAATACATACAAAATACAATAAAGCAGAGCTTTCGTCATAATAATGAAAATATAAAATTTAGATACACGTAAAACTACAACTATAAAACACAAACATAAAAATAAAAAGAATATCAATTATTTTCAAATGATGAAAACAACTGAATCATTTATAAAAGTTAAATCTATTTTATTTTTATTTTTAAATTCAAAATTCAAGACGGCCGAGTTCTTGTTTAATAGAGGAAACTTAAGAACCAAACAGATTTAGATGACTAAACTTGCTTCCATACAGGGTGAATCTACTAATTGGTGCACATTGACCATAATTTGTAGCATGCCGTTGTTCCTTGAATATTTGTGGATTTCGTGTCAATCTAGCACAGTGTTTCCCAAACTTTTTGCGGCATGTCCCACCTTAGCAATTTCAAAAATGTTTATGCCCCCCCTGTAACATGCATAATTTTAAATATTAAAAAATTAAATTGTTTATTTAGAAGATTAAATGATAGGTTTTAGGAAAAAATCACTAGGAAATTGTTAACGAAACAGTTAAATAAATTTTCAAAACATATAATGAAAAACTCAAATTAAGATTCCAAACAATTTTAACATAGATTCTTCTATATTAATTTGTTCTTTTAATTTAATGAGATCCTTGCTGTTGATTCTTGATGCACAGAGATTTTATATTAGGTTCCAATTTGGTTAGTTTCGGTCTCAAGTGCCAACATTGTGGTATATTCAGCAGATTTTTACCAGTAAATCATTTACATCACTAAATCACTACATTCAGCTAAATATGAAGATGAAAAGGATAGCCATAGTTTTCTTGCACATTTGGTTAAATTTGGCTCCTTTTATATTTACCCCAGTTAATAGGTAAAAAAACATGAAAAAATGTTAAACAGGGTTTTGAAGGTGCTAAACGGTAGAGGAGTGATAACTGATGATAATTCCGTCAAGACGTACAGCTAATTTTTCTTCTTCTTTTTTTTAAACAGTTACAAAGAATGAAAAACTCAGTTTTTTGACGATAAAACGTTTTTTGTTCATTTTAGAGAAAAATGTTTCAAAGAAATATTGTAGACCTTAAAAAGTTCTTTACTTTGGTGGGACACATATTGAAATATATAAACAATTGACCGAGATAATTGCAAAAAACCCTCATTTTTGCACTAATTTATAAATATTGATAACTTTACTTTTTGCATAATGATTTATAATTTAACTACTTTAAATTATGCTATTTAATGGGCTATTTAAGTGTGCCAAATTTCAACCAGATCGACCGAATAGTTTATAAGTTATTCAATTTGTTTATCCAAGAGAGCAATTGTTTATACAACTGTTCTTGCCCTAACAGTGACTCTAGAGATATTTAGCAAATCGCAATCAGTTATTCGAGAATCTATTTTTAAGATATATTAAAAAAATTTAACATTTTATTAAAATTGTTATTAAAAAAACCGTTTGAAAAAGGCCCTAATTTTTAGGTTATAAACAATTAGAATAACTTTGACAGTTTTTATGTCACACGTTTGCATGTAGGCTCACTGGAAAGCTGATGAAAAAATACATATTAAAATAGAAAAATTAATTGTATATGACTAATATGAATCAAGTTATTATTTTTTTAATAAATCAATTTTGCCTTGTTTATAAACATTAAGAGCTGAAAATTGAACATATTGTATTTATGGGAATCTATATTTTATGATCCAGTGTATAGATTGCATAGGCAGTGAAATAATAAAAAAACTTATTATTATAACGGTATCGCTAACTGACGGTACTCGTGAAACACCACTAACGAAAGTGAAGGTGGGAACTGTTCGAGCTTCGCTTCCTTTTTTGGAAAAAAAACTGCAATAAATTATCACCTTCCGTAGCTCGCGCAACCTTCTTTTTTTAACTGGGTTAGCTCAAAAAAATAATAAAAACTGTGCAAATTTCAACTTCCGGGAAAATGGGAAAATCCCGTGAAAATCAATTGATTTAATTATAC
Organism: Diabrotica virgifera virgifera; assembly: GCF_917563875.1. Lineage (NCBI taxonomy): Eukaryota > Metazoa > Arthropoda > Insecta > Coleoptera > Chrysomelidae > Diabrotica > Diabrotica virgifera. Next base: position 216,980,087 of record NC_065448.1, on the reverse strand, counting down.
TATAAAAGTTATTGAATTTTACAAGTATTTCGTAAAAATTCCTTTAAATTTTATTAAACAAAGTATATTTTTTATATAAGTATAAAATAATTATAAATTAGTACAATACAATATTTATTTATTTTAATTGCATTAATTAAAAGTATATAAAAGTCCTTAATAGTTTTTAAAAAATTAATTTTTGTTTTATTATGATTTAATTGAAAGAAGCTATTAATATTTGTCTAGGTAGGCATCTAACAAGTATAAAAATAAATAATAAAACATTGTTTATGAATTTTAATTTGATTATTCTAGTGAACATCTACAACTTCTAGACTTCTCGGCAAGTTACAGTTAGTTCATCGTCTACAAAGTCTGACTCGACATCGTCAAGAACCACTGCAGCGCGATTGCAACATTTTTTCTCCTGTTCTTCCACTGCACACTCTGCACAGTGTGTACAAAGATCCGTACAGTTTATACCATATTTTTTACAGCCACATCTTGTACTTTTGCAACCCGTTAAACATTTACATGCTATTTGTTTTAATATCACTTAAGGAGTCAAACAATATAAGGTGTAAATGGGTTCAAAATCAATATCAGTCTTTTTCTATCCATATTGGGTATGGGTAGCATCCAGTTTTTTACCTAACCAGTGTTGTAATTGATGATAAACGCAAATTTTTTTCCCTGTATTTCTTACAAATTTTAAAAATCGTAACTCATTTAATGCCAATATGTTATTGTGTTTTTTATATGTAACATCAATTGCAGCAGAATACAAAGCAACAATGATATATCCGTTTTTCATGATGTCCTCCTTGTTAGCATTCTCGCCATAAAAAATATTTGTCAGATCTAAAAAGTTGTATCACACCCAGTAAAACTATATAAGAAGAACCCAACGTATTTTCTTATATGAGATTGTTTAAACCTATTACAACTATAATAGATAGATAGATTGTCCTTTTTCGCTTTTTTTTTCTTTCAAAATATATGTAATTGTCCGGAACAGAGAGTTGCGTCAATACTATGATTATATCGGTATCATTACAAATTATTACAACGATCTTGTCAGGTTCATATGTATGTTCGTAAAGAGATGTCTGCACTATTGGGACCGTGCAAGTTCGGCAAAGCGACCTCTATTTCTACGCTCTGTACTTTTATTCGCACTTTTAATTATATTGGCCAATTATATTAGTCCTGGTTGCTGGATAATTGTCAAGGCCATAGTCCAAAAAAATAATAAGAAGAAAAAATAAGATGCAGGTTATGTTATGCAAACGTAAACAATTGTATGTAGTAAATAAAATTAGTTATTAAAATGCAGTACTGCAAGCAAAATACAATTAATTAAATTTACCTTTATATAATAATTGCATATCATATCAATATTGTGGAGCAATATATATTTTTTCTGCTTCAATGACAGAAGGTATGAAATATACGTCAATTTGACAATTTCAATTGACAATATGAATTATTAAGGATAGTTGCAATATTTCTCCGCGACTCGCGCACGGTCGTTTCTCGTTTCCCTTCCAAGTACTTGCACACCGCGAATTAATACGTCTGCATCTTCATCTGCTACTTTAGTTCGGTACCCAGATTTGTTGAGCTCTGCACATAAAAGTTGAATTAATTGTAAATTGTTTTAAATTGGGATTCCATTCTAAAAAATAAAACGAAGCTATTCTCACCTTCACATTCGTTGGCGGTGTTTCACGAATATTCTTGTTCTCATGATCATTTTTCAGTGCGTCACAGTTTTTCGATTTCTCTCTAATGCATTTAAGTTAGATGAGACGGAAAAAGCGGTAGCTCCGTGATTAAACACAAAAATAATGCAGCATTACAATGGTTATATACATAAGATGTCTATTCCTAACCTACGTTTGATTCGTTGATATTTAGAATGCGCGTTTTTTCTAGCCAATCAAATACACGTATTACGAACATTTGACGAAAACTTCGTCCATTTTGGCCATTTTTTAGAAGTGTCAAAGAATCTTAAAACATTTTCAATACATCTTAAAATTAAAGTCTCAAATAATCGATTGGGATTTGTAAAATATCTCTAGAGTCACTGTTAGGGCAAGAACAGCTGTTTAAACAATTGCTCTCTGGCATAAACAAATTGAATAACTCATAAACTATTTGGTCAATCTGGTTGAAATTTAGAACACTGAAATAACCCTTTAATTGGCATAATCTAAAGTAGTTAAATTAAATTTCGTTGTGCAAAAAATACAGTTATTAACATTTATAAATTAGTGCAAATATGAGGGTTTTTTACAATTATCTCGGTCAATTCTTTATATATTTTAATACTTGTCCTACCAAGTTAAAGAACTTTTTAAGATCTACAATATTTATTTGAAACATTTTTCTCTAAAATGTACAAGAAACGATTTATAGTCAAAAAACTGAGTTTTTCATTCTGTGTAACTGTTTAGAAAAAAGAAGAAGAAATATTAGCTGTACGTCTTCACGGAATTATCATCATTCATCCCTCATCTATCGTTTAAAACCTTCAAAACCCTGTTTAACATTTTTACGTGAAATCGATGAATTTTTTCCCTATTAACTGGTGTAATTAAGGCTATGGGTACATAATTCGCAAATATTTTACGTGTATCCCTACTTTTTCTGTCTTTACACGGCAAATTACGCGTAGTAAAATTTACACTGGTATGGATATGTAAACATTACTAGAATGTCATTCTACTTGAAAATGTCATCATTAATTTAAAGAGATGGGTTTTGAATGTTCTTGTATAACTGTTATTTTTATAATTGGAAATTATTAATTCAGTTAATAAATGTGATAATTTTTTCACTAACTATGTATTCAGTGATTGTAATAATTTATTTGTACAACAAAGACTAATACTCAATCGAGAAAAGAGGAAAAGTGTTAAAGTGATTTTTTAATAATATATTGTTATGGAACGCTTACAATTTTGAACATCTTTAACAACAAAATACTTGGATCACAGAATATAATTATCCTGATGTATTCTCTGCTTGGATCTTCCACAAATAATACACAATAAATAACTTTTTATTAAGTTCACGTCTTAAATCAATTATTTATCAAATACACTATATTTCAATAATATTTAATCAATAACTCAACATATTCCCGATGCAATGTCAAATATTTAAAATTGTCACTGATTGTCAGTGTCTGACTGACAATATATTATGCTGACAATATTATATTCGGGTGAGTGCCAGTGGCGGCTCGTGAGTAAAAATATCGGTGGGGCACTTTTATTTTGAGCAGCAAATACGAAATTATGAACACCGAAAAAATGTTAGTAAAAGATAAATATTGCTAGTAGCTACATGTATCTTACTCATGTACTTACCCATGTATCTAAGGATTCTAGTGAATAGCCTTTTTTTTTTTTTCATCACTAGGTGGGGAATCTGCTAACAGACGTCGGAGGTAAACATTTCCGACAGTGCTGGGTTCCTGAGCTAAACACCCTCATCAGTGTTAAGTCGACCAGTTTGGCCGTAAGTCGGACCTCCCTGCCCTCCGTAACTCCGATGTGGCCGGGACCAGCTAAACCCCACCCCTCTCATACTAGGGCATCAGAGTGGAATCGCTCGTTAGAGCATAACTTCTCCCCGATGTCCTTCTTTTGCCCGATTCTCAGTCGCTCGTCATCACGCATCAGCTTCCATCTCTCGCACTCATCCGACCACCACGTCCTTTACCACTATTCCTATCTCTACCTTCTCTTTTATCGACAGCACCTTTCTCTCATAAATGTGGATGCTATCCCACCATCGCTCATACATCACCATATTTTCTACCATTTCTCTCACAGACTCAAACGCTCTCTCTAGCTCATTCCTATCCCTTGCCTAGTCAATAGTCCTTGTTTATTAGTAGTTATAAGTTCACAATACTTCCAAGCACATCACCACTCCAATATAAAAAAAATGTCTTATGCCCTAAACAGTTTTTAACTAGCACCATTATATTTTAGACGTAGGATTTATAATTTTATAATTTTATTAGTAGTTATAAGTTCACAATACTTCCAAGCACATCACCACTCCAATATAAAAAAAATGTCTTATGCCCTAAACAGTTTTTAACTAGCACTATTGTATTTTAGACGCAGGATTTATAATTCAGTTCAATGCGACGTGTTTTTTGGGTTGCAAAATGGTCAATGACGAGTTCGTTAAATTTGTGGCAGTTAGGTATTAATTGTTTTTCAATGGACAGCATCGCTAGGGCATTGAGTCGTTCTTCTGACATCGTATTCCGCAGAAATGTTTTTATCCTCTTTAGGGTTGAAAAGGATCTCTCTGCTTCTACTGTTGTCATAGGAGTTGTGCATGCAATGTTAATTAATTTAATGGACTCTGAAAACAAATCAGTAAGATTGTTTTCAACAAAAACCTCAAGCAATGGCACGAGACCACTCGCCGTTCCAAAGTCAGTCCTAGCGTATAGTACACATAGCTCCGATTTTAATTTGGTGGCATCTACAAACGGATAATGTTGCAAAACAATCTTCAGCTTTTCTTCGGGAAAAATAAGTTTATAGTCTGGAAATAATTTGGGATCGAATAGTGCTGCAAGAGTTAAATGGGCCGTGAAAGAAAGTCGATCCTCAATAGTGACCCTTATTAGATCACAAATTTCTTTCGCCGTCACGTTGTTATTTTCCTGGGTTCGTTTTCTTTTCCCAGTCGAAACGCTTGGACTATTGTCATCAATTATTATGTTATCCCTGATAGTTTGAATTTGATTTTTAAATTCCTTTATAAATATTTGAATTCTTGCAGGATCTAGGGCTCTTATTTGCAGTTGTTTATAAAGAATCTCAACGTGCGGCATAATATTATTAAAAAAATTCAGCCAGTATAAAAACATATCATCTTTTAATAACATAAGTAAGCCCGAAGCTTGTTGAATGGTTTGAGTATCTCGTTCGTTTTCAATGATTTGTTCAAAACATTGCATGAGATCGTCTTTGTGACTGAATATGGTGATTACCGCTCGGCTGTTGAATGTCCAACGAGTATCGGATCCCCGGGGGAGACGTTTCTTTACAACATTGTTCAGTACATTCATGCGTTTCGGAGAACGAGAAAAGAAAGACGAAAACCCAGCTAAGTTAGCAAAAAAAACTTTTACCATTTTATGCTCAGAAGCTGCCTTCGAGACGATCAAATTAAACTGGTGTGCATAACAATGGATAAAATGAGCATACGGAAAAGAACGTCGAATTATTTCTTGAACTCCATTGATTTTGCCTGACATGACAGCGGCGCCATCATAACTTTGGCCAATTAACTTATTAGGAGTATGGTTTAAGTTTAAATTATTCAATTGCTCCAAAATACACCTACTAATGCCCTCTGCATTATGAGAATCAGGTAAAAAATATCCCCAAAAACGTTCAAAGATTTGGTTGCCAAGGGTATATCTCAAAATTAAAACCATTTGATCTTGAACGGAAACGTCAGTAGTCTCATCAGCCTCGATTGCCACATAAGGAGCCCTTTCTACCTCTTTGCTTATTATTTCACGAGCTACATATAACATTGAATCCAGGAGTTCGTTTTGAATAATTTTTGAAGTTCCCAAAAATGTTGTATTATTTTCGGTTAAATGTTTTGCCAATATCGTGTCAACTTCTCCCATTAAGTTGACAAGTCCCCTAAATACTCCAGGATTCGTAGATGTCACACTTTCATCGTGACCTCTTAAAGCTAATTCAAACGCTCCGCAAAATTTAATACAGTCGATTATTCTATTTAACACATACCTGTTTTTGGTCACTATCTCGTTATGTTCCTTTATTGATCTTCTAAAAGCCGAATCTAACTGTGATTGAATATTTATTGACCCTAATAATTGGTATTCAACACAATAGTGGATGTGTTTGGAGCTAACATTATGTTTTTTAATTTTCTCTGAGAGATGTTTAATATCATTTACACCCCGGATTGTCCAAGCCTCGTCCACTTGTGGTGAAAACAATAAACACTTAAAACAATAGAAGCGATTTGTCTCCTCACAACCGCATAACCAGTCTGCTAACAAATAAAGTTTCTCATTGAATTTACGATTAAAGGTTCTATTACCACTTTGTCCCGCCTGAATAATGTCCAATTTTGGTCTAGGAGGTCCTAGTTGTTTTATATTTAAACGTTTTTCAAAGTCCAATGTATTTGTCTTAATAAAACTTACACTATTAATATTTGTTGCCATATCGAATTATTGGATATCGACAATAATGAAGTCAGAATTGAGAATTTCGAAAACTACGCTCGGGCTGTGTCCTAGGAGAAGTATACTGGTGCGATACCGACTGCTAAGCCATATACCGTAACGTTGCCAGTTAGTACCTGCATCTGAGGATATTTCTTATTTCGCACACGGCAAGTCATCATTCTAGCGAACGATATTTTTCTAACTTGACAACAGTGAGCCCGGTCGCGCAGGAAAGCGCCCTTCCTCGGGTGCGGGTATAATTAAAAATTACACTGTGTAGTAGTTTTTAATCAATGGTGCGGGTGAACGCTGTTAATTTATATTTCTAAACTTTTTGGAGCTTCGCGTCGCATCGACTGAATATTTATTAGAATTTTAAATAAAGAAAAATTCATTAAACATAAATTGTATGAGATATCTACTACATTACATGAGCTAGTGGGAGGGCAGTGCCCCAAGCGCCTCCCTGCCACAGCCGCCCCTGGTGAGTGCGTTGTAAGACAAAGATAGATTTGGAAAATATTACCACGGCATTGTGTTTATTTTTTTAAAATCCTGAAAAAACCAATAAATATTTTTGAAAAATTTAAACGCAGAATGGAAGACTAAATTATTACCGAGGGCCGAAAGTCCCTTAGAATAAATAAAAAGTTTATTTTGAATGATATATTTGAAATTAAAAAACACACTAAATTTTCTCTTAGTTTTTCACCCCTATAACTTATTAAAATAAACATTATAGAAGTTCTCAGGGACTTTCGGCCCTCGCTAATAACGTGGTCTTTCATTCTGCGTTTAAATTTTTCAAAAATACTTATTAGTTTTCTCAGGATTCGAAAAAAATGAATCCCCATTTGAATAGCATTGCAGCTGAAAATACGTACCGATCCTCTTAAATAAAATTTTAAGTGATTCATAATTTTGCAATTCTACGAGTTTTTCTTGATATTGCGTATTTCTTTCTTAGATAAATCCACTAACATTGGCTGCCGATAGAATATGCAGATGATTGACAATAAGAAGTAATAGACCAGGGCGCATCTGTAAAAATATTAGTACATTTGGACGTTGAGAGGTGACTCAATTTTTTTTGCAGAAATTGCTTGAAAATAACTCAAATAATAATACTTGAGTTATCCTCCCTCACAAAAAGGTCCGGAACATTGTTTAAATATTTAAAATGTCAAAAAATGAAGGAAAAATTCGATTTTTTTCTTCGTTTTTTTATTATAACTTTAAAAGTATTCATTTTCGAGAAAAGTTGTATTGACATAAAAGTTGCGTAATTAAATTTCCTACAATATAGAATTGGTTAAATATTTAAAAAATAGTCACCCTTGTTGCAAAATAGCAATAATTGCGAAAAAACCATACAAAAACAATTATTCGCATTTTACGTTTCTCAACCATTTATGCTACACTTAAAACCATCATATTTCACGCAGAAAAACTTTATGATACAGTAAAACAATACTGTAAATTTCATTAAGATCGGTTCAATAGATTTTGCAATCCAGCTTTCGCAAAAAAAATTCATTTTTTCAAAATGTTATAGCACTGAAAATAAAGCAGATAGCAAGTTGAAATTTTTTTTGCTTATAGAAGTGTACTGTACCTTTCATTTGCAATTTGCAAAATTAAAATCGATTAACTACCACGGCGTCAGGAATTTTTTTAAATAAACATTAATTATTGGTGCTGCGCGCAGGACAGCGGATAGTTTGCTCTGATTGGGCATTCCAATAACCTTTGATAATGATCGATACATTTTAATTTTTATTACATTTCGATATAAATAAATAAATTTGTTTATTGCAAAATAAAAACACATACTCTATCCTTTGAAATAACACTTTTTTAGCAAAAACTTTCATTGTTCATATATTTTAACTTGGAGAATAAAAGTTTATTATTTTTAAACATATACAATTGTTTAAACAATATTTCACAAACAATAATAAAATTAGTTTGATTTTTGTGGAATTAAAATATTAAAATACAACAAAATATAGAGTAAGAAAATAATATATTAGATAAAGATTGGAAGAAATTTTGGTGGAAATCAACTTGTGTGAATCAAACACCGCTGTCCTGCGCGTAGCACCAATAATTAATGTTTATTTAAAAAAATTCCTGACGCCGTGGTGGTTCATCGATTTTAATTTTGCAAATTGCAAATGAAAGGTACAGTACACTTCTATACGCAAAAAAAATTTCAACTTGCTATCTACTTTATTTTCAGTCCTGTAACATTTTGAAAAAATGAATTTTTTTGCGAAAGCTGGATTGCAAAATTTATTTTGCAAAATCTATAGAACCGATCTTAATAAAATTTACAGTATTATTTTACTGTATTATAAAGTTTTTCTGGGTGAAATATGAAGGTCCTAAGTGTAGCATACATGGTTGAAAAACGTAAAATGCGAATACTTGTTTTTGAATGGTTTTTTCGCAATTATTGCTATTTTGCAACAAGGGTACTACTTTTTAAATTTTTAACCAATTCTATATTGTAGGAAACCTAATTACGCAACTTTTTTGTCATCTTTTCTCGGAAATGAATACTTTTAAAGTTATAATCAAAAAACGATTAAAAAAATCGAATTTTTCCTCCATTTTTTGACATTTTGATTATTTAAACAATGTTCCGGACCTTTTTGAGAGGGAGGATAACTCAAATATTATTATTTGAGTTATTTTCAAGCAATTTCTGCAAAAAAATTTGAGTCACCTCTCAACGTCCATCTCAAAACAGATGGGCCCTGGACTATAATGCGGTATCAGTTACTTCATATTTTTGGAGCCAATGAAACTGTTCAAAGTTTTTTTGGTTAATAGGTTTCTGACATAATATGGATAATGGAACCAAATATCTTCGATTTTACATCGACAAGAATTTTATTTGATCCTTGAAGTTGCTTATTTAATATACTTATTTACTTTTTCAATGATGTCGTCTAAATAACTCACAAATAGTTTACCATCGATTGTTAACAGATACTTAATTTCTGATGAGTGGCGTAAAAAATCACTGATAGTATCAGAAAGTCCCATAAATTTTTTCAAGCAGTTCTCTTCAGACAGCTGTCTTACTTCAGTATGAATTAAAAGTCTCAGGTGGTCTTCATTTTGTTCTTCACACAATAGCTTGAAGAGATGCTTACATTTGACATTAGATTTAATAGCATTAACAAATTTACTTACGGAATGAAGTATGTACTTCATATAGAACAGGCGAGATGTTTTTAGCTATCAAGTTTTCCCTATGAATAACACAATGTACAAGAATCTTTTATAGATTCGCATCTTTCGTCAATTTTAAGTAAGCATTTTTCTTGCCCAATTTCCCATATTATTAGGAGCATCATCAGCAGCACAATTTTTTATATTTTTCATTATTGTGCTTTCTAACCTTTTACCTACAGAACAACATTTCTTCAACAAAATGTCCTGTCTCAATATATCTTACGTAAGTTATCAATACTGCCTCACTGCATCTCAAAGTTGATTTATCCGTTTTCAATAAGAAATTTCTCGTTCTCAGCTTTCAACAAGTTGTTTTTTAATGCCTTCACCTATTTCGTCCATTCCTATGCCATTTCCTTTCCTATTCGTCCATTCCTATTTCCTTCACCATTCTTATGCTAACAGTATTGTTACTGAGTGGCGTAGTTTTTACATTTTTGTCGTCTTTTTCAAGAACCGTTTGAAGAAATGCTGATATTGACGTTTTTATTAAATTCTCTCCTATAGTATGTTCTTTTTTCTTGTTTTAGCGATGAATAAAAATATATGATAACTCGCCTCAAGAATTAGATTATTACCTGAAGTATGAGCAGTAGATAGAGACTTTAATGTTTTTCACAGAAATCTAGCATTGCATTTAAATGGCCCATATCGTAAGGGTCAAAGTCATGTCGAGCCCATATTCGAATTGCCCCCCTTACCAATCAAATTGCCCCCTGGGCAATTGCGTGCCCCCAAATTGCGTGGGCCCCACTTTGGGAAACACTGATCTAGCAGGTATATACAAATACAGGTAAAGTATACAAGACGTATACAAGATGTAACAATTCTTCGGAGTTAATAACACCAGAGATAATTTTGCGAAGATAACAAATATCCAACATGACTCTTCTGCGTTCAAGAGTTTGTAAATTTAATCTCATTAATATATTGTCATAAGTATAATTTCTAACTGTTAAACCCATCTTAAAAGCTGCAAAACGTTAAAATTTGTTTTGAACCTTTTAAATATTTAGGATTTGATATGCATAACTAAGGTGACCAGACAATAGAACCATATTCAATAATTGATCTCACGATCAATATATTCTGCAATATAAGATTTTTATTGTGTGAATTGACAACATCTTAAATGCCTTCGAAACAGTATGGTCAATGTGAGAGTAAAATGTTTATTTACAATCAAATATTAAACCTAAATCCCGTATATATTACAGTATGAACATCGGCAACCCATACTTCATACAAAATCCTTTACCAACCTCAAACCACCCTACTGGCATATTTGACTTAAATATTTTTCAGATATGGGTTACCCTTGGCAGTATCAGTCTTACACAAATGCAGTCCTACTAAAATCCAAACTGCAATAGTTGAGCATGATTTAGAGCTAAATTCAAACCAAGTACTTAACATATACAATAAAAGTGAAGAGCTATTCATATTCTATGTGGATTTCAAACAAAAGAATTACAATGATTGGAAGGTATTAAAGAATATAGCCATAAAAAATCCAGAACTTGTATTGAAACTTCAACGAGAACAAAAGATTTCTTTGTACCGAGTTGGCAGAAGAACTTCTAAAAAAATGTTTAATATTGTTGACGATGATGTATTAAAAGATAGCGAATATTACCTAGAGTTTTTAAAAAATGCTGTAGTTGTTCGGAAATTAGGTAAAAATTTTGATACTTTATTTAAAAATCTGTTTCCTAACCAGCTCAATCGTGTAATATACTGTAAGAGTTGCACTTTAATAAATTATTATCCTAAAAACAAAAGATGGAATTTATTACATCAAACTTTTATCGAGAAATTCAGTGGTCAAGAGTTAAAAGATCTCTTGCTGGTTTTTCATTCAATGATACAGCTAAATCCACCCAGAGAAATTGTTGAGTTGTGGGCTGAAGCTCACTATAAGAAAGGCAACGAAGGTAACAATCATTTTCTTAAATATTACCCACCTTCAAAAGCTATACCGGCTCTTAAAGAAAAAATTAACGTCACTTCTGATTTACAAGCGAGATTGTCTTTGGTATTATTACTGATAGATACATGTAATTACAATAAAGATTTGGATGCGCTGGAGGAAGTCTTGAAGTATATATGTTTCAGGTAAGATTTATTATTTATATAATATGTTGCGCTTGGATGTAATAATATTAAATGCAAAATTAACATTGGTATCTATATTACCACGAAGTGTTCTGTTCTGCCCGTAGTTTGTGGCCTTATTTATTTTGTTCTCCTAATAATGTATGTTTTCCAAATAATCAATACTGTTCCGTTTTACATTTATTTTAGTTTATACAAATACTCATTTTCATATCCATATTCAAATGTTGGCATACCGGTCAGCTCCAAACCTGCGAGGCAAATCATTTTAGCGTTATAGTGATTACAGTCCCAAAGCTCGAACAGAAAAGTTGCTATTAATGTAACCGGCATTCAGTTGTTAATTGTGTTTAATTTGCGTTAATAAAAAGTGTTACAATAAAAACTCTCATTTCTCTTCAACTACATACTGCGGCAACTGCTAGCAAAAGACTAAGTTTTCAATCTAATAGCACATAAAACAATACCGAAAATATTACTCTACATCCCACCTGTGCTATTAGATTGAAAACTTAGTCTTTTGCTAGCAGTTTCCTCTAGGGCATCCCTGTCATTTCGTTCGTTGCAATCCGTAACTGCACGCCAGGGTTTGTCCTGGTTGGGTCAGAGAGAGCAGCATATGTGCCTCCCGATGAGAGACTAATAAGTTTCGAAATCGGTAGAAGTGCTTGCTGCACTCTCTGATTGAACTAGAATATGATGCGGTTGTAGTTTCGTGTTGCAACGAAACTGAAAATGGTTATTCATTTTTGATTTACATGCTTACTCTGATTGGAGGATGACGGGAACCATACTCGTTGGATCTTTACCGCGCTGAGCAGATGGAACGTGAATTATAAATTGTAGAATTCCCCATCTTCTTTAGTCTCAGCATCCGTTATGGCTTGCAAATTTTAGAAGCCTCGGATGTGTAACCAGAGACGGTCCCATTGTTTTCGATCTGGTGGGATGTAGAGTAATATTTTCGGTATTGTTTTATGTGCTATTAGATTCAAAACTTAGTCTTTTACATTGGTATATTTTTATTCTTCAAAATAAACATTAATTTGACGAAAGCTACCCAAGACAATTGTATGCGTTTTTTTATTTCGGCTATTTGGTTTTCTTTGCCGATTTTGGTGGTATGTCCAAGATATATATAGTGGTCTACATTTTCAAGACGTCAATAACAAGATTAGTTTGTAAATTACTCATTATTTTTGTTTTCTGAAGATTCATTTTGAGAACTATTTTATTTGACTTCTGGTTTAATTCTTTCAACAGTTGCTTCAGTTTCCCAACTGCTCCAGTTAAGTATTTATTTTTCTATAAATAATAAAATTCAATTATTTTAGGCATAAAAATGAAGAACTGAATTTTCGCACAAATGTGATATGGACATTGAAGAATGCTTTCAAGTTCGAAGATTTTAATGAAAATCATTGGAAGTATATTGACGAACAATTCCAAATATTAAGAGTACAAAAAAAATTTTCACTTGGCGAGAATGGAGATTTTATGGAAAAACATTTGGAATATTTAGTTAAGAATGGTAAAGATTATAAATCTTTGCTTATTCAATACCTTAAAGATATGGTTATTGAACATCGTTACAGAGATTTCGATAATATAGATTTATCCGTGAGTAAGCGGCTTTACACAGAAATGGTGGAGCATATTGAAGACGTTATTAATAGTGTCAATGATTCTACTTATAATGAACGTTTTAAACATGATTTTTTCTTAACAGTTCTGAGGTTTTGTCAGGACTATCCCGAATTCTGTATTAAAATTGTAGATTTTCCACTATTTGTGCAGTTAATAGAAGACAATTTTAGTAATAATTGTAAATACGATAATCAAATAATAGCAAATGTTATTTTATACAATGTACAATTCCCTCAATATGCTGTAGCATACAATATAGATATATTTGCTACATTGCGCCAAGCTATTGCTGAAGATAAAGATTTAGGTCCATTTAATTTAATGTTTGTTAAAATAATTCTGACCAAAAAACGAGACGAATTCGCAAACAAAATGTTAGAATTTTATTTTGAAGAATGGTTCGAGAGATTTCCGGTTTCACAAATTGTATGTTGGTTTCTAAAAAATGAACCAAAGATTTTATCGCCTCATATGAGAATAGTAGCAGAAAAGTATGACACGTGTCTTAATGGCAACAAAATTTATAGATTAATAAAACATTATTCACATTTAGGATTTGATAAAATAGTGAGCGATTCTCTGATAGCACAACTAGACAAGAATGATGTTGATGTTTCAAGAAGAATACTGATACCAATATGTATCCTACTTTCTACTAATGATTTTATAACTTTTGTTTCTGAAAGATATTTACCGAAAAAGGACAAACTTGATCTAATAGATGATGAGATTCGTGAAATTTATAGGGTTCAGTGTGAAGTAGCCAAACGACTTGCTTATGTTGATGAACCTTACAAAATGCTTCCCACAATAATGAAGTTTTGCAGAGGAGACTATTTACAATCAGCCTTACCATCATTGCAAAAAGCTTTTTATAGATCTCCAGAGAGAGTACTTTACTCGTACGTAGAAGCTTTGTCAAAGCAAGCAGTCTCAGCGAGGAAACATGCCATATTCCTTAGCTGCGAAGTTCTGGATAAACCACATACCTTACATTTATTGGCAAATACAAAAGAGAGTAATATATCGAGTTTAAAGTATCTATTCTCGGCAACTTTAAAGTATTTTCTGAAGAATCCATCTAAAGAACTACTGGATAAAGTTATCGAGAATATGAATAGCATCGATGTTAACGATAAAGAAACTTTGGATAGTTTAAAGGACGTTACTATACCAGTCAAATATAGAGCACAATATATCGAGAAATGTTGGAAGTACTTTGAAGGATTGAAATCAAAAGGGGTTAAAATAACTGAATATTTGAATGCTTTCCTGAATCACATGTCTGAAGATATATTATCGATATCGATATTGTCTGCGTCATTTACAAGAGATATTATCAACCGTTACTTCCCTGTTATAGAGGAACGTCCAAGTTATATCGAATGGTTTGTTATACGTGTGTTACAAATTCGTGTAGCCGAAAGAAACAAAAACTTCCAAATTGTGTTTGATATTTTGTCGAAATTCTCTGATAATATGAGAATTTCATTTTTTAAATCATTCATTAACAATAATCCCGACCAACAATTACTAATTTTGAAATTGGTATAAAAACTTCACTTTGATCGACAGTTTTGGTGAACATGTATCTCTGAAATTGAATTCGTTTAAATTGGAGAATTTATCTGTTGATGATCTAGCCACCAAAACTGTAAGTTACTTAGAACAACTAATGACAGAATTTGGATATCATTGCTTCGAACGTTTCGTGGAGCAATTTAAGATAGCCTTTAATAGCTACGATACAGTTGAAGAATATAGGTTCTACTTGGCTATTTTGAAATATAAAGTAACACCAACTACTTGTTCCTTGGTACTGAACAGTATAGTCGATATGAGTGACGATGACAATATAAACCTTAGAAATACATTCAATGAAATTGTTAACATTATTAAAAGTGTTGAAACGCCAATTGTTCAAATTAATTTAAAAGCATTTCTTGTTAACGTTTCTTGTTGAGAAAATAATAAAAACTTACAAAAAATGCCAGTGTTATGTTAAGTTGTAAACCTACCTTAATATTAACGACACGTGAAATAGAAGAAAAAGCCCGGAAGTGGAAGATTGTCCTATGGTTCTTTAAAAGTAATTATTAGTTTGTCTTTAATAAATAATAATTATACAGAAACTTGGTCGTCTATTCTAACAAAAAGTCCGGACATGTCAGACTGACATATTTCCCAATCACATGGAAATTTGCGCAAATAATAATGATTCACAAACCGGGTAAACCTCCAAATAAAACATCATCCTATCGACCAATCAGCTTGTTGCTGATAATGTCTAAGATCTTCGAAAGACTACTACTTGGTAGACTGAAGAATGACATTAACCTAGATGTAGAAATACCCACACACCAGTTTGGTTTTAGAGAGAGACACTCCACAACACAACAGACTCATAGAATTATAACAAAAATCCTTACTGCTATTGAGGAAAAAAAATATTGCACAGCGGCATTCTTAGATGTAGAAAAGGCATTTGATAGAGTATGGCATACTGGACTTTTATACAAACTCAAATGTATTCTTCCAACCCCCTACTACCTAATCATGAAATCCTACATTGAAGATCGTTACTTCCAAGTAAAATATAACCAGCAACTTCCACATATTTTCCCATTAAATCAGGTGTACCACAGGGTAGTGTCCTGGGCCCTCTCCTTTACCTATTATTTACCGCAGATATCCCAACCACTGAAACAACCCAAATCTCAACATTCGCTGATGACACCACCATAATCGCTGTCAATGAGGACCCTATTATCGCGTCTGCACAACTGCAAAACCACCTTGACCAATTGGGAACATGGCTCAACAAATGGAAGGTGAAAGTAAATGAAACGAAGTCGACCCAAGTTACATTTACAAACCGAAGGGATGTATGTCCAACAATAACACTAAATGATACACAATTACCAGTCAGCACACAAGTCAAATATTTGGGACTAACCCTTGACAAAAGATTAACATGGAAGCCACACATCCAAGCCAAGAAAACCCAGATCAACCCAAATGAGCTGGCTTATTGGTCGAAAATCAAAACTCAATATTGAAAATAAACTGCTCCTGTATAAAACTATGATAAAACCAATTTGGACCTATGGTGTTCAACTCTGGGGTTGCTCAAAGCCATGAAATATCAAGATAATACAAAGAGTCCAATCAAAAATATTGAGGATGATATTCAACGCACCCTGGTATGTAAGCAATAAAACCCTACACGAGGACTCAGCTACACCCTTGGTAGAGGAAGAAATTCCAAGGATTACAAAGAGCTACCTTGATGGACTGAGAAGTCATCCAAATGATGAAGCAAGACTGCTGAACACTCCTCCCGAATTCGCAAGACGACTGAAGAAACTATGGCCAACAGATTTAATAAATTAAATATACATATTGTGATCAAATATGTGAAAATATGTAATAAAAAAAATAAGAAAATATATTTTATATAACTATGGCAACACTGTTAGAATTACACTCGTTGAGCTTATGAAACAATAAACAGTTGTCATTATGTCATGGAATGGCGGTGGCTTTTAAAAATAAGACATATTTTAAGGCAATTGCATGAAAAAGAACGTGTGCTCTCAATTAAAATCTATTGTACAATGAACAGTAAGTAAAACAGAATTCATTGATATGAATTTCATATCCTTAAGTCCTTTTACGAAATTAATACCAATTGTTTATTGTTTACCTTTTTATAACGTCAATCTTAAAATGTCAAATGTTGAAATTTAAACGTAAAAAATATACTAACCCATTGTTAAAGTTAAAAATCCTTTAAACATTTTTCAAATTTAATTGTTCATATAAATTACAATGAATATTTTATTAAATAAACAAGTTTAAGTAATTTTATTTGCTAATAGGTATATTAAAAGTGCCATTCACCACTTGAATCTAACTTCTGTTTAAAATTAATGTATCCACATATACAGTCGAACCCGCTTATTAGAATACCTGTTAAAGGAATATCCCGGTTTAAGGAATAGAAATTTGAGGACCCAAAACGTTTCTAGTAGCCACGAATGATCGGTTATTAGAATATCCCGGTTTTAGGAATATTTTTGCTTGGCACGAAGGCAATTCCAATAAGCGGGTTTGACTGTACTAGGATATTTTAATAATTGGATAAGCTTTATAATCATTTATTGAAACCCAAATACAAACTTATATTTTAACAGATAATATTTTAATGGTTGACATTAACCTTGACGGTTGACATCCCGTCTGTCTCAGGGTATGTTCGGTTTAGTAATACATAGTTAAACACCTTCCCCTCAAAGGTCCATTCTATGGGGGGGTTTGATTAGACGACCTGATTTTGAGCTGTTGGTCCTTTTGGGGCTAAGATTGTTTGAAGTATTTATAGATGTTTTTGGGGGCTTAATAATTCCTAAGTTGGCAGTACTGTGAGGATCGTGATGGTGGTCATGATTCTGTTTATTTTTTGTTATGTCACTGCCATTTGGATGTGTGTTTACATTGTTCTGTTTATGTAAATTATTTTGTTTATGTCTTACGACAATGTTTTGCTTTTGGGCATATAGATTATCGGCTTGAGCTAAGTCAGGGTAAAACTCAGGTTCTAGTAGCAGCTCACTAGCTTGGGATTTTGTTATCGAGTGTTTCATTTGGTTTGTATTACGCCTAACTATTCTATTGTTATACTCTTTTCTGACCCAGTATGATCTTGGTTCCTTAGCTTTTTCAATAACCACTGCTTTGTGCCATATTTCATCCCTTCTACTTTTCACTACTACCTTATCACCCTTTTTAAACTCAGTTACTGCTTTACGTGCTGTTTTATCATAATGTATTTTCACCTTTCCTTGTTGTTTGCACAGCAATCCATATGTTGTTTTCTGTATCTGAGGTTCTAATTGTTTACTAGTTATGGGTAGTTGAGTCCGTAAAGTCCTGCTTTGAAGAATCTGGGCCGGAGAGGCATGCAGTGCAATTATTCCTGTATTGTTATATTCCGTTACAGATTCACGAAAATCAGTGTTTGTTTCTACACTTTTCCTTAATATTTGTTTTGAGATGCTGACAGCCTTTTCTGCAAGACCATTACTTTGGTGCCACTCTGGAGTACATGTTGCAATAGTTATATCTTTTTCACTGTAATAATTCAAACATTTCTGTGACACAAAGGGTAAGTTGTCAGCAATTAAAAACTGTGGGTATCCAAATTTACTGAACAGATCTTGGAATGCACTGATTACAGAATTTGAAGTCTTATCTTTTAAAATGGCAAGATCTATCCAATGGGAAAGATAGTCTACAGTTACAAGATAGTATTTAGCTCCGAACTTCACTATATCAGAGGCAACTTTATTAAATCGTAACTTAGGTACAGAATGAGGTAACATGGGTTCCTTGAAATTCTTGGGTAAGTACTTTTCACATGTCCTACATTCTTTTATGAATGTTGTGATGTTGTCGTTAAGGTGGGGCCAATAAAATATTTTTCTTGCCTTATTTATGGTTTTGCTTATACCTAGGTGTCCTTTATGCATTATTGTCATGTAATTCTTTCTCAGAGCTGTAGGAACTATAATTTTGTCCTCAAGGAAGACTATACCAGCTTCAACGAAGATGCTATCTTTTAGCTTATAGTATGGTCTGCTTGTTGCTGGTAGCATATTCTCTTTTGGCCATCCATTGAAGTAGTAGTCAAAAATTTTTGAAAGTGTTTCATCCTTACTCGTGAATTCTCTTAATTCAGATCGTTTCTCAATACTCATTGGTAGATGTTTGCTCACAGAATGTACCATTTCAATCATTTCAGGGTCATTTTCCTGCACTTTTAAACTAGCACGTGACAACATGTCTGCGAAATGGATATTTTTACCTGAAACATATAATGTATTCAAGGAATACTTCAGAAGTTTCAACCTTAATCGTTGTAATCTCACAGATCCAATTTTACATATAGGTTTTGCCATAATAGATATAATTGGTTTATGGTCTGTCTGTACATCAACAATAGATTTATAAATGAAATCATGGAACTTTTGGGTGCCATAATGAATTGATAAAAGTTCTTTCTCTGTTTGGCTGTAGTTCACTTCGTGATCATTCATATTTCGAGAAGCGCAAGCTACCAGTTTTAAAATTTTATTCTCATGTTCTTGGAACATACAGCAACCTAATCCATTCTTGGAGGCATCACATTGTAGTATAATCTTCCTCTTTGGGTCAAATGGCGTTAATGCAGGAGATTTAGTAATTATTTCTTTTAAGTTTTCAAAACACTTTTGTTGTAATGGGAGCCATTTAAATTCTACGTCAGATTTTAAAAGTTCACATAAAGGTTTAATATGCTCTGCCATGTTCGGGATGTATTTTCTAACATAATTAAAGCTTCCAATTATTCTTTGAAGTTCAGTTTTGTCTTTTGGTCTTTCCAATTTACAAAGAGATTCAACCCTATCTGGGTCTATTTCCATACCTTTCTCTGAGAATACTTGTCCCATAAATTTTACTTGCCTCTGGCAGTATTGAAATTTTTCTTTATTGAATTTGGCACCGGTTTCTTTGGCTCTTTTTATCACTTGTGCAACTGCTTTATCATGTTCCTCTTTATCTCGGCCAACTACTATCATGTCGTCATGTAAGATCTGAACATTTTCTAAGTCTCCAAAATTTTTTTCAACTTGTTCCTGGAATAAGTCTTGGGAGTTTGAAAGCCCATAAGGCAGAACCACATATCTGTAGATACCAAAAGGTGTAGCAAAACTACATTTCCAAGAGGAGTTCTCATCTAATTCTAAGTGGTGGTACCCTTCAGCCAAATCAAATACAGTGAATATTTTTTTCCCAATCATATTGGAGCACACTTCTTCAATGGTCTTGACTGGTTGTGGTTTTCGTATAATTTGACCATTAAGGTTTTGTGGATCTAGACATAATCTCAATGTACCATTACTTTTTTCAACAATTACTATACGGTTTATGCTAGCACGAGGGTCTATCTCATCCACTTTTACTATGACTTTCCTCTGCACTAGCCTCTCAAGCTCGTTTTTTAGAGCATCTTTTATGGCGAATGGAACCTTTGTAGGTGGATAACTGACTGCTTCGAAATTTTTTGTAGTAGTTATCTTAAATTTCCCTTCAAATCTTCCATAGCCAGAAAATATTTCATGATGATCTGCTATGAATTGATCTTTCTCAACATTGTTGTTACGTTTTTTAATATTTACCCTGTTTATTCGTTTTAAAAGACCAAGATCAACACAAGCCTGCCCACCTAGCAAAATTTTGTTAGCTCCTTCAACAATTACAAAGTTTTCATATATATTTTTGTTCTTATACTTACAATGAAGGCTTACAATACCAATAGTTTTTGCCTGAGTGCCTTCAAAACCCTTTACAATAAATTTATTTTTACATACCTTAAACTGCTTGTTAATCCTTTTAAAAATTTTGTTTGGTATTACTGAAATGTCAGCCCCTGTGTCTAGCTTTACTTTAAATTTGGAATTCTCTACTTCAACAATCTCATCCCAAAGGTCCCGTAACTGATCTGAAACATTAACATTATTTATCACTAAACTAGAACTACTATCACTATCACTGTCGGATTTCTCTTGGTTGTCCACATTCTCTACATTTCTTACTCTACAAGCAACTGCAAAGTGGTTCAAGATTCCACACCGTGAACATGATTTTCCAAATGCTGGACACTTCCTTGGCCCATGCATTGTTTGACAGCGCCTACATTTAAATTTGTCTTGCTGTTTTCTGCTTGAATGTTTATCCTTGGGAAACCTCTTGATAGCATGAATTTCTGCGATGCTCTCTTCTGCAAACATTTTGTTCTGGTTCTTACTGATTTCACTTGCACGGCAAATTTCTATGGCTTTGTTTAACTTTAGCTTGTCGATTCTTAGTAGAGCTTCTCTTGTGACTGTATCACGAATGCCCATGACAATTCTGTCTCTTAGAGCTTTCTCCTCAGTTGTTTCATCTGGGTCTGTTACATTAAAATTACAAGATTTCACCAGGTGCTTTACTTCAGTGAGGTAATGCTCAAAAGATTCGCCCTCTTTTTGGTTTCTGCTTAAAAACTTGTATCTTTCAAACACTTCATTGGCTCTTGGATTAACATATACCTCTAGCTCATAGAGTTATATATTAGCATAGAGAGAGTGTCATTCAGAACGAAGTGACGACACCATCTTTTTTATTTGGATTAGTGCTGTTCCACTCTTACGCATACTAAAGCTGTTACAGTTGTCCTCCTCTTCCGTGCCTATATTCACACTGAATGTCATCATAGATTTTCGATACAATGTGTTAGAAAGAGATGCAGCAAACCAGTCCATGAGATCTTGTCGTCAGGAAGCGCGGAAGGTAGGCTCCCTCTATGTTAATATATACCTCTATGCTCTAGCTGTTCCATCATGTATTTGTAGGGCTCAGCAGTTCCATCGGGGATTGCAATTGTGCACATTATTCTAGCGGACTCGGCTCCTATTATATTTCTGAGGATTGCCAGCTTTATATTATCGGCAGACTGATCTTTCCCTGTGGCTACTAGATAATCTTCAAATGAGATTTTCCAAAACTTCCATGTGGTAGCGGCATTCTGCCCCTGTAAGTCGAAATCTGGAGGCAATTTTACAGGTCCATGTATGTGTGACTGTGCCATGTTTAAAATTAATGTATCCACATATACTAGGATATTTTAATAATTGGATAAGCTTTATAATCATTTATTGAAACCCAAATACAAACTTATATTTTAACAGATAATATTTTAATGGTTGACATTAACCTTGACGGTTGACATCCCGTCTGTCTCAGGGTATGTTCGGTTTAGTAATACATAGTTAAACAACTTCAACCCGTGAGTAATGACCCGCGAGTAACTTCAGCCCGTGAGTAATGAATTATTACTCACGGGTAAAGTAATGGGTGTTATTATCTATTCAAAAATAGCGAATAATGAGTATATTATTAAACGGTCGTAGAAAAAAAACCTTTTCCTACTAAAAGCCAATTTTGTTTTCAAAAATAAAAACTTTGAACAGGTCAAACTTACAGATCATATAAACAATACATATATAAAGTAAATGGTAAAGCGCTAACTATTAATTTTATTTGAGGTGCTAAACAGGGGGAAATTTACACGATTTTTTTTACCAAAAAAAGTGGGCCAACTTTATTTTGAGCTTAACTCGATTAGTTTTGATCCTAGAAAAGTGCTTTATTTTGGTTATTTTACGTTGAAATATTCGATTTGGAATTGGACGAATAAGAACAATTTTTCATGAGCTTTAACTTTGCTTTCACTGTGTCGATTGACTTCATGAATATACCATTTTTTTTTTGTTTTTTATAAGGTACATTTTTGCTAAAAATATTTTTTTTTAAAACTTACATACTTACTTTCTAACAACTTTCTTCGTGTACTACTATCAGCGAATATATTTACAATTTTATTAATACATATCTGTAAAACGTTGCGTATGTACTTATGCCTATAATAATATAAAAATGACACATTTTTAGACGACAAGAGTGAGCCCCTGACATATTGGGGCCCCCCGCAAGCTTCAAGACTCAAACATGTAATCCATCTTCTGTGTAATAGAGAAGTTCCTGTAGAATAGATGGACAACTTACAGAATTTATAGACATAGGCAGCCGAATAAGGCAAGGGGCTCATTGAGCCCAATTCTCTTCAGTTTAATCATGAATGAAATCGTCAACAGCATCAACAGAGGAAGAGGATACAGAGTGGGAAACAAAGAAGTAAAAATACTCGGTTATGAAGACGACGCGAATATTGATATCCCATGCTACGGGGGCCTCTGTTACGCCTCTGGAAACTACTGCCGATAATTGTATCGAAATACTAAATGTAAAGAGAAAACCCATTTCTAGATTTAGAAATATTGTTCTGAAATTCGGCAAATTGCAATTCTCAAAGCTTTTAATGGTCACGTACAAAGCAATATAGTTTATTGCCGTTACCATAAAAATTCGTGAGACCGGAAAAGATTAAGTTTATAGATATGAGATGATTCACTTGCCGAACATGCCTATTTAGAAATTTACGTTCCTAAATTTAAATACACAACGTAAAATAATATACCAATAACAGATTTTTACATATCAGACGACAAGATGGGGCCCCAGATCCATTGGGGCCCCCGCAAGCTTCATGCTACGGGGGCCTCTGTTACGCCCCTGAAAAAGTACACAAAATAGGTATTCAGATTGCTGAGTCAATGAACCCTTAATATGTGTCTAGCTATCTAATTAGCCTTCTTCGGTCCATCTTTGGACATATGCCTCCCCAATCCTTTTAAAATTCTTCTCTTTTCTTCTCAATTGGGGCCTTCCTCTGCCTCATCTATATTCCCACGGTCTCCAATTTATCAGAATTTTGTTCCATCGGTCTTCTGTTTGTCTTATATTGCGTCCGACAAATCTCCACTTTAATTTTGCAACTTCTTGTCTAACATCCCTCACTTTTGTTTTTTCTCTTATCCACTCGTTCCTCTTTTTATCCATTAGTCTGTGACGGGTAGTTTTTTCAGGACAATAGACTCAATAAAACACAGGTTAAAATAAAATAAATGTATTAAGGCTATTTATATGCAAAGTAAAATTAAAATCTTATATATAAAAATCAATTGCTGTTCGTGTGTCTCGCTAAAACTCGAGAATGGCTGGGCCGATTTGGCTAATTTTGATGTTGAATTATTTATAGAAGTTCAGGGAAGGTTTATACGGTTTTATATAGTCATTATAGTAGCCACCAAAATTTTTACATCTATATGTATAATGAAATGCTCTTTTTATAGTGTTTGTTGCCATACTCCTCCGAAACGACTTTACCGATTTTTATGACATTTGGCAGGTATATTCGACCGGACTGGGAGTAGGTTGTTATCTATATTTCATACCCGTACCTCATAAGGGGATTACCCATGACGTCATAACTCTCACAATAATCACATAAAAAATACGAAATTAAGCAGGAAGACTCCTTGCTAATTCCGAACAGAACCGTACTAAATTTTTTTCTCTAGCGCAGTCGGTGTCCGAAATACAATATCTTAAGCCGTAGAAATATTCTGAGGACAGAAGAAGAACGAGCAACAAATTTCATCGAAGAAAAGTGCAACTGTTTAACTCTTGGACTTGAATTGGGCAAAATATGAATTTTTTAATTTTTCGAAACTTGCAAAAAATATCTCTATACCGAACTTTTCTGATGAACGACAAGCGGGAGAAATAGGTCTGGATCCCGCGTATGAAAAAGAAGTTGATTAATAGCAAGCTGAAAATTTGTTAAAAGCTTAAGGGTGTCTAGTCGGACAAACTTTGATATATGGGAACACTGGAACAGGGGAAGTTTTAATTGTGGAACAGGTTAAAAATTTGGAACGGTCAGACTACGAAAACGTCACATGTATTTTGTCAGACAGAATTTCCAATTGATTTGTTACCCTTTCATTAAACTCTCATGCAAAAATCAGACTGCTATTTATCACCTGTCATAATTCCTGTCATTTGACATATTCTACGTGTTCCACTCATAATTCCCATTTGGTGATAAATAGCAGCCTGATTTTTGCGTGAGAGTTTAATGAAAGGGTAACAAATCAATTGGAAGTTCTGTCGGACAAAATACATGTGACTTTTTCGTGGTCTGACCGTTCCAAATTTTTAACCTGTTCCACAATTAAAACTTCCCCTGTTCCAGTGTTCCTATATATCAAAGTTTGTCCGACTAGACACCCTTGCTATTAACAAATTTTCAGCTTGCTATGAATCAACTTTTTTTTCATACGCGGGATCCAGACCTAAAAAGTTCTGAGCACACGAAAAGAACAAGCAGCAAATTATAAAATTTTATTTAATTTTAATTAATTTTGTTTAATTTTATTTAATTTAAGTATTTTATTTATTTTCTTTTATTTTATTTAATTTTTTAATTCCATTTTTTTTAAATTATATTTCATTTTATTAAATTTTAATTATTTTTATTAGATTCAATTTACTTTTATTTAATTTTATTATTTTTTTTATTTATTTATTATTTTTATTTACTTTTATTCAATTTTATGAAATTTTATATTTCATTTTATTTAATGATATTTAATTTTAATTTAATTTTATTTTGATTAATCAACACCTATAATATAGTTGGACAAACCCGAACCCAATTATAAATACAGGGTTGTTTTGAATGTAAATAAAATAAAGCTGTTATATTCATTATAAGATAAACAAATTTAAGATTGTAACTGTTGCACTATAAACTTTATTTTGTTACTTCTAACTAAACTTTATTACTTCAAACATCATGTGTAATTCAAATTCATTAAAAATAATAATAAAAACTCATTGACATCGAGCATTTTTTGTTTATTAATTACGAATTCCTTTTGTTTATTTTAAGTTTATTGTATTCAAAAGTTTGTTTTTATATATTGAGGCAGTACGAAGTCTGCCGGGTCAGCTAGTAATAAAATAAAACAAGCGGAAAATGCGAGCATTATCATAACGAAAACTTTGTTTATTTACGTATTTTAATTCATAATATGGAAAATTGCTATTATGAAAAGTAGTTTAGAATTAATAATTATGTTTTAATGTGCAATTATATCATTCTAATTTAAATGTTATGAACTATAAAGGTAGTTTACTCTTGATCGAAATTCATATTTTTATATACCTCGTATAAAATTAATAAAATTTTATATATGATGGTTGCATCATAAATCTTAGAACATGAGCTTTTTATGAAGAATAACTTTTCTTCGTCAAATTAAAAGTAAAAGAGTTATAAATGAAAATGTTGTTGGTATCCATAATTTGAGAAAAATCTTCAAATATTTTTTTCCATTAGAAGGATGTAATTGCATATATCAGACCATCATTTTTTATACCAAACAATATTATTTCATATAGGTACTGTCGGTTCGCTAAATTCAGACACAACTGGCTAGTGATTTTAGTCAATAATTTTGCCAGTTGGGCAAAAAAATGATTACTAATTAGTTAATAATTACTAAATAATTAGTAATTTTGGCAAAATTCGCAAAAAACAAAAAATTACCTGTGAATGGGACAGTAGAGCAGAAGATAATCACTGTTCCACAAAACAGTGGCTCATAAGAAATGTTTTAACACCTGTCGAGAAGAAAATTTTGTACAAAACTTTGGTAGATCCAAAAAAGATCGTCCTTCCACCTCTACATAAGTTGGGCTTAGGGCCGTTTGCACCGACTATACCGGGTGTCCACTTATATTTTCCCCCATTTTAACTGCCTATAACTTCTAAACGGCTCAAGATAGAAATATGCGGTTTTCGCTGAAATGTTTTATTCTGATAAAAGTTTTGTCTGAATGGACGAAATTTTTTATATCGCTTTCAAATACGAAAATAAAAATGGCGGATTTTTGAAAAAAACGTTGTTGACTTTTTTTTAATGGAACACCCAGTATATTTTTTTGTAAATTGAAAGAAAGGTCATTGACCTATCCAGCGATATAAAGTTTTTCAAAATCGGTTGTCAAATCACTGAGTAATTAATTTTTAAAATGAGAGGTGCAACGTGGATATCACATACCTAAATAACATAATATGTGATTTCCACACTGCATCTCTCATTTTAAAAATTAATTGCTCACTCATTTGACCACCGATATTAAAAAAAATTATATCGTTGGATAGGGAAATGACCGTTTTTTCAAGTTTTTAGGTAAATGACCATTTTTTATGTCGCTCTTAAATAAAAAATGGCGGATTTTTGGAAAAAACGTTGTTGACTTTTTTTATTGAAACACCCAGTAAATTTTTTTGTAGCTTGAAAAAACGGTTATTTACCTATCCATCGATATTAAATTTTTTAAAATCGGTTGTCAAATGACTGAGCAAATAATTCTTAAAATGAAAGATGCAATGTGGAAATCACATAACATAATATCATTTTGCTTAGTTGTTATGTTATTTAGGTATGTGATATCCACGTTGCACCGCTCATTTTAAAAATTATTTACTCAGTGATGTGACAACCGATTTTGAAAAACTTTATATCGCTGGATAGGTGAATGACCTTTCTTTCAATTTACAAAAAATATACTGGGTGTTTCATTAAAAAAGTCAACGTTTTTTAAGAAATCCGCCATTTTTCTTTTCGTATTTGAAAGCGATATAAAAAATTCAGTCCATTCAGACAAAACTTTTACTAAAATAAAACATTTCAGCGAAAACTGCATATTTCTATCTTAAGCCGTTTAGAAGTTATAGGCAGTTAATGGGGGAAAATATAAGTGGACACCCAGTATTAAGGCTAGCTTAAGATTAAGGCCCGCCCAAAGTAAATATTTTCGTTGCACCGTATGTCAAACTCGATTTAAACCTCACTTAATTTAAGTTTTCTTAAGCCGCCGAATTTGACAGCTTAAATTAAGTACGGTTTAAATCGAGTTTGACATATGGTGCAACGAAAATATGTGCTTTAAGCGGGCCGTAATCTTAAGCTAGCCTAGTCGGTGCAAACGGCCCTAAATGAAATAGTTTGTCAAGGTCCTGCTTGGAGAATGTTTCAAGTTTTTGAGTGGAAAGTATCCCCATCTATCAGAAGCCAAATTGAAAGAATGTTGGACCAGATATTCGTAAAATGATGTTTGACTCCAACTTTGAAACCAAGATGACGTTTTTGCTTTGAAGCCAAAAAAAAATGTATTTCTACAAATTCAAATTATTATCTTTTCATGTTTAGCCAAATTCAAATGCTTTCGGGTTTTTTTAATTATAAAAAAGAAGAAGATCACAGATTTTGTGAAATATTGACATTTGACATAATTTGTTGAATGTCACATGTTGAATGTTGTTTTGTTATTTTTACCGGTGATTGGTCTTCTTGGTAATTTAGTTTGATTGAGGTTTGAGTCGAGATTAAATTGTTTACATACAAAATTAAGTTTTGTAGGAAGTGAATACCAATTTGAGGTAAGTTTTTATGTACAAATTACCTGTTTTATCTTGCCTGTTCATCTCCGTTTTTTTATGCAGTACATTAATGTCGTTAGTGCCCCATAGTTTGTTGTTTGAGGATTGTTCTGATTATTCTTGTACTTTGTTTTGTTCTCTTTCTTCTCCTTCTGCGGCACTACAGCCCCAATTGAGCCTTGGCCTCCTTTATTTTTGCCTCTACACTTTGTAGCTGCTCCTCTCCATACAGGGACTCCTCAAAGTGTTTGTGCCTGGCTGCTTAATGTATCTTCCCAGCACTTTCTTGGCTCCAACCGATCTATTTTCCTTGATTCTAGCGTTCAGTGCTCCTTTTGTTGAGTATCCTCTCCCATTCTTATCATATGTCCGACCCATTGCAATCTTTGTATTCTAATGAAGTCTGACAGGGGCGTTTCTTTATAAAGTTGATAAAGCTTGTTGTATCCAATTCTGAAGTTTTGTTCTTTTTAGTTCTACCTAAATACCCTAAATACCCCCTTTTCTTAGGGTGTCATGTATTTCTGCTGAGGCGTCCAGGTTACACCTGCCTTGTCAGGTGAGATGATAGATTGTTAGATAGTCAGGATTAAATAATTCTGGTTTTAGCAGCATTGCGAAGCATTTCATACCTGTGGATTCCTGTCCATTGGCGAATATTATGCAGCCATGACATCTTTTTACATTCTAAACCTCTTTTACCCTCTATCTTTCCTTGTAGTACTAGTTACTGAACAGTGTATTGTTCTCCTTGTAATATGTGCCCCAAATTTGCAGTCTTCTTACTTTTTACATAATCAAAAAGTTCATTATCTTGGATGCACACTCTTCTTAACGTTCATCAGACTGGCCAGGGTCTTTTTGACCCGAAATCACAATTTTTGGCTGTTATTTTATAGATCTTAATATTTTAAATCAGCATTTTTAACTTCAAATTTAATCTGCATTCTTCCATCTATCTGTAGTTTATATTATATTTATTGATAAAAAAATAATTATGCATACAAGAACATTTAATTTAACATATTAAGTTCAAGGTTAGATTAAATTTATACTTCAGTTTTGTAACCTGGGGTCTCCTAATACCAGGCCAGCGTTTTATGCCATATAAAATGCTTTCTAATAAAGTTGTAAAAATGCAGGAATCCCAAAGATTTTATAGATTAGTACTGACTGTGAATGTACTATAGGGCTGGCAATAAATAAAAAATCAAAGAGATCTACTCATACAAACCAGATCAAATATACTGGCGCAACAATACTTTATAGACGATATAGAATACATAAATAGATTCATATACAGTGGAACCTCAATAAGTCAGATTAATTGGGACCGAGGCCGATCCGGGTTATCGAAAATCCGGGTTAGCCGGAGAATATGGTAAAAATTAATAAAACACAGTACACTTACAGATAAACTCCATTATAATTGCAAAAACATGAAATACATATGCACAGTACATCTAAATTACATACAGTTGTATATAGGGTGAGGCAGATAACTGGCCTATTAGAAATATATTGAGAACTAAAGGCAACAGAATCATGAAAATTGGAATAAAGGGGTTTTGAGGGATGATCTATTAAATGAAAATATTTTCATCTCTTTGCAACTTCCGGTTATACCGGAAGTTGCTTATAACTTGTTTTTTTTTAAATGGGACACCCTGTATATTTTTACATTTTTGGATTCTCCTCAATATCTTCTTTCTTAAAATATGAAATTTTGTTATATTGTACAAGGTATTTTAAAAGATATTTACGTTTTTTTATTAATTTCGTAGCAACATTCATACCCTGTAGAATTGTAATAGTTTGACATTAAAAACTCTGCTTACGTTCAAGTGATTTTTAATATAGTCTATTATTGTTAAGAATCATTAGTATAGCTAATTTTGAAATTTTAGTATACAGGGTTGGTCGAAACTCGGAATGAATATTTTCTGAGTTTTCTTAAATAGAACACCCTGTATTTTAGTATTGTAATGAAATGATATTTCATAGTACTTTTTTATTTTATGAGTATTCCCTATACCTAACTTCTTTAAATTGTGAGTTATTGGTGATTCAAGCTGAACATTAATTGCAACAAAAAAATACGTAAAATTTTATTAGCTTGGCTGTGAAAATATTCAATCACAAATAATTTTTCAGAAATAAATACATATTAATCCAGACTGATCCTTAAAATTACCAATAATGGTTTAGCTATCAAAATACCTACGTAGTTAAAATTGTTGGTGCGACTAACAATTAAGCAAAAATTAAAGCAGTTAGGTATAGGGAATGGTTAAGAAAAAAAAGTACCATAAAATATCATTTCATTACAATACTAAAATACAGGGTGTTCCATTTAAGATAACTCAGAACATACTCATTCCGAGTTTCGACCAACCCTGTATACTAAAATTAAAAATGTAGCTATACTAATGATTCTTAACAATAGTAGACTATATTAAAAATCATTTGAACGTAAGTAGAGTTTTAGTTGTCAAACTACTACAATTCTACAGGGTGTGAATATTGCTACGAAATTAATAAAAAACGTATTTATCTTTTAAAGTACCCTGTATAACATTACAAATCTTCATATTTTAAGAAAGAAGACATCGAAGAGAATCCAAAAATGTAAAAATATACAGGGTGTCCCATTTAAAAAACCGAAGTTATAAGCAACTTCCGGTATAACCGGAAGTTGTAAACAGATGAAAATATTTTCATTTAATAGACCATCCTTCAAAACCCCTGTATTCCAATTTTCATGATTCTGTGGCCTTTAGTTCTCGAGATATTTCTAATAGGCCAGTTATCTGCCTCACCCTGTATTGTATTGTTTATTTCTTGGTAAAAACTTGGTCAAAGTGAAAAAATGTTTGTTTTGTCTGATGAAAATCGGTCCGGGTTAGGCGGACTTCCGGGTTATTGGAGGCCGACTTATCGGGGTTCCACTGTACTTAAGAATGGACCTGGTCGCAAACAATGAAGCAGAACCGGAAATAAAAAGAAAAGGCCAAATAAAGCCTATTTCGCGATGGGCCACATATTCAAATCGCGAGACACACTGAAAAACAAAACTCTAGGTCTATAAGACAATAATCAGGCCCTAGTAAGTTATGGGTGTGAATGGGCTACCACACAGAAATCTGCCAATGCATTAGACATGTCTGAAAGAAAAATATTCTGTAGGATACTGGGCCCAATAAGTGAAAATAACAACTGGCAAATTAGGTATAATAAAGAAATATACGAACAATGTAGTGAACCAACTCTAGCACAATACACTAAACTGCAGAGATTTTGGTCGGCAGGGCACGTGGTCCGTATGTATGAGAATAGAATCACTGGAAAATTGCTAAATACAAGAATGCAAGGAAAAAGACTTGTTGGAAGATCAAAAAAGAGATGGGAAGATGAAGTAGATGAGGATGCTAATAACCTCTTAAAACACGTTAATGGAAATGAGCAACAGTAAATCGAAATGATTGGAGAAGTTTACGGAAGGAGGCAAATGTTGGTTTAGGTTGTAGTGCCATTGGATGTGGATGGTGAGTGTACTATCCTTTTAGGTAAGGGTTTTAAATGGCTCTGTTCACCTTGTCAGCGCTTGCAAGCAGCTTACGATTATTTTATGACATATGTTCAAAAACTGTCAGCAGCAGATTAAGTGGTCGCCATATTATTAATCGTAGATTTTGTTAGGCTGAATCTCTTGGTCTCCGCTGGAAATGGTTATTTTTTGAATTTTATAATGGAGGCATATATTACAATGACATATGAAGACAAAACTTTACTGTATAAGATAATAGAACATGAATAAATTCACAATTTATTAGGTGGGTAAAGTATATAAATACAGGGACAAATGAAAGAATACCCATGCGTCATCGATGATATGCATACGAATCAAATCAAAAATTTCTAGTCAAAACAACGTCTAAACTAAGTTATATATATAATCAGTACCCTTATACTGTACAGTGTCGGGTTCTAAACTAAGTTAATACTATAAAAAAAAACGGATGTGACTACTACCCCACCGTACGATTTTTCGCTACGTAAATGTGTCAAAAATTTTTTGTGATGTTATTCTTTTTCTGATAATACCTATATATTTATTGGTAATAAATGGTACTTTTACTACCGTAATTAATTATTTGATATAGATTAATAATAAAATCATGAGTAAGCAAATATAGTATTATGAATTTCTCCATGTTAAAGTTGCTGGACGTAAATAGTAACAGGAATTTAAAAGTTGTCGTTTATGTCAGCTGCATTAAGTGACTTAAATGAAAGTAAACTTAATTAATTCAGATCATTTTGGTATCCAGATCATTTTCCAGACATTATCTGCAAATAAATGTACATTCGTAAAAATATACTAATCCGTAATTTTATACACTATCATTGAAAAGTCAGAGTAATATGTACAGGTTTTAGTCTGGGCTGATTATCAGAGAATAGGCCATTTTTGGGAAAAGTTATTTACCAGCAATTTTATTGCTGGAATCGAATTATAAGATCCTATATATTAATAATATAGGTATGCAAAGTCCTCAGATAGTGTGCTACTTTTTTTATAAACAAAATGGCGCCCGAAAATCGTGTTTTTTTCAATTATTGCTCTCTATAACTCCGAAGATTTTAACTTTACAACAAAAACACCCAAATAAAAATTCACCGTGATTAAATTCTGCATAGAGACGTGTTTTTCCCGATCTGCTCCGACGAAAATTTTCCTCGGAAAATGCGGGTTTTCCTAACAAAATCTTTAATTTTCAAATAAAGTTTTAGATAAGTAATTATCTACCAATAATTAAATAATTTGGTGACTTAAAACCCTTCTTGGTTCAGATTATAGTTCCAGAAGCTGGTGAAAATTAAACGAATATTTTAGCAACAATTCAATTGTTAATTAATAATTTACGGTCGCAATAATAACCAAAATAATTATGATACACTGATCAAACTTTGAAATCTTATAAAGACGAGATGCCTATTTAACATTTTGTCGACAAAATATAAATTTTTTATTTTTTGGCATAATCTTTAAATGTTAAAAAAAAATAGTTATAAACAAATGAACGTTTCTCAGAAAGTTTTTATTATATTATAATTTTAAAAAATAGCTAAAATGCGCATTTTAAATATCTTGAAAATGAATGCTTTAATACTTTTTTGCAACCATTTGCAAAAAAGTTATGAAACAGCAAAGTAAACATACGATTACTACGGTGTTTATAATTTTTTTTAATTATTTAAAAGCGTAGAAGTGAGTTTAAAGTACAAGCTAATTATTTACAAAAAAATATCGATTATCAGTTTAATGGTTATATTTTAATTAAAGATTATAAATATATTTTTTTGTAATTTACACGCGCGAAAGTCGACTAATACAGTACTGTAGCTAAAATTTTTACTCGGAGCGACGATCGGCCGCGCGACGTACACTTTTAATAAATAATGTATGCTGCGTGTCAGTCGCTTCGAGTGAACATTTTAGCTCCGACTCTGTATCAGGCCTACTTTTGCGCTAAAAATTACAAAAAAAGTATTTTTAATCTTTGATTAAAATATAATCATTGCACTAATTTTTGACATTCTTTGTGAGTAATTAGATTGTACCATAGACTCACTTTTAAGCTTTGAAACAATTAAAACAAATTATAAACAACGGAGAAATCGTATATTTACTTTGCTGTTTCATAACTTTTTTGCAAATGGTTGGAAAATTTTTTTAAAGCATTCATTTTCAAGACCTATGAAATACGCATTTTAAGTATTTTTTTAAAATTAGAATATAGTAAACAATTTCTGAGAAATTTAATTTGTTTATAACAATTTTTTTTAAACATTTAAAGATTATGCAAAAATATGAAAAAATTATATTTTGTCAACAAAATATTAAATAGGCATCACACCTTTATAATCTTTCTACGTTTGATCAATGTCGCATGATTATTTTGGTTGTTATTGCGACTGTAAATTGTTAATTAACAATTGAATTGTTGCTAAAATATTCGTTTCATTTTCACCGGCTTCTGAACTTATAATCTATACCAAGAAAGCTTTTATTTCACCAAGCTATATAATTATTGATAAATAATTACTGGCCCAGAAAATTTATTTGAAAATTCGAGATTTTGTTGGGAAAACCCACATTTTCCGAGGAAAATTTTCGTCGGAGCAAATCGGGAAAAACATGCATCTATGTAGAATTAAATTGGGGTGAATTTTTCTTTGAGTGTTTTTGGTGTAAAGTTAAAATCTTCGTAGTTATAGAGCAATAATTGAAAAAAATACGATTTGTCGGCGCCATTTTGTTTATAAAAAAAGTAGCACACTATCTGCGGACTTTGCATACCTATATTAATAATATATAGGGTCTTATAATTCGATTCCAGTAATAAAATTGCTGGTAAATAACCTTTCTTTGTACTTTACTAATTAGACCAGAGTATTATAACTATTTTTTGTTTAAAATTTAAAGATTATGCAAAAAAAGAAAAATTTATATTTTGTCGATAAAATATTAAATAAGCATCTCATCTTTATAATCTTTATAAGTTTGATCAATGTATCATGATTATTTTGGTTATTATTGCGATCGTAAATTGTTAATTAACAATTGAATTGTTGCTAAAATATTCGTTTAATTTTCACCGGCTTCTGGAATTACAATCTATACCAAGAAAGCTTTGATGTCACTAAGTTATTTAATTATTGATTAATAATTACTTACCTAAAACTTTATTTGAAAATTAGAGTTTTTGTTAGGAAAACCCGCATTTTCCGAGGAAAATTTTCGTCGGAGCAAATCGTGAATAACATATCTCTATGCAGAATTTAATTGCGGTGAATTTTTATTTGGGTGTTTTTGTTGTAAAGTTAAAATCTTCGGAGTTATAGAGCAATAATTGAAAAAAATACGATTTGTCGGCGCCATTTTGTTTATAAAAAAAGTAGCACATTATCTGCGGACTTTGCATACCTATATTATTAATATATGGGATCTTATAATTCGATTCCAGCAATAAAATTGCTGGTAAATAACTTTTCCATGAATTTTGCTAATTAGCCCAGAGTATTTGGCAAACTCATAGACAGAAGTTAACCATATTGACAGATGATTACTTACAAATTTTATTGACTTATTTTAATTAAATAAATGCTTACCAAACCAAAAATACAATATACAGTTTCACTGTCAAAGTGACAGAAATTGAATCTCTCAGATTATAGTTGACCAGCACGATTACTCAAATAGTAGTTTATACAATCATTATCTCTACTGATGTTGAATGTTTTTCTAAGAATGACGTACAGAAATAGCCAAGTGATGAAGTACAGAAATAGCCAAGTGTGAGTTTAAATTTTCTACTAAATTAATATAACTACATTGAACAATTGTATCGCTGTCTCACTCTGTCAATTATAGATATGTAACTGCGTATGTCTTGGATAACGTTTTTGCTTACTAGACAACACTTAATAATCTATCTCTCTCGTTTGTTATTTATAGAAAAAGGCAGCAAATCCAAAATATGTGCTTGATATGATCGTTCATGGGTATTCTTTCATTTTTCCGACTGTATATATTGTTGAAACAGTGAAGTATAACTTAAAATAGTGAATTAATTTGTACTTTCTTTTAGATCAAGAATATTTTGAAACATATATAATGGCAAATGGCAATTCAATAGAGGTTGTAATATTAAAAGAAGAGCTGGAGGAAGAAAATGATCAATTTTCCTGGAATTCGCGGACAACCAATTTATTGCTGGCTGCCTACAAAGAAAGAAAGGCTCTATTTAGAGATCCCAAGGTAAAAAAGAAAAGTTTGTGGGCAGACATAAAAAATGTTTTTTTAAATCATGGCTACTTTGTCTCAGTAGATATTCTTGATAGAAAATTCAGGAACTTGAAATGCCACTTTAAAAATATTAAGGATAAAGCCAAGAAAACCAGATCAGGAAAAGCTAAAGTTTCTTGGGAGTATTTTGACACTATGAGCGCCATATTCGACGAGGATAAAACTATGAATCCTGATGAGGTTATATCCTCGATGAATATGGCGTTAAAAAGAGATGTGTGTGATGACGAGGAAAGTATACTACCAACGATCCCTATATATGCAGACGACTCACAACCCAGTACAGGCAGTTCAGAAGCAGAAGATGAAACTGAAGACTTATACAAATATAGGAGCGTAATGCTAGACTTGGAAACCAGAAAAGTGGTTGCATTAGAAAAGATAGCAAAAGCATTAGAGGATATGACGGACATTCAAAAGGAACGAAATGATTTAATACAATCATATTTCGAATCAAAGATAGATAAAAATTAATATGTACATACATAGTTTAGATTTTAGATTAGATTTCATTTTTGTATATAGTTCAGATTAGTTATACAGTGAGCATGTAAAGGTTGG
Source organism: Diabrotica virgifera virgifera (assembly GCF_917563875.1). Lineage (NCBI taxonomy): Eukaryota > Metazoa > Arthropoda > Insecta > Coleoptera > Chrysomelidae > Diabrotica > Diabrotica virgifera. Next base: position 216,943,409 of record NC_065448.1, on the reverse strand, counting down.
AATAAATTCATTTTCTCGAGAATGGACGATTTTGGAAAAAATCCCAAAACAGGTCAATTTTTATTTTTAAATTGCGACTTTTTGGCATATGTATCATACTAGTGACGTCACCCATCTGGGAGTGATGACGTCATCTTAAAAAATTTTAAATGAGAATAGGGGTCGTCTGATAGCTCATTTGAAAGGTAATTTAATTCTCTATTCAGTAATATAAACATTAACACATTTATTTATACAGAGGGTCCAAAAAAAATTTTTTGAATTAAATTTATTGACATAAAAAGAAGAATGCGTGTAATTTATTTAACTCACAATACATTTTACTGCAATCAGAAAATAGGAAATAATGTTTATTTGGCAAATAAATATTGTTTTTTTTGCTTAAATTCAATATCAAAGCCGCCACCCACCTTCCTCTGGACAGTTTGTACATTTAGTTTAAGCGAAAAGCAATGAATATTTTTCAAATCAACATTTTTTCTGTTTTCTGAGAGCAGTAAAATGTATTTTGTATTAAATAAATTACATGTATTCTTCTTTTTATGTCAAGAAATTAAATTAAAAAAATGTTTTCTTGGACACCCTGTATAAATAATTATGTAAATGTTTATATTACTGAATAGAGAATTAAATTGCCTTTCAAATGAGCTATCACACGACCCCTATTCACATTTAAAAAAATCATCGATGTCGTCATCACGCCCAGATGGATGACGTCACTAGTGTGACATGTATGCCAAAAAGTCGTAATTAAAAAATAAAAATTGACCTGTTTCGGGATTTTTTTTCAAATTTGTCCATTCTCGAGAAAATGAGTTTATTCCAACCTTTACGTGCTCACTTTATAATTTTTAGATATATAGGGTGAGGCAGATAACTGGCCTATTAGAAATATCTCGAGAACTAAAGGCAACAGAATCATGAAAATTGGAATAAAGGGGTTTTGAAGGATGATCTATTAAATGAAAATATTTTCATCTCTTTGCAACGCTTATAACTTCGTTTTTTTTTAATGGGACACCCTGTATATTTTTACATTTTTGGATTCTCTTCGATGTCTTCTTTCTTAAAATATGAGGTTTTGTAATATTATACAGGGTATTTTAAAAGATAATTACGTTTTTTTTATTAATTTCGTAGCAAAATTAACACCCTGTAGAATTGTAGTAGTTTGACAACTAAAACTCTACTTACGTTCAAATGATTTTTAATATACTCTACTATTGTCAAGAATCATTAGTATAGCTAAATTTTTAATTTTAGTATACAGGGTTGGTCGAAACTCAGAATGAGTATTTTTTGAGTTTTCTTAAATGGAACACCCTGTATTTTAGTATTGTAATGAAATGATATTTTATGGTACTTTTTTATTTCTTAAGCATTCCCTATACCTAACTGCTTTAATTTGTGAGTTATTGGTGATTCAAGCTAAACATTAATTGCACCAAAAAATACGTAAAATTTTATTAGGTTGGCCGTGAAAATACTCAATCCCAAATAGTTGTTCAGAAATATATACATACTAATCCAGACTGGTCCTTAAAATTACCAATAATGGTTTATCTATCAAAATACCTACGTAGTTAAGATTGTTGGTGCGATTAACAATTAAGCACAAATTAAAGCAGTTAGATATAGGGAATGCTTAAGAAATAAAAAAGTACCATAAAATATCATTTCATTACAATACTAAAATACAGGGTGTTCCATTTAAGAAAACTCAGAAAATACTCATTCCGAGTTTCGACCAACCCTGTATACTAAAATTAAAAATTTAGCTATACTAATGATTCTTAACAATAGTAGAGAATATCATCAGATAGAGTCATCATTTGAATGTAAGTAGAGTTTTAGATGTCAAACTACTACAATTCTACAGGGTGTTAATTTTGCTACGAAATTAATAAAAAAACGTAATTATCTTTTAAAATACCCTGTATAATATTACAAAACCTCATACTTTAAGAAAGAAGACAGAATAGAATCCAAAAATGTAAAAATATACAGGGTGTCCCATTTAAATAAACGAAGTTATAGGAAATATTTTCATTTAATAGATTATCCTTCAAAACCCCTTTATTCCAATTTTCATGATTCTGTTGCCATTAGTTCTCGAGATATTTCTAATAGGCCCTTTATTTTCCTCACCCTGTATACAGGGTGTCCAGAAACTCTACCGACAAACGAAGACAGGAGATTCTTCAGATAATTTTAAGATAATTTAACCCAATTCACTTAGTCCGAAAATGCTTCCTAAGGGAGCTAGAGCTCTTTGAAGATGGCGTCTTGTAATTAGTTTTTCTTAAATACCTCCAGAACGCTTCTATTTAGAAAAACAAAAATTGGTACGCGTATTTATCTTCAAGATATAAATCTAATCCATCCATTGCAAATTTCTAGTACCGATCATAGGCGTCCGTTTTGGGTAGGGCAGCGGTTATTTTATCGCATAACTTTTTTATCTTTAACTTTTATGCATTTCTGATACTGGATTATTAAATTGGGAAGTATTTTAGTACTAAAAGGTACTCTTGTTTTAAATCGATAGGACACACCGTTTTCTAGAAAAATCGATTTGAAAACATTTCGCTTTTTGAATTAAAAAAAATTAAAAAAAAACTGTTTAGAAAGACGAAAACTGGTACATTTATTTATATTTCAGAGATAAATCGATTTCATTAATTGCGAATTTCTAGTACTGGTCATAGGCGTCCCTTTTGGGTAGGTCAACAGTTATTTTATAGCATAACTTTTTTGTCTTGAATTTTTGAGCATTTTTGACACTAGATTATTAAATTATTCGAGGTATTCGAGTACTAAAAGTTACTCTTACTTTATGTTGGTAAAATACTTCGTTTTTTGTTGAAAAGTTGTTTCAATTTTTTTTCAAATTCCAAAAACGAAAACCTTTCAAATCGATTTTTCTAGAAAACGGTGTGCCCTACCGACTTAAATCAAGAGTACCTTTTAGTAATAGAATATCTCACAATTTAATAATCCGGTGTCAAAAATGCATAAAAGTTAAGGACAATGGAAGCGTTCTGGAGGTATTTAAGAAAAACTAATTTCATGACGCCATCTTCAAAGAGCTCTAGCTCCCTTAAGAAGCATTTTCGGACTAGGTGGGTTAAATTGTCTTAAAATTATCTGAGGAATCTCCTATCTTCGTTTGTCGGTAGAGTTTCTGGACACCCTGTATAGTACGGGATCCGAATAGGAGGTCGAAATGTACCCATCTGCTTGCCGGATGAAACATGTTTTTTATTAAATTTCATACATAGACAATCACGACCAGCATGGGTTGCCTATCAAAATCGTGTCATAGCTATCCTTAAGGGGGGGGCCGTAGGGGTTGAAATCAACATTTTATGGACATTTTTGTGATTTTTTTTTTGAAAGTATGAGAGAATAATTTTATTTTTAAATTAATAAGCAAATTAAGTAGGTATAATTATTCAAAGAATATTCAAAAAAAAATTCAAGAAAAAATATTAAAAAATAAGCAAACAGTGGCAAATTTTTAAAGACACCTCAAAAAAACAATGAATTTTGCAGTGGACATCAGAATTTATCATTGGATCATGGTAGACAAAAAATTCAAAATGATTTTATTAGCTTATGAGTTTATCGAGGTAACGCTGTCAAGTTTCTTTTAGTTTTAATGATCTTTGACTTTTTAGTATCACTCAGAAGTCGAAACAACGAAATTTTTACAGAGAAAAGGGTGAAAATCAACATATTTATTATTGTTAAACTAAATATAAGCATAAAACTAAAAATATATCGACAGTGTTACCTTAAGGAACGTCTAAAGAAAATATGTACAAAATTCCAGGTGAGTTGGTCAAGTAGTTTTTGAGTTACAATGTCTACAGGCTTTGAAAAAAGCAGTTTTGAGAAAAACGCTTTTAAAGTATTGTCAACTTTTATTTTCAATTTTTTTTACTGTCAAATCGTAAAGTGATGCACACCGGAATATGTTTTTGAATCGTGGAGTAATTTACAAAAGAAAATAAGAACAGCTGTTGACTGTTTCTCACTACGCTCAAGCGCGCTGGCGCGAAGATGCTGCAAAGCGAGTCAAAGGTAGGGAGAGAGTGTTGAATATTCCTATCTTCGACTCGCTTTGCAGCAGGTTCGCGTCAGCACGCTTGAACGTAATGAACAACGGTCAACAGCTGTTCTCATTTTCTTTTGTAAATTACTCCGCGATTCAAAAAGATATTCCGGTGTGCATCATTTTACGATTTGACAGACGAAAAAGAAATTGAAAATAAAAGTTGACAATACTTTAAACGCTTTTTCCTCAAAACTGCTTTTTTCAATGGCTGTAGACGTTGTAACTCAAAAGCTACTTGACCGACCCACCTGGAATTCTGTATATATTTTCTTTAGACATTCCTTGAGAACGCTGTCGATATATTTTTTGTTTTATGCCTATTTTTTATTTAACAATAATAAATATGTTGATTTTCGCCCATTTTTGTGCAAAAAAATTCGTTGTTTTGATTTCTGAGTGATACCAAAAAGTCAAAAATCGTTATAACTAAAGAAACTCGACAGAGTTATCTTGATAAACATATATGCTAATAAAATCTTTTTAAATTTTTTTGTTTACCATGATCCAATGATAAGTTCGGATGTCCACCGCAAAATCCTTTTTTTTTTCGAGGTGTCTTTAAAGTTGGCTTATTTTTCAATATTTTTCCTTGAATTTTTTTGTGAGTATTCTTTGAATTATACTGAATACGCTTATTTAATTTAACAATAAAATAATTTTATCATACTTTCAAAAAAAATTCACAAAAATGTGCTTGAAATGTTGATTTCAACCCCTACGCCCCCCCTTATGAATAGCTATGACAATATTTTGATAGGCAACCCATGCTGGTCGTGTTTGTTTATTTATGAACTTTAATAAAAACAAATGTTTCATCCGGCAATCAGATGGGTACATTTCGACCTCTTATTCGGATCTTAGACTAATATGGGTTGGTTCCATGACATCCAGTAACGCGACATTTCGTAACCTGACAAATGATAAGGAAAATTCGTAACAGCGACAGTTTATAACTATACAAATTCATAACGGTACAATTCGCAACATCAACGTTTAATTATTTTATTAGCAAATTTAGTATTACTGAATTTAATAAAAAATGTATTTTGCACACATTCCCATACTAAAAGGAATGGTACTTTTTTTAAGACCACTCCTTTTTAGATATATTTCACACATTTTTTTGCAAATATTCTTGTTAATATGACAACTAAAGAATTTAAAAAAAAAAGTATCTTGAATTATTTCTTCAAAGTTATAAAACTAGTTAGTGTGAAAAATAATGAAACAAAGTAGAAACTGTTTAATACAATTTACATTACTAGATAATATTTATTTTAAGACAATTTTAAAAATGTATTTCTCCACTAAATATGAAATGTGTTGAAAATGGTTATCCTGATGCTCATTTGTTTAATTGAGAAAAGTAATTTCAATTGTAACTGGAATAAAAATTAGTTTCCACGTTAACAAAAATAAACAGAATACAGAATAATTCAATTTTGGTGTTACGAATATGTAGCGTTACGGACTGTCGCTGTTATAGTCCAGGTTAATAAGGATTTTTCCATGACACTTCAACAGCCAGGGTACTGAAGCGTTTTTTCGACAAGTAATACCTGTAAGAACAAATTGTAACTTTTTACTGCTTAGGATCTGGCGGCCATTTTTATTTATAAACTATTTAGTGTCAAAAAACGGTCTTTTTTCTTTTTTTTTTGCAAATTAATGGAAAACAGTAAGATTTATGGTTTTCTTAGTACAAACATCTTCGAGAGAATGGAAAAAGCTTTAAAATGGCGTATTACAAAGTTTAATACACTCATTTATTGTTAATATAATTGCGAAAAAAGGTCGAAATTTCAAAAAAATAATTTCGCAATAACTATTGTAAAAATAAGTATAGAGCTTTGAAATTTTTGTCAAATGAGGGTTCTTTGGTGCTTAATATGTGACAAAAATTTCAAAGCGATTCATTGAATTGTTTAAATTTTATTCAAATTGTTTATCTCAGAGAGCTTTTTTTTGCAATAACATAAGTCAGAAAAAAATAATGTTAGAACCATTCTAAAGGTGTCAAATGAAAGAGCGTGAGCCAAACTTTCAAATTGGTTTAAACGAAGTTAATAAAAAAGCATTTATTAGTAATAAATAATTATGCAAAAGTATGCTCAATTTTTCCTTATAAACTTTTTATTTTTTTATATAATAAATTATATATTTATTTATTACAATTTTTCATCAATTATTTATCATATAAATATCATTACTTGGTAGTTATGTACCTAAAAAACGGTAAAAAGTAAGATTTTTTTTGAAAAAAAGTTATTCAAAAAGTTTAAAGGATTCAGAAAAAGAAAAATTGACGATACTTTTGCGTAATTATTTATTACTAATAAATGCATTTTTATTCACTTTTTTTAAACTAATTTGAAAGTCTAGTTCATGCTCTTTCATTTGACACCTGTAGAATGGTTCTAACATTGTTTTTCTGGCTTATGTTATTGCAAAAAAAGCTCTCTGGGATAAACAATTTGAATAAAATTTAAACAATGAATGGATCGCATTGAAATTTTTGTCACATATTAAGCACCAAAGAACCCTCATTTGTCAAAAATTTCAAAGCTCTATACTTATTTTTACAATAGTTATTGCGAAATTAATTTTTTTGAAATTTTGACCTTTCTTCGCAATTGTATTAACAATAAATGAGTGTATTAAACTTTGTAATACGCCATTTTAAAGCTTTTTCCATTTCTCGAAGATGTTTGCACTAAGAAAACCATAATTCTTACTGTTTTCCATTAATGTGAAAAAAAAAAACGGAAAAAAGCCGTTTTTTGATACTAATTTGTTTTAAATAAAAATGGTCGCCAGATCCTACGCAGGAAATAGTTACAATTTGTTCTTATAAGTATTACCTTTCGAAAAAAACGCTTCAGTACCCTGGCTGTTGAAGTGTCACGAACAGGGTATATTTTTGTCTTATTACCCTGGCCTATTATGAACAGTTGCTGTTTCCATTTGTGTCACGAACAGGGTATATTTTTGTCTTATTACCCTGGCCTATTATGAACAGTTGCTGTTTTCATTTGTGTGGTTATGAACTGTAGCGTTACGAAATGTCTGGTCACGATATAGATTATATGGGCCATTCCACGAACATACGCCTGTTTTGGATTACTTCGACAACGAATATTTTACTGTGCAAAATAAGAAGAACGAAAGTAAATTACAAATTACATTGTTGTTTATTGGAATAATTATTAGCGCCATTTACTTTCGTACTTCTTATGTTGCACAGTAAAATATTCGTTGTCGAAATAATCCAAAACAGGCGTATGTTTGTGAAATGGCCCATAGATATAATATACAGTCCGTACAATATGAATACCTTTGCACGTCATCCGCATCATAGCACGTGCTGTCACATGATACCAACACGAAATATTTAAGTCGTAGACTCGTAGATGTGTTCCTTTTTAGAATTGTTTAGATGAGTACACTGGAATTACAGCCACTAGACATATTTTATTATATACGCGTAGAAATAATATTGGAAGATTTCTATTGATGTAAATTTAAAGAAACATACCCTAACTTGTTTCATTCAATTTGTATAAGTGGAATATAAAGCGTTTTTATAAAGCACACTTGTTCGGATTACACTCTAACTGCGATGGACCAAAGGTGACATTTTGGCATAAATTGGTAACATTTATTTGACAGTTGCGGTATTGACACTTCAGATTTGTTTTTATTTTTTACTATAAGGATTTATTTTATTATATTTGTTTTTATTATTTACTTTAACGTAAGATTATAACTTAATTCTTGTTTTTTATTTCTTATGTTTTTCTTTATTTACATTGAATATTAATTTGTTTTGTTGTATAATCTACTTCGCAATAATTATGCGAATTATTTGATTTAAAATGAACTTTTTGAATTGGCAACAATGTCAACTTAGATCTCTGACGTAGATAATGACATGCAACGGTATCTATATTGCACAGATTGTAGGTTAGGTATACAGTAACCGCCACCCTACTAGATACATAGGAACATTGAGCCATTGCAGTCCTGGACCCTTCACTTGTTGCAATGCTTATTTTTACGTCCAGTGACGTTTAGAACGTCAGAAAATGTATAGAAACTGAATATTAACATACAAAGTTGACAAATAATAGATAAGCTGTATTTGAGGTAAAGTTGTCATTTTATTAAAGTTGTAAAAGTTTTAAAGTAATATTCTTGGCGTTTGAATAAATTATTTTAAAGCATAGTAACAATACTATTAATTAATGTATTTTTTGTATGGAAAAACAATCATTTTGAATAGTTTCTTGATAGTAACATGACAGGGATCAAAGTCACATCTGAAAACGGACCGGATTAGTCCATAAGTATAGCAATTAGGTACCTACCCATGTATCTAGTAGCGTAACGCTTACTGTATATTTAGATGTATAGATTAGGTATATATTTTGTATATAGATTATGTTCAACTTTTGTCGATATATTTTTAGATTTAAAATAAATATTAAAATTGAACATTTTTGTTTTATTTTTTTTGTCAAGTGTTAATTGTTGCATCACTGAAACATGTCTCTTCTTATATGTGCTAGTTAATTTTGAGAACCATTAAAACTTATTCTAGATTCGCAAAAATAAATTATAATGACAAGTATTTTCTATTCGTAATTCTTTGTAAAGTTATTATATTGTGTTCAGAGGAAGATGCCGTTGGACAAATAATCTCTTTATATCCTATGGAACAAAGAATTTGAGAGAAAATCAGTTGAACTAACAGGAGACAGTAGAAGCAATGGTAACAAAAATAACAAAGGAGGAAGTTGCTAAATCACTTCAAAAAATGAAGAAAGGTAAAGCTGTTGAACTAGATGATGATACCCCTGGGAATTGTGGACAGTGTTACGAGAGGATCAAGATGTGGGACAGGTTTGTTTAAGAGGGTAGGCGAAAAAACTTTCTCCAATGCTAATTAAATGCATTAAATTTTTATTTCATTTAAAAGAAACTTTTTGTTTATTCTAAAAGACTATTAGTTTTCTCAGGATTCGAAAAAAAAAATGAATGCATTTAAATAGCATTGGGTCAAGATTTTGCGCCTACTCCCTTAACACGTTGACGGACAGTCAGTAGGGTGGTGCGAAAAAAGTCAAGTTGATAATTCCGTATCGCTATAGTGCGCAAAAGTTGCGATTGGTAATTACAAGAAAAACAAAAAAATAATTATTCAAATCGGACTTTATCTTCCGATCCCGCAAGGGACTATTTTCTTTTTTTCAAAATATTTTATTTATCCTTCGAGTACGTTTTATTTATCGCTATAGTAAAATTTATTTACACTTTGCATGGTTGAGTAGGTACTAAAAAAAATTGTTTTACGCATTTAACGGATATTTTCCGATCCCGCAAGGTCAATCTATAAAAATTTGAAATTTTTGATGAATTTGGAAAATTAAAAAATATTTAGTTATCTCATTTTTTTGTTAACTTGTGAAGCTGTTCGCTTGTTTAGATATTGTATGACAATATTTAAACAGCCCAGATCTCAAAACGAGGGAGTGGTTGCACTTCTAGCTCCACACGCACCCTTCTCTCCAAACAACCAATGAGTGTGTGTTTTTTACATTATTTGCATATGTACATTTCTTTTTCATCTGTTTGTGTCCAGCTATCAAACACCAACTTTGCATTGTGATTTCTTGGTAAAATCTGGCAGTATAGACCTTGATTTAAGTGTTGTCCTGATGCATCTATCTCTTGATTGAGGCCCAAATACATTAGCATTAGACGATGCTTCCGTGGCCAACTTTAGACACCGCTCATCACTCATCAGCTGGCTTGTGGCAGGGATAGTTTTGTACATTCCAGTCTGACATGTCGCCCGATGTTATACAAGGAGTTATATCTTCATTTGAAACTCTTCGATGAAGTGGTGGAGAAGATATTTTTGCAACATTCCAGTCTATTATTTTAGTTTAGTCCTGTGCTTCAACATTTCAAGTAGTAGGGAAACAGGAAACGCATTAGAGAGGGCAAGGAGAGTGTTAAAAGCCGGACAGACTAAAGCCAAGGGCAAAAGTATTAGAAATTTCATCCCCCTACTTTAAATTTTCAAGCACAGGACTACACTGAAATAATAGACTGGAATGTTACAAAACTATCTTCTCCACCAGTTCTTCGAAGAGTTACAAAATGAAGATATAACTTCTTGCATTACATCTGGAGACATGCCAGACTGGAATGTACAAAACTATCCCTGCCACATTCAAGCTGACGAGCGGTGTCTAAAGTTGCCCACGGAAGCATCCTCTAATGCTAATGTATGTGGGCCCCAATCAACAGATGGATTAATCAGGAAAACATTTAAATCAAGGTCCATGCTGCCAGATTTTACCAAGAAATCACAATACAAAGTTGATGTTTAAGAGCTGGACACAAACAGATGAAAAAGAAATGTACATATGTAAATAATGTAAAAAACACACACTCATTGGTTGGTTCGAGAGAGGGGTGCGTGTGTGGTGCTAGAACTGCAACCACCCCCTCGTTTTGAGTTCTGGGTTGTTTAAATATACAATGTCTAAACAAGCGAAAAGCTTCAAAATGTAACAGAAAAATGAAATAACTAAATGTTTTTTAATTTATCAAAATCATCAAAAATTTAAAATGTTTATATATTTTGATTGACCTTGCGGGATCGGAAGATATTCATTAAATGCGTAAATCTATTTTTTTTATTACTCTACCATGCAAACTGTAAATACATTTTACTATAGCGATAAATAATATGTACACGAAGGATAAATAAAAATTTTTTGAAAAAAGGTAAAATTTCATTTTTTTTTTCATAATCTTTAGGCCTGTTGCGGGATCGGAAGATAAAGTCCGATTTAAATAATTCTTTTACCAATCGCAACTTTTCCGCACTATAGCTACACCGAATTATCAACTTGACTTTTTTCGCACCACCCTAACAGTCAGTTAAATGTATAAGCAAGTGTTGTGACACTATATCTATTTTGCAAAGTAGAATAGGGAAAAATGCACCGTCTATAGACGGTGTGTCACATTACATCAATGGAAAGTAAACGTCTATAGACGTTCTGTCCGTCAACGTGTTAATAGAATTATGGAAGTGGGACAAATCGAGAAGTAGACTATTATTATCTATATAAAAAAGGGATATGTGCAGCAATGCAAAATCTACAGAGGCATAAAACTATTCTTCCAAAATATGGGAGAGAGTAAGGATATATGGACAAGTGAAGAAACAGAAATATCAATAATTTAGATTTATGCAATGCAGATCAACAACAGATGAAATTTTCATTGTAAGGCAGCTTATGGAAACATATTTTGTACATAAATAATAAAGAGATAAGCTGAAATTTTTTTTCATAAAATCGTTTTTTGACTTAAAGCAAGAGGCAATTCTACAAGATTGGTTAACGTCTATGTTTGTGCCTATACCTAAATCAAACTATACAAAAAATTTAACTACTTTCGATTAATAAGTATCATGCGGCATGAGCCATGCCTCATATACTGAAGCTGTTTCTAAAAAATGATCCCTAACAGAATTTACAAAAAATGCGAAGAAGATATGGGTCCTGAACAATTTGGCTTTCGAAACGGTATGGGCACTCGAGAAGCTTTGTTCAGTTTCATTATTCTCATGCAAAAGTATCTGGATGAATAAAATAATGTTTACTGGTGCTGCATCGATTATGAAAAGGCTTTTGACAAAGTTAAACATGCTAATATAATGCTTACAAAAAAAAGAACCTGGATCCAAGGACATTAATACAATACGTGGACTCTACTGGAACCAAAACGCCTTTGTCAGAACCGAAATGGGTGATACTGAAACCATAAATATCCAAAGTGGAGTTAGACAAGGTTTTATACTATCACCATTATTATTCAACCTGTACCCAGAGGAAATCTTTACACTAGCTCTAGATGAAGCACAAGAAGGAATAAAAATCAATGGAAAAATCGTGAACAACATAATATCAGGTACGCCGATAATACAGTACTGATTGCTGGCAGTGAAGAAGAAGGAAAAACTACAAATTCTGTTAACCAAAGTAGTGCGAGAAGGAGAACCTTAGGTGAATGTAAAAAAATCTAAAACAATGGTAATTTCAAAAAAGCACACACCAGTCATAAACATACTAGTCAACAACAATCTCGTTGAATAATTGAAAAAGTTTAAGTACCTAGGATGTTGGATACATGAAACCTTAGATCAAGAACAAAAGGTTAAATGCAGAATAGAACAGGCAATAAACACCTTCTTAAAGATGCGACAGTTACTCACTACCAGAGCTGCGGTATTGATTACGGACAGTACTTAAAAAAGGTACTTAAGTACTTTAGTCTAAGTACTCCAAAAACTACGTGTACTGGTACTTGAACTTTTAAGTGTTCCGACAAATACTTGTACTTAGTACTTAAATTTGTTGTAAGTATATTTTTACTTGCAAAAATATACTTAAGTACTCTAAAAGTACTTAAGTACTCGAAATGTACTTTAACCCTTCACGAAAAGTTCTTAAGTATTACGCATTACTGCAGATATTCTTCAGTGTTTTCGATTTAGTGTGGTGTGGGGTAATCATGTTTCGACAAGTATTTATTCTTGAATTATTCGTAAAATCCTGAAGCGACAACAGAAAAGATCTTTTAGTTGATTTTGAAGAATCAATGCTGATGAACTCATCAGCCAGGTTTCCCGTATCCGACAAATAAATATTATTCTAATAAAATATTCCCGTTACTCTAAGTATCTTTTTTCTTTTGACAAAATTATTTTAATTTATTTATATGTACCTGTTTTAAACATCCAGCTCTCCATTTCATACAACAGTACTGCAAATATCTAATATTTAAGTGTTTAATTCCTAATTTCAATGAAGCGTTCCCGTTATATATGAGTTTCTTCACTTTTACACAAGTACTTAGAACAAATGTGTCAGTACTTGTATTTGAACTCGATATTTAAGCACCAAATATTTTAAATGTAGGTACTTAAGTACACAAATCGGTTACTTAATACTTAGTATTTAAATTTACCGTTTTCAAGTACTACTTAACCGAAATACTTAAGTATTTATTTATTCTTGGTACTGGTACTTATACTTAGTTCCACATTAAAGAAGTACTGGTACTTATGACTTCAGTACTTTTTGTCGGTACTTACACAACAGCTCTGCTCACTACCCGAACTCTTGATCTCTCCCTATGATACCGTATGATCAACTGTTATGTACTCGTATATAGTGTACTATTACACGGCATGAAAGCTTGGACGTTAACAGTCACCTCGTTACTACGTTTAGAGAGCTTTGAGACGTGGGTATTTCGTCGTATGCTGAAAATTCCATGGACCGACCGCGTTAGAAATGAAGAAGCTCTAAGGCGTATGAATAGAGAACGTGAACTCACAGAAATTGTCAAGAAACTTAAAACATCTTATCTTGGACACATATTTAGACACGACAGGTATAACTTCCTTCAGCTTATTACAGAAGGGAAGATAGAAGGCAGACGCGGCCCGGGTAGACGACAAATGACCTGGCTGCGCAACATTAAGAATATAATGAACTATTTTTAATGGAAAATAAGCCACAATTTTACCAAAAAAATGATTTTATTAACGTTTCGAAGCCCAAATCGGGTTTCGTTGTCAAAATACAAAATACTACTAAAATAAACAAAAATGTTGTTGCTAAGTAAAAAAATTATTCTAATAATTTATTTAATCTGACTCATTTACATTGGCAATTCAGACGTATATTATACATTTTAAAGTAGAAGACTTTAAAATGATATCGCCAATATTTATGAGTTGCGTTCCTGGGACGACTTTACTAAAAGATAGTTTATTCGATTACATGAAATCAATCCCAACTCAAGAATATCCGTCACAAAAAAATCATAGCATGTGATCTGTCTTTAAAAAGACAACCAAATGCAACGATGACAGTAAAATTCTCGCGTTAGAGATTCCATAGTAAATCACGAGGGAAAACCAGGAAAAAACCTCGATACCAAATTCTGACTTTAATATGTTTAAATTATAAATAATATTAATAATACATAGATGTACAATAAGTAATACTAAAATATAAAATTTGTACTAACTCAATATGTTATTGACTTACTAATCGTGGTATTTTCAATCAACAAATCAAAATCATTGACAAAGTCAATAACATATCGAGTTAAATTTTATAATTTAGTATTACTTATTGTATATCTATGTATTATTAATATTATTTATAATTTAAACATATTAAAGTCAGAATTTGGTATCGAGGTTTTTTCCTGGTTTTCCCTCGTGATTTACTATGGAATCTCTAACGCGAGAATTTTACTGTCATCGTTGCATTTGGTTGTCTTTTTAAAGACAGATCACCTGCTATGATTTTTTTGTGACGGATATTCTTGAGTTGGGATTGATTTCATGTAATCGAATAAACTATCTTTTAGTAAAGTCGTCCCAGGAACGCAACTCATAAATATTGGCGATATCATTTTAAAGTCTTCTACTTTAAAATGTATAATATCCGTCTGAATTGCCATTATAAATGAGTCAGATTAAATAAATTATTAGAATAATTTTTTTACTTAGCAACAACATTTTTGTTTATTTTAGTAGTATTTTGTATTTTGACAACGAAACCCGATTTGGGCTTCGAAACGTTAATAAAATCATTTTTTTGGTAAAATTGTGGCTTATTTCCCATTAAAAATAGTTGATTATAAAAATGCCACAAGGAAATAGCTTCAGAACAACATTAAGAATATAACTTATACATGAAATCAAATCAGCACTTAAGGCCATGGGTACATAATTCGCAAATATTTTACGGCTTTCCCTACTTTTTCTGTCTTTACACGGCAAATTACGTATAGTAAAATTCACACTGGTATGGATATGTAAACATTACTAGAATGTCATTCTACTTGAAAATGTCATCATTAACTTAAAGAGATGGCTTTTAAATGTTCTTGGATAACTGCTATTTGTATAATTGCAAATTATTAATTCAGTTAATGAATGTGATAATTTTTTTACCAACTATGTATTCAGTGATTGTAATAATTTATAAGTAAAACAAAAACTAATACTCAATCGAGAAAAGAGAAAAAGTGTTAAAGTGATTTTTTAATAATATATTGTTACTATGGAACGCTTACAATTTTGAACATCTTTAACAACAAAATACTTGGATCACAGAATATTATTATCCTGATGTATTCTCTGCTTGGATCTTCCACAAATAATACACAATAAATAACTTTCTATTTAAATCAATTATTTATCAAATACACTATAAATCAATATTATTTAATCAGCAACTCAAAATATTCCCGATGCCATGTCAGATATTTAAAACTGTCACTGATTGTCACTGACAATATGCTGACAATATTCTATTCGACTGAGTGAGTACAAAGATAGATTTGGAAAATATTACCACGGACATTGTGTTCATTTTTTTTTTCGAATCCTGAAAAAACCAATAAATATTTTTGAAAAATTTAAACGCAGAATGAAAGACTAAATTAATACCGAGGGCCGAAAGTCCCTTAGAATAAATAAAAAGTTTATTTTGAATGAGATATTTGAAATTAAAAATCACACTAAATTTTCTCTTAGTTTTTCACCCCTGTAACTTATTAAAATAAACATTATAGAAGTTCTCAGGGACTTTCGGCCCTCGCTAATAACGTAATCTTTCATTCTGCGTTTAAATTTTTCAAAAATACTTATTAGTTTTCTCAGGATTCGAAAAAAATGAATCCCCATTTGAATAGCATTGCAGCCGAAAATATGTACCAATCCTTTTAAATGATTTGGTCCAGTTTTTAAATTAACACATTTATTTTTTTAGGATTACCTAATGGGTGACCACGTGGACTTTGCAACAAGATTTCATAATCTTGATGGAGATTTAAAAGGAGAAAGATCAAAAAGTCTTTTTAATTTGTTAAAAACAACAGTTTTTGAAAATGATTCGCAATTAGACAGTGCCTTAAAAAGCCTGAAACCTAAATCTTACCAAGAAAACTTGTTTTATATTGACACTTTGATTTATTTTAAAAGATCCAATGACCTTATAGAAATTCTAAAAGGAGGAAATGATGTCCACATAAGTAAAATTTTGAAGCAAACATGGTTTTTCCAGAATATATTTAATGATGTGGAAGCTGAAATATTTGTATCAGAATTCTTGCCACATTTATCATATGGTGTTAAAAAGAAGTTTCTAAAAAGAATTTCAAATCATTGGAATGAACAAAAGATAGATTCACTCTTTGAAGCTCTTCAAAAGAAGTAAGTAACAGCCTTCTTATTATAGCTAATCCACCATTTGTGTTTCCCTCCATCTCCCATAATTTTCTCCATTCTAGTAGGCTATCATTCTTTATGGGCCTTTATTCAATATATCTTTATGTTCTTGCATCCCATTTCACATACGTGATTAAGTATTTCAATATTTTTAATTCCTAATCATTGCCATTTATTTGTTTGGTATATTTGTTTGGTGTTCTTTTTGGACGCCTTCTTGTTTGGGAGATGTTAGCTAAGAAGATACAGTGGAAACACATTAGCAATGTCTTCTGAATATGTTTTGTTGCGTCTCTAGATGTAAAAAGGTGCACTTTTCATTATTGATAGATTTTACCCCAATATGTGACAATATCACACTTGCATGTTTGTATATCTTTGTATTGTTTCTGATTTTATGTTCATAAGTTTGCATAGATTGATTATAAATCTGTTGCTTAAAAAAATGGAAGTTTTAGTACAATTTTTCACTTTGTTCAAAACCAAACAAAACAACACACAAGAAAGATCCAAAAACTGCAACTGCGGGATAAAGAAAGTCGTAGAACATCATCGAACATGTCATACACAATACATATGCAACACACAATACACGAACACACAACCTGATAAAAAATTAAAACAATTAATGTGCACAATTACATCTACCATACAGATTAATACAGATTACACAAACAAATTAACACACAAAAGCAGTCAGAATTTGATATCCCTAGGGTACTAATATCACCTTCAAACAATTTTTCAACCACATATTGTTGTGGCCTATAAGATTTAGGACAAGCCATTTTTTATAGAAATACATAACCTAAAAAACAGGTTATAAAATATTCCCTGAATTTTTTAGAATAATCTAAAGATTAGTTAATTAAAAATGTAATTTTCATTACAGGCTTCTTAGTATTTTCCTCTCTGTTGTTTCCATTAATGGTTTTGTTCTAATTGTGTCAGGCCTTGTTTATGCAGTGTAATGTAATGCCATTTAGATAGCCTGTTACTTTATTAGCTCTTGTAGTTTTTCGATTTATTTCATTTTCAGTGTTGTTAATAGAGATTCATGTCTGTACGCCTAGATAGTTAATAGTATATTAAGTATGGAGAACGGTAAGGGTTTTATACCGATCGAAGACAATTGTTTGGAGGAGGAGCGGAGCGACCACTCCAATTATTGTCTGAGATCAGTTACCCTTAACGTTCGACATGCTTATAACGTTTTTTGCACGATTGATACCATTATAAATTATAAAATTAATCATTTTCGTCATATTGACTAGTTTCATTCATTTTATCAAGATAGATACTTTGGTTGTTAGGTAGTAACTAGGGTGCATAACAACAATGGAGAATTGAGTTTTTATTTAGTTGTCAATAATTTTAAGTACAATTTTGATTATTATAAATTAAAATATGAGCGAAAGTGAATTTGAAGAAATCGAACGGGCTTGGGAAGAAGGGTGTTCCGCAATTATTCCCGAAAAATCCAAAATCCGTTATCAAAATACCTACCTACAAAAGTTTTAAAAAATGGTGCGAAGGCAAGAATTTAAGAATCGAAGAAAAGACTCTATTGGCATATTTCGTTCAAAGACATATGCAGTTGAAAGCTCCTGGAAGCCTCTGGGCAGAATATTCAATGATTAAATCCACCGTTTTTCTTTATGATGGCATTGATATTTCCAAGTTTTCAACTTTGATCGCGTATTTGAAGAGGCCCAAACAAGTGGGATTTCATTAAATAATTTAACAAATTGTACCATAAGTTTCAATATTAATAAATAATTCGTTAGTTTTCTTTATTCTTTCAAAAAATAAATTAAAATTGAGAGATTTTTTAACTCGACGGTAAGTGAATTACTTACCGTCGAGTTGGAGTACTTACAGTCGAGTTGGATTACTTACCGTCGAGTTGCTATACTACATTCGCTCTCGCGAGATTTTTTTTGAGACATTCGGAATAGGAAACCTACAACACAAAAATTCCTACCTCACACTGTTAACTGCTAAAATCAACTCAAATCAACTTAATCTTTCATTAAAAAAAGAAGAATTATTAGAAATAGTGGGAGTGTCTACTAATCTCATAAAATTTTGTGAAGTTTATTTCTACAAAATATTTTTATTTTGTACAATAAATAATTTTCTCATTTGCTACCAATACATTATAATGGTTTAAATAAATAAATATTGATTGGCGTAAGGTTTATGTTATTTTTATGTCTGTTTACTATTAATAATATTGGATATGAGCAGGTGCGTTGGTTTTGTAGTAATTTCCAGTCACTTCTGACAACTGAATTTTTCAAAAAAGAAATTACTAACGTCAGTGTCAAAAAAAATCTCGCGAGAGCGAATGTAGTATAGTAAATGTCACCTACTGACGTAAAATCTGTCACGGTAAACAGTCAAAAATGATCAATCGTGCAAAAAACTCATTTTTTGTTCTATCACTTCCCTGTCAACTTCCAATTTACATCGAATCGGTTCTTTACAGGTGGTCATGACTTGTGGTTTTTTCAGTTGCTATTGTCATATTCAGACTTTTTCCTTTTGTTAAAACTATGCAAAAACTTCTGAAGATCGTCTTCATTTTCCTCCACTAGAAGAGAATCTTT
The DNA here is from genome assembly GCF_917563875.1 of Diabrotica virgifera virgifera. Classification (NCBI taxonomy): domain Eukaryota; kingdom Metazoa; phylum Arthropoda; class Insecta; order Coleoptera; family Chrysomelidae; genus Diabrotica; species Diabrotica virgifera. Next base: position 216,924,340 of record NC_065448.1, on the reverse strand, counting down.
TGAGTAATATGTGATTCTAAATTACAACATTGCCTTATGTCGTAAAAGAAAACTGTAATAAGTTGCTTCTTACATTCGGATATTGCTCCCAGTCACATGTCTGCTATGACAGAACTGTTATCAGTAGTAATAACCCAAGGACATTGATAATTGTTCGAAAAAATTTTATAACAGATTTCGAAAGCTTGTTGCTTGGAAACAGACCGACGCCGTAGGCGGAGGTCTGTTGCCTGTAAGCAACAAGCTTGAGAAATTTGTTAAAAAATTTTTGAGCATTTATCAATGTTCGAGGGTTATTCGGATAGAAAATTTTTTGCTGGTTATGAAAAAAAAAATACAGAGCAGAAACAATTTATTTAAATGTGCAATTAACAAAGGAACAATTAGAAAAATTTAATGAAGATCCAGACATGTTAGTTTCTATAACTGATGAAGATGTATTTCCACTACGCATGCTGTTAATAATTTTATTATGATGTTTTATTATAAATAATTTTTATGTATTACAACCAAATCGTGACATTTTGAAATATTGAATATTTGAAATGTCAAAATCGAAATGAAACGAAATGTAGGTATCCATAGCTACATGATTGAGTGAAAACAGCCCATGGGATCTGTTTTCAGTATAATGTTGGTTTTATTGGTTGTATTCAATCAGATGACCACAAATTAATTGATTTCATTGGATTTCTAATTGAGCAAAAAATTTTCACTCAAACAGACCTCTAATTAGTTGAGCATTCCTCACATTGTCCAGATTTGGTACTCAGGGATTACTGACTGGTTCTAAAATTCAAGGAAAAGTTGCGGGTAAAAGTCTTTCTTCATGATATGATATGTATGGTAAACCAATTATTTGCAAAATTTAAACAGACTTTCTTATTAGAGACAGTTAGTTCTTATTAGAGAGTTATTTAAACAGACTTAATTAAAAATGTAATTCCCTTTACAGGCTTCTTAGTATTTTCCTCTCTGTTGTTTCCATTATTGGTTTTGTTGTAATTGTGTCAGGCCTTGTTTATGCAGTGTAATGTAATGCCATTTAGATAGCCTGTTACTTTATTAGCTCTTGTAGTTTTTCGATTTACTTCATTTTCAGTGTTGCTAGAGATTGATGTCTCTATGCCTAGATATTTAAAACTCATTTTTTGTTCTATCACTTCCCTGTCAACTTCTAATTTATATCGAATCGGTTCTTTACAGGTGGTCATGGCTGTGGTTTTTTCAGTTGCTATTGTTATATTCAGACTTTTTCCTTTTGTTAAAACTATGCAAACACTTCTGAAGATCGTCTTCATTTTCCTCCACTAGAAAAGAATCTTCTGAGTAATATGTGATTCTAAATTACAACATTGCCTTATGCCGTAAAAGAAAACTGTAATAGTTGCTTCTTACATTAGGATATTGCTCCCAGTCACATGCCTGCTATGACAAAACTGTTATCACTCAAACAGACCTCTAATTAGTTGAGCATCCCTCACATTGTCCAGATTTGGTACCAGGGGTTACTGACTGGTTCTAAAATTCAAGGAAAAGTTGCGTGGTAAACGTCTTTCTTCATGATGTGATATGTATGGTAAACCAATTATTTGCAAAATTTAAACAGACTTTCTTATTAGAGACAGTTATTTCTTATTAGAGAGTTATTTAAACAGACTTAATTAAAAATGTAATTTCCTTTACAGGCTTCTTAGTATTTTCCTCTCTGTTGTTTCCATTATTGGTTTTGTTCTAATTGTGTCAGGCCTTGTTTATGCAGTGTAATGTAATGCCATTTAGATAGCCTGTTACTTTATTAGCTCTTGTAGTTTTTCGATTTACTTCATTTTCAGTGTTGCTAGAGATTGATGTCTCTATGCCTAGATATTTAAAACTCATTTTTTGTTCTATCACTTCCCTGTCAACTTCCAATTTACATCGAATCGGTTCTTTACAGGTGGTCATGGCTTGTGGTTTTTTCAGTTGCTATTGTCATATTCAGACTTTTTCCTTTTGTTAAAACTATGCAAAAACTTCTGAAGATCGTCTTCATTTTCCTCCACTAGAAGAGAATCTTCTGAGTAATATGTGATTCTAAATTACAACATTGCCTTATGCCGTAAAAGAAAACTGTAATATAAAGTTGCTTCTTACATTAGGATATTGCTCCCAGTCACATGCCTGCTATGACAAAACTGTTATCACTCAAACAGACCTCTAATTAGTTGAGCATCCCTCACATTGTCCAGATTTGGTACCAGGGATTACTGACTGGTTCTAAAATTCAAGGAAAAGTTGCGTGGTAAACGTCTTTCTTCATGATGTGATATGTATGGTAAGCCAATTATTTGCAAAGTTTAAACAGACTTTCTTATTTTTTTTGAGAGTTTTAATAAATTATTGCTCTATTATAAGAGGTGTTTGACTTAAAATCATAATATTTTCAGGTATGGTTTACCTATGGCATTGTTGATCTTACACAAGTGTAGTCCTACTAAAATCAACACTGTAATTGAAGAATATGCTTTAAAGTTAACTTCAAACCAAGTACTTAATATATACAACAAAAGTGAAGAGCTGTTTATATTCTATATGAAGATAAGAAAGCAATACAATAGCACTAAAGGAATATATAATGACGAAAAAGTTTTAAAGCATGTAGCCATAAAGAACCCGCAACTTTTGTTGAAACTTCAATGCAACGGAAATATTTATTTACACGGTGTTGGCAAAAGAACTTCTAAAAACATTCTTAATGTAGTTAATGATGACTTATTAAAAGATACTAAAAATTACCTACGATTTTTAAAGAAGGGCATAGTGATTCGGAAGTTAGGTAAAAATTTTGAAACTGTATTTAAAAATCAGTTTCCTAACCAACTCAGTCATATAAATATATTCGATAGCTGCATGTTATTGAATTATTATCCTAAAAACAGAAGATGGGATTTATTGAATCAAACTTTCACTGAGAAATTCAATGGTCAAGAGTTAACATACCTCTTGCTAAATCTTCGTTCAATGATGAAGATGAAGCTGAATCCACCCAAAGACATTATTGTGTTATGGGCTGAAGTTCACTATAAAGAACAAAAGGAAGATTGCAATAAGTTTCTGAAATATTACCCACCTTCAAAAGCTATACCGATGCTTAAAGAAAAAGTTAATGTCACTTCTGATATAAACGGGAGACTGTCTTTGGTGCGCCTAATGATAGAAGCATGTGGCGAGAGTAAGGATTTGGATTCGTTGGGGGAAGTTCTGAAGTATTTCTGTTTCAGGTAAGATACATTGTTTAGTTTATAATATACTGATGAAAAAAAAATGCAACACTCAGGACAAATATTTTTGTCGATATAACATATAATATATACACTCCTGGCCAAAAAAGCGGGACACCTTAAAAATGGGTCATTTTTGATGTCTCGAATCTCCTAAACCTCCAAATTTCATTTGCATATTTGAACCGGTTTTAGAGCAATAAATAAGTCATAAGTTTGTAAGAAAAAATTCAACATCCCGTATCTCGGAAACAAAGCATTTGCGGACATATGTTTATAAAGTAAACTGTCATTATTGTTTCATGCAGAATTAACCCTTAAAGTTTGTCGCACTTACATATTTAGAAACACCCTGTATTGATGAAGAACATGGCTAGTTGTCAAAGTACCTAACTTTTTTATTATCCCACATAAGTGAATGAGTCAAAAAGCAGAATGTTAAGAAAGGCTACGGCTACAATTGAGTTTTAATTTCAATATTTTTTAAATGCTAGAATATTCCACAGAGTGTTACGAATTTTCAGGAAAAAACACAGTATTATTGTTACACCCGGTATACAATGACATTTACATGTTCAGCAACACTATTACTACATCCATATTCTTAGAGAATAAGGCTATAGCATATTAAAAAAATCACTAAAATCGGACAACAGGTTTAGGAGATTCGAGACATCAAAAATGACCCATTTTTAAGGTGTCCCGTTTTTTTTGGCCAGGAGTGTATATAATCGAACGATATAAGTCATTGACTTATATCGTTTCATAAATTTGCCAAACGCAGACTCAATCCCATGAATAGGCTTTATACACCAATGGAAGTTTGTGAAGCAATCTGTAGTTCTGCAGAAAGGCAGAAATTTGCTGTACAATTGGTCAGAACTAATATGACATTTTGGATTTTAAAAATTGGTGGTCCAAATATTACAACAAAAAACGTGCCATTCTGTTGAAACTTCCGCTACATCTATTCAACGTTCACAAAAGAAGTCATTCGCAGTTTCCAGCTTTATGGAATTCGGCTACAATCACACAAAAAAGGACTTTATCCAGTTCCTTTGTTCTAAAAAGTAATAACAACGAAAATTTTCAACTTCCAAAGGAACGAGCTTATCCTATGAAAAAAATTTGAAAAAAAATTAACATTAAAAAAATCAATGACATTCAAAAGATTACTCGGTATCTTCTTGAAAATTATCAATAATTTTATGAGGAAATAATTGGTTGGCCAACCACTGAAGTGGAAAGTACTGACGTATGAGTGAGTATCTTATAAAAAACGGCTTTTAATTTTTATTTTGTTAGTTTAAAATATTTCATTTGTTAATAACTGGTAATAAAGTTGGTCAATAAACGTTTTTTTTTGTTAATTTGAACAAATACGACCAAAAATAATAATTTATACATTTTTTAAAATTAATTCGTGAAAAGATATACGTCAGACGAATAAAATATTAAATAAAATATCTATTAATTAACAAAAATCAATATACATACAATATTGTTATCAAATTTATAATAAAATAATTAATTTTCCAGGAAAAATAACAAATTTTTAATTTGTTTCAAATATAAACACTTTTTTTATTTTCTCAAAACTTCATTGTTGTGACTTATATCCTTTCATAAATAAGCGATTCATATTTCGTCTCTCACTTCGAAAACGTCTTACCCTTGTGCGCCCATCAGAGCAACAAAAACATTCCCCTAGATTCATTACAGAAGCAAACAAAATTGTCTGCTTCTGTGACGAATCAAGGTTTTTGCGGTGCAATTGCTTTGCTATAATCTAAATTTTTGGTAGAAACGTATATGCCATTTTTTAATAAAAAATATCTGACAGTTTCAGCTGATTATTCTTCTGATTGTTTGTATAAATAATAAAATTATGTTTTTAGGCATAGAAACGAAGATACGTCTTTTCGTAAACAAGTGTTGAGTTCAGTAAGAGATAATTTCAAGTTAGAAGATTTGAATGAAAACCACTGGAAATATATCGACGAGCAAATTCATATTTTAAGAGTTCAGAAGAAACTGTACCTTAAGGAAAATGGAGATTTTATTGAAAAACATTTGGAATATTTAGTTCAGAATGGTAAAGATTACAAATCGTTGCTTACTGACTACTTTAAAGACATGGTTAAAGAGGGCCGTAGAGATAGTGCAAACACGCCTGGCCATGGAGCTGCGCGAAGGCGGAGTCAAAATTCACGTAAAGGCGCCGTGGTCAGGAGTGTATACACTATCTCTAGTAGAGATTACGGTTATAAAGATTTATCGCTAAGGAAGCGACTTTATATAGACATGATTGAAATTTTAGATGATGTTGTTAATGGTGTAAAGAGTGATAGAGATAGTAAACAATGTAAACTTGATTTTCTCCAAACTATCTTAAAGTTTTGCCAGGAAAATCCTGAATACTGTATTAAGATCGCAGATTTTCCTGTACTTGTGCAGCTAATACATGAAAGTTTTAGTACAAATTGTAGAGATGACAATGAAATAATAGCAAATGTTATTTTATACAATGCAAAATTCCCACAATATGCTGTAGAGTGCGATACAGATGTATTTCAACTAATGCGAGAATATATCGATGAAAACAAATCTTTGGGTTCGTTTCGTAGAATGTTTAGTAAAATTCTTTTTACCAAAGACCGAGATGATTTTGCAAACAAATTGTTGAAGTTTTATTGTGAAAATTACTTTGAGGGATTTCCAGATGTTAGTATTGTCGGGTGGTTTTTACAAAATGAACCTAAGGTTTTGTCGCCTTATATGTCAATAGTAGCACTAAATTATAACAGGTACCTATCCTTTCCTACGTATAAACTACTTAAACAGTATTCGCATTTAGGATATGATAAAGCAGTGAGCGATTCTATAATAGCACGATTTGACAGTGGTAAAGTCGACTCAATAAAATTAAGACTAAGTCATTTATCGATCCTACTCTCTACCGATGATTTTGTAACTTTTATTTCTGAAAGATATTTACCCAAAAAGGTCAAACTCGATCTAATGGATGATGAGATGCGTGAAATATATAAGGCGCAGTGTGAAGTAGCCAAACAACTTGCTAACGTTGATGAACCTTACAAAATGCTTCCCACTATAATGATATTTTGCAAAGGAGACTATTTACAATCAGCCTTACCATCATTGCAGAAAGCTTTTTATAGATCTCCAGAGAGAGTACTTTACTCATACGTAAAAGCCATGTCGAAACAAGCAGTATCTGTGAGGAAACACGCCATATTCTTTAGCTGTGAAATTCTGGATAAACAACACACCCTGCAGGTATTAACAAATACAAAGGAAAGCAATGTCTCGAGTTTAAAATATCTATTCTCAGCAACTTTAAAGTATTTTCTAAAGAATCCATCTGAAGAACTATTAGACAAAGTTATCGAGAGTATGAATAACATTGACATTAACGATAAACAAACTTTGGATAGTTTGAAGAGCGTTACTGTACCTGTAAAATATAGAGCACAATATATCGAGAAATGTTGGAAATACTTTGAAAGTTTGAAATCTAAAGGGGTTAAAGTAACTGAATATTTGAATTCATTTCTAAGTCCATTCTACATGACTGCAGATATATTATCAATACTGTCTGGGACATTCATAACCAATATTATCAAAAGTTACTTTCCTGCTGGAGAAGAACGTCTTGATGATATCGATGAGTTTGTGGTACGTGTGTTACAAACTCGTGTAGGGGAAAGAAACGGGAACTTTCAAATTGTGTTTCATATGTTGTCTAAATTTTCCAATACCACGAGAACATTATTTTTTAAAACTTTCATTGATTATATTCACGCTAGACCCGACCAACAATTATTATTGGTAACCATGTTCGCCGAAAGTTGGCATAAAAACTTCAGTTTGATCGATAGTTTCGATGAGCATATAATTCTGAAATTGATCTCATTTAAATCGGAAAATTCGTCTGTCGACGATTTAGCCGCCAAAACAGTAAATTACTTAGAACAACTAATCACAGAATTCGGACCTCACTCCTTTGACCACTTCAACGAACAGTTTAAAACTGCCTTCAGTTACATATATCTGGTGGAAGAATATACATTCTATTTGGCTATTTTGAAATATAAGGCAACTCCAACTACTTGTGCTTTGGTACTAAACAATGTGATCAATTTGAGTGATGATGACGATGAAAAACTTAGAAATACGTTCAATGACATTATTAACATTATTAAAAATGTTGATACTCCAATTGTTCGAATTAATTTAAAATCGTTTCTTGTAGACCATCAAGTGAATCAGATTGTAACCAAAAAGCGTAAGGGTGCAAAACGGTTACGTCGTCGTTAAGTGTTTTAATATTAAAACACATTTTATTGCATTCTTTTGTTATTATTTAAACTGATTTGCAGTATTAACCTTCTCATTTTTTGTGTGCCTTTGAGGGGTTTCCTGATATTAGTATTGTCAGTTGGTTTTTACAAAATGAACCTATGGTAGCACTAAATCACAACAGGCACCTAGCCTTTTCTGTGTATTAACTTCTTCTTTAAGTACCGTGCCCAAATTTTTAGGCGTGGGTAGCTTCCATAACAATTTGCCGATATAGTTCTCGATCTTGTGCGGCATGTAACAATTGATCTGCTGATAAGACAGTCCATTGACGAAGGTTTCGGAGCCATGAATATTTCTTTCGACCAATTCCTCTTTTTCCGTCGATCTTTCCATTGAGTATTAACTGCAGCATCCTGTATTTGCTACCTCTCATCGTATGTCCCAGATATTCAAGTTTTCTCTTTTTTATCATCTTCATTAAGTCACCTTCGCCTTGACCTACTCTGTTTAAGACTTCTCTGTTTGAAATGCGTTGAACCCAAGATATTCTGAGCATTCTACGATACGACCACATCTCAAAGGCTTCTAATTGGTTCATCATGTTAACCTTCATGATCCAGGTTTCACATCCATATAGTAATACAGGATACACATAACATTTTAGGAACTTGATTCTTAGTTGTAAGTTCAGCTGAGAGTTGCTCAGAATAGATCTAAGTTTATAAATGCTCCTCTTGCAATTTCTATACGAGTTTTAATTTCTTCATCCGGATTTAGTGTCTCGTTTATCCAACATCCTAGGTATTTAAAATGGTTAACTTTTGTTATTGATTCATCATTGACAATTAGTTGCATAGGGCCGGCGTCTTGTTTACTAACCATAAGTAACTTTGTCTTTGTTGCATTTATGTTAAGTCCGTTATTGGAGCATTCTCTAGTGACTCGATCTATAAGGAATTGAAGATCTTCGATATTTTCAGACATGATCGCGGTGTCGTCTGCATATCTGATGTTGTTAATAGTTTCTCCCCCGATTCGAACTCCACATTGTCCTTCCAAGGCTTCATTAAAAATTATTTCCGAGTATACGTTAAACAAAGTTGGGGATAACACACAACCCTGTCTGACACCTCTTTGAATGCAAATTTTGTCTGTTTCTTTGTCGTCTACCAGAATAGAAGCTTCTTGATTCCAATATAGATGTTGTAAAAGTCTCAGATCTTTATCATCTATTCCAATCATTTCTAGATATTCAAACAACCTATCATGTTGAACTCTATCAAACGCCTTCTCAAAATCTATAAAGCAGACGTAAATTGGTTTCTGTACTTCCCATGATCGTTGAAGTAATGTTAACATTGAGAACAAAGCTTCCCTTGTTCCCAATCCTTCTCTGAAACCGAATTGTTTGTTTCCCATTGTCTCTTCACATTTCTGCTTGATTCTATTAAGAATTATCTTAAGAAGTAGCTTGAGAGAGTGGCTCATGAGACTAATTAGTCTAAAGTCTTTACATGATGATGTATTAGGTTTTTTTGGGAGTGGAATAAATGTAGACTCTAACCATATCTGTGGCATCATGCCAGTCTCGTATATATGGTTATAAATGTTTGTTAGTTGTGAGACATTGTCGTCATCCAGAAGTTTGAGCCAGTCTGATGGTATTTGGTCAGGGCCTGGAGATTTCCCATTTTTGCTCTGTTTGATGGCTTTCTCTACTTCCGCTTTTAAAATACTCGGACCAGTATTCGTATACTTTGTGGTGTTAAGTGGTGGCCTCGTATCCACTAAGAGCTCTTTTATATAGTTAGTCCATTCTTCCTTTTTTTCATCCAAGTCGAGAATTATTTTACCTTTGGAGTTTCTCATAAAGTGAGGAGTTCTTTTTCTCTGAGTGTAGGTAATTTCTTTAAGCTTTTTATGTATATTAAACTCGTCATGTTTTCTTTGTAGTTCTTCCATTTCACAACATCTTTGTTCCATCCAGTCCTCTTTTGCTCGCTTAACCTCGTATCTTATTTGTCGATATACCTCTCTATACCGAATCTCGTCTTTGTTTTTCCAATTTCTTCTTTGTTGAATAAGGTCTAGTATTTTATCGGTCATCCAATCCTTTTTCTTTATTGGGTCTTTTTCTGGTTTCAAAACTTCGTTTGCTATGGTGACCATGGCGGAATTCATGATATCTAGATTTTGGCCGATATTTTCTTGTTCAGATCTTTCTATTTCCGAACTCATCTGATATTACGGCATTTGTTAGGAGTCGAGTATTAGGTTTCTTCTGCGTTGTGGGGGCTTTTATTCTTTTTAGTTTTAGTTTGAATCCAGCACAGAGCAGATTATGGTTAGTTGCTGCGTCTGCACTTGGGTATGTTTTTGCAGATGTAATACTGTTTCTAAACCTTCTATTAATGATAATGTAGTCAATTTGATTTCTGACTATCTTTCCCTCTTGATCAGCTGGAGATATCCAGGTATATAGTCGTCTTTTAGGTTACTGAAACAAAGTATTGGCTATAATGCATTTCTCTTCTTGGCAGAACTGTATTAGTCTTTGCCCTCTTTCGTTCCTTTCTCCAAGTCCATACTTTCCGGTTATATCTTGTGTGATTTCGGCACCAACTTTTGAGTTGAAGTCTCCCATAATAATTGTAGCTTCATGTTTTTTTGTGCTCCGGAGAATTTGTTTAATTTGGCTGTAGAATTGCTCAATTTCTTCATCTGGTTTGTCAGCTGTTGGTGCATAGACTTGTATTATATTAATCTTCAGTAGTTTATTTTGCAGCTGAATCATCATGATACGATCATTGAAGGGGACGAAATTTCGGATACAGGTACGAATTTCTTCTTTGACAATGATTGCGACTCCGTTACGTCTGGGTCCTTCTGCCTTTCCCGAGTGGTATACAATGTATCCATTACTCTCAAATATGTTTGACCCTAGCCATTTCGTCTTGCATATACCTAGGATAGGAATGTCTAGTCTGGCCATTTCTAGCTGAATATTTTGTAATTTCGCACCTTCAAACATAGTTGTTACGTTCCACGTAGCTATCTTGTGGATTTCCACGACACGGGGTTTTCGTGTGTTGACGACCTGAGAGGCCCCGTAGTCTGGTTGTGATCTTCCTCCCCTACCGGATCTTGGATTCCGAAGTCCATGATCATTGAATGTATGTATAGTTTCCTTATCTGTCATGGGAAGCTGTACTAGAGATATCCACAAGGATCTTTAATGTAGTGGTTTCTCCTGGCCTTCTACATCCTGATGCCGTTGACCATTTCCTGGTTCCTCCGCCTTTGAGACCGATTTCTAGGTCTCAGGACAACAGAGTGCCCTACCACTCACCAACTCATCCGCCCGAAGCCGTTGGTCAGTAAGTGGGGGATTGCTTATACCGGCAATCATTCGGTGATTAACTACTTAAACAGTATTCGCATTTAGGATATGATAAAGCAGTGAGCGATTCTATAATAGCACGATTTGACAGTTGTAAAGTCGACTCAATAAAATTAAGACCAAGTCATTTATCGATCCTACTCTCTACTGATGATTTTGTAACTTTTGTTTCTGAAAGATATTTACCCAAAAAGGACAAACTTGATTTAATGGATGATGAGATGCGTGAAATATATAAGGCCCAGTGCGAAGTAGCCAAACAGCTTGCTAACGTTGATGAACCTTACAAAATGCTTCCCACTATAATGAAATTTTGCAAAGGAGACTATTTACAATCAGCCTTACCATCATTGCAGAAAGCTTTTTATAGATCTCCAGAGAGAGTACTTTACTCATACGTAAAAGCTATGTCGAAACAAGCAGTATCTGTGAGGAAACACGCCATATTCTTTAGCTGTGAAATTCTGGATAAACAACACACCCTGCAGGTATTAACAAATACAAAGGAAAGCAATGTCTCGAGTTTAAAATATCTATTCTCAGCAACTTTAAAGTATTTTCTAAAGAATTCATCTGAAGAACTATTAGATAAAGTTATCGAGAGTATGAATAACATTGACATTAACGATAAACAAACTGGATAGTTTGAAGAACGTTACTGTACCTGTCAAATATAGAGCACAATATATCGAGAAATGTTGGAAGTACTTTGAAAGTTTGAAATCTAAAGGATAGGAAAGGAAAGTAACTGAATATTTAAATTCATTTCTAAGTCCATTCTACATGACTGCAGATATATTATCAATACTGTCTGGACCATTCATAACCAATATTATCAAAAGTTACTTTCCTGCTGGAGAAGAACGTCTTGATGATATCGATGAATTTGTGGTACGTGTGTTACAAACTCTTGTACCGGAAAGAAACGGGAACTTTCAAATTTTGTTTAATATATTGTCTAAATTTTCGAATACCACGAGAACATTGTTCTTTAAAACTTTCATTGATTATATTCACGCTAGACCCGACCAACAATTATTATTGGTAACCATGTTCGCCGAAAGTTGGCATAAAAACTTCAGTTTGATCGATAGTTTCGATGAGCATATAATTCTGAAATTGATCTCATTTAAATCAGAAAATTCGTCTATCGACGTTTTAGCCACCAAAACAGTAAATTACTTAGAACAACTAATCACAGACCTCACAGAATTCGGACCTCACTGCTTTGACCATTTCAACGAACAGTTTAAAACTGCCTTTAGCTACATATATCGTGGAAGAATATACATTCTATTTGGCTATTTTGAAATATAAGGCAACTTCAACTACTTGTGCTTTGGTACTAAACAATGTGATCAATTTGAGTGATGATGACGATGAAAAACTTAGAAATACGTTCAATGAAATTATTAACATTATTAAAAATGTTGAAACTCCAATTGTTCAAATTAATTTAAAATCGTTTCTTGTAGATCATCAAGTGAATCAGATTGTAACCAAAAAGCGTAAGGGTGCAAAACGGTTGCGTCGTCGTTAAGTGTTTTAATATTAAAACACATTTTATTGCATTCTTTTGTTATTATTTAAACTTATTTGCAGTATTAACCTTCTTCTTCTTCATGTACCTTGTCCGTTGCGGACGTTCGCTATCATCATAGCAATTTTAATTTTGTTTGCGGCGTTTCTGAATATCTCAATCGATGTTAGTCCAAACCATTGGCGTAAGTTTTGAAGCCATGAATTCCTTCTTCTTCCGTTTGCTATCTATTTTACCTTGTATTATCAGTTGGAGTTTATATTTATCATGTCTCATATTATGACCGAGGTAGTCAAGTTTCCGTTTCTTAATTGTGAATGAGATTTCTTTTTGTTTTCCCATTCGGTGCAATACTTCTAAGTTGGTGGTGTGGGTCGTCCAGAATATTTTGAGATTACGTCGGTATACCCACATTTCGAATGCCGCTAGCTTTTTCATTCATGTTTCCGTTATTGTCCAGGCCTCTGCGCCATAAAGCAAAACTGGAAATACATAACATTTTAGCAGCCGTATTTTTAGTGGGAGAGATATGTCGCAATGGGCGAGTATATTTCTCATGTTGTTAAATGTTGCTCTGGCCTTTTCAACTCTGGATCGTATTTCGGTTGTTTGATCCCTTTTCGAGTTGACGACGGCTCCAAGGTATACCTACGAGTTAACTTGTTGAATTAATTGGTTTTTTATTTTCAGTTGTCTGGCAGGTTTTTGAGTTTTGCTGACCAGCATCTATTTTGTTTTATTTATGTTGAGGTTAAGTCCTCTTTCGTCACTCGTTCTTATTGTACCCTGCCCATAAGATGCTGAAGTTCGTCGATACTGCTGGCAAGTACGACTGTATCGTCCGCATATCGAATATTATTTGTCAATTGTCCATTCCATCACAGTATTAACCTACTATGCCATATTTTTCTGCAGCTTCTTTTGGTACGTTTCTTGGTTTTTGTAATTTTGTCATTAAACATCAATATTAACGATGCCTCTTTCAGACATTATTGTTATTATTTTATTTTCGTGTAAAGAGGTTCCTGTTCGAACATTTAAACTCAGCTGTAGAACTAATCAGATCGCCTTCATTCATCATTTGAAAAATAAAACTATAACTAATATTTTGACTTCCAAATCATTAGGCGTTGCCAATTTTTTTTGGATTCGTACACGTATATGCAGAAGTTCCGAGACGTATTGGTATGGCAAAAAATGCGATGAGTCGCCTAACTAAAGTTTGGAAAGACAGATCTATCTCTCAAAATATCAAGATGAGACTGGTGAATGCCCTTGTATTCTCAATATTTCTATACGGAGCAGAGACTTGGAATCTTCGCGCATGCGAGCGCCAAAAAATTGATGCCTTTGAGATGTGGTGCTGGAGAAGAATGCTGCGCATACCATGGACAGCTCATAGGACAAACGTTTCCATTCTAAACCAACTCAATATTAAAAAAAGGCTGTCCACAATATGTCTGCAACGAATTCTGCAATTCTTTGGTCACTTGGTTCGCAGAGGTGACGACAGTTTGGAGAGATTAATCGTTTCTGGAAACGTTCCGGGGAGAAGATCAAGAGGACGATCACCAACTAGATGGTCCGACCAAATAAAGAATTCAGCTGGAAACTCATTCTGCGAAGCTCTTAGAGCAGCTGTAGATAGAGACCAATGGAAAAACATTGTTAGGAATATTGGAAGAAATCACGATCCTCAGTAATGGGGAAACGACAAGAGAGAGAGACACGTATATGTATATAGATTCGGGTTAGAACGTCCTGCGATGTTGTCCGATGCCCAATTGCCACGTCCTATCATTACAATCTCCTTCTCTCAATCCTCGTTCGCTCATTGATCTTCTAACTCCTTCCATCCACGATTTCTTTGGTCTTCCTCGTTTCCTGTGTTCCGGTGGTATCCATTTTCCGTTGGTAGTATTTCTTCTGGCATTTTTTAGACATGCCCATACCATGTAAGCTGTTTTCTCTCTATGCAGTCGGCCACAGTTTCTTTTAGATTGGATTCATACGTCGAAACGTAATTAACAAAATCTTATTTTTGCGAATCTATGTACTTTTTTCCAAGACAATATAAAAATGTGCCTTATTATTATTGTATTAACAATATTTTCAGTTAGTTTTTGTATTTTTATTTTGTTTTGAAAACCGCCTTGTTTATTTTATGGTTTTGTCAGGATATATTTAATTTGTTCATTTGTTCTTTTCAAAAAATATAAAGGTACTGTTTTGTTAAACTCGTTTAGTTATCTTCAATTCAAACAAAAGATAAATCATACATAATTGAGCTGCTATATAAATAAAGTATTAGTACAGCAAACGTCAACTGTGGTTATGTTTAAAAAAAGGCTCACTTTAAGGGCATTGCTTAACACGTTCGGTGCCCATTTTGAACAAACGCCACTTATGGCTGGTACCACGTACTTATATGGTACATTTAGTAACTCAGTACTAACGCCGACACTCGTGCGTCGTCGGCACCCTTGATGAAACCCTCTTGTCAACACACTGTCGGCGTGGGCACTGAACGAGTTAACATGGGCTGAGCAGCCTGCACTGCTAAGTGACGACACCATCTTTTTTCTCGTTCGTTGTGTCATACATCAAGTAAGTATAGCAGGTTTCTTTTTGGCGTGAGGGACAGGTCAAACAACTGCAAGAGATCTTGTCTTCAGCATATGCGCAGTTGGTATGCTCGGTCTATGTTAATATATACGTCTATGGCGAAAATACGTAATTTTCTACGCCTCGAGACAATTGACGTTTACTGTATATTGTTTTTTGCCTACCTTTCATAAGGTATTTAACGTTGATATTATTTAATGTTTTTGATAAAATTAATAATGTAATACTAATATAGTTTTATAAGAGCAATTTTTGTTAAGGTTAAAATATATTTTTTTATGTTGTATTAATAAACAGTTTCGATAAAGTTATTGTTTGATTTATTATATCTCATCATACAATGAATATTATTTGGTAAATCAGTTTATATGGTTCTTTTCATGGGCATTTTTCAGTGCGTCACAAATGATAGAAAAAAAGGTCAGTCCGTGATAATACACATTTATAACATTTATTCTAAAATGACATTTTAGTTAAATCTGACAGTTGTCACATTTTATTTAAAATTTTGCATAAAAACAAATCAATTGTGTTTATTGCATTTATAAAATGGTATTTTCTTTGATTTGTATAGTCTTATAAATTGTACAGATCATATTCGTTGATATATTATATAATTCGTAAATAATTTTTTTTCGATTATAGCGCCATCTATCGACAACTAGAATAAATGTTATAAATGTCTGTAATCACGGACGTGCCTTTTTTTCTGTCACATACAATTTAATGCGTTAGAAAGAAATCGAAAAACTGTGACGCACTGAAAGATGCCTATGAGAAAAAGAATACCTACCAAATAAAAGGAACCTACCTACCTACCTTAAGGAAGCAAAGAAAATCATAAACAACATGGAACACAAAATACAATTAAAAATAAAATAATATATATTAGGGTTCCGTGTATGCATCCTCTCATTATTATAGTAAGCGATATGAAATATATATGTATTATGGTATAGCTCCCCGTGCGTAGCAAGCTTAAAGTTATTCACGAAACGAGCTATGTTAATAATTATGGTTTTGAAAATGCTTTTTCAGGGTTGACCTTAAATAATCTTCACAAGCACCATTGCACACCTGAATATATGTTTGGCTGTTCATCTGGTTATGGTCCACCTGTTAGGGATGTTGGGCCATCAAGGGCGTAACCAGGACGATCCTAAGGGGGGTTACAACTTCAAATTGGCTTGATTTGTCAGCAACACCTTTGAACACTCATAATGGTGTTGAGCGTACAGAGCTCAAAGTACATCCCAATGGGGGGAGGGGGGCGTTATAACCCCCAAAACCACCCCTTGTTACGCCTATGTGAGACATTGTAGTCAAGGGTTTACAGTATAAAAATGAATAATAATTTTCATTTCGTTTCAACACGAATGCAAAGCCGTCTTATTAGCCGTTCAGTTCGCTTGCACTCCAAGCGGTTTCAAAACTCATTAGTTTTTCATCAGATAATGTATACACTCGGGTGCAAAAAAATCGATCCACTGAAAATTTGGTCATTTTTGATGTCTTGAATTTCCTAAACCTGTTGTCCGATTTAAGTGATTTTTTTACCATGTTATAGCCTTATTCATTAACAGTATCGCTGTAATAATATTGTTGCTAGACAGGTAAACTGTCATTATATACCGGGTGTACTAATCAAACTGTCCTTTTTTCTCAAAGTTCACATCACCCTGTGGACTATTCTAGCATTTATAAAATACTAAAATTAAAAACAACCTATAGCCTCAGGTTTTATTAACATTCTGTATTTAGATTCATTCGCTTATGTTCGATAACAAAAAAGTTAGGTACTTTAACAACTGGCCATGTTCGTCATCAGTACAGGGTGTGTCTAAATAAGTGCGACAAACTTTAAGGGGTAATTTTACATAAGAAAATAATGACAGTTGGCTATATAATCATATGTCCGCAAACGCTTCGTTTTCGAAATAGGGGATGTTCAATTTTTTTTACAAACTGACGATTTATTTATTGCTTTAAAACCAGTTAAGATATGCAAATCAGATTTGGTGGGTTTTAATACGTAGTTATTGCACATTTTCTGACATACAATTAAGAATTTTATATTCATTATTGGCGTGCATACGGATAATATGATCGGTCATAATACTCGTTTGCGTGCTAATGGTGAATATTAAATTCTTAATTGTATGTCAAAAAATGTGCAATAACTACGTCTTAAAACCCACCAAATTTGATTTGCATATCTCAACTGGTTTTAAAGCAATAAATAAATCGTCAGTTTGTAAAAAAATTGAACATCCCGTATCTCGGAAACGAAGCGTTTGCGGACATATGATTATAAAACAAACTGTCATTATTTTCATGTGTAAAATTACCCCTTAAAGTTTGCCGCACTTATTTCGAAACACCCTGTACTGATGACGAACATGGCCAGTTGTTAAAGTACGTAACTTTTTTATTATCCAACATAAGCGAATAAATCTAAAAACATAATGTTAAGAAAACCTGAGGCTATAGTTGGTTTTTAATTTCAGTATTTTATAAACTCTAGAATTAGACCAGTAAGGATCTGTTTTTAGGTGGATGTGAGAGGTGGCATTCAGATTTTTGCGGATAAAGTTAGGTGATAACTTCGTTAATAATAATTGATTTATGCTCCTTCTCAAATATGC
The DNA here is from genome assembly GCF_917563875.1 of Diabrotica virgifera virgifera. NCBI lineage: Eukaryota > Metazoa > Arthropoda > Insecta > Coleoptera > Chrysomelidae > Diabrotica > Diabrotica virgifera. The sequence continues at coordinate 216,906,541 of NC_065448.1, read as the reverse complement.
CCGCAACATTAATAAAAAAAAATAAAATATTTAAAAATTTCAAAAAATTTCGATTTTTTTCTACTTTTTTTGCTTATAACTTTAAAACGATTCATTTTGGAATAAAGTCTTATAGGAATAAAACAAAGATAATTAAATTTTCTATCAGATGCGATTGGTTAAAAATGTCTTAATTTATCACCCTTGCTGCAAAATAGCAATAAATATAAAATAAGGGGGCAAAGCAAGCCGGTCCTTATTCAATGATTTTCCATCACTTAGGTTACACTTGGAACCTTCCTAATTCGCTTAGAAAATTTTTGTAATGTGCTAAAATCGTACACCAAATTTCATTAAAATTGACTTACTAGATTTTAAATAATAATTTTGCAATCTAAACTTTTTTTAAAAAATTAAAATTTTTTAAAATCTTGCACAACAAAAACTAGAACATACAAAGATGTCAATTTTTTTACATATAAAGAAGCACTCCACCTATTTTACAGAATTGAAATCGGATTATTTAAGCAGCCTCAGCAATGTTTTAAAGTTATAAACAATTTTTTGGCTTATAAACAAATTAGTGCTGTGGCCAGGAGGGGGTGCTACGGGCTCCTTTATTTAGATGGACTTACCCAAGATTTTTATGTATTTTTTGACCCGTAGCACACGATTTTTTTGGCTAACAGTTGATCCGAATGTCGATAAGATTGTTATAAACAAAGAACTTGAGGAATTACATAACATCGATTTTTCGCAAAATAAAACATTTTTTTTGTATTTCTTGGGTAATTCTAAGCAAAAAATGTTCTTAAAAGTTTTTTCGTAGGATGCATAGTTTTCGAGATAAACGCAGTGGAACTTTCGAAAAATTCAATTTTTGAACGCGAATAACTTTTGATTAAAAAATAAAATAGCAATTCTCTGACAGCATTTGAAAGTTTAAGTCAAATTATACCGGTTTTAATTATTTGCATTGCTAAAAATTAATTTTTTTTATTATTAAACAAAGCTATTTGTTTATAAGCCAAAAAATTGTTTATAATTTTAAAACATTGCTGAGGCCCTTTAAATAATCCGATTTTAATTCTGTAAAGTGTATTAGATAGGTAGAGCACCTCTTTATATGTAAAAAATTAGCCAACTTCTAAATGGTCTACTTTTTGTTCAGAAAGATTTTAAAAAATTTGAACCTTTTTAAAAACATTTAGATTGCAAATTTATTATGCAAAATCTATTAGGTCGATTTTAATGAAATTTGGTACACGGTTTAAGTATGTTACAAAGAATTTCCTAAGCGAATTACTAAGGTCCTAAGTGCCACCAAAGTGGTTAAAAACATTGAATAACAACAGGCGTATTTTGCCCCCTTATTTTGTATTTATTGCTATATTGCAGAAAAGGTAATACGTTAAGACATTTTTGACCAGTCGTATATCATACAAAATTCAATTATCTTTATTTTATTTCTCTACGACTTTGTTCCAAAACGATCGTTTTAAAGTTATAAGCAAAGAAAGCAGAAAAAAATCGACGTTTTTCGAAATTTTTAAATATTTTAATTTTTTATTAATGTTCCGGGCATATATTTGAGAAGGAGCATAAGTCAATTATTATTACTGAAGGTGTCACCTAACTTTATCTGCAAAAATCCGAATGCCACCTCTCACGTCCAAAAATAGACGTTTTTTCACAGATCCTTACTGGTCTAAATAGTCCACAGGGTGATGCGAACTTTGAGAAAAAAACAAAGTTTGATTCGTACACCCGGTATGCAATGACAGTTTACCTGTCTAGCAACAATATTATTACAGCTATATTGATAATGAATAAGGCTATAACATGGTAAAAAATGACTTAAATCGGACAACAGGTTTAGGAAATTCGATACATCAAAAATGACCAAATTTTCAGTGGATCCATTTTTTTGCACTTGAGTGTATATCTCTAAAACAAACTAAAGTAATTAAGATGGCTAGCCTCGAATTGCAACTAACGAAATGGCCTGGGTGTCGTAGCGACATCTGCTAGATACAAGTCAAAGTTTTCAATTCAATAAAATATAAAATAATATTAAAATAAAAACCTTATTAGAACCATTTTTCTGGTAACACCACCGTGGCTTCTAAAAATGCAAGCCGAGCGGATGCAGGAGCAAAAGAAGATGAGGGAATTCTATGATTTGCAATTCACATCCCACCTGTCCGACGCGGAAAAATTTCAATTCTTTTGCTCCAGCATTCGCTTGGCTTGCATTTTTAGAAGCCACGGAGGTGTAACCATAAAAATGGTCCCAATAAGGTTTTTACTTTAATATTATTTTATTTTCTATTAAATTTAAAACTTTGATTTGTTTACAGTATACTTTGAACATGTCCCATTTAAGGAGCGTCCCATTCAAGGTGACTCCCCTACTGTCACTGCGGCGATATTTACGCTTTTTAGTAAGTTGAATTTTTGGAAGCTCTCGTCCTTTATTTGAACTTGGGACCGGCAGCAGTACCTGCGAGCTACTCATTGGAACTATTTCCTAGTTCCAGCTTCCCTTATTGTCCCCTTGTATTTTTCTATTGCTCTATATTTTGCTGGCTATTTTATATTATAATATCTTCATCATCTTGTGATCTCGAGTTCATGGTATAGGTATTTATAAGTAATTAATAATAAAACACAATAACAACGAATTATTTATTGGACCATCAACAACAAAGATATTTTTTTTATTATAAAATGATTGGTGTACTCGATAAGGCACACGAAATTAAAAATTGTAGTTACAAAGCGAGGCAATAAGTTTATACAAATAGGTAATAATAAAAAGTCTATAAATTTAATAGTGTTGAAAATAACATAGTTGATCACAAAACTAACAGTTAAAACTATTTTTGATGTCTGTCTTTTGATATAAATCCAGTCAAACTTTGTTGGGTTACCACTGTCGCCTAGTTTGTTTTAAATCTTATCTCTTGTCCAATATTGTCCTAGTAAAATAATTATGTATAGTCCGTCCGCTATAACTTTTCCCATGCGGTACGATTCATTTTCAATCAAATTAAGTCAAAACAGAAAGTGAAACGTACGCCGATGTGTTTAGTATATAGTATACAGTATACAAAATGTATATACACATCGACGTTCGTTTCAATTTATGTTTTGACTTAATTTGATTGAAAATGAATCGTACCGCATGGGAAAAGTTATAGCGGACGGACTATAAGTAAACTACAGGATTATGATAAAATAAAAATCTACCTATGAATGAATATTCAGATGCAAATCTATATTCTCTTCCTCTTCTTCTTTGTATTATTGTTCTGCCCACATTATTATTTATTGTTCTGTATATTCTGTATTATTGTTCTGTAATGAACACAATTTAGCAACATTTCCCATAATATATAGTTTTTAACTAAAAATGTGTTTTAAATTGAAATTTTTTAGATACTGTTAGAAAATCTCAACGATGTTGAAGTTATCATCTTACACTTACTTCAGTGTTACAAGGATGCTGTGCACTTTCACCTGTTTTATTATGACATTTCTGTTTATTGATGCAACAAAGCATTTTTTATTATCGTGTTTGTGTCAATTCTTGATAATTTCAAGATGTCTTTGAATGCAGAAATTGTTGCAACTATTGTTGCTCTTATATAGTAAGGAAGAAATCAAGTTTACGTAGCTAAAAGATATGGAGTTTCTCGCAGTACAATACAACGTATGTTTGCTCGTTTTTTATAGACAAGAACTTACATCCCCCGTCCTTAAATGGGGCCCCAGACAAGAACTACTTATGGGGATGACCGTTTTATAGTGTCTTCAATACTAAGAAATCGTCATTCAACTTTGATAGAGGTTAGAAACAGTTTTCATCATGTCATAAACGTACATATTGGTGAACGAACACTTAAAAGACGGTTAAATGAAGCTAATCAGAATAGTCCAAGACCGCTACAGGATTAGAACTTTCCAGGAAACATCGTCTCGCCAGATTACATTTAGCTAGGGAGCATCACTATTGAAATGTAGATGACTGGAGAAACGTAATGTTTACCAATGAGCCATGAGCCCAGAATTTGTCTGCATTTCCCGGATGGTTGCGGAAGAGTCTGGAGAAGAGATGGTGAACGATATGCCTAGTACCTACTTAAGTACACTTTTAGCCTTAGAGTAAGTTTTCAAGGAGGTTCAGTTATGGTTTGGGCTGGTATATCTTCGGAGGCGCGTACAGAATTGTACGTTGTCTCTAGGGCAGCGGTTCTCAACCTTTTTGAGTGATGTACCACCTACAGTTATTTTTATTATTTTTGGTACCACCTATATTTTTAAATTGTATTATCAATACTTACTAAGTACTACTATTTTAATTTTTTTTTGGGTTTTGTGTATCACCGCCAATAATGATATGTACCACCAGTGGTACATGTACCACAGATTGAGAACCTCTGCTCTAGGGGATATCTAACCGCTGATAGATACATAGATAAGATACTGCAACATTATGTTGTCCCATATGCATCATTTATTGGAGAAAACTTCACACTGATGCATCACAATGCACGCCCTCATGCCGATAGCATTGTTAAAGAATACCTACTTAAATGAAGTTAATTTAAATCCCATCGAGCATGTTTTGGACAGGCTTATTAGAAGTATTAGAAGCTGGGTACTTGCTGCTCTTACCTTAGATCAACTCATAGTGGCTCTTTTAGAGAAATGGAAATAAATTTTACATAATGAAGTTTTAAACTTAATTTTAAGTGTTCTATCCCAAACGGGTAGATTAGGGTTCTAAACTACAGAAAATCGACCAACTGATGGTCGCAATGTATCAGAAGTTTAAGAGAAAAGCAAAAAATAATACGTTGAAGAGACAATCATCATTTTCATCATGTAGGCGTTACTGTCCACTGTTGAACATAGGCACCCTTCAAGCTTCTCCATGTTTCTCGATTCTGGACAGCCACCATCCAGTTCCCAGCAATGATTTTTACATCGTTGCTCCAATGTGTCGGTGGTCGACCTCTGCTTCGTTTGTCTGCTCGTGCTTGAAAAGAAAATAGAGAGAGGCAATATAGGTATACCCAACATTTTTTATATCTCTAAATTTCTATTAAAGATATACCACATTTTTAATAGTAGATATTAAAAGGAATTGTTAAATTTTCCTATGTAGGAATGTAGTACCTCGTTTTTCAATTTTTACTCAAGCAAAGTATAAAAGCAAAATACTAGTTATTTTTTACCTATTGTAAAATTTGCGATATGTAGTATATTTATAATATATGTACTATGTAATACCATAGTGTAAGAAGTACTTAGTCGACCGCAAATTAGAAGCCTTTTTATCAGTGGCGGATCCAGAATTTTTTTGGGAGGAGAGCCATGGATCTTGAGGGTGCTTTAATTACTTTTTTCTGATGCAAGGTCACTTAGTCTTACTACCCCTAGGATAAGTGGGTTTTCAATTATTTTTAGGATGGGCATAAATTTCCCCGACCCCCCTCTGGATCCGCCACTGCTTTTTGTGGACCATATTTAAATATAATATATCGTTTTTATACTTCAGCTTGAATCAGCTTGAATAATCTTTTTAGAAAAATACAATTTTCAATGATTTTTTTAGTAACAAACTGCTTTCTTGGCTTTAATATAAAAAATGTTTCAACACTGTCTCGCGGTTATCTTTTGTGCCAATTTTTATCTATCAAATATTAGAGAAGAAAATTAAAAAAAAAATGTTCATAACAAATTAATGAATATTTTATGCAAAAAGGGCCATGCAGATGTTATGCTACCATAAATTAAAAAACATTGATTTAATTGGTTCATTCTTAACGGAGATATTGCAAACTACTTCCTCCACCGCTTTTCATATAAAAAATTTTCATTTAAGGTCGCAAAGAACTCCTTACTTTTCACAATATCCTACAATTTTATAATATGTATAAACGGCATTGTTATGTAGTAGGGATGACAGATTATCCACGCATATTTAAAATTGATAAATAAACAAATTACGAATTTTTAAATTTGAAAAAGCTATCTGTACTGATAAAAGGTATCTGTGCAAAAAATGGTCGTAGAAAAACTTACATACGTTAAAAATTGTTTGAACACGAATATTGAACCTTTCAATTGAAACCTTTCATTGAAACCATTTCAAAAGTTTTAGTCCCCGCGACGTTGTTAAAAAAAGGTATAAACAAATTAGAACAATTTTCAAACGCCATTTGGGGGGAGTTTAATTGAAATTTTGATTTCTCAGTGCATTTATCGAATATATACATAGAAAACGCAAAAAATGAGTCCTTATAAGTGTAAACTCTATCGGCAACAAGCGCATTTTTTCAATTGAACAATGGTAATATTTAATAAACAAATTAAATATCTCATAAACTGTTGAATATTTTTCAACCAAATTTTTTTGTTTTATACTGGTAACAACGCAATTTTTCCAATAAAATATAATATTTTATAGTGCTTATTTATAATGCAAATACTAATTTAGTTGCAAATTTGTTTTTGAGGCTTTATTTATAATTATTTAATAAATTTAATTTAGTAAGTCTTATATGAAACCTTTAACTTTCATGTTGTTCTGAAGCTATTTCCTTGTGGCATTTTTATAATCAACTATTTATAATGGGAAATAAGCCACAATTTTACCAAAAAAGATTTTATTAACGTTTTGAAGCCCAAATCTGGTTTCGTTGTCAAAATATTATTAAAATTAAAATCAGTAGTATTTTGTATTTTGACAACGAAACCCGATTTGGGCTTCGAAACGTTAATAAAATCTTTTTTTGATAAAATTGTGGCTTATTTCCCATTATAAATAGTTGATTACTTTAACTTTCAACTTTGAAGAAAAAAAGCAAAACCTCCATAAAAACATGAATTGGCGAAGCAGTTAAACAATTAAATTGTATGCAAAAATTGCCAATTTTTCACTATTTAAACAACGATCCCCTCATATAAATCATATACTTTCTTGAGAATGTCGTTTGATATAAAATTTTACGTATATTGTAATATTTTATTTGATCAGACTATTATTTAAGTCACAAGTTGCTCATCCACAGACCATTTTCCTAACTTGCAGCCGACTATATGTTTAAAGATCACTTTTAGACCTATATCCCGCGTACCAAAAAAAAGTTGATTAATAGCAAGCTGAAAATTTGTAAATAGCTTAACAGTGTCTAGTCGGACAAACTTTGATGTACAGGAACACTGGAACAGGGGAAGTTTTAATTGGTGGATCAGGTTAAAAATTTGGAACGTCAGACTACGAAAACGTTCCATGTATTTTGTCGGAGAGAACTTCCAATTGATTTGTTGTTCGTTCCGACAAAATACATGGGACGTTTTCGTAATCTGACGTTCCAAATTTGTAAACTGTTCCACAATTAAAACTTCCCCTGTTCCAGTGTTCCCGTACATCAAAGTTTGTTCGACTGGACACAGTTAAGCAACACATTTTCAGCTTGCTATTAATCAACTTCTTTTTGGTAAGCGGGATCCAGGTCTATTTCATAATATCTACAATCTACATGTTTATTTACAAAATAATATAAAGTAACTAATAAAAATTGTTTTGTCTTAACTACAGGCTGACAATATAAAATAATATTCGGAAAGGAATATTTAAATATCTTCGCTATTTTGTGTTATTTTTAGCAATTTAGTGTGCCAGAGAAATAATATTAGATTTATCTCATAACTGGCTTCTTTGTAAACTTTCTAATAGTAACACAATGAGACGTCACAGATCCGAAAATCTAAAGACCTCTACCGTGGAACCAACCTCTGGTTATGACCTCATGCGTGCTTTCTACTATCTACAAAGCAAACAGACGATGAATAAAGCAGACAAAAGGTACTCTACAATATGTAGTCACCTCCCGTCCATCCATCTAGGTAAAAATTCCAACGCAAGTTGATTCCGTGTACATACTCACAATTCACACAATGAGTAAACTTAAAGAAACTGAAAGACAGTTTATATTTCATTTCGGTTCAGAGGCGACCATCGCACCCTTGCGTACATAAGGGGATGAAAAAGCCAGAAAAAATTTGCTGAGCTAGAATACCACTCAAACCGGATCCTGCAAGAGATATTAAGGTATTATGTGTACCATACATGGTAGCACAGAAGACGCAAACATCAAATTATCAAATATTAGCAAACAAACAACAAAGTCTAGATCATGGTAGCTCTATAAAAATGTTGATTTTACATGTTTCAGCCAACACTAAAAAAATCTACAAAAGACACAAAAATCGACTTCAGCCACAAAAAAAATTAACAAAACACTAACAAACGGCGCAAGCCGCAAAAAAATATTAACAAAACCCAAAAAGCGGACAAGAGGCCCATATCATCGAGCGCCGTGTCGCCGAACTGGACGTAGCCCGGAGCAGTGAATCGAGGCCCGAGCAAGCAATACAGTACAGATCGATGATAAGTCACTAGAGATAGCGAGAATAGATCGTCTCACGCTGGCCTTCATTGATCGGAGTAGGATTTTGTGTCGAAGTCCTTGTACCCGGGACTCCCAAATGACAAGCAGTTCGTTGATAGAGAGCATGGTAGTGATATCGGGGGAAATTGATAGTCTGGAGCATTGGAGCGGGGTGGAGTGATTCCTGCTTACATGAGTTAATCCCATAGTCTCACAGGCTGGGTTAATAGTCCAGAGAAATAAGGTTTTGTCGAGACTCTTGAGCAGCCAGGTTGCAAATGGATTTTTTGGGTACTATATACCTAATACATTATAAATACAAAAATGCCCGTCACAGTTCGGACGAGAAACCTAGTTATTAACAAATAAGGGTCAAAAATGGCAGTTTTTTCGTTTAAATCGCTATAGGTAAAAATAGGGTAATTATGTATATTATTTAGAATATTTGTATTTTAGTAGATCAGCCAAGATTTAAAATAGCACTTTTTGAATTTTGGTGCGATCATTTTTTGTTTCGGAAATTGCAATATAAGACTAAAATTTCAAAAATAAAAAATTTACTATAACTTTTGCGAAAATAGCCTTAAGACTTTCATATTGCAAGAAAAGTTGATTTAAACATTCCACATAATGCACAAACAATTTTAAGACGATTCGTCAATTAGTTTAAATTTTATTCAATTTGTTTATCGCAAAGAGCTTTTTTTTCGTAATGTTATTGTTCAGAAAATAATAATGACATAGCAATTCTGTGGAAACCACATGCAAGAAGAATACTTATATTTTCAAAGTGTTGAAAAAAATCATTAAAAAGTCGTTTCTATCACTCCGAAAAAAGTTTAGTAAAATAGAGTCATTTTTGGCTTATAAACAATTTGAATAGATTTGTTAATATTGACTATAGAGTAAATCTATTTTAGGATTTCAAAAGCTGGTATTTTTACACTAATTTTTAGAAAAAAACTTTTTGCCTAGGTTAATTAGGCTCAAAGTTAGCTACTTTTATTATTTAATTCGCAGTTACTTCTATATACATCAAATTCTCCTGTAACAGTGTTAGTTACCATACTACTCCGAAACGGCTTGGCCGATTTTTATGAAATTTTACACGTATATCTTATAGGACGGAGGAGAGGTTTTAATCTATTTTTTATGCCCATAAGTTATAAGGGGGGCTGACCCCTGACTTTTTTTTTTATTTTTTTGGACAAAATTATCTACTCAAATTTTATATGATGTAGAATTAAAAAATACATACAACTCTAATTTTCCCCCTTCGGTCACCAACCCCTACTTTTTAATAGCCATCTATATATTTACATCTATAAAATTCTCCTGTCACAGTGTTAGTTTCCATACTCCTCCGAGACCGCTTGACCGATTTTTATGAAATTATATATCTGTACCATTTGATCAGATGATGTTATGTCCATTTTTACTACTTTATAGGAGAGACAAAAAACCGTTTATGGGAGATTTTGTTTAAGGTTTTACCTAGGAATTAGCAATTTTCAGAATAAATAGATATGTGAATCTATGTGATATGTTACAATTTATTTTAAGGACTCGAAAAAGTGGAACAAGAGTTTGAAAATAAAAAAGAAATTTAAAAAAATTGCAAATTATCATGTTTTGATCAAATGATTATTGTTAAAGAATATCACTTATTATCTTCCTATTCTGGAATTATTTGACTTTTTTGTAGAATTTCTTCTTCCTATTCTTCTGTATGTCATCTTTATGTCTTCACTATGTCTTCATCTGCGATGAAGGTTGGCAATCATCACTGCTATTCTAACTTTTGACACTACAGCTCAAAAGAGTTCAGTTGAGCTGCATACACACCAAGATCTTTTTCTTCTACCTATGCTGCGCCTTCCTTAAATCTTTTCCTGCATTATTAATTTAGAGAATTCATAACTGTCACCACGTGTCATATGATCCAGATACTGTGGTTTTTTTATTTTGGTGGAATCCAGTATCTCCCTGTTGTGCTCTATTTTTCTTAGTACTTTTCATTGGTTATTCTGTCTGCCCAGGAGATTCTCAGCAATCTTCGATAAGTCCACATTTCAAATGGTTCCAATCTATTATTACATTGTTTAATAAGAGTCCATGTCTCCACAACATACACAAGAATAAAAAATGCATAACAATAACTTATTACTCGTTTTCTAAGATTTAGGCTGAGGTCTCTACTACAAAATATTTGTTTCATGTTATTGAATGCATTTAACAATGAATTAATACAACTTGATTCCACAAAAGTACTAATTTGTGACTTATGCACAAGTGACTTGTATACCACTTATCACTATTTGGCCATAAAAAATGAAAAATGTATTTTGATCATTGTGTGATAACAATACTTATGATAATCTGATCACGCATAAACAAAAAAATGTGCACTTCATTGAATAACCAATGCTGCCAATCAAATTATATCCGTTGTGCATTTAGCAGCGTCTGCCTAAACGATAAATAATGTTGTTTTGATTATTTGTGTACACTAAACACAAACTGACTAAAAATGCAGTTAGCACCGTCTGACCAAATGGTACTGATATGTATATTCGGTAGGTCTTAGAATCGGTCGTAATATATTTTTCATATCCCTGAGTGATAAGGGGAGTTCCCCCTAACATTTTGTAATGTTAGGTGGGGATGTGTGTACATAACGTACTCTATAAGACTACGAGTACATACAAATTTAAAAAAATATGATCAAAATCCATCAACAAGCTCCGGCGATATTAATCGCAGCATATGTTTGCAGAATCAGTTTCATTTTTTGAGTGCACGGATTTTATTAATTTCCCTCCACCGACCACGAATTAATTCAGTTCGGACGCCAATTTAAAATTTTATTAACCACTCTGTTGAGGTTCAAAGTTTACTCAAACTTTTACACATAAACTATATATCTTCAACTTCAAAATAGCTCAAGTTAGGTTGCTTAATTGTTATAAACAAAGTAGCCGTCAATTAAATAAAAAAGTGGCTAACTTTGACCGTAATTAACCTAGGCAAAAAGTTTTTCTTTGAAAATTCGTATAAAAATACCAGTTTTTCAAATCCCATTGTAGTTTTTGCCTACAGTCAATATTAACAAAGTTATTCAAATTGTTTATAAGCTAAAAATGACTCTATTTTAGTAAAATATTTTCTGAGTGATAAAAATGACTTTTTATGTTTTTTTTTTTAAATGCATTGAAAATATGACTATTCTTCTTTCATATTGTTTTCACAGAATTGCGATATCATTATTATTTTCTAAACAATAATATTGCGAAAAAAAAGCTCTTTGCGATAAACAAATTTAATAAAATTTAAACAAATTAACGAATCGTCTTAAAATTTTTTGTGCATTGTGTGGATTGTTTGACTCAACTTTTCGTGCAATATGAAAGTCTTAGATTCATTTTCGCAAAAGTTATAACAAATTTTTTATTTTCAAAATTTTAGTTTTATTTTGAAATTTCCGAAGCAACAAATGATCGGACCAAAATTCAAAAAGCGCTATTTTAAACCTTGGCTCATCTGCTAAAAGAAAAATATTATAAATAAGATATTTAATTACCCTATTTTTACCTGTAGCGATTTAAACGAAAAAACTCCTATTTTTGACCCTTATTTGTTAATAACTAAATTTCTCGTCCAAACTGTGACGGGTATTTTTGTATTTATAATGTATTAGGTATATAGTACCCACAAAACCCATTTGCAACCTGGCTGCTCAAGTGTCCCGAACATGGTATATTTTTGCCTTATTTCCCTGGTGTATAAACATTATTGCTTGTTTGCTTGAACATTTTCCTTGTGAATTTTGGGATGCCTTTATCGTTAGCTACCGAGTAGCAGTGCTTTTATCGGCCGTATAATCTTCTAAATTTGTTGTTTAAAAAAACTACCCTGACTAATTCTCAGAACCTATTTAGTGTAATTGTGTTTCAGTTTCTTATTCGTCATTTATATGAGATAAAATAAAAGGCTCCAAAATAGGAAGATATTTGCTCCCTCTGTAACACATTTATTCGTTATTTTTCATAATACTATATTCTACTTATTTCGTTATCCTTAAAAAGTCAACAGTACGTGTAAAAAAAGCAGACAAATATAAAAATTATAATTGTCAGTAATTGACATGTTTGAAGAAGCAGTGTTTTAAGCTAAATTTTCATTTTTATGATTCTTGTTGATCATACGATAAATTTACATTACAAATATACAGTACTCACTTGATAAAATAACCACGTAAACGAAAGAAACAAAAGAAAACATTTACCAAAACCGATAATATCCATCGGTATTCATAATAGACTTTAAGGGGGAAATCATTTTATTTTCACTAGTAATACCACTAGAGGTCAAATTATTTCCGGAAATTTTTTTGAGATCATGAATATTTTGAAAATTTCCCGAGTCGCAGACGAGGAAAATTTTCTAAAAATATTCATGATCAAAAAAAAATTCCGGATATTAATTTGACTTCGCGTGGTATTCGGTAAGAAAATTCCACACCAAATTTGCATTTGAAAATCCAAAGCTGCATGAACAGATTAATAGCGCGCCATAGCAATTATTTAGGCTTTCAAATTCGTAATTTCTACTCATTGTAGTTGCATGGGAATACCATTTCAAGATAGAAAATAGTATATTCTTCAATTTTACATAAGTTTTGAGTAACTACAAGTGATAGAAAATGAATCAAAACTAAATTATGTAAACAAATAAAAACCAGTCTGTCAAAAATGTTCTGTTATTGTAAACGTCAAAAAATTTCCACTATATCGCTGTTGGGTACCCCACGAGAAAAAAATTTCCGATAAAATACCTCGGTTGCCATGGTGATCTGTCAAAATAACGTATTTTGATTGGTTCAAAATTACAGGTGTGGAATTTTCAAAAAAATTCAAGGTAAAATATTGAAAAATTAGCCAAAGGTGGAAAATTTTTACACAAAAAAAATGGATTTTGCGTTGGACATCAGAACCAGAACTCGTAATTGGATCATGTGAAATAAATTAATTCAAAAATATTTTATTAGCTCATAACTTTCTCGAGGTAACGCTGTGGAGTATTTTTAGTTTTAACTATTTTTGAGTTTTTGGTATCACTCAGAAGTCAAAATATTGATATTTTTTTGTAAAAATTAGTGAAAATCAACATATTTGAAGAGTACAGGGGAAAACAAGGAATGCTTGTTTTGTTTAATTCCTATAATATCTATAAACCACTTAGAAGATTCTTAGCAGAATTCTATCAATTCTTATGCTATAATCTTCATATAATATTAACCTATATCAATTTATTAATTTAATAATGCACCAAAAAACTGCTGACATCCATATTTTTGTTCAGTGGCGTGTGCGGACAATCATGGTCCTTCGCCTGGATACAAATTCTTATTAAATTTATATTGACATCTTTCTGGTTATTGTTCTGAATCTATAGTCTAGTCCAGGGGTTCCCAACCGGTGGTACGCGTACCACTGGTGGTACGAAGGAAGATTTCAGGTGGTACGCGTCACGTGGGTGAAACAAGCGATTACGCTGGGCATCTGTCTGCGAAAGTGCCAGGTGCCAGTGCAGTTGTTAGTTGTTGTGCTTCCATATGCTATGAAGCAGTTTTTGGTGAAGCCTGGGACTTCAAAGGAAGGTGCTAAAAAATCTAAACCGCAAGGCCAATCGGAAATACCACAAAAGCTACTTACAGTGTGGTTATATAGTGAAGTCTGGCACAGAAAATAGTGACAATCCTATTCCTCAATGTGTTGCTTCTTTCGAAACGCTTTCGAACCAAAGCATGAAGCCTTCTATACTGATAGGTCATCATGACTAGCTTTTTAAATATGATGCTAACTTAATAAAGGCATCCTACCATGCTAGATGTAGAATAGCAAATGATGGAAAGGCTCACACAATAGGTGAGACCCTTTTACTATAGGCCGTTGTGGAAATGGCCCAAACCGTGTTAAAAGAAAAGGCAGCCAAAGACATTTAAAAAATACCATTGTCAAAAACACAGTGAAAAGGCGAATTACTGATATGTCTTCCAATATTAAAGAACAACTTCGTTTAAAACTTCAAGAATGCACATATTTTACACTTTAAGTAGACGAAAGCATTGCTATAACAAACATAGCACAGCTACTCGTATTTGTACGTTTTTATTTTTTTGTTACGTTTTTGTACGTATTTGTACGTTTTTTTGAAGAAGTTATAGAAGAGTTTTTGTTCTGCAAATAACTTGAATCGAACACTACAGAGGAACTCATATGTCAGGTAAATGGTAAATTGACAGAGCTAGCAGCAAAAAAAAAGAAAATTGCTCCTGAATGCCGAAGTACGCATTGTGTCATACACGGAGAAGTATTAGAATTAGAAATAATTAGTAGATATGTATGTGTATTTCTAAAAAATTAGAATTGGTGGTACGCCAAAATCTTCAAAATATTTCAGGTGGTACGCAGTTGCTAGAAGGTTGGGAACTCCTGGTCTAGTCGATAGTACTCAGTTTTTGCTACCATATGGCGAGGAAAGCCAAAATTCATGAAAAAGTGATATTCCTTGTTTTTCCCCTGACTCTTCATTTATTATCGTTAAACAAAAAATAAGCAGTTTTGACTATTTATATTTTCAGTTTCTTTTTTGGCTCTCAAATCGTAAAGTGATGCACAACGGAATATGTTTTTGAATCGCGGAGTAATTTACAAAGGAGAAGGGGCACAGCTGTTGGACGTTTCTCACTACGCTCAAACTCGCTGGCGCGAAGCTGCTGCTAAGTGACTCGAAGGTAGGGATATTAAAAATGCTGTATTACCGGTAATTTTGCTTCGATTAATCTGAAACTTTCAAAGAGTATACTTCAAGTTATGTAATTTCAAAAGACTAAGTTCTCAATCTAATAGCACATAAAACAACATCAAAAATGTTACTCTACATCCTACCAGATTGAAAACAATGGGAACCTTCTCTGGTTACACCTCCGAGGCTTCTACAATTTGCAAGCCATAACGGATGCTGAGACTAAGGAAAATGAGGGAATTTTACAATTTATAATTCACGTCCCATCTGCTCAGCGCGGTAAAGTTCCAACGAGAATGGTTCCCTTCGTACTCCAATCAGTAAACATGTAAATCAAAAATGAATAACCATTTTCAATTTCGTTGCAACTCGAAACTACAGCCGCATGATATTCTAGTTCAATCAGAGAGTGCTGCAAGCACCTCTACGGGTTTCGAAACTTATTAGTCTCTCATCAGGAGGCCCATATGCTGCTCTCTCTGTCTCAACCAGGACAAACCCCGTTGTGCATTTTTGATTATGTCATTTCATTTAAAATAATAAAAAAGCCTAAAACTTTAAAATTTTCAAACGGTAAGACACCCCATTTTAACAGTCCCCGTTTCAGCGGTTCTCGATTCCACCGACCCGTTTCAGCGGAGTTTGGTTCTGCAGCATGCCGTTTGAGAGGCATCGTTCAGGAAAATGAATAAAAACAGGACCCTCTTGGCGACAGTAGTTTTAACAATAAAAAATGAACATATAAAATTATTTTTTCTTTTTTTATATGCATTTTTTCATCAGCTTTTCATTGAGCCTACATGCAAGCACGGAACATAAAAAATATCTAAGTTATTCTAATTGTTTATAAGCTAAAAAGTCAGGTCTTTTTCAAACAGTTTTTTTAATAACAATTTCAATAAAATGTTAAAATTTTTTTAATACGTCTTAAAATTAAAGTCTCAAATAATCGACTGCGATCTGCTAAATATCTCACAGAGTCACTGTAGCGCAAGAACAGTTTTATAAACAATTGCTCTCTGGGATAAACAAATTGAATAACTTATAAACTATTTGGTCGATCTGGTTGAAATTTAGCACACTTAAATAACTCATTAATTGACATAATTTAAAGTCATTAAATTTTACGTCATTGTGCAAAAAATAAAGTTATTAATATTTATAATTTACTGCAAAAATGAGGGTTTTTTGCAATTATCTCGGTCAATTGTTTATATATTACAATATGCTTACCACCACATTAAAGAACTTTTTAAGATCTACATTTATTTCAAACATTTTTCTCTAAAATGTACAAGAAACGTTTTATAGTCAAAAAACTGCTTTTTTCATTCTTTGCAATTGTTTAAAAAAAAGCAAAATCAGCTGTACGTCTTCACGGAATTATCATCAGTTATCCCTCATCTAATTAAAACTTTGAAAACCCTGTAGAACATTTTTACCTGAAATCGATGATTTTTTTCCCTATTAACTGGGGTATATACCAGATACTTAGATATTACCTGTATATTTTCAAACAAGAATAGGTTAAAATAATATCCTACAATAAAACTAATTACTTATCATTGTCATATTATTATTTTCTTATTGAGACCGCTCTATTGGGGACCGCGTTTATGGGGACCGCTGAATCGGGGTACCGCTGAAACGGGGACCGCTGTATTGAGACCGCTCAATCGGGGACCGCGCTTATGGGGACCGCTAAATAGGGGTGAAACCTTTCAACCCCCCCCTTAAATAAAATAGTCCGATAAAATAGATTGCAATCTTTTATTTAAGCACTATGTTTTAATATTTATTTGTATGTACCTATGTGTCTAACATTTAGATATGTATTCATACAGACTTCTTGTAAATATAAACGTTCATAGGGTTCAAATATAGTGATGCCCATCAATATAAACCAAGACGAACTAGATGAAAAACATCTTTGTGATGTATTGAGTTTTCGGCTGCCTTTGTGGAGTCATCCTAATATATCCATAATAATCTGTTTAATAATTATTGTAGGTAATATTAATAAAATTTATCATTACATGTACTTAAGCTACTAGATAAGTTCATATTTCTCTTTGTTTCTTTGGTTTATGTGAATAGGTATTTACTTAAAATTATATGAATCAGACGTAATCTTTGGTAGAACATACTACTCTAAAAATCGTATTTAAATAAATATTACAAATATATAATAAACAGGTTTTTTATAGTAAATAAAACGAATGATATAAACATTGCGCCAGACTTTGTCTAGTTAATTTAAACAGAGTTATTTGTGGACAGAAATAATGCTTTCTTTATTTTTCGCAGTTTAAATGCAGCTTTGTGAGTTTTTGAATGATCCAAGTCTAAAAAAATATGTTCTTAATGTATACAATTATCTGGAAAAAACTATTTCTAATTTGCCAAAAGTACGATTACTAATAAAAATTAAACAATTAATGGAAAGTTGACTAAATATATATTTCCTAGTTTGTGTTATATACAGTGTGTCAATTTGAAAAGGTACCACCCTTTATAATTTGATCCCTGTAGGAAATCTAAAAATATGCAAAATCACGTCAAATCTACTTACGAGGGGGGACATTTTGTAGACTTGATTGTTTTTAATATGGGAATAATTTGAATATTTTTGAAATATTACTTAATCCGTAAATATATAAAATATCGAGTTCAGTCCAAAATTTTTTTGGAGTACTGAGTCCAAGATTTTTCAAAAAGTACTGAAAAGGAATATAATGTAACGGCCTTTAAAATGAGGTATCACTCAAACCCCCCTTTCATTAAAGATTTTGGAGGTTGTATCTGCCCCGTTAGAGGGTTGATGTAATTTTCTTGAAAACTGGTCTACAAAATATACATCTCACAAATAAATTTGACGTGTTTTTGAATATTTTTAGATTTTCTATGGGGATCAAATTATATAGGGTTGTACTTTTTCAAATTGACACACTGTATATTAGGTATATTATCTTTATAAAACATTTGACATTATAAAAGAATTATAATAGTTTAAATATAGATCTAATACAATATTAATTGGAAACCTACAATATGAAAAAAAAATGATTATTGGAGATTTTTTAGAAATTCAGTGATAACAGAATCTGACAAATATAGCTTAAAGATAAACAGAGGTGATCGAAAAATGAAAAAAAAAAATAAAAATAAAAATGGCCACACACATTAAGCTGAATTATTACAAGCGACTACAAGCTCGGAGCAACGGCGTAACCAGGGGGGGGGGCGTTAAAACCCCCATAACCTCTCGGGTTACGCCACTAGCTCAGAGAAATTTTCGCAAACAATAAAAAAAAAGAAATAAATAGAATTGTCCTGTGATTCCAGCCTCAAGTTTCAATACGACGGAAAAACGGTTTGAATTTTGGAGCTCAGTTTTTCATGAATATCTTGTCATCAGCATTGCAACATTTAAGGTGTTATTATCATTTGTAACTTTGTACTTTTTACTTTTAAGAAAAGTAAGTACTAAGTCCTAAACGAGAAGATATTACAGCGGCAAGAAACTTGAACGAATTACAGAGACTAAATGAAATCGATAAGGAAAAAGATAATAGGAAGGAATACATAATACTTTTCCACAAAAAAAATAATTTTCACTTTAGACCGATATGTTCTACAATTCTACAAGTAATATATTATAGATAATAACTGACTCAGAATTAAAAAAATGTAAAAAATAACAAGAATTACTTTGGCTGAAAGACTTCGGTCAATGGCCTTTTGGTGCATTGTATCAATAAAGTATAATTCTCTCTCTCTCTAACAAGCATTTTAATAATTCTGAATAAAAATAGGTAAAATCTGCAAATGGAAACTATCGAGATATTAAGTAGTCTATACCAGCGGTTCTCAACCTTTTTGAGTGATGTACTTACAGTTATTTTTATTATTTTTGGTACCACCTATATTTTTAAATTGTATTATCAATACTTACTAAGTACTACTATTTTAATTTTTTCTGTGTTTTGTGTACCATCGCTAATAATGATATGTACCACCAGTGGTACATGTACCACATATTGAGAACCTCTGGTCTATACCACATAATGGATGACTCATGACATGACTTATCAAGCACCATCTTCTATGGACAACAATTTGATCAGATTAGAAAAATTGCCGACATATTAATGTCCTAAAATATTGCTATTTCTCTTTAGAATATGACTTGCAGGGGACGAATATTTACTCTATTTTCTGTATTGAAATTGTTCTACGAGTATAAGTTAGGATTTATTGAGTCATTGTTTAAAAGCAAAGTGTCATGTACTACCTACTTAAAGTTTTTTTATTTTCTTGGAAAGTAGTTTTTTCGTTGAATATCCAATAAAGAAACAACTCAAAACTAATATGTATACATCTTCTGTTTATAATACAAATACAATTTATCTTTTAGGTATACATTGAAATTAAAATGTTTATAAATATAGGATATTTTTATATTGATTATAAATAAATTTTAATAATATAATCTTGTTCAATTAAAACGCATCTTTGGTCAGGTCAATAGCCTTGGAAGCAATTGTAATCACTCAACTGACCGTACTGCATCAACAGACTTCCATATGGCACGAATGGAAGGCTTGGTTAGAGAAAATCGTTAAATTTAAATCAGAGCAATTTCAGAAGCTATCCATAGTATCGCACAAAAACTGGGTTACAGCCAAGTTTTTGCGCAATGGGTTCTTCGCCTTTTTGTCAGAGGACCAAACAAGCTTGCAACCTGGAACGTACTAAGCCTATATCGGCCTGGAGCCCTAACTCAGGTGGTCAAAGAACTTGAATCGAGAGACATGGACATAACTGCCTTACAAGAGAATAGATGGACTGAAGAAGGCACACTAAAAACTAATAAATCCGTAGTATTTTTCAGCGGATGTGAACAAGAGCACCAATTCGGCACTGGCCTTATTGGGACCGTGCAAGTTCGGAAAAGAGACACCTGGTTTCATAGCTCAGCAACATTTTTCGCACTTTTAATTATATTGACCAATTATATCAGTCCTTGTTGCTGGATACTTGTCAAGGCCATAGCCCAAAAAAAATTATAAGAAGAAAAAGTAATGTTGAGGTTATGTTATCAAAAGGTAAACAATTGTATGTGGTAAATAAAATTAATTATTAAAATGCAGTACTGCAAGCAACATACAATTAATTAAATTTATTTTATATAATAATTGCATATCATATCAATATTGTTGAGCAACATATAATTTTTCTTGTTCGATGACAGTAAGTATGAAATATACGTCAATTTGACAATTTCAATTGACAATACATGATATATTAAAGAAAGTTGCAAGATTTCTCCGCTATTCACGCACGATCGTTTCTCGTATCCCCTCCAAGTACTTGGATTAGGCGAATAGTCAAGGAAAGTCTTGTGGGGTCAGTCTTAACATTCAAACTAGTTTGTAGATATATTTACCAATAAATTTTTTCTGGACCAAAGATGAGCTTCAATTGAACAAGCCTCGTATTATACTCTCACTAAATACCTCTGTTTAAAAATACATTTCAATCTAAATTCAAATTCTGGCAAAACCACCATATTGTCGTTGTTTTACTACAGTTCTTAATACTGCGATATATTAACTAAACGCTCGATTGATACTCGTTGTTTACATTACTACTTTCACTACCTCTACTAACAGAGTTCACGTAATCATTCACCAACTCACAGTTCGCATGTTTCTCTCCTTTCAATCGTTCTAAGTCAGATTTCTGCATAAGACTTATTTCGCTATACGAGGGCGGAAAATCCGGGAATACGTCTTCGTACGTCGGCGGGGGAACCCCTAACGAAGTGGGGGAAATCCCTTTGGAAGTTTCACTAGAGTCTAAAATGCTAGGAGTGCTTCCTAAGTGTCTGTGCGTATTAAAAAGATCAGCGCTGATCTCCATGAGTTCGAGCTCAGTGCGTAGGACGTTGCGATCCACAACCAGCATCCTGCCGTTGGGAAGGAGGATCACTGTTGGGGTGCAGGCCTCGTCTGTTCTTGTGCTACCTGTAAACATGAATAAATATTATAAATAAGACATCTAAACAGTTTTAGTCCAGAAAGCCACTGCGCATCCGCTAGGAAAAATATTCTGATTCGGATTTTTTGCACAATCTTACTCAAAAAGGACTCCTTTTAACAAATTTGCGTGTTGCCAGGACCAAAAGGTGGTAAAAAATTTTTTAAACGTTTTTTTTTGTTTTTTCCTAAAATTATTTTCTTTTTGCATGGAAAAAAGTTTTTTTAGGTTTTTTGGATCATTCCAAACAGAAAAGGTCTTTAGTGACTTTTCTCTAAAAATGATAGTTTTTTGGCATGTAAGCGATTAAAAATTGAAAAATTGCGAAATCGGCCATTTTTAACCCTCAAAAACTATGTGAAAAACTGAAAATTTGAATGTTGCCAAGGTAGGTAGATATTCTTTAAACAGGGATTGATGAAAACCTGAAGAGTTTTTTGCAATACAATATACAAAACTCCTTTGTTTTTTGTCACCGACATGACAGTATGGTGCAAATGAAAGGAATAAATTCGTTATTTCGTAAACCGACGACTTTAAGGAAAAATCCCGAAACAGGTCGATTTTTATTTTTAAGTTATGATATTGTGGCATATATGATAGTGACGTCATCCGTCTGGGTGTGATGACGTAATCGATGATTTTTTTAAATGAGAATAAGGGTCATGTGGTAGCTCATTTGAAAGGTTCTTCAATTCTCTATTCAGTAATGTAAACATTTACATAATTATTTATACAGGGTGTCCTTCTACTTCTTTTTTTGCCAAATAATTTAATTTAATAAAAATTTTTTGGACACCCTGTATAAATAATTATGTAAATGTTTATATTACTGAATAGAGAATTGAATAACCTTTCTCATTTAAAAAAATCATCGATTACGTCATCACGTCCAGATGGATGACGTCACTAGTATACCATATATGCCACAATATTTTTCCTTAAAGTCGCCGGTTTACGAAATAACGAATTTATTCCTTTCATTTGCACATGAGTTTTGAATATTGTATTGCAAAAAACTCTTCGGGATTTCATCAAAATTTTCAGTTTTTCACATAGTTTTTGAGGGTTAAAAATGGCCGATTTCGCAATTTTTCAATTTTTAATAGCTTATATGTCATAAACTATCATTTATAGAGAAAACTTTTCTGTTTGGAATGGTCCAAAAAACCTAAAAAAAAATTCTGGACGCAAACCTAAAAAAATGCGCCACTGCGCATTCCTAGCGGATGACAGCGGCTTTCTGGACTATTTGAATACATTGGTTGTTGAAATGTTATTTTTCTACGTTTTTTTTGTTCTTTTGACATTTTTCAGATTGTTTTCAAAACAATAAGTGCGTTCGCAGAGTCCTGACAACTCCTAACCTCAACCTAATATAAGTAATACCGTTAATAATAAATATACCTTGTATATTTATCTATTAACGATATTATTTATATTATTTTAAAGTGCGCATGCGATTTTCTGACAATTTATCACTGACTAGTCGCCGACAGTCTCTGCGAACGCAACTATAATATATCTATTAATTTTCTGTTTGTGTTCTAATTCCTATTAGCCTATTTGTATTATTAGACATAATATGAAGTAATTACATTACCTATTTGTACACATTGTTCACAAATACACGACGAATGGAGGAATAACCTATAAACGAGGGCATTTCGAACAAAAAACACCGGGATAAATCGATTTTTAAATGTAGCACCTCTCAATTTTGTAATTTTTAGCATTTTGTTCGGGATCACGTCAGGAAAAAAGTCTGCAATAGAAAAATGGGTGGAAATGCATAGTTGCATTTACAGTGCATAAAATACAGGGTAATTCAATGAAACGGCAACGATTTGGCAACGCTGCTGACGATAAAATAGGGGAGCAGCGGAGCGGCGTAAACGTTGTGAATTGTGAATCTAGAAAGTGGGAAATTTAGAAAATTTAGGTATCATCGATAAGTGGTCGGTTGAACAACGTGCATTTGCTGTGAAAGCTTATTACAAAAATGGTGAAAGTTTGGTATGTGTACAACACTCAAAAAAATTTAGTTCGTAATATTGATTAACAGTGATTATTGAATAGTATTTCGTTGTAAAAACAATTTAATTTTTTTGTTTCAACGAACTTTTAGACATTGATCAGTGTATTTGGTTATTGTCACAATAAGTTAATTTCGTATATTTAATAAATAATTGTAATTCTGGCAGCAAAATGCTTTCTTGATTTCGTAGATAATAAGCAATTACCTTGGTTTATCGTGACAACGTACAGATTTCATTAAAACAAGGTACACATGTTGTTAATATAGAGTAATATTTGATTATTCCATATATGTAAACTGATTGTTATGACAACGAATGCATTAATCAATCTACTACTGCGTTTAATAACCACAATCAGTGCGTTCATGGTAACAATAAACGCAGTTGTTGAAACAATAAATGTTTTGCTCGACCATTTGAAATGTAACGGCTTTTCCTTATCGTGATACCCCGAGCTTCTCTGTGTTACCATTGTTTAAAAAAGAATTCTTTGTTAAACAATGCTGTTACCTCTGCCGAAGTACCGAATAATTTCATTTCGTTTCCAAGTGTAGTCCGTACTGGAAGGAAGTTTTCGTGTGTTTATTATCGTATTCATTTTTTTCGAATCCTGAGAAAACTACCCTAACAACACACAACATTCCAGGAATGTACTACCAAAGTTCTATCAATATTTGAATGTCCTGGACATTTAGGGAACATTCGGTGAACATCTGTTTAAATTATTCCTGGAATGTTACCATAAGACATTCTGTGAACATACTACCAATGTTCCTATATTTTAAGTTGCGAAATAATACATACGTGTAACAGATACAACATTACTTATAACATACCAGACAAACTAAGTGACACTTTAGGCCTACAGTGCAATAATATGTCAAATTTAAAGAGTTTCCCAAGTTCAATTAATACAATATTATAAACATACAAATGTAATAAAAATTATTGTGCGCGAATATTCAATTTGGAATGCGATTTTGTTAATAAAAAAAATACTTATAACTTATGCAAAACCCAAGAGAGGCATTTATATTTATTTCTTTTGCGTTCATTTTCAAATTCGCCGTGCATATATTTTTGTGCATGGCGCTTGAGAGGGCATCACGTGACTAAAAACGACCAACCAACGACCTCGCTTCGGCCATCTTGGCATCTTCATCTTGGCCACCTTGCTTTGCCGTGGGTGGATCGTTGTTTGTATTATTTGTGCTTTTTAAGAATATTTTTTTAATTCGGATACTTTTATAATAGCTTTAATAGTATTATTAACATAGTGAATAAAATGGTGTCCTGTTTTTAACGCAGTTGGAGTAGCAGAAACAAATGTAGATAAAAAAATCTGCAGGAATAACGTTTCAATTATGACAGAAGCTCCAAACAAATGACTGTGAATGAAAAGCCCTATTAAAAGGTTAGTATGCAAATATGTAAACGAAGGCATGCCCTGTATTTCAGAAAATAAATTAATACTATTAATACCCTAATAATACTATTCATAAAAAATCTTTTAAGTAACCTAGATATAACAAAGTGAATAAAAGGCATAAATCAGAAGAATTATTATTTTATTTTATAAGTTAATAATTGGTCATATCCATTTATTATTTTAATAATAATTGTGAATAAGCCACAAACTTCGCTTATTCCTAACTAAAATAGTAAATAGAGATAATAACAATAGGATTTGTAAAACTAAAGTAATTCTTTTTGCGTTTTTGCTAATGTATGCCTTTATAAATAGGATGGTAGACCACACACTATAATATGCAGTACCAACTAATGAATACACAGAATATTATAGTCGATTTGCTAAACTCAGTCTCAGTACTACTGAGTCTCAGACACAACTGGCTAGTGATTTTAGTAAATAATTTTGCCAATTTGGTAAAATTGGCAAAAAAAAAATAATAACTAAATAGTTAATAATTACTGTAATTTTGGCAAAATTGGCCAAAAACAAAAAAAATTACCTACTAAAATCACTAGCCAGTTGTGTCAGAGTTTGGGGAACCGACTATACTAATAAACAATTTCTAAGCTGTTTTATAATATTTTGTGAGTCCATTAATCATATTTTTTATTTAAAACTAAAATTTGTTAATAATGCTTAGTAATGCATATATTTTGTATTTTTAGCTTTCCAGAAGATCCTGCGAAAAAGACATGAAGTATAGATCAGATTTGTTAATAGAGGAGTATGTTAAAAACACTTTTTAGAAAAAGATATTGACAGAACTTCACTTTCATCTGTTCGTTTAAGAGACTGTGCTGTTCCAATAGCTTATGTCACACAGGTATATGCATTTTTTTTCTTGGTTTTAACATCTTTAAACGCGAAATACGCAATAGCTTATCGAATTGATGCCATGTTATTTTTCTTTATTAAGGTCTTTGTTTATTATTGTGTATGTGTATTAACAACAGAAACATTTTTGGTTATTCTTTATTTTATTTTATATTTTGTCATCAAGTGTTCAGTCAATGTATGTAGTTTTCTTATGTACACCTTTATGGGTTTATACCTGGTGGATGTATATTTCAATAAATAAATAAATAAATAACCTAATTAATAATACAGTCTGTACAATATAGATACTGTTGTAATTCATTATCTACATCGGAGATCTAAGTTGACATTGTTGCCCAACTGCAAAAAGTTTTTGAATTCATTTTAAGTCAAATATATCACATAATTATTGCGAAGTAGATTATACAACAAAACAGATTAATATTCAATGTAAATAAATAAAAACATCAGAAATAGAAAACAAGAATTAAGGTATAATCTTATGTTACAGTTATTAAGGTACCAAGGGTATTATAAGGATAATAACGCTTGAGGTCAATGGTGTTTTTAACAAGGGCCTGAGGGATATACGTTGACCGAAAGCGTTATTATTATAATACCTGTGGTGCCTTCAACGTTTAATGTCTGACTAAATTATTCTTTATATGCGAAAAATTTGAATGAATTTTGAATTGATTAGTTTTTAAATAAGTACATTTACCAGTAACAGTAGTAACATAATTGTGGTAACCATAGTTTTACTTAGGTTGATATTTGTCAACTTGACAGTATCTAAGTCGTTATTTAAATTTAATGCCCAAGGGCGTTATATCATACTTAACAGACTTCGAAATGTCATTATTTGTCAAATAATGTACCAGTAGGACATTAAAGTAAATAATAAAAACAATAAATATAATGAATACTAAATACTTATTTGTTTGTGAAAAATCTATTTCTTTGTGGCTTTTTTGTAATTAACTATTCTAATGAGGAAATAAGCCACAATTTACTTGAAAAAATAATTTTATTAAGGTTTCTACTTTCACATCGGATGTCGTTGTCAAAATACAAAATGTTCATTATTATTATTTTATTTATTAAATATTATTTATTATTTATTTAAATATTATTTAATATTTATTTTTTTATTATTATTATTTATGCGTATTATTACCTGTATTTTATATTTTATATTTCTTCTGATTGTTAATTGTAAAGGATAGAAAAATTACCTTTTATTTTATTTTCTTTTAGAATCAGCTGAGAGAAGTGGTCTACAAAAAACCAGAAAGGAAACGGAATATGTGGCTACGAAAAGCAAAAGAAAGGTTTACAAAGCAAATGTGACACATTTTTTTATAATATTTAAGAATGTCAGTAAATTACATTAAAAAATGTATGTAAAGATTTTTTGCAATAAAAATGTTCATATTTATCAAGGATGTATTATTTGGTATGGCCACATATCCTCAGTGATGTGACAATACCTCCTATCTGTTTTTTTCAAGAGATTTGTAAGATAGACTAAAAACTTGTTTCGGCCACCTCCTGTTTTCATATATCTTTTGACTTGTTTTGCAGTAAATTCAACTATCTATTTACTACAAAAAAGTCAGAATACGTACGAAAACAGAAAGTGACCTTAAAAAATGTTTTTCGTCTCCTGCAAACCTCATGAAAAAACATATAGGAGGTATTGTCACATTACTGACGATATATTTCAGTGAATGTCTAAAAAATATACTGTGAATGTTCAAAGAACGTTCGTAGACATTCATGGAATGTTCTAACAAGACATTCATTCTAAAAATATACTGTGAATGTCCAAAGAACATTCATGGAATGTTCCAACAAGACATTCAGTCTAAAAAATAGACTGTGAATGTCCAAAGAACATTCGTAGACATTCATGGAATGTTCCAACAGAACATTCTAAGAATATTTAAAATGCTGACACAGCACTTTCCTGGGACTTTCCAGGGACATTCGTGTGCATTTGGGGACATTCCAGGAATGTTTTCAATGTCCTGTGTGTACATTCTAGGAACATTCATGGAATGTTTTGTGTTATTAGGGTAATAGTATTTTTGAAAAATTTAAACGCAGAATAAAATATTACCGTATTATCGAGGGTCTGAATTCCCTGAGAACTTCTATAATGATTATTTTAATAAGTCACAGGGGTGAAAAAGAGAAAATTTAGTATGATTTTTAATTTCAAATATACCATTCAAAAGAAACTTGTTGTTTATTCTAAGGGACTTTCAGCCCTCGGTAATAATGTAATCTTTTATTCTGCGTTTACATTTTTCAAAAATTCTTATTAGATTTCCCCGGATTCCGAAAAAAAAATGAATGCGTTTAAAAAGAATTCGATCGAAATTTTGCACCTGCGCTCTTAAAAAGGATTAAAGTGTTATACATTTGTGGGATCACTAATGTTATACTTCGATTATTTTAAAAATCGACCTGTCCGAGCGTTTTGCTTATGTGCTAAAAATAAAATAATTTAATAAGTTAATAAGGGGGGGGGCACTTATTCCAGCGCACTGTATAACTAAAATTATATGAGAAATCACACAGTATAAAGTCCATTAGGTTTAGGACAAAAAGGGGGATTTGCAAAATTATTATTAATCAATTAATATCAAACATTGAGCTAATGCATTCAGTAATTATTAATATAAAATACGTTCATAGTAGGAATGAACGAAACTGATTGTAGGAATGAATAGAATTGCTGGTAAGAATAACCGTATTTATTGTGGGAATGAACGGAATTAATTGTAAGAATAAACGGAAATAATTGTAGAAATAAACGAAATTGATTGAATGCATAAAGCAGTATACGTTAGGAGAAATAACACTGTTATTGACACAACAAATAGTCTTCGTCGATCAATTAACGACGTTGTTGTTTCAATGAATAGTGTTCGTTGACTCAGTAAACAGTGTTCGTAATATCAATAAAGTGATATTATGGTATACATAATGAAAGTATTATACATATATTAATAAATGGATGTTCATCCATTCAATAAACGTAATACATTGGATCAACTAACGAAAATAATGAATTGATGAACATCGCTTTGTTGTTCCAATAAAACCAAGAATTTGACAAATTTTAAGTACACCCATACCTCGCTATACGGCCGCTCTTTATACGGCATTTGGCTATAACGGCCCTCTTCAATTTAGGCACGTTACCGATATACGGCCTAAAATGTTTCGCTATAACGGCTAGCTGGAGAGAAAATTTTTGAAATGTGCAATTAAAAAGAAGACCTTAAAACATATTTGCATTTTGAAAAAAAAATATGGCCAGAATGTGTAAAAGTACACATCCTACTGAAGCAGAAGTTAGTATCCTTCCTGAAATTAGGCCAAACATTTTGTATCTAGCACATAATCTCGGCTTTGAAGGTTTGAACGAACGAGATGTGCTGGATCTACTTGGAGCTGATAGGGAACACGCTTCATTTGAAGAACTCATTCAGTTGTAAACAGAACTGGCACTTGATGAAGAGACAGAGCGTGTTGTTTCCAAACAGCTAACATCAAAACATTTGTCGAAAGCTTTTCCTATTTCGAACAAGGAATAAATATCCTTCTTGAAAACGATCCTGACGTCGAATGTAACGCGAAAGTTTCTCGAGGAATTAGCTGATATAAACAACTGAAGAACGAAATAGACAACATGTCAACACAAACAATGTTGGACAATTTTTTTAAGCCAGGTCCATCCTTACCAGCGAAAAATGATGACGGTAGTCATCTGCAGGTTACCATTTCTTCATCGTTCTTCAGATTAAAGCCATTTAAAAAAATGTGTGCATACATACACATATTTTATGTAGTTTGAAGTTGTTTCATTTTTGTTTATAGATTTTTGTTGGTTTTTGGAGTATGTTACATTTAACATATTTAACAAAGGAACCGATCCCATTGAATTTATATGAATTTGTATTAGAATAATTGATTCGTTATACGGCCTTTTGCTTTGCAGCCAAGTTTTGTGGAACGTATCTAGGCCGTAAAGCGAGGTATGGGTGTATTGCTTTTGTTGTCTGAATTAACATTTTTATTAATATTACGCAGAGGCGGCTTTACCTATTGTGCAGGGTGTGCGG
Organism: Diabrotica virgifera virgifera; assembly: GCF_917563875.1. NCBI lineage: Eukaryota > Metazoa > Arthropoda > Insecta > Coleoptera > Chrysomelidae > Diabrotica > Diabrotica virgifera. The sequence goes on along the minus strand of NC_065448.1, from coordinate 216,876,783 downwards.
TGCACACGGGCGCCGGGATGTTGGGGGCGCCGATCGCCAAAGAGCGAGTTCTTTACTTTGTTTCAACATAAAATATGCTTTAAAACGATTAATGAAAAATTACATTGGCAATTAAGCGCAATTTATAGATTGCCGCCCGCCCGGCTGTCCGTCCAACAGACGGACGGCGATCTTTTGATTCGTTTGAAGACATACGGACAATGGTTCCGAAATCTGGTGTGGAACCTATAAAGGTCAAATTGCGTGGGACTTGTCGGGCATTTTCAAAAGAGTTTGTACAGGTGTCGCGGGATAATTTTGCGAAATAAGCTTTGACGGAATGGATTAAGTATTGTATTTAAGTTAACATGTAAATATAAAGTAAAGCGGCTTTTCATTTGATTAAAATTATTTAAAAGGAAGATTTTCTTTTATTGCTACCACACTTTACTGAAAATACTAAGAACAAATTGCGCCCAATCAGTTTGGATTTGTGAACGCTGTTGGTACGAGGGAGGCTTTATTTAGCGTGCAGGTGTTGTTTCAAAAATGTAGAGATGTCAGCTGTGATTATTTTGCATGCCTTATTGACTACAAGAAGGCTTTCGATAGAGTCATATATGAACAAATGATGGAAGAGCTGAAGAGGACAGGGATTCACGGAAGCGACCTGAAAATAATATATTGGAATCAATCAGCAGTGCTCCGAATAGATGGAGAATATACATATCAGGTCAAAATCTTAAGGGGAGTGATACAGGGATGCATAATTTCACCGCTGATGATCTGTACTCAAAGCATATTTTTGAAGATGCTCTAAACTCTAAAGGATACTGATGAAGGCATCTCAATAAAAATGGAATCAAGCTCAGTAACCTGCAAAACTTAATGAACAAAATAACGGAAACAAGTAGAATACATGGACTAGATATAAACACCAGCAAGTCCAAGCTAATGATCATCAGCAAGCAAATCTGGAAGTGGAAATAACTGGAGCAAATCTGTATGTGAACCAAATGAGAATTGAACGTGTCTCACAATACAACTACTTGGGAACTATAATCAATGAGTCATGGGACAATACTCAAGAGATTAGATGTCGAATCGGAAAGGAAAAAAGTGCATTCTTGACTATGAGCTCTGTGTTCAAGAGCCATGACCTCATCCTAAAAACAAAAATAAGGCTCCTTAAATGTTACGTGTACTCAGTGTGTCTATATGGAGTAGAAACGTGGACATTGAAGGCAGAAACTCTATCGAAACTTCAGGCTTGCGAGCTATGGTTGTACAGAAGGATCCTGAAGATACCATGGACAGACAAATTCACCAATGAAGAAGTACTACGGAGGATGGACACAACCGCAGATTTAGTCAACATCGTGAAGGCCCGTAAGCTGCAATACTTGGGACATATAATGAAAAATCGAGGCAGATACGAGCTACTCCAATGCATTTTACAAGGTAAAATTGAAGGAAAAAGGGCCCCAGGACGAAGAAGAATATCCTGGCTTGCTAACCTGACAGCATGGTATAGAAAGATCCCAACACAACTATTCCGTATAGCAACCAACAAAGTCATCATAGCCAGAATGATCGCCAACGTTCGGAACGGACAGGCACCCTAAGAAGAAGACTACCACAATTATTGCGACTCTCAGCGGAGTCAGAGCTCCTCAAAAATTATCCATATTAACAATTTGTTGTTAGTTTTTTAAGTACTACTGAAAATAAGTAGTATGTAGTTCATCATTTTATCAACCTCAACCAATTTTCAACCTTGCCTAATAGATAAAAAGTTCATTTTTAATTAAATATTTTTAACAAATTTGGGTAGGCTGTTCTGACGCTGTGGATATCTATTGGCTCCCGACATCATTTAATATTGCACTATTTGCATCTTAATTTTTGTTTGCATTATAAGAGTACCTAATACCATATGTACAAGCACTAGGTAGGTACCTATTCAACTATTCCATTTTGACTGCGAGTCTACCAAAGGGCGCCAGGGCATCGACTGCACACGGGCGCTACATGGGCTAGAGCCGCCTCTGATATTACGTACCTTTTTCGTTGAGTGAATGAGCATTTCGTTATTAATTATTTATATGGGAAATAAGCCACATATAAATAATTAATCATAAAAATGCCACAAGGAAATAGCTTCAGAGCATTTCGTTTACACTTCGATTTGCCGCCCCGCACTGCAGTTCCGTCTAACATGGTTATTAAGACTCAAAACTGCTCGCACACCACAAAATACTGAAACGGTGCAAGATTCATTACACGCGAGTCCTCGAAGATACCTGCGACAACTTGTGTGTAATGAATTTCGCACCGCTCCAATATTCTGTGGTGTGCGAGCAGTTCTGACACTGCCACCTCTTTTTTGTCATGTTAAACCACTACTTTCAGAGTTCCTAATCCAAGTCTCAATAGCCATGTTAGACCGAACTGCAGCACGGGGCGGAAAACGGGAGTGTAAACGAAACGCTCGTTGTACACGTACCAAACTTTCACCATTTTGTAATATGCTTTTACAGCAAATGCACGTTGTTCATCCGACCACTTATCCATGATAACTAAACTTCCCACTATCTAGATTCACAACGTTTACATCGCAAGCCCGCGGCTCCTCTATTTTATCGTCAGCAGCGTTGTCAAATCGTACCTTTTCACTGAATCACCCTTTACATCCAAAAGTGCATAAACATGTCAAGATCAGTATACTAACGGCCAGATTTTGCTACTCGGGGTCGCTGAATATGAATACACAATCAGAACCTACCCTTGAATCACCTGTTGCTCAGAGTTACAGCAAAGGCACGTCATCTATAGTTTGGAGGGTTTTCTGCACTAAATTGAACCAAACAGATTAATCGGGGGTTTTTGGGATCGGTGAACACGAATATGGCATCAGAACAGACCCCCGGAGTACCGGGTGCCCAGGGTCACTGCTGAGACACGTCATCTTCTGGAGTTTTAAGGGGTTTCGGCAATAAATTGATGCAAACAAATTACTCGGGGGATTTTGGGGTTGGTGAACACGACTATGACATTAGAATCATCGGAGCATCTAGTGCTCTGATATGCATATCATCTTCTGGAAGTTTGAGGGTTTTCGGAGGTCGGTTACTCCCGAGTAATCTATTTTTATTAATTTAGTGTTGGAAAGCCTCGACATTCCAGAAGATGGCGTGGATATAAGAGCACCATGTGCTCTGGGGGTCGGTTCTGATGACATATTCGTATTCAGCGCTATTTTGTGATATTCTGTTTTTTGGGATTCAAACATTTAAAAACAGTGGTGTCCTTTCTTTTTTTGAACAGCTATTCTCTTCTTTGTTTCCTTTTTGTTGTTAAGTGTCTATTCTTTCTTGTGTTTTTCACCTCTAAAAACCACCCCGCTCATAATCTAACCAAACTGAGCAACGGTGCCTTCGAAGCTGTTGTGTACCGGTGTTCTAAAATTAATTCTTCGTAATCTAGATTAGGTATGGTACAATGTGTGGATTGTCTTCTAACATGACATAAATATTTAAAGATTTGTTTTCAGTTGTAATGTGTTTTGTGTTTAGAATTAGGTATGTGTTTTAAAAACATTGGTTGTTTTGTTTATTCTATATTTATATTACATATTATAGTTGTAAATTGCGGTAATTACTCTCATCTCATGACTGACTTCAAGTGCCAAGTGACATAAATATTGTATTTGTAAATGAAATATACGCTATAACTTCGCATCAAAATATTGAGTTTGGCGTTAAAATCGCATAGTTTGACACTGAAATCACTTTAAGACAAATAATTATAATAAATGTAAAATTACTCGTGTAAAAATAGCGACACTGTAAAAATAATAGGTGTTATTGTTCTCATTGGTTTAGTAATTTTGATTTATACAGTGGTCATCTCAAGCATCCTCCACCAAAGATTTAGAAACCCCCACCAACCATTTAGAATTCCAACGGAGCGTGTTTAGGTGCGCTTTTCAAAATAGAAAAATGTAACAAAAAAAAAAAAAAAAGAATGTGTGTGTACTTTGTACGCACGTAAAAAGTTATACTTCTATTATGTGATTTCAATGAAATTGATATATAGTATTTTTACTACAAAAGCGATATTACGTAGGTCAAAATTTTTGACGTAAGAGAACTGTCAAAACATTAGAATGTGACTTTTCATTATTGCCATGTATATTATAAACAATGGCAATAATGAAAAGTCACATTCTAATGTTTTGACAGTTCTCTTACGTCAAAAATTTTGACCTACGTAATATCGTTTTTGTAGTAAAAATACTATACGCTGTGAGCTCGTACGTAGAGGGGATATTTACAAATTCGCGAGCGCCAGTAGTGGCAAGTCTGTAAACGTTTACCGGAAATTTGACATAAATGTCAAAGTGATTAATTTAAAATTAAAATTAAAAACATTAATTATAAAAAATATTAGTTGGTCAAAGCTGTGGTATATATTTTTACCTTAAATATACTTACGTTTTAAATACTGAATTTAAGTATTTTTAATGTTCCGTAATATGTAATTATAATTTAATCTAAAAATCTTAGCGCCATCTACACGATAATTGTGAAAGTATCCGAAGTAAGAAATTCATATTTTATCAATAGAACGTCAAAATGATTAGCAAAATCTTAAGAAAATCGATTACAATTTAATTACTTTTTTGCGTTGTAAATGTTAAGCGATAACAATTAAATAATAAATTTAAAAATTACCGGTGAAAGTTGAATTAGTAATCCGCTAGGAGCGCCACCAGCGAAGCTCAGAGCGTATAGGTACTATACATACAGCTGGTTCCAAAAAAACTGATACGACTCTTAAAGCTTATTTTATAGAAAATTGAGCAGTGTATTTTGAAGGATAAATACCTATTATTTACATACTGTCAATGTCACTGCCAAATCTTAAAATTTGTCAGATAACTTATTCTGTTCAACCTCAAAATATGGCTCCACATGCTGGCAATGAACTAAAATCAAGAATTGTAACGAAATTAGAAGATGGTTGGTCACTATCTGCCGTAGCGAACCATTTTAACATAAGCAGAACAACCGTTTTTAATACTAATAAAATATGGAGAGAACAAGAAACTCGCGAAAGAAAGCAAGGTTTGGGAAGAACTCTCTGAAGAAGACAATTTCATAGTTCCTTTCACGCAGATGAACCGAAGACTACAAGCTGTTATCACAGCTGATGGAGTTATTACAAAATATTAAAAGTCTAAGTTTTCAGTCTAATGGCATATAAAGCAACATAATGCTACTCTACATCCCACCAGAATGAAAACAATGGGAACCTTCTCTGGTTACACCTCCGAGGCTTCTACAATTTGCAAGCCATACGGATGCCGAGACTAAGGAAGATGAGGGAATTTTACAATATATAATTCACGTCCCATCTGCTCAGCGCGGTAAAGTTCCAACGAGAATAGTTCCCTTTGTACTCCAAACAGAGTAAAGTAAATCAAAAATGAATAACCATTTTCAGTGTCGCTGCAACACGAAACTACAGCCGCGCGATATTCTAGTCCAATCAGAGAGTGCCGCAAGCACCTCTACCGGTTTCGAAACTTATTAGTCTCTCATCAGGAGGCACATATGCTGCTCCCCCCGATCCAACCAAAACAAACCCCGGCGTGCAGTCACGGATCGCAACGAACTAAATGGCATAGATGCCCTAGCGGCAACTGCTATCAAAAGTCTAAGTTTTCAGTCTAATGGCATATAAAGCAACATAATGCTACTCTACATCCCACCAGAATGAAAACAATGGGAACCTTCTCTGGTTACACCTCCGAGGCTTCTACAATTTGCAAGCCATACGGATGCCGAGACTAAGGAAGATGAGGGAATTTTACATTATATAATTCAATAATTAATTATCAATTTTACAATATAATACAATATATAAATGAATTATATATTGTAAAATTCCCCCATCTTCCTTAGTATCGGCATCCGTATGGCTTGCAAATTATAGAAGCCTCGGAGGTGTAACCAGAGAAGGTTCCCATTGTTTTCATTCTGGTAGGATGTAGAGTAGCATTATGTTCCTTTATATGCCATTAGACTGAAAACTTAGACTTTTGATAGCAGTTGCCGCTAGGGCATCTATGCCATTTCGTTCGTTGCGATCCGTGACTGCACGCCGGGGTTTGTTTTGGTTGGATCGGGGAGAGCAGCATATGTGCCTCCTGATGAGAGACTAATAAGTTTCGAAACCGGTAGAGGTGCTTGCGGCACTCTCTGATTGGACTAGAATATCGCGCGGCTGTAGTTTCGTGTTGCAGCGACATTGAAAATGGTTATTCATTTTTTACAAAATATTAATTTTATTTTTACATACCTAAATTTAGTATAGTTTTGGTCTTCCAGACACTCGCTTTCTTTCGAGAGTTTCTTGTTCCCTCCATTTTTTATTAATAGGAAAACTGTGGTTCTGCTTATGTTAAAATGTTTTGTTGCCTCTGATAGTGCCCAGTTATCTTTTAATTTGGTTACAATTATTGCTTTAATATATTGTTGAGTTAAGTCGTTTGTTTTATTCCTTGATAATAATAAAAATGATAACAACAACCCTATTTTATGTAAAAACTATCATTTATATTCTCTTTATAAAATGCAGAAACTCAAAATAATATAAAAATTTAGACCTTAATAATTATTAATGTAATCAGTTGTTTGTTTATTTATTTTAACTGACTTTGACAGTCTGTCATAATAAATATAATATAATGTCAGACCAATCAAATACACTGCTCAAAATAATCAAATCTTAATAAGAGTCGTATCAGTTTTTTTAGAAACCAGCTGTACATATGTACTTTAAACAGTTTATATTTTATTTAAATATTAAACTAATTTTAATACTTACTACTTTCCAAAAATTTTTATTAAAACAATACCAAAAATTAAAAAAATAAAAGAATAAAACACACACAAACACGTTGAAAAATGCCACAAGAAAAATGATTTCTGAACAATAATTGTTGGCAAAAATTTTAACTAAATACGCATTTTCTGAAAAAAAAATTATATAACAAATATACTTACAATCATAAAATGTATAAAAAAAAATAAAAAAAAATAAAAACTCGCATTGGGATTCGAACCCGCGCATTTTAGCGTGCTTAGATTTGTAACCGAAGCCTCTACTCATTTACCCATCTACACATATCCGTCATGTGGGAAGATAGGCGAACTGAACGTTTTACTGTTTGACAGTTCTGAATTTTTTTAAATTAGTTTAATTTGTGTGGAATTAAAATATTAAAATACAACAAAACATATAGTAAGAAAACAATATATTAGATGAAGATTGGTAGAAATTTTGTTGGTAATCAAATTATGTAAATCAAAGCATTACCTACTAGGTACCTAGGTAATACCTATTTTCCATTTTCCAAGTAGGTAAGTACCTGTGTAATTTTTTATTACAATACTGAAACATTTACAATTACGTACCTGTGGCTTTTAAAAACTATTTAAAAAGTCACTGCAATTACAAACTTGCTTTTGTCTGTGTCCTCACAACAATAAAAACTAATATTAGTCCAGGGCGCATCTGTTTTGAGATGGACGTTGAGAGGTGACTCAAATTTTTTTGCAGATATTGTTTGAAAATAACTCAAATAATAATATTTGAGTTATCCTCACACTCAAAATAGTCCAGAACATTGTTTAAATAATCAAAATGTCAAAATATGATGGAAAAATTCGAATTTTTTATTGGTTTTTTGATTATAACTTTAAAACTATTCATTTCTGAGAAAAGTTGAACTGACATAAAAGTTGCGTAATTAAATTTCCTACAATATAGAATTGGTTAAAAATTTAAAAAATAGTCACCCTTGTTGCAAAATAGCAATAATTGCGAAAAAAAAACATACAAAAACAAGTACAGTAGAACCCCGATTATCCGTGTGCGGATTATCCGGGCTGCGGATTATCCGTACTATGATTTTCTATTACTTAAATTGCATTTTTAAGGTTTTATCAAAATAGCGTCACTGTAAATCACTCGACGGAAACTCTATACGCGGAGAGGGAAACTCATAATGAAAGATTTATTTTTTCTGTTGCCTTTTTATGGTAGGGCTATATGTATGGATATACGTACATATGTATTACAATAAGAAATAAATGTTCGGATTATCGGTGCTTTTCAATTATCCGTGCCAACGTCCGGTCGCGAGGAGCACGGATAATCGGGGTTCTACTTTATTCGCATTTGACGTTTTTCAACCATTTATGCTACACTTAGGACCTTCATATTTTACCCAGAAAAACTTTATGATATAGTAAAACAACACTGTAAATTTCATTAAGATCGGTTTAATAGATTTTGCAAAATAAATTTTGCAATCCAGCTTTCGCAAAAAAAATTCATTTTTTTTTAAATGTTGCAGGACTGAAAATAAAGCAGATAACAAGTTGAATTTTTGTTTGCTTATAGAAGTGTACTGCACCTTTCATTATTAAAATCGATTAATTACCACGGCGTCAGGAAATTTTTTAAATAAACATTAATGTTTGGTGCTATGCGCAGGACAGCGGTGTTCGATTCACACAAGTTGATTTCCACCAAAATTTCTTCCAATTTTTTCTAATACAGCGTGTCTACTTAAGTTGGAAACATATGGGAAACTTTTTTATTATTAATTTTTCTAAAAAAAGTTATTCTTTATAAAAAGTTCTGCATGCCCCAAAACCTAAGATTCAATCATCATATATCAAATTTTCTCAATATTATACGAGTATGTCAAAAAATATGAATTTCGGTCAAGGGTAAAGTACCTTTATTTCTCTCAATATCGAAAATTCTTATGATAAAAAGTTGTTTGGAATTAAAAACTAAGTTCAAACATGCAATTACATGCTTCTAATTAAAAAATTTTTCTGAAATTTATGGATACCCAACATCGTTTTTAATTATTACAAATATGATAACTCGTTTATTATTCATTTTACAAAAAAAAGTTATTCTTCATAAAAAGCTTTGCATGGTCTAAAATCTAAGACACAACCATGATATATCAACTTTTATTAATTTTATACGAGATGTGTCAAAAAATATGAAATTCGCTCAAGATTATAGTACCTTTATACTTCACAATATTTCAATTAGAAGGATGTAATTGCATATTGAAACATAGTTTTTAATTTTAAATAACTTTTTTAATAAACGTTTTCAATATTGTCAAAAATAAAGGTACTTTACTCTTGAGTGAAATTCAAATTTTTTGACATACCTCGTATAAAATTAATAAAATGTGATATCTGATGATTGCATCTTCGTTCTTAGGACATACAGAGCTTTTTGTAAAGAATACCTTTTTTTCGTAAAAGTAATAATAAAAGAGTTATCGTATGTGTAATAAATAAAAACGAAGTTAGTATCAATAAATTTTAGAAAAATTTGGAAAATATTTTTTTTTCAATTGGAAGCATGTAATTGCATATTTGATCTTAGTTTTTATTTCCAAACAACTTTTCATAATAAGAATTTTCGATATTGAGAGAAATAAAGGTACTTTACTCTTGAACGAAGTTCATATTTTTTGACATACCTCGTATAATATTGACAAAATTTGATATCTGATTATTGAATCTTAGGTTTTAGAGCATGCAGAACTTTTTATAAAGAATAACTTTTTTTCGTAAAATGAATAACAAAAAAGTTTCCCATATGTTTCCAACTTAAGTAGACACGCTGTATATTATTTTCTTACTCTATATTTTGTTGTATTTTAATATTTTAATTCCACAAAAATCAAACTAATTTTATTATTGTTTGTGAAATATTGTTTAAACAATTTAAAAAGCATATGTTTTGAAAATAATAAACTTTTATTCTCTAAGTTAAAATATATGAACAAAGAAAGTTTTTGCTAAAAAAAGTGTTATTTCAAAGGATAGAGTATGTGTTTTTATTTTGCAATAAACAAATTTATTTATTTATATCGAAATGTAATAAAAATTAAAATGTATCAATCATTATCAAAGGTCATTGGAATGCCCAATCAGAGCAAACTATCCGATGTCCTGCGCGTAGCACCAATAAGTATTGTTTATTTAAAAAAATTCCTGACGCCGTGGTAGTTAATCGAATTTAGTTTTGCAAATAGCAAATAAAAGGTACAGTACACTTCTATAAGCAAAAAAATTCAACTTGCTATCTGCTTTATTTTCAGTCCTATAACATTTTGAAAAAATGAATTTTTTTGCGAAAGCTGGATTGCAAAATTTATTTTGCAAAATCTATTGAACCGATCTTAACAAAATTTACAGTATTGTTTTACTGTATCATAAAGTTTTTCTGGGTGAAATATGAAGGTCCTAAGTGTAGCATAAATGGTTGAAAAACGTAAAATGCGAATACTTGTTTTTGTATGTTTTTTTCACAATTATTGCTATTTTGCAACAAGGGTGACTATTTTTTAAATTTTTAACCAATTCTATATTGTAGGAAATTTAATTACGCAACTTTTATGTCAGTGCAACTTTTCTCGAAAATGAATACTTTTAAACCAAGAAAAAAATCGAATTTTTCCTTCATTTTTTGACATTTTGATTATTTAAACAATGTTCCGGACCTTTCGAGAGGGAGGATAACTCAAATATTATTATTTGAGTTATTTTCAAGCAATTTCTGCAAAAAAATTTGAGTCGCCTCTCAACGTCCAAATGTACTAATATTTTTACAGATGCGCCCTGGTCTATATACACGACATTTGTTTACCCATAACCATTGACGTATCTATTAATAAAATAACCGACATATTGAACAATTATTGTTGACAGGTCATTGTAATTACCCAATCAGAGCACGTTTAATGTTTGAGCTGCGCCCAGGATCAAGACTTTTGATGAATTCGCGCACATATAAATTTACTCACCACGCGCCTAAAGAAAAGTATAACTTCAAAAAGATGAAAACTGAAAGGAATCAACACAACGTGAAATAGCGAAATTTCTGTCAAAATTTGTTATTTATGATCCTTAACCTTCTGCAACTAACATAGGTTTTCTGAACATTAAAGCTAACATCCGCCTCAGAGACCGACATAAAAAAATGTTTCAATTGACACACTTTCAAGTGTAGGGTTGTGTTTACTCCTTGAAGGAGTGAAATTAAACAAGATTGATACCTATTTTTAATTTATTAAGCCTCTTAAACATTAGCAAAATACCAAAGAAAATAAAAACAATTATACAATATCTCATTTGTGAAAAACAAGCTCAATTTTTCCACTGCCGTTTTTTTGTACCTAGCTTCACCTTTTACTTCTGGCAATTGGGTTACTAAATTATCAGCACTTGTTCGCATGTTGTTTCGTTAATATAAATATTTTTTTCATCGAATATGTCACGTCCAACATCGGTCTCTGAGAAAAAATTTTATATAAAATTTCAGATAATTGCATAATCACTTGACACTAAAGACTCAAACTTCTACACTAAAAACATGCACCTGAATCAGGCAGCTACTGATGGCGGCGAAGATACATAACGAACAATTTGGATATAATCGTAAAAACTCTAAGTGGTCCGTCTCACAGACCCCATGTTAGTCTCGGAGGGTTAAGCTAATACTATATTTATGGCCCCTGTGAAGCAGCGCGTTTTTCCCGTAAATTGTTGGTAAAATGACACGGTTCAAATGAATTTATCATACAGGTACTAAAGCGTCCACCCTTCCGACGGAACTAGTGCGCCGATACGATCAGTGCCGTGGTAATTTTACTATGTAGTTGTAATTTTGTTGTGTTGTAATTTTTACCATTGTACACCGAGAGAACAATTTCTTTTCTCCTAAAACACCGATTTCTTTGAGCAATATTTCTTAAAAGTTAACATATCCTATTAACTTAAACACACCGGTTCACATATAAAGAAACGAGTTTTTTAAACACAACTCAATAATTTCTTACAGATAATTTCTTCAATACTAAGAAATGCATTAATGGTTACATTTAATTTTCTTATCCTAAAGTTTTTATTTCTTAAATTGAAAACTACAAATATTTTGCTGTATAAGAAATTTAATGTTAAGTTAATCCATATTTATATTTGTGAACAAGAAATTTTCTTGCAGTCAAATAAATATTTTAAACCACAAGAAATAATTCTTCCGAAATACCCTCTGTAGTAACTGTGGTTATAAAATAAAAACTTTGTCATTAATGCCGAAATGTTACTTGCAAAGAGATTTTCTTCCACAAAAGAATTGCGCAGATTAACTATTTATGATTTAGTCGTCAGTGTTTGTCAAGATGGCGTGATATGTTCATGTTCATATAGATGGATGTTGGATTTATTAGTGTTCTTTAAAAATTAACGGATATTTTGAAGGTACGTACATATATAGGTATTAAATAAAAGTAAATTGAGTAATTTAAGATGTAATAATAATATTGTTGCGTATCCGAATGGTTAAAAAAGAAACATAATAGTATCTTTATATACTTTTTAGGTATAATGATGGACGACTCAGAAATAAAGGAGCTTATTATTCTAACTGGGAAATATGCCACAATTTAAAGCTGGGACAGAATGATATAATATATAGCTTCAGAACAATATTAAGAAAGGAGTTATTAACCAACTGCGGGGCCTTCCAGAAATGGTAGAACTTCATACATGTAAGTACCTTTTTAAAAATGTGTATACTTATGTATCAACTATAATAGGTTTCTTGAATGTATCGTCTTCTATAAAAATATACAATACAACGCTATATCAAACATGGCGGTTGCAACGCTGAGGATGTTTTCTGTTAATTTGTGTGAGATAAAGAAATCAGTTAGTCTAAAAGAAATATATGTTTATGGTTAAGAAATGTTATTGCCGAAAACCGTGAATTAGTTAATATGTATTAAATGACTTAGATGTAAACTAATAATACTTTCCCGTAATAAAATTTCTTAATGATTAGGTATGCTGTCTCTTTCAGATTATAAGAAAATTACATATTATTATGTCTGCTTCGATGTTTTACATTGGTTGTTTTTTCCCTCTTGTTTTAGCTAAACAATGTTTATTGTGTGACTTAATATTATACAGATAAATAATTAATATTTCATTAACAAAAAGAAAAAAATAAACAAAGATGTGTAGGTTAAATAGTGCCATGTTTGAACTAAATATGATTGATTATTATTAGTATTAATAGTTCTTATATGGGGCCTTGTATTTGTTATTTTTTTGTATTTCCTAAATTTGTCAAAATAAATATCTATAGATATCTTTATAAAAAAATTTTATTAAAGTAAGTTTACTCTTTCTACATAACGATTTTGTTTTAGTGAATTGCTGATATACAAAGTGCTATTAACAAAAGAAGGAAAATTTGAGGAAGTTGGATTTGCCTCTCCATCATTTTATTGTTGTGTGGAAGCCAGTGGTTTTAAGAGTGGACAAATATTTGTATGTAATAATAACGTTTTATATCTTGTTTTATTAATAAATAATGATTTTACCTTAACACAATGATTTATTTCGCCGTATGTAATATCACTTTATTTTCAAGAAATATTAACTTATCCTAAATATACGTTTATCTCTGCGAAATATATTTCTTAACATTAAATACATTAATTATTAATAGTAAAATAATAATATTCCTTACTAAGAAACATTATTGCTCAGAAAGAATAGTGTTGTAATGTGTAGAAAATATATTTTTATGACTAATAAAATTAATTAACATCAAGTGTAATTTATTTCTGATAAATGGGTTTGAAGTTTGCCAGAAAGTGATAGTTCAATCATGTTTAAGATATATTTCTTTGGCTATAGTGGAATTTATTTAAAATATTTTAGAAAATTATATCTTACATACAAAGACATATTTCTTAGGCAATATGCCAAGTCGATCTTTCTTAAATATTAATAAAGTTTCTTTATGTCAAGAATTTTTTTCTCTCGGTGTATGAATTAACCAACTTAATAAAAAATTTTACCGCCCACACTGGTGGTGTATCGTCCTTACTCGGGGTCCGACCGATTTTATCAAAAAATAAATATACAGGGTGACCCGGTTGGTCATAAATTATACCACAGATTCTGGGGTCAAAAATAGGTTGATTGAACCTCACTTACCTATATACAATAGTGCACACAAAAAAAGTTACAGCCCTTTGAAGTTACAAAATGAAAATCGATTTTTTTTCATATATCGAAAACTCTCAGAGATTTTTATTGAAAATTGACATGTGGCATTTTTACGACAGCAATATCTTAAAAAAAAAATTAAGTAAAATTTGTGCACCCCATACAAATTTTATTGGGGTTTTGTTCCCTTAAACCCCCCCAAACTTTTGTGTACGTTCCAATTAAATTATTATTGTGGCACTATTAGTTAAACACATTATTTTTAAAACTTTTTTGCCTCTTAGTACTTTTTCGATAAGCCAGTGTTTATCGAGATATTTTGAATATTTGTCGAATCCACCACATATTTGTATATGGTTAAGTACGGTTATAGAGACCTGTTAATAATCTGAAAATTTATTTATAATTTACATTTTTAGGTATATTTTGAAAAAGAAGCTACATCTCGATAAAAGGTGACTTATGAACAAAAGACTAAGAGACAAAAGTTTTAAAAACACTGTGTTTAACTAATGGTACCACAATAATAGTTTAATTGGAACGTACACAAACATTAGGGGGGTTTAAAGGAACAAAACCCCCATAAAATTTTTACGTAAATATATTGAAAAAGAAGCCGCATCTCAATAAAAACTAGCTTATCGAAAAAATACTAAGAGGCAAAAAAGTTTTAAAAACGTTGTGTTTAACTAATAGTACCACAATAATGAATTAATTGGAACGTACACAAAAGTTTGGGGGGGTTTAAGGGAACAAAATCCCCATAAATTTTTTATGGGGTGGACAAATTTCACTATAATTTTGTTTTAAGATGTTCCTGACATAAGAATTATACATGTCCATTTTCAATAAAAAATCTCTAATAGTTTTCGATATATTGAAAAAAATCGATTTTCATTTTGTAACTTCAAAGGGCTGTAACTCTTTTTGTGAGCACATTTGTACTAAGGTAAGTTAGGTTCAATCGAACTATTTTTGACCCCAGAATGTGTGGTATAATTTATGACCATTCTTTTCGGGACACCCTGTATATTAATTGCACAGTAACAAGGGGTAACAATGAGTGCTAATCATGTTCTCTTTCCTTTGCACTATTATATATTTTCTATCTCTCTTTGCCGACGTTTAAAATTGGTAAACTGGTGAAGCGTGCTTCAACACGCGCTTCAACCTCGTCGTTGGAATTGGGCTTTAGAATTCAGTTACATAGGCGTAGGCGAGCGGTTTACCCGTATAAACGGAGCATACACCAACTAAGTTTTTTTTGCATTTCTATCTCACCAAACCTTTTTTATTCGACTCTATATATATTTTTCAAACTTCATATAATGCATAAACAAAAAATCATTTTTTAAACAAATTGAAAAGTCTCAGATGCAGAATTCACCATTATAATAAAATTAAAATGGTAAATAATTATTTAAATCTGAAACTTTTCTTGTTGAAGCCTGCAATGGCAGAAACAGCTGTCCAGCGATTGTGCATCCCTCTGAATCGAAAACAAGCAAAAGCATCTTTTACTTTTCTATCTTTACTCAGATTTGAGTACTAGGAAGTTTATTTCTGTCCTTTTCCCCTAGACGAATGAAAACGCAATGTGACTGCATATAGTAGAGTCCTTTTTGTTTTCTATATTCGTCGTCTGCGGTCTTATAAATTGTAAAAGTCGCATATTAAGGATGTACTGGAAAGAACTTTCAACAAGAAAAGTTTCAGATTTAAATAACTATTTACCATTTTAATTTTATTGTAATGGTGAATTCTTCATTTGAGACTTGCCAATTTGTTTAAGAGATGTCGCTGGATCGCGTCCCAATGGGGATTTCAATGATCTTTAAAAATCCACCTTAAATAGATGGTCGAGCTGTTTTTCGATTTAGAGGTGTGCACGCTAGCGCTGTTGAGGAAGCCTGCAATGGCAGAAACAGCTGTCCAGCGATTGTGCATATCTCTGAATCGAAAACAAGCAAAACCATCTTGTACTTTCAAAAACAATTTCTCGAATCAATTCGATAATTTTTTCAGGCGTATCTCATCGAAATAAACACTTTTTCTCTCTTGGTAATTTTTCAAAAAGTGCTTCTTTTCGAGTTATTTGTAATTTTTTGTTGAAAAAAATGCCCGAATTACTGATTTTTAGAATTTTTGGAAACTACTAATTTGCACCTCTACAAAAAGCTTCACAATCTTTTCAAAAGATAGAAACAAAAGTTTTTCTTTTTTGTTCGGAGCTTTTATAAAAATAAATTGGGCCTGAAAGGGTAACCTCGAAAAATAACTAATAAATCGAATCAGGTCGTGGAAACCTTCGATTTCTATAGTAGCACTTAACCAAACAGTTTTTCTCGAAAACTCGATTTTCCAGTAAGACATATCATCATCCAGCCTCAAAAGTCCACTGCCGAACATAGGCCTCCTCCTCTTGTTTCCAACCCCATATATTCTGCGCCGCTCTCATCCAGTTTTTATTTAGCCTTCTTAAGTCGTCTGTCCATCTTGTAGGCGGTCGACCAACGCTTCTCTTGTCTTCTCTTGGCCTCCATTCCAATAACATCTTTGTCCATCGCCCATCTATCATTCTAGCTATGTGCCTATCTCCACTTGAGTCTGGCTATCCTTTCGATGACGTCAGTCATCTTTGTTCTTCTCCTGATCTCTTCGGTTTTAATTCTGTCTCCAAGAGTTATTCCCAACATGGACCGCTCCATTCTTATCTGTGTGACTCTTAGTTTGGTAGACGAGGCTTTAGTTAAGGTAAGTGTTTCTGCTCCGTATGTCAGGACTGGGAAGACGCACTGATCAAATACCTTTCTCTTTAGGCAAGTGGGCACCTCACGTTTAAAAGTTGCCCTCAGTTTTCCATATGCTGCCCACCCAAGACCGATTCTTCTCTTCAGTTCATGGGTCTGGTTATCCCTGCCAATCGTAATTTCATGTCCTAGGTATTTATATCTATCTACGAGTTCTATTTCTTTCACACCAATACCGATATTCTGGTTGGGTACCAAATTTGTCATTATTTTCTGTACCCTCAAGAAGATCCTGTACCATCTCTCTTGCCTGCCAGTCATAATTCCATGTCCTATTTATTTATAGGTATTTATATTTATCTACGAGTTCTATTTCTTGCCCACCAATACCGATGTTCTGGTTGGGTACAAAATTTGTCATGATTTTCTGTACCCTCAAGAAGATCCTGTACCATCTCTCTTGCCTGCCAGTCATAATTTCATGTCCTATTTATTTATAGGTATTTATTAGGTATTTATATTTATCTACGAGTTTTATTTCTTTCCCACCAATACTGATGTTCTGATTGGGTACCAAATTTGTCATTATTTTATGTACCCTCAAGAAGATCCTGTACCATCTCTCTTGCCTGCCAGTCATAATTTCATGTCCTATTTATTTATAGGCATTTATTTATATTTATTTATTTATTAGGTATTTATATTTATCTACGAGTTCTATTTCTTTCCCACCAATACTGATGTTCTGGTTGGGTACCAAATTTGTCATTATTTTCTGTACCCTCAAGAAGATCCTGTACCATCTCTCTTGCCTGCCAGTCATAATTTCATGTCCTATTTATTTATAGGTATTTATTAGGTATTTATATTAAATTTATTTACGAGTTCTTTCCCACCAATACTGATGTTCTGGTTGGGTACCAAATTTGTCATTATTTTCTGTACCCTCAAGAAGATCCTGTACCATCTCTCTTGCCTGCGAGTCATAATTTCATGTCCTATTTATTTATAGGTATTTATTAGGTATTTATATTAAATTTATTTACGAGTTCTATTTCTTTCCCACCAATACTGATGTTCTGGTTGGGTACCAAATTTGTCATTATTTTCTGTACCCTCAAGAAGATCCTGTACCATATCTCTCTTGCCTGCCAGTAATAATTCCATGTCCTATTTATTTATATGTATTTCTTCATCATCATCCAGCCTCAAAAGTTCACTGCTGAACATAGGCCTCCTCCCCTCGTTTCCAATCCCATCTATCCTGCGCCGCTCTCATCCAGTTTTTATTTACCTTTCTTAAGTCGTCAGTCCATCTTGTAGGTCGTCGACCGACGCTTTTCTTGTCTTCTCTTGGCCTCCATTCCAATAACCTCTTCGTCCATCGCCCATCTGTCATTCTGGCTATGTGTCCTGCCCATCTCCACTTCAACCTGGTTATCCTCTCGATGACTTCAGTCACCTTTGTTCTTCTTCTGATTTCTTCGTTTATGATTTTGTCTCGCAGAGTTATTCCTAACATTGACCGCTCCATTCTTCTCTACGTGATTCTTAGTTTGGTAGCCGAGGCTTTAGTTAAGGTAAGTGTTTCTGATCAGTACGTCAATACTGGGAGGACGCACTGATCAAATACCTTACTCTTTAGGCACGTTGGCAACTCACTTTTAAAAGTTTTTCTCAGATTTCCAAATGCTGCCCACCCAAGACCTATTCTTCTCTTCAGTTCACGAGTCTGGTTATCCCTGCTAATCGTAATTTCATGTCCCAGATATTTATATCTATCTACGAGTTCTATTTTCTTCCCACCAATACTGATGTTCTGGTTGGGTACCAAATTTGTCATTATTTTTGTTTTCGAGATGTTTATATTTAAACCTACATTTTCTGTAGCCACAACGAGTTCCTGTACCATCTCTCTTGCCATACCTAGATCCTCAGCTACTATGACTATATCATCGGCGAAACGTTAGTTGTTTAGGTATTCTCCATCTATTTTTATTCCCTTTGTCATCCAATCCAAACTCTTGAAAGCATGTTCTAAGACCGTATTAAAAAGTTTAGGTGACATTGGGTCTCCTTGTCTAACCCCCCGTTCTATTTTTATGCGATTACTGTTAGTATGTAATTTAACAGTGGTTGTTGCCTGTAAGTATATTTTGTGTAATAATTTTGTATACTTATAATCTAGCCAATATTTCCTTCCCACCAATAAAAATTGGTGGGAAGGAAATAGAACTCGTAGATAGATATAAATACCTGGGACATGAAATTACGATTGGCAGGGATAACCAGACTCATGAGCTGAAGAGAAGAATCGGTCTTGGGTGGGCAGCATTTGGAAAACTGAGAGAAACTTTTAAAAGTGAGTTACCCACATGTCTAAAGAGAAAGGTATTCGATCAGTGCGTCCTCCCAGTCTTGACGTACGGATCAGAAACACTTACCTTAACTAAAGCCTCGGCTACCAAACTAAGAGTCACGCAGAGAAAAATGGAGCGGTCAATGTTAGGAATAACTCTGCGAGACAAAATCAGAAACGAAGAAATCAGGAGAAGAACAAAGGTGACTGACGTCATCGAGAGGATAGCCAGGTTGAAGTGGAGATGGGCAGGACACGTAGCCAGAATGACAGATGGGCGATGGACGAAGAGGTTATTGGAATGGAGGCCAAGAGAAGACAAGAGAAGCGTCGGTCGACCGCCTACAAGATGGACTGACGACTTAAGAAAGGTAAATAAAAACTGGATGAGGGCGGCGCAGGATAGATGGGGTTGGAAACGAGGGGAGGAGGCCTATGTTCAGCAGTGGACTTTTGAGGCTGGATGATGATGTGATAATCTAGCCTGCATTCTTTAAGTGCCTGTAATATTTTGCTAAGCTCAACTGTGTCAAAGGCTTTATGAAAATCGATAAAAACTAGAACTAGAGGTTTATTGTATTCCACTACTTTCTCTATTAGGGTTTTTATACTTTGTAGATGGTCATTTGTTCCGTAACTTTTTCGGAATCCTGCCTGTTCTCTTGGTTGATAAGTCTCTAACTTTCTTTCCATACTCTTAACTATTATTCGCGTAAATAACTTATATAAATGGCTGAGGAGGCTAATCGGTCTGTAATTCTCTAAATTGGCTTTGTCTCCTGCTTTGTGTAATAGAATCATAGTAGCGTTGTTTCAGTCTGTTGGAATATTGGCGTTGTGAAGGCAGATATTGAAAAGTAGTTTAATTTTTTCAAGTAGTATATTTCCTCCAATTTTTAGTGCTTCTGATACTATTCCATCTTCGCCTGGGGTTCGATTATTTTTCATTTTCTTCAGAGCCTCTTTGATTTCTGTTTTTGTTATATCGGGCATTAAATCTGATCCTTGATTTAATACCCCAGTTTTTACTGTAATTGGAGGTTGCGTATTGTCATCTTTTTTCTCGATTTATATAACTGTGTAGAACTCTTCATTGTTAATATTTCATCTCTGTTTGTAGTTTCTTTTCTAGTTCTGTTTCTAAGTTTTTTCTTCAAAACTTTCATGTTCTTATTTTGCTCTATTGCTTGTTTTGTTTTTTCTACATTGCAGTTTCTTATGTCTTTTCTTATTGCCTTTGTGATCATCTTATTTATTTGATTTAGCGCTTCTTTGCTGGAACTGTTATCTCCTTTCATCTGTCGTCTTAGTTCTATAAGGGTTTTAGTAGGTTGACTTAGTTTTTCATCTTTTTGGTTTGTTGGACAATATTTAGTTTGAGCCTGTTGTATTGTGGTGATTATTTGTTTATTCAATATATTAATGTCTGTTGTTGTTGTATCTTTCAATGTATCATTGTTGTCTGAATATTAGTTGGTTTTGCCCATTTCTTTGGGTGTTTCTTATTTATCCACATTCTTATTTCTTCTCCTTTGTAGTACCACAGATGGCCTGATGGGCGTGAGATAAGATTCTTACTTAGGTATTTCTTAGGTATTTATATTTATCTACGAGTTTTATTTCTTTCTCACCAATACTGATTCTGGTTGGGTACCAAATTTGTCTTTATTCTTGTTTTCCGTAATATTATATCTTAGTAAGATATAATATTAAGACAATAGACAATAGAGAAAATGTATCCATATTTGAAATAGTGTCTTAAACGGATAATATAAACAACATTGCGTGAGTATTTTTATACAGACTGGCAAATAATCAAACATTTTCGACTATTAAATACCAGACCTAATTATATCAAGCTTCTAATTTTAGTTAGCTCATTGTTCTGCTTAAAACAAATAAAAACATTACTAAGATTTCATATGAAAGCGTTCAAAGGTCCTATTTTTATCTATGTAGTTGAAATTAGTAATATTATGTTCTCATCACTCTACGATTTGATGTCGGCTTACAAAAGCTTTCCCACTGTGTTTACTGTTGTCATTTTTCGGCGTGTCAGCTTCTAGATTAAAGTCATGTACATTTGTGTTATCCCTGCATTTTCAAAAAAAGCTTTTAATCTTAGTTACATATAATGGCGTGTACGTGAAGAGAATACATTTAATTTTGTACATTTGAAACATTTCACAATGAAATTTTATTCTTTATTTCCTAAATTCCACATAAAGTCCATTCGTTCACGGTAAAATATTGCAAAATCCTCTAATTTAAAAGTACTGCTTGGATTGATATGAAATTTGGCATACAGGTAGCTAACATGTCAAAGAAAAAAAGTGATATTGTGCCGATGTGTGCCTTTGCAAAGGCAGTGAGTTTCACCCCTTGTCGGGGGTGAAAAAAAAAGATGTTCAAAATAAGTCCGGAAATGGATGAACTGAGTAATTCTAAGCAATTTTTGTTCTATAGAGGTTTTTCACTAAATCAATACTTTTAGAATTATTTGCGAGTGAATATGTGCTTTTTTTCAACAAAAATACCACGTTTTTAGACGGTATTTTTTTACAAATAACTTAAAAAGTAAGTATTTTTATTGAAAAATATATTCTTAGCAAAAATATAGCTTATAAAAAAGTGAAAAAAATAGACTATGCATAAAGTCTGTAGATCTTGTAGAAGCAGAGTTGTAGCTAATGAAAATTAGGTTCTTATTCGTCAAATTCCAAATCGAATATTTCAACGTGAAATAACCAAAAAATGAAGAATTTTTTAGAGAAAAGTCATCACAAATTTTTTAGAAAAGATTTATTTTTTAAAGATTTATTTATTAAAGATTTTAAAGTCTTTAAAAAAAGATTTATTTTTGTTTTTAAAAGAGTTTTTGGCAGCAAATGTAAGGAAGTTATGTTCAAAATAAAGTTGGTCTCCTTTTTTTTGGTAAAAAATCGTAAAAATCCCTTCCTAATTAGCATCCCAAATGAAATTAATCGTTGTCGCCAAGTTACCTTAGGTACACTCATGTGTTGTTTATATATGTAAGTTTCATCAGTTCAAAGTGCTTACTTTTGAAAGGGATGTAGTTGAAAGGGCTTGAACGAGTCACTAAGCACGAGTGTGTGCAAATTTTGAACAGCCATATCTTAACCTTACAGAAAAACAAAAAATCCACAATATTCAGAAATGCAAAACCCACATTTTTCTATTGTTTGAGATTTTTGATATCAGTAATCATTTTTAAGAGTAAACAGTAGCATGTTATCAATATTTTTGTTTTTCGAAAGTTCTGCGAACTTTCAACAGTGAGGCAACAGTGCGTCGGCAATACTATAGTGACAGTGGCATCATATCTATCAAAAACAATTATTATTATACTCATAGACGTGCTAAATGTTGCCAAGTCAGTCACGTTCGATTTCTTGTTATAGAAAATCGATTTTTAGTAGTTCCAATGTGACACAAAATCTAGGCAAGGGATAAAAAAGTTTATTTTTTTGTTCTCCTTAATGGCGGTACAGGCTCCTTTTTGCAGTATTTTATTTAGTTATAGAGTAATGTCCACATACTAACATATTTCTGAAATTGGGCTCTGTACCGCCATTCTTTATTATATTACGAAATGTGTGCCAAAATATCTTACACAAAATATTCAAAATTACAGCCGCAATCTTGGACCGCCTTTTCCGCGTGCTAGTGTTGCCTCTTAAATTATTTTGGAAACAGAAATATTTTTAAAAATTAAAAAAAATTTGCACTTTAAAACCAGATTTTTTCAAAAATATGCACTTTGAACCGATGAAACGTTTATAATATAAACAATACATAAGTAAAGTAACACGTGAAGCGGAAACGGTTAGTTTCCGCTATATTTGGGCTGCTAATTACAGGGTGAATTTCATGGGTTTTTTTTTACCAAAAAAAAGATACCAGCTTTATTTTGAGCGTAACTTGTTTTCTTTTGCTAGCAACTTTTTTAAAAACAAAAATAAATCTTTTTTTAAATAGGTACTTTAAAAAGTTTTTGATGAGTTTTTTCCCAAAATTCTTCATTTTTTGGATATTTGACGTTGAAATATTCGATTTGGAATTTGACGAATAAGAACCTACTTTTATTAGCTACAACTCTGCTTCTACAAGATCTACAGACTTTATGCATACACTGATTTTTCCACTTTTTTATAAGCTATATTTTTGCTAGTAATATTTTTTGTTATGAAATTAATTGTCCTGGTTTTGAGAATAGTCGTCTTCTAATCATATTCATATAACACAATATTCCTGCGTTGCGACGCCTACAGTAATATCACATATCGAATATCGTATCCAAACTTTTTAAAAATATGTCACCTTAGCACTTATATAATTTACATAAATTTTTTTCATTATTAGTTTTCTAGGAATCTAATCACCAGAAATTTTATCAGTATACATTATTATAGTAAGACTATTATGTATTGTTTCTGCTGACTGTGTCCTGTGTTATGAGGTCACTCGGCTAAACAAAATTTGCCGAAACAGCGCGGCTATTATTTATAAGTATCATAACCAGACAAAAGTATAGAGATAATGCCGCATATTGTGTAAACATAATACCGAAATATTATTTTGACGATATACAATTATTCAAGAAATTAACGCACCACTAAATAACACCAAAAACGGGTCATTTTTAATGTCTCAAATTTCCTAAACCTTTTGTCCAATTTAAGTGATTTTTTTTAATATTCCGTCTTATTCTTTATAAATATCGCAGTAATAATAGTTATTGTTGCTAGACAGGTCAATTATTGTCAGTGTATACTGGGTGTACCAATCAAACTGTGTTTTTTCTCACCCTGTGGAATATTCTAGCATTATGCTAACTTATTATTCTAGCATGCAATAGCATACTGAAATTAAAGCCCAACTATAGCCTCATATTTTCTTAACATTATGTTTTTTTATTCATTCACTTATATTGGATTAAAAAAAAGTTAGGTACTTTTTTAACTAGCCATTTTTTCATCAATACAGAATGTTTTTAAATAAGTATGGCAAACTTTAATGGGTAATTCTGCACGAAAAAGTAATGACAGTTTGCTTCATAAACGTTTACTTTATAAATGCTTTGTTTACCAAATAGGGGGGGGGGTTGAAATTTTTCTTACAAACTGACGATTTATTTATTGCTCTAAAACCGGTTAATATATGCAAATGAAATTTTGTGGGTTTTAAGAGGTAGTTTTAACTTTAGTTAGAACATAGGCAGGGATCACTTAGATCGTGGGTTCAAACCCCACCAGGTGTCAGTTGTTTAGATATTTATTAATTTGGCTAGTCTTTACTATGGCTATGATATTCAAGCTTAAAATGTACCTCTCTGTTACGTTGTTCTAAGATATGCAAAAGGCTAATGGGCAACTGCGAGACTTGCAAGACTCTTGCTGCAAGACTAAGACCAAGACCAGTTGTACTGGCGCAAGACCAAGACCAAGACTGTCTAAGTCTCGTCTTGGTCTTGCCTTTGGGCAACACTAGTGGACCTTAACCAGTCGATCGTTTAGGCCGCTGACAGATTCGGGTAATGTCTCTTGGTCCACCTCTCTGTCTGGCTGGTTACCATATAGAAGGTCGATGGGGTGCTTCATTTCTCGACCAGTCAATAGCATTGCTGAAGTGTAACCAGTTGCCTCATATTGGGAGCTTCGGTAGGCTAGCGGCTAGCACAAACATACGCATTAATTGGTCTTAGTCTTTTTGGATTTCATGTTCAAACAGGGGCAGGTAGTTGTTGCTGGTCTGGTTATTTCTTTCTACCATGATGTCGGACTGAGGATGAGGCGGTGTTGTTCTGGTATTAATTCTCAGCAACGCCATCATGGTCTTCCAAATTTCAGATTCGAGGTAACTGATCTGCAGTGTAAGTCGTAATCTTAAAGGAGTTCTATATTCTTGAGGAAATATTTTTGTGTTTGACTTAATCTTACATGAAATTATACCTAAAGTAAGCGATCTATGTCAGAAGAGGGTTGTAGCTATGCTGTATATAATACATATTAAAACCCATTAAACAAAAATAAAATTTTGGATTCAAAATTGGTAACAAACTCGCATATGACAAAAGGTTAGTATAACTTCTATATTGTGTATTCACTCTTCTATTCTATTAAAAAATTCTATATACTACAAAAAATAAAAGCCCAAAAATTTTGAAAAAAGCCCAAAAATTTAGTACTGTTTGTTATAAAAGCTTTCCATATTCTTTAACAGTCTGTAGTTTTACATCATCCATAATGTGATTTGTAAAATAAAAAAACTTAAAATTCGTTCAATAAATTAAACTAAACTTATGTGCATAGAAATCGGCCCACTTAAAAATTTGGTCATTTTTGATGTCTCATATTTCCTAAACCTGTTGGCCGATTTAAGTGATTTTTTGAACATGTTATAGCACGATTCTTTAATATTACCAGTGTAATAATATTGTTGCTAAACAGGTAAATTTTCATTGTATATCGGGTGTACAAATTAAACTGTGTTTTTTTCTCAAAGTTCGCATCACCCTGTGTAATATTCTAGCATTTATAAAATACTGAAATTAAAACCTAACTATAGCCTCAGGTTTTCTTAACATTCTGATGTTTGATTCATTCGTTTATGTTCGATAATAAAAAACTTAGGTACTTTAACAACTAGACATGTTCTTCATCAATATCATCAATATCAACGGTGTTTCTAAATAAGTGCGACAAACTTTAAGGGGTAATTCTGGATGAAAAAATAATGACAGTTGGCTTTATAAACATATGTCCGCAAATATTTCGATTCCGGGATACGGGATGTTGAATTTTTTCTTACAAACTGACGATTTATTTATTGCTTTAAATCCGGTTGAGATATGCCAATGCAATTTGGTGGGGTTTAAGGCGCAGTTATTGCACATTTTTTGACATACAATTAAGAATTTAATATACACCATTGGCGTGCATACGGGTCATATTACCCGTATGCACGCCAATGGTGAATATAAAATTCTTAGTTGACTGTCAAAACATGCGCAATAACCATCTCTTAAAACCTACCAAATTTTATGTGCATATCTCAACTGGTTTTAAAGCACTAAATAAATCGTCAGTTTGTAAGAAAAACTTCAACATCCCGTATCTCGGAAACGAAACATTTGTGGACATACGTTTATAAAGCCAACTGTCATTATTTTTTCATGCAGAATTACCCCTTAAAGTTTGTCGCACTTATTTAGAAACACCGTTGATATTGATAATATTAATGAAGAACATGTCTAGTTGTTAAAGTACCTAAGTTTTTATTATCCAACATAAACGAATGAATCAAACAAGAGAATGTTAAGAAAACCTGAGGCTATAGTTGGGTTTTAATTTCAGTATTTTATAAATGCTAGAATATTCCAGAGAGTGATGCGAACTTTGAGAAAAAAACACAGTTTGATTGGTACACCGTATACAATGAAAATTTACCTGTTTAGCAACAATATTATTACAGTGGTATTCCTCAAGAATCAGGCTATAACGTGTTCAAAAAATCACTTAAATCGGCCAACAGGTTTAGGAAATATGAGATATCAAAATGACCAAATTTTTAAGTGGGCCGATTTCTATGCACGTAGTTTATGTACAACTTTAGATACCTCATTGTACCTCATACCAACTTTAGATTTATTTTCTATTTACCGGATATAATGAATGTAATATTTTCAACGTTTTTATTATCTAGTATTTTTATTAATATTTATTAATCTAGTTTTTATTTTTATTTAGACGTTTTGTTTTTCTGTTGCAGGGAATTACTATAGGACTAATCCCATAACTTGAGAGGTGTGATGTAAACAACAAGTACATGATTGGTGAAAATATCACGAGAATTTATAAGTCCACCATAGAATCACCTGTAATATGTACTAGGATATATGTACATTAAAGTGGATGATCAATTATTGACAGAGGCAGTCTCCATAGATAGAGGAGTGAGACAAGGATGCATTCTGTCCCACGTGTTATTTAATATATAATGTGAACATATCTTCGAGCAAGCGCGGTAGGAGAACTACATAAAGACCTATTCGTGGGTGGATCGTGTGACTAATGTTAGGGGTAAGTAGAAGTTACCGTAGAATGGGCAAGGAATGCGAGATTATTAACACCATAAAAGAAGGCACACCAGAATATATTGGCCTATTTGCCATGTTATGAGGAATGAACAGAGATATGGCTTGTTGCAACTCAATATTCAGCAAGGCGTTTGGAAAGAGGGGACCAGGGAAAAGAAGCATATCGGCTTCAAAATCTGAGAAAGTGGTTTGGTTTAATACATCGACAACCAGACTATTCCGAATCGCAGCAAGAAAAGTTAGGATAGCCATGCTGATCGATAACAGCCGGAACGGATAGGCACTATAAGAAGTAGGAGAAGATGGATTAGGAGTGACTATAGTTGATTTTTTAACCAAGAGGAGCAAACTAAAAAGACAGACTCACACCCAAGAAAGTTACTAGAAAAGTCACCAAATTCATCTTCTTTTTTCGTTGATCATATCACCTTTCGATAATAATCCATACATATTATATTATACCAAAACATCGCTAAAGAGTTCTAAAAACAACTGTTTTTATATAAAAGTAGACTAAAAATCTAAAAATTAAAGGAATAATGCAGAAAATACAAAAAATCGCCGATATACTTAATTAACCTATAAAATGACAGAAGTGCCAAAATTTTATAAATGTCATTAGTGTCAAAATTTAATAACAGTTGAGTAAACTTGCCTGCGGTTGGACAAATTAGAAACAAGCATTACGGCGCGGTACATTTGAATCACTCCTCTTGGAATAGATACAATAGATACGAAAGTTTTTTGATTTTTCATATTTGAAGTAGATGAAAAGAAAGAATAAAAATTAATAAAACACGAGATATCGTAGAAATAGACCAAGAAAAAGGAATGGGGTACAAAAGTTGATCTATAGATGGAGTTAAAAGTGGTAGTGGCCGTTAGGAGTCGTACGGAGATACAGTTTACTTAATAATTCAGATTTAAGGATGGTGTATAATAAACCGTTTATTACCGATTATTTATCTTACCCTCTCATCTTTTTTCTTACCCTCTCTTTTAAGTATCTACACATTATAAGCTGTAAAAAACTACAGAATATTAAATAATATACAAAATACTTTTATGAAACATGTACGTTGATCCAAAAAATGTTAAACATAAGATAAGCACATTTTTGCTACACGTTTTTCAACCAAGACTCACGTCAATCGAAAGTGGGGTTGCGCGATTCCCCAATATGTTCGCTTTCCTGGTCTCCTTGAACCATCTTTTGCTAAAAACGATATATTTTCAACAATTTTATACACACTTATAAAATATTAGTTATTAGAAACGTAGATATATGTCTTGAACCCACACTTAAAAAATTCATTATTACCTCCCTCACGAGACTTCGTCTATTCAGTTATTCTTTTCGAATCGGACAACTTTTTTAATACGGAAAAATTTTGGGTGGGGGTGTTTTTTGTGGAATTCAGTGAAAAGTCGTCGATTTGTTGTATTCGAAAAATTTATGACCTCATTGAATATTTCCTAATAATGGAAGGAATCATTATCGGGAGGAAAAGTAGCACTTTGCTCCCTTGTTATACAAATACGTAGCTTCATAGCTATCATGCACTTATTTTGCAAAGTGGTACTTTTTTCTCTCAGTGCTTAAAGTAACCACTTTACGCACCAAAAACAGTAAAAAAGCGAATTTTATGCACTCTAGTATACATTTTATTTTTAATATAATCTAAGTACCTACTACATTTTTGTACATTCTTTATTCATAACTATTTTGTTAATTTTATCAAATAATCTAAAAATCGTTGAAATTTAATAATTGATAATGCCGCAATAGTTATTTATGTATTAAGAGCGAAAAGTGATACATTATTGGTTGAGAGTAAGAGTTACCCTCGACGCGTAGCGGAGAGCGGTAATTACTCGAAAGCAATAATGTCACTGCGCTTGTAATACATACATTTTTTCTACAATCACTTAATAAAATGAAACTATTTTTATTAACGTTTCGAAGCTCAAATCGGGTTTCGTTGTCAAAATACAAAATACTACTAAAATAAACAAAAATGTTGTTACTAAGTAAAAAAAATCTTCTAATACAGTAGAACCCCGCAAATCCGAACCCCGCTAATCCGAACTTTCGGCAAATCCGAACCAGCAGAAAGTGAAAAAAAAAAAAATAAAAAATTCAAGACAAGAACTTAAAAATATGTTTATTATACAGAGTAAAACCAGAAAATTTAACAATGTAGGATTAATAGGACGTTAACATTTAATGTTTCTTAAAAATAAATACGTACTTTATATACGTAAACTTCTTATTCTTCTTCTTCTTCTTCTGGGATAACTCCTGTTTGTCTGCCTCTTATTATGTTTCAGTTGTTGTTGACTGTACATTGTCTTTCCACATTTTCGCCGGCCTTTCAACGGGTCTTCTGCTATACGGCTTGTTGTTTTTACAGATGTTCACTAATCTATCTGGTTCCATTCAGTTTACATGTTCGTAAACGTAAGTGCGTAAACTACGTAAATGTAGTGCTTATAAATGTTAAATATAAACTTACTTCGGTTTCCTTGCAGTAAACTTAGTCCAAAAATATTGTCCACAGTCCACACTCTTGCGAGAACGTTTTGTGACTCAAAATCAACGAAAACGAAAGCTTTGAATAATTATTAGTTAGGCTAACTTTCGGATAATCCGAATTTTACGGAATCCGAACAGGCTGTCCCCCCAATTAGTTCGGATTTGCGGGCTTCTACTGTAATTTATTTAATCTGACTCATTTATTAGACGTAATTCAGACGTATATTATTCATTTTAAAGTAGAAGACTTTAACATGATATCGCCAATATTTATGAGTTGCGTTCCTGGGACGACTTTACTAAAATATAGTTCATTCGATTACATGAAATCAATCCCAACTCAAGAATATCCGTCACAAAAAAATCATAGCATGTGATCTGTCTTTAAAAAGACAACCAAATTCAACGATGACAGTAAAATTCTCGCGCCAGTGATTCCATAGCAAATCACGAGGGAAAACCAGGAAAAAACCTCGTGATACTATCCCGACATCGTAAGTATTTGGTCTTACATTTAATTTACTTTCAAAAAACTAATACCAAATTCTGACTTTAATATATTTAAATTATAAATAATATTAATAATACATAGATATACAATAAGTAATACTAAAATATATAATTTGTACTAACTCGATATGTTATTGACTTATTCATCGTGCTATTTTCTTTCTATTGACTTCCTCTTTCAGTATGGGTAACCACATCCTACTGCATCCTACCGAGGAATTTGCGACACAATTGGTTTCATTTAGCATAATTAGAGCCGCTTCTTTGATTTTTCTCTTTTTACTATCTGATTCTTTCAGGACTATACTTGAATCTCTCTACTGAACTCTATGTTCATTATCCCATGCATGTCAACATAGGTATTTGAGATCTATCAAATTCTCTATTTTTAATATAAGACTGATGTTTACTTATTCTAACGTTTAATGGTCTTGATGTTTCACCTAAATAAAATTGTTCGCATTCACAAGGTATTTTATAAATGCAATTCTTTGTTTTTATATTTTTTTGGTAAAATTGTGGCGTATTCCCATTAAAAATAGTTGTCATTATAATGTCATAACATTAACTTTTATATCTTTCAGTTTGAATGTTCAATGTGTTTGTATTGTATATTATACGGTTGCTACGGACGACGAGCGTAAAATCAAACTTTAAGTAACGTTTACACGTATCCAGTAACTGGCGCCAGTCTCACTGGAATGCGAGTGCTTGACTAAGACAGCGCTGGATAGGTTCGTTTACACGTATCCAGTAACTGGCGCCAATCTCACTGGCACTCTTATTAAAAATCCTAATACTGTCACTGAAACCACAGGTACGACAGCGCCAGCGACTGGAACGCTGTGTTTACACGTGTCTACAACGACTGGCACGGGGTTAAAGGGGACGCGGACGAGGGCCACTGGCATGAAAAATAGACCAGCTTTCTATTCGAGACAGCGCTGGCAGACAGCGCTGGACTGGAACAAAAAAGCGTTTACATGATGCCACTACCATGCCAGCACTGTCGTTCTAGTGCGACTGGCGCCAGTTACTGGATACATGTAAACCTGCCTTTATCGCCAACCGTGCAACGCGCTAGTAAAGTGCCGGTACTCAGTAAACGTCAACTTTTCGTTGGCATTGACAAGCGAAAAAGTCTTCTTTATCAAGTGATTGTAGAAAAAGATAATTATGTATTGATCACGTATTAAAATTGCAAAAATTTATGTAAAAATCTCTTTTTTTTTGTCGGTCAACTACTTTTACCCAATAGTTTTTGTCGGACAATAAAATTATTTGTCAAGATATATCTTACATATCATGTTCATTTTTTGTTCGACAAGAGGTAATAAATAATATAGAGGTTGCATGAAATCGTCAACTTTGGTGCTTCCGACAACTGGAGTACCCTTAAAAATTTGTCGAATAATTACCTGTTAATTTTAAGTATTCTTATCAAACAATCCTTAGACCAGAGAAATTAGCAATTAAATGGCCTCTTTCGTGACATCCGTTGATACAGCTAATCTAAGAACTGCTTTGGGTAAATTTAGTTACAACAATATCCAACATAAAAATTATGCAAAAGATTTACCGTACTTTTTAACTTGTAAACAATATATAAACAATTAAAAATCGCTATTTCATTTTAAATACAAAAGGTGGAAACCAGTAAATTATATAATATAGTGACACAATTTTTCTGAAGAAGCATAGAAAATTATTTAAAATTAGAGTTTGCAAAGTTATTTTTGTTAATTTGTTGCTTAGTTATTGGGAAAATAGCTCCAAAAGTCGATTATTTGAAAATGATTAATAACTTTTCTGAAAATACACAAAAAACTTTAATATTGCGTCAGAGTAGGAACAATGTTACAAGCATTTTGTGATTAAAATTTCAAGAAGGTTCACTTAATAGTTATTGCAAAATTGCATTTGTTATTCCCAAAAAGCTTTTATCTACAACGTCATTATGCCTAAACTGTTAGGTTTACATAAATTCTAAAGACACCAAATTAAAGAAAAAAGATCATTTTATTAAACTGAATCATTTAATGGTTAAAAAATGTATGCCATACATTGTAAAATATTTTTGAAAAAGTGGTATGATTTTAAGCTTATAAACAATTAGAATAACTCAGACGCATTAACATGTAGAAAGTTAATATTTTTTATTTGACATGCTGGAATTTTTATACAAATTAAAACAAAAAAAAAATAATGCCCTAAGGCCCTTAAGACCCGAGTTAACCATTTTTTTTTTAAATTCACCGTGGCTTTCTTTATAAACATTAGGAAACTTAATAAGTAACATTTAAAAGAATAGAAGTTCAAGTATAAACAAAAAAAAAAATCAAAACGATTATTCTAAACGTGAGCCGTCTATGATGCGCCAAAAATGCAAGGTTTAAAAGCAAGTTTAAAAGCGATTGTTTGATTTTACTCTCGAATAATGAATTCATAACTACACATTTACAAAAGTCGCAATAACTCCGGTTCTAATCAACGAACATTGATGTTCTTTTTTTTAATTTGGGGTGCCTCGGTGCATAGATTATAAAAATACGATCAGCTAATTTGTGATTTGTTTATTTAAGTCAGTATTTTGTTTAAACCATTTAAAATAAAATTTTTTTTGCCAAATTTGACATTTTTATTATTAGTATTAGTATAAAAGTTAATGAAATGATAGGTAACATAAATATTTTGTATTACGGTTACAAATAATATTATTTAACAATAAATTTTACAAAAAACTATTAATTTTTATTTAAAATCAAATGTATACATTGTTAATTTTTCTTGAGGTATGCTTAGGTATATTTTTTGTGACAATTACTTTTCTTGACTAAACCCTACAAGGCTACAAATATTATAAACTTCGTATAATTATAAAATATGTTAAAATAAAATTAAGTTTGTCAATTTTAATGGGTTCATTATAATATATAGGTATAAATTGATAAAATTTGATATTTGATAGTTGCATCTTAGGTTTCAGACCATGCAGAAATTTTTATGAATAATACCTTTGTTTTATGATTACTTAATGAAAAAATAATGAAAAAAATGGGTGTCGGTTTGAGAATTTTAATTCCAAATAACTTTTCATAATAACAGTTTTTGATATTGTGAAATACTGTAAAGCGGGATTTATAATTTTTGACATAACTGCTATAAAATTGATAATAAAAAATGTGGTTCCAGGTTACGTAGATACAATGTACATATAATGTATATTATTTATTTTTAGCACATAAGCAAAACGCTCGGACAGGCCGATTTTTAAAATAATCATAGTATATTATAGCATCAATGTTTCGAACTGTACGCGATCCCTCTTCAAGTGGCAGACATAACTTTAATTGTTGTAAGTAGGAAAGTGCATCATGTGGCATGTCATTTAAAAGCTTTTCAAATATTGATTACAAAAATGTAAAGCAGTTAATTCCTCTTTGAGAACGTAGGCGCAAACTTTCGGTCGAATTATATTTAAATCCATTAATTTTTTTCGAATCCTGAGAAAACTAATAAGTATTTTTGAAAATTTTAAACCCAGAATGAAAGACTACAATATTACCGAGGACCAAAAGTCCCTTATAATAAACAAAAAGTTTCTTTTGAATGATATTTTTAAAATTAAAAATCACACTCAATTTTCTCTTTTTTCACCACTGTAACTTTTTAAAATAAACATAGCAGTTCTCAGGGAACTTTGACCCTCGATAATACTGTAATCTTTTATTCTGCGTTTAAATTTTTCAAAAAAAAACGTATTACTTTTCTCAGGATTCGAAAAAAAAATGAATACATTCGAAAAAAATATTGACCGAAATTTTGCGCCTACGCTCTCAAAAACAATTAAAGTATTATACATTTTTGTAATCAGTATTTCAAACGCTTGTAAATGAGATGTCACATGATGTTCTTTCCCATTTAAAAAAATCATAGTTATGACTCTCACCTAAAGAGGGATCTCGCAAAGTTCGAAACATTGATGCAAACATTGATATACATACTATGAAATTTTAAAAATCGACCTGTCCGAGCGTTTTGCTTATGTGCTAAAAATAAATACGTTAATAAGGGGGGGCAACAATTATTCCAGTGCACTGTATGTATTGTACATATACAGTGCATTCATAAAGTGTGGAAACGGTCTATTATATCATGACTTTATTATTTTCAGAGTTAAAGCTCTGACACGTCGATTTTTATTTTTAAATTAGGATTTTTTGACGTATAGTACATAATAGTGACGTCATCGATTTGGGCCTGATGACGTCATCGATGATTTTTTTAAATGGGAATAGGGGTCGTGTGGTAGCTCATTTGAAAGTTGATTCAATTCTCTATTCAGTAATATAAACATTAACATCAGTGTTTATACAGGGTGGTCAAAAATAATTTAGGAGTTAAAATAATTGACGCAAAAAGAAGAATGTATGTAATTTATTTAACTCAAAATACATTTTACTGATACCACATAATATAAAAAATGTTTATTTCATAAATAAACATTGCTTTTTGCTTAAATTAAATGTCAAACACCCACACACCTGCCTCTTGGCAGTTTGAACATTTAATTTAAGCGAAAAGCAATGTTTATTTGTCAAATAAAAAACAGCGCGATGTTTTTTATTTAATTTATTTTATTTTATTTTATTCGATTCGACGCAATTTTATTTATTGCATTTAATTTTACCTAATTTTATTTAATTTTATTTAGTTTTCTCAGGAATCGAAAAAAATTAATGGATTTAAATATAATTCGACCGAAAGTTTACGCCTACGCTCTCAAAAAGGAATTAACTGCTTTACATTTTTGTAATCAAGATTTGAAAAGCTTTTAAATGATACGCCACATGATGCACTTTCCTACTTACAAAAATCAAAGTTGTGTCTGCCACTTGAAGAGGGATCGCGTAAAGTTCGAAACATTGATTCTATAATATACTATGATTATTTTAAAAATCGGCCTGTCCGAGCGTTTTGCTTATGTGCTAAAAATAAATAATATACATTATACATTGTATCTACGTAATCTGGAACCACATTTTTTTATTATCAATTTTATAGCAGTTATGTCAAAAATTATAAATCCCGCTTTACAGTATTTCACAATATCAAAAACTGTTATTATGAAAAGTTGTTTGGAATTAAAAATATGAAACCGACACCCATTTTTTTATTATTTTTTCATTAAGAGGATCGGAACGTATTTTCGGCTGCAATGCTATTCAAATGGGGATTCATTTTTTTCAAATCCTGAGAAAACTAATAAGTATTTTGGAAAAATTTAAACGCAGAATGAAAGATTACGTTATTAGCGAGGGCCGAAAGTCCCTGAGAACTTCTACAATGTTTATTTTAATAAGTTACAGGGGTGAAAAAACTAAGAGAAAATTTAGTGTGATTTTTAAATGCAAATGTCTCATTCAAAATAAACTTTTTGTTTATTCTAAGGGACTTTCGGCCCTCGGTAATAATTTAGTCTTTCATTCTGCGTTTAAATTTTTCAAAAATATTTATTGGTTTTTTCAGGATTTGAAAAAAATGAACACAATGCCGTGGTAATATTTTCCAAATCTGTCTTTGTCTTACAACGCACTCAACCGAATATAATATTGTCAGCATATATTGTCAGTCAGACACTGACAATCAGTGACAATTTTAAATATTTGACATTGCATCGGGAATATTTTGAGAAATTAGAGAGATATCGCAAATGCATTTTTATCCTCTTTTCTCGATTGATTATTAGTTTTTGTTGTACAAATAAATTATTACAATCACTGAAAACATAGTTAGTGAAAAAATTATCACATTTATTAACTGAATTAATAATTTGCAATTATAAAAATAACAGTTATCCAAGAACATTCAAAAGCCATCTCTTTAAATTAATTATGGCATTTTCAAGTAGAATGACATTCTAGTAATAGGCCGTTCCAAGATGCTGTCAAAATTAAATCAATATGGCTACTGGAAGGCAAACATTGAATATTATTCTATCAGGTTCTTATGGTTTTAGATCATTTTAGTTGTTGTACAAAGATTAATTTAACATTTTCTCTGGAAGTATTAATTTAGAAAGATAATATGCCTCATTGGTGTTGTGTTTTGAAGTGTGAAATGCAAAGTAATCGTGATAAAGTTGGCTTTTACCACTTACCATCAGTGCTACATTCTAAGCACAAAACTGAACCAATTTAACTAAATAAGTTATAGTTATCATCTGAGAGACAACAACAATGGTAAAATGCAATAAAATATAAAGATTTTACTAGCAAAATGGAAATTCCCCTGTAATCATCTTATATCTGGTAAGTTAAGAAGATTTCCCAGTGCAAGTACATGTAATAATAATTATTACATGTACTTGCGCTGGCCAATTTTTTGTATGACACGGTGACAGGAAAATACAGCGTGTTTTATATGTTCGTTCATGGGTATTCTTTCATTTTTCCTACTGTATGAACACAGGAGGTGACCTTAAAACATGTTTTTCCATCTCTCCTACAAAACTCATGAAAAAACAGATAGGAGGTATTGTCACATCAGCAAGGATGTACAGTGATGAGTGCCCTAATAACCGGCAAAATAGCACAAAAGACGGGCAACATATTTAGTTGTGAGATAAAAAGAAATGAAACTAGTCGAGCTGGGAAATTTAGCGAAATTAACCTTTAAATTTTATTTTATATTGATTGTTTCCCACCTTTACACATATCAGAGGAGTATGTCAACTAAAACTGTCACTGTGACAGTGGTAGTTTCCAAACTCGTCTGATACGTCTGAAGGTGGTACACAATCAATACAATCTAAATGTATAAGTTAATATCGCTAAATTTCCCAGCTCGACTAGTTTCATTTCTTTTTATCTCACTACTTAATAATTTTCCATCTTTTGTGCTATTTTGCAGGTTATTAGAGCGCTCATCACTGTATTTCTGGTATATCCAGGGAATGTCTACAAAATATATTTTGAATGTCCAAAGAACATTCGTGGACATTCATGGAATGTTCCAATAAGACATTCAAGTAATGTTTAAAATGCTGACACAGGATTTTCCTGGGATGTTCAGGAAACGTGTTTTCGGGGATATTCCAGGAATTTTTCAATGTCTGTGTACCTTCATATGGAATATTTTGGTGTTATTAGCACCGCACTCCACTTGCGATTTGTAATCAGGAAGATTGAACACATTGTTTCAAATACAAGTCAATCCATTTGTAACTAAATAATCATGGATTGACTTCTATTTGAAAGAATGTGTTCAATATTCACGACTACAAATCGCAAGTGGAGTCCGGCGCTTAGAGCTACTTCCTCTTCGGTATTATGTATTATACTACAGAAATTAGGAACTTTCCTTCTAAATATATGTATGCATCTTGGCCATCAAACATTTTTTTAAGGGGTTACATAGGTCTTAGGGGTAAAAAAAGTGACTTTTTAAAAAAATTATATCTCGAAAACTAAAATTTATTTTTATTTATAATTGGAACATGTAAAAGTATAGTACTTAAGGTAGTCTCAAAAAAAGTTTCAGCCAAAAATATTCATTTTTGTAGGTTTTTTTGCGGTGGACAGCAAAACTAAGTCCAGTCTCATTTGAAATCAAAAAGTTTCTTGTAGTTTATACCTCTGGCTAGTAAATGAACGAAGGAATTAAAAAAAATGAAATTTGAAGATTTTACATAAGTTTAAACACATTTTTGACCCCAATTTTTCTCATTTTTAAAGTAGTTTTTTTTTGATAAAACAAAAATGACCTCATCTAATAAAAAAATCTTTGTTCATTCACTGCAGAGGTATAAACTACAAGAAATTTCAGATGAGACTGGACTTGTTATGCTGCTCACCACAAAAAAGGGCTGTTGTCGAAAAATTGCAGTCAACTCTACAAAAATGAATATATTTGGCTGAAATTTTTTTGAGTGTACTATACTTTTACATGTTCCAATTATAAATAAAAATAATTTTTAGTTTCCAAGATATAATTTTTTTAAAAAGTCACTTTTTCTACCCGCAAGACCTATGTAACCCCTTAATAACTGCCTTTCCATGCTGTAGCAAACTTAACAAATTGTTGATTTCAAATTGTAACAGTTAAGTTTTGCAAAGTATGCTGCCCTCTTGTATCTTCTGTGTTATCTTCATCATACAATTACTTCATCTAAAAACTTTCTGCGATATATTCATTTTGTTGCTAAAATTATTTCCTGATCCATGGGTTGAATAAGCGATGTATTTTTTGGCAAAAACAT